>NC_137792.1:118431374-119631374 GCF_963383645.1 Muscardinus avellanarius | reverse complement strand
CAATCAAGTAGCAATCAAGTTTTGTAAGACTTTAAAGATCAAAGAAATGATACTGCTGAGTTAACATTATCTTCCCACTTAAACACTTTCTTTCTATAGCACTGATATTAACTTCAAACTATCCTTTCAAAGCAAGCAAAATGGTAGAAACTTTAATATGTTTGAAATACCGGTTTAAGTTTATATTTTCAAGGTTGGATAAAAACATTTTGCGAATCTAATCATTAAATATTTTGTATATTTTTCAACAGAGATAATATGATTAAACATAGGCTGCCATTATTTTCATTCTCCTTTTCAGAACAAAGGGAAGCAAATAAAGAATTAGAAAATCTAATAAAGGAGTCAAGAAACCCAGCAAACAAAGGCAGTGGAAATGTTCCTAGTCTTCTCATCAAGCTTACTTGTAAACAAAACTGAGCCTAAGTCCTGAATAGTATTTCATCACAAGCCTTGCAGGACATTTAAACAAGGCCTAGTACATTTCTGTGATACTCATATTAAAAGAGTGAATAGGTCCAGGCGTGGTGGTGCACACTTGTAATCCCAGTACTTGGGAGGCTGAGACAGAAGGATCAAAGGTTCTCAGCCAGCCTCAGCTACTTAGTGAGGCCCTCCGCAACTCAGTGAGACCCTGTTTCAAAATAAAGAATAAAAACCCGGGCGTAGTGGCGCACACTTGTAATCCCTGCGCTTGGGAGGCAGAGACAGGAGGATCGAGCAGGTTCGAAGCCAGCCTCAGCTACTTAGTGAGGCTCTCAGCAACTTAATGAGGCCCTGTTTCCAAATAAAATCTAAAATAGGGCTGGGAGTATAGACCAGAGGTAGAAAGCCTCTGGTTTCCACCCCTAGTACCACCAAAATAAATAAATAAATAAATAAATAATTAAAAAATAAAGAATGAAAAATAGGGCTGCTGGTATAGCTCAGAGGAAGAATGCCCCTGGATTCAATCCCCAATACATACAAACACAAACACAAACACACACACATGTACACACACACACACGATTATTAATATTTTTTTGAATTTCAAAAGTGAGGTTTGTTAAATGCCATCATAAACCCAAAGTTGTACCGGAAAAATAAATGATAAAATACAGTATATAAATAGGCACTGATGTTATATACTAGCTTTTATTGGAAATTATGCACTGAATGATTTTTAAAGTCTCCTTTATTTACTAATGTTTGATGGATATCAGCAGGTATATGATATCATATTAAGAATTACAATCTCAACTGAATAGTCCTCAATAAATATTTAACTATATTTTTTGCAGTTCTGGGGATGGAACCCAGAGGCATTTGACCTCCGAGCTACACCCACTGCCCAATTTTTTATTATTTTGAAACAGGGTCTCACTGAGTTGCAGAGGGCCTCACTAAGTAGCTGAGGCTGTCTGCGAACCACGATCCTCTGGTCTCAGCCTCCCAAATTTTAATAGTACATTTGAACATTTCAAAACCAAAAAATAATTTTGAATTGATTACTTAAGTACAGTTAAAATATGCCCTAAATGTGTTATTTTCCTTTTAATAATAAGGTATGAAACTATATTCAAAAATTTGATCTTTTCACCTGACAATTGGTGATATAAACTATAAGGTGAGAGCCATCATGTAGCCATGTTTGAATAAAGGACTCTATAGATTTATAAATATATTATTTATATTTCTGTATCAATTAAAGGTGAGAATTAGGAGTTAAGGAGGAAATACAGAATTTTGTTTTATGTTTGTAATTCACCAGGGAAAAAATTAGCTATTTTGAGGTGAGGAGACCAGAGGCAATTCATGTATATTACTATTATATCAAGTGAAAAAAATCAACAAAGAGCTCTCTATGATTCTTCAAAAGATATTCTGAAGCAAAGACACTGGCAGTTGAGTATCCTTTAACATCTTGAACTCAGGATGTTTTTATAGGTTCCATAGTTTCTTAGAGCCAAAGATGACTCACAACAATATTTTTCCTATGAAAACGCTGCCCCCTACTTTCAGACATATTTATGCCTGAGTAAAGTAAGTAAATATCTCATATTTAATCATTGACTAGTTGTATTTGTATGCATGTGTTTGTGCTTTAAAATTTCTGGTGACTTCACTGGGCATTCTTCTTGTGAAATGAGGGCAGACTAAAGGGTCATTGTAATTATTGTTTCTACTATCAGAAGACCAGAGAAATCTCACAAAGCTTCTGGTATCATTTTGGGTGTCAAAGCCAATAACAGCATTTTGTCATTAATATAACACATATGACCTTTCAGGTTAAATGACTTTACCCTAACCTATTCTGATACTGCCAAGAATATGAGAATGTCTATGTCCTTGATTCCTAAATGATTATATGATTACAGAAGCATGCTCCTAAAATAAAAAATAAGGTAATATTATAATGTTACACTCATTTCAAATGAGTTAATAATATCCTTTTTCCTAAAAACTAGATAATACACAAAGTAATATGATTTTCAAATTCATAGATTTATAATCCAAGTTCATTTCATCACAAGGTTACTGAATTTCCACCAGTATCAATTCTTTCATATAACTATAAGCAAACACTTTATAGATGCTACAGTTTACTTCCACATAGGGAGAAGCAGTTTGGAATACATGGACTCTAAACAAAACTGACAGTTTAACAGTGCTTTACCCAGAATGAATTAAAAAAAATACTTGCATCCTTTAAAAGAAAATATAAATGTGATTACTTTGGAAAGCTGACATTACTAATCATGAAATTCTACTGTACACATAGTCATTCCCTTTGCTAGTGTACTGATAATGTAAGTACCCACTCATTCATTCACCCATATTTCTAGAAGGTACTCTATTTTTGATACGTTCTAGGAAAAATCAAATATTGTTTTAATACTTAAAGAGCATTTATTTTTGTGATAGTTTGCTTAAACTGGGGAGGAAATAATGGTGTGTGTGTGTGTGTGTGTGTGTGTGTGTGTGTGTGTTGAATCCAGAGGCATTTTACCTCCAAGCTAACTTCCAATCCTTTTTTAAAAAATTTTATTGGTGCACTGTAGTCATACATCTTAATGGAATAAAACTTGGTGGAGGCATACATGTACGCATCACTCATTTAGCCCTTCCTCAATTCTCTCCCCTTCTCTCCTTCTCATGTTTGGCTTAGTGATTGTCCTTGATATGTTAGGGAATCCACATTAGGAAATTCCCCTCTTCCCCACTCCATTCCCCCTCAGGTCACCTTATTTGCTCATCTATACTTCCTCCTTCTTCTAGAGTTTCTTCTATGACCCATTTTCTCCCTAGCTTCCATATATTAGGGAGAGCATCCAATTTCTTATTTTTGTGACTGACTAATCTCACTTAGCATAATGTTCACCAGATCCATCTATTTCCCCAGCCCTTTTATATTTTTTTCTTTTATTGTTTTGAATTAGGGTATTGCTAGGTTGCTGAGAGTTAGGGTATTGCTTAGTTTCTGAGCCAAGAAACATATTTAAATAATTCCACAAAATAAATTTAACAGTATTATTCGAAATAAATATTGTTTTAGAGGTTTTACTTTGGTTTACATAAGAAGAAAGGTTAGGGCTGGAAATAGAATTTGGAAACATGTGGTAAAGGCAGTAGCATATTGGAATTGGATCACACAACTCACCAGAGCTAACAATTTACATCTATTCTCATGTCTCTGTTCAGAGACATTATAACTTTACCTTGAAATTTCTGTGGCAAGAGAAGTTACAGAGAAAAATTCAGCAACTTTCTATAAGGTAGGGTTTTCCTTTTTTTCTTTTTCAGGGGCAGATAGACACTTGCGTGCAGTAACTGTGTTTAAAATTTTGAGTGCAAAGGTCAAGAAAATATTTTCGTATATAATTTGAAGTCACTGGAGAACTTATAGAAGAAAATTATATGATTTGGTAGTCATCTACTCACAGCTGAAAGATAAAGCCATGGTCATGGACAGTATTTAACTATTTAAAGAGTATACACAAGTATAAACAGTATTTCAAGATAAAATGTGATTTAGAGGCATAAATATTCAGAGAGAAGACTATTTGGGAAAATCTATACATGGAGAAGGAAGGGAAAAAGTCTATCAGTGAAATATAGAAGAAGAGAATAACCAAAAATAAAGAAAATTTAATATAGATCCATGTTGTAGAAGAGAGAAGTTTCAAGAATTAAGTGCTGATGGTGAGATATTAGCTTTCTCACTCTGAGCAACATTATGATGTGAACTACAATGCACCAGTGAAAGTATAAAAACAATGATTTAGCAGGACATGGTGGCACACACCAGTAAACCCAATTTTAGGGAGGCAAAGACAGGAGGATCACACATCTCAGGACTTAGGCCCTCAGCAACCTAGTGAGCCCCTGTTTGAAGAGAAAAAAGAGAAAGGGCTGATGTGTGGCTCACAATTAGAATTCCCTTGGGTTCATACCCAGTACCACACACCAGCAAAAGATTTAGAAAAGGTCCTGGGAGAAATACAAACAAATGGTATTGTATGGTCACATAGGCAAGTGGTTTCTATACATTTAGTACACATTATAGAATAATGCATCCATCTTACGTACTGAAGACCAAGTTTACAATAGGTTTTCCTAGAATGATACTAAGCCTAGAGTAGTATACGTGATAATTTAGTTCTCAAAAATAAAAAATAGAGCCAGTTGTGGTGGTGCATGCTTTTAATTCCAGCATTTGGGAGGCTGAGACCAGAGGATCATGCTTTGCAAACAGCTCCTTAGTGAGGTCCTTTGCAACTTGGTGAGACCCTGTTTCAAAATAAAGAATAAAAAATAGGGCTGGCGGTGTAGCTCAGAGGTAGAATGCCCCTGGGTTTCATCCTCAGTACCACAAAAAATTAAAATTAAAATAAAGTAGAAACTCTACACTACTGATTTAATTGCACTAGTAAAACCATTATGGAAATCAGTTGGAAGTTTCCTCAAAAAAGTAGGGATGGAAACACTATATGACCCAATTCTAAAGAACTAAAGTAAGAATTCTCTAGTGATACCTATGTTTATAGCAGAATAATTCACAATAGCCCAATTATAGAACCATTCTTATGCATCATGTGATTGTTTCTCAGTCACTCCTAACATAAAAAATCAAACCATCAAATTCATGTTTTAATTAACTTGTTGATAGATGAATGGATAAAGAAAACATGTTTATACATGATGGAATTTTGCTCAGTCATGAACAATTTAATTTAATTAAAATCATTAAAAATAAAATATTTAGAAATAAACTTAAAAGAAATATAGAATATATACTATAAAAAGAAAATATTGAAACATTGTTGGGAGTATTGAAAGAAAACCAAAATGAAAGAAAATATATCCTATGTTTATGTTTATGGATCATAATAGTTATATATACATGTGTATATATTAGATGGCAAGACTCATCTAATATATCTACAGAGTGAGCACAATCCATTTTTGAATTTGTTGCATTTTTAAAAGCAGAAACTGATCCTAAAACTGGTACTAAAATTCTTTTTTAAAAATTGCTTAATTATGGTCTCACATCATAATGAAAGTCACAGTGATTGATAGTTCCATACATGAATTTAGCATTTTGTGGACTTCCCCTGGCTCCCTCACCATCCCTTCTTTCTCCATACAAGATATTGAGATTGATATTTGTATTCTCACCAATGTATATAATGTCCATGGAAGTGATTCCACACACACAAAAGGCGACATATTGCATCTATATTATGGAACAAACCCAGATATCCATTGACAGATGAATGGATAATGAAATTCTGTTATATATGCACACAATGAAATTCTAATCAGACATAAAAAGAACAAAATTATGTCATTTGCAAGAAAATGGACACAAGTAAAGAATATTATGCCATGAGATTATCCAATCTCAGAAAGTCAAGGGTTTTATGTTTTCTCTCATATGTGCAAAGGAGAGAGAAAATTGGAAACACAGGAGGCTTTAAATAATGGAGATAGTGACAAGTAGAATGATAGAAGGAAATTGTGTGAGGGCTGGGGAGGAGCAAAGGAGGACTGAGAAAGTAAACATTTCAAATAATACTATGCCAGTATATGAAAATATAACCACCAGTCTCACTACCATGTATGGGAAGGGAGAAGTGTGGAATATGGTGGAATACAGAAGCAAGTACACCAAGAGTTATGTTTATGTATGTTTATGGTATACTAAACCACACTAATATATAATTGCAATGTAATAATAAAAGAATAAATAAAAATATCCATAACAGGCGAACAAATATAGAAAGATATCAGACTAGTGCTTGTCAGTAGCAGGAGGAAAGTAATGGAAAACAACTGCTTGAGGGAACAGGGTTTCTTTGGAGAACTATTAAAATGTTCTAGAATGAGATAGTGGTGATGTCTGCCAAATCTTGAGAATACAGTAAAACCCACTAAACTGTACAATTTAAATGAGTGCATTTTGTTATATATGTGGTACATTTCACTATTTTTAAGAAATGAAATTAGTAAGATCCCTGCTTCCAAAACTATTTTCCCTATTTCTTTAAGTAAAATTAAAGTCCCTGGGTATTATATATATAAGACAAAAATAAGAATCTGAAAGTATAGAGAAAATGGTTAACCATCTAGGAACATACAGACCAGAGAAACAACACAGAGGTGATTTTTTTTTTTTTTTGCTTTATTTCTTACTGAAGTGAAAATGGTGCTGACAGAGAAAAAGGCATAGTGGGAATTTAGGACTTGAATCACTGCTTAGCATCACTGGGTCAACCCCCTCAAACTCACTGTCAATAGAGACTGCAGGGGTAGAGTGTTATTCCTTCTTTCATCAAGTAATCTTGATCTTTTCACCTAGTCTTATATCAGAAAAGTGATTTTGGAAAGTCAAAACCTTCACCACTGCTCACATAGAAGGAGGTCATATATCCTGGTCCTGCAATGTAAATACATACAAGATAGGGAGCATATGTCCCCTTGTAGACAGAATGATTTCAGCAGAATGCATAGCCTGATTTTCTATTCACACTGAGTAATAATGTAAAGCCTCTTCAACTCTGGTAAAATTTGGACTACATCCACATTTGGTAGAAATGTAGCAATCCCCTACTCCCTACTGTATTGGAGTTATGCCAAAAGAGTCTTAAGAAAACGCAAGATTTATATAAAATTAAAACCCTTAGCTGGGTGTGGTGGTGCACACTTGTAATCCCAGTACTTGGGAGGCTGAGACAGGAGGATCCGGGTTTACCATGAACAGCCTCAGCTACTTAGTGAGGCCCTTTGCAACTCAGTGAGATCCTCTTTCAAAATGAAGAATAAAAAATAGGGCTGGAGGTGTAGCTTGGAGGTAGAATGTCCTGAGTTCAACCCCCAGCACCACAAGCACACACAAAAAATTTAAACTCTCATAATGACTACTTTAGTTCAAGAAAAAATGCTCATTAAATCAGGAATCATGGGTGTTTCAATATAAATGCCCAAATATAATGGAAAGCAACCCAAATATATTCTACAGATATTAGACTTATCTGAAAATAATTTTACATTAACTTTCATAAAAATCCTTCAATAAAACATCATAGTCAAATTTCTAGAACTAAAAGACTAAGAAAAATTTTGAAAAACACTAGAGAAAGAACTCATTACCTATCAAATTAAAAAAAAACTACAAAAATATCAGTGGATTTCTCATCAGAATACAAGGAGTCTAGGAAAAAGTGGAGTAACATTTTCCAGGTGCCGAGAAAATAACCATTAATACAGTATTGTGTGTCTAGTAAAATATCCTTTAGAAAATGGAAGGAAAATGAAGATATTATCAGATAAAGGAAAATCATGAATATGTATGGCCAGTAGACTTATTCAAAATGAATGGCCAAAACTTCTCTAAACAGGAAGAAATCATAAAGAAACACTGAATTTCTCAAGGATGGAGAAACATCAGAAATAGCAAAAATAAAAGCAAATACTTAGGAAATAGAGTAAACTGTCAAAATTGCTAGAACCAAGATAAGAAATGTATTAAGAGAAAATCTTTGGGGACTAAATTCTTATATTAGCATAACAAACCATACTCAAAACATTCATCTAACTTTCCAGTTTAAAAAAGTAGCTTTATAAGGTCTGAAATCAGAAAATATACATCTTCTAGCTTTGTTCTTTTTCGAGATCGTTTGGGGTATCTAAAGTCCATATTCCATATTAGGATAGATTTTTTTTCTGAAAAATAAATAAATAAATGTATGATAGTTTCACCTAAGAAAATGAAAGAAAAAATATTTTCTGGTAAGAAAGAAAGCAAAATGAAATATTGAAATGTTATCTTTAAGTCATCAAAAGCTTGTTATCAGACAAATGAAACTGTTATGTGAGATTATCTTTGTTATTTTTTGATAAATTGCTATAATACTAAATGTCAACCACTAAGCCAAGCATGGGAAGGAGGGATGGGGAGGGAACAGGGTGGAGATTGGGTAGGGGCTAACTGGGCAATATGTGAATATATGTCTACAAAAGTTTTTTTTTATCCCATTATGATGTATGAATACAGTGCACCAATAAAAAAATTTTAAAAAAGAAAGTAGTAAAATGAGCAAAATAAAGTGAAAGCAAGAAGAAAAGGAAAACAATAAAGATAGGATAGAAATGTATTAAGTAGTTAGGAGAGAAACAAAGAAAATCAGAGACAAAGGCTGACTTATTTTAAAAATCAATAAAATGTAAAACTTCCAGCTAGAATAAAAAAGAAAAGAAAAAAACACAAGTTATCAATATTATTATCCAAACAGGAGGTACTACTACAGACTCCGTAGATACCAAAGCAAAGAAAAATACCAAACACATAAATTCAAGAAGCAAAAATAGAGCAGTTCTTCAAAACTTGCCCAAAATGCAAAAACTGGTCTAAATATTTCTATAATTATGAAATAAATTTAATCAATTTTTTAAAAATTCCAAAATAAAATGTCTATACATAAATGTATTTAATTAATAACTCCATCAAACATCATCAAGAACATTAACATGAATTATATAAAATCTCTTCCAGAAAATGGAAAATGAAGCACTTCCTAATTAGTGAGGCCAATGTTACTCTGATACTAATTACAGACAAAGCCATTACAAAAACAAGACTATAGGCCAGCATGCTGCCTAAACATACATACAAAAGTTTTAAGAAAATGTTAGAAAACTAAAGCAAATCATGTATAAAAATAATTATATACAATGACCAATTGTGACTTATTTCAGATATACAGAGCAGATTTAACATTATAAAAAGAATTAATGTATTTTACCATATTAATATGTTAGAAATGAAAAATAAGAGAAACCTATAAATATGTACAGATTAAGCTTGTGACAAAATCTAATACACATTCATGAAAAACTATTAATAAGTTAGAAACAAAGAGAAATAACTTTAATTTGATAGAGAGTGTCTAGGAAAATTCTAGAGCTAACTTCAAACATAATGTTAAAACTTACTATTTTCTTTCTAAAATTAGGAACAAATCACGGATGTCCAGTTGTAACCATTCTTATTCAACATACAACTGATGGTTCTAGCCAACCCATTAAGGTAATAAAATGTAACAAAAGCACACAATTCAAAAAGGCAGAAATAAAAATGTTCATTTGCAGATGGCCAAAGCCTGCTTTTAATTCAGAAAAGCCTAAAGAATAAGGAGAGAAGATCTCTCCTAGACCCAATATGTAAAGTTAAATAAAATGGCATTTAATAGTATCAACATATAAAAATCAACAACTCTATCTACTAAGATAGAAGAAAACTGTATTTGAAAATACAGAGACTTCCGGGAAGATGGCGACCGAGAAAAGCGGGGCTTAAGAGCCCTGCTAACAACAAATCTCCATTACCACAAAATCAGCGCCTTTCATAGCCAGAAAACACCATCACCAGTGAAACAAAAAATCACCAGGCTCCAGAGAGAAAGCGGACTGAGAACAGAGCCACAGAGGAGATACACCGGCCTCGCGCCCGAGGACGCAGCAGATGCAGCACCATACTGCCGGAGGCACCGGCGAATTCACGGGACGGCTACAGCAAGCCGAAGTGAGCCACTGCGGAACAGCTAGGCGGGATTTCTCCGCGCAGAGAGCATCTAAAGCTCCCAGTGGCCGAGCTCAGCACACGCTGCAGGGATTCAGAGTAGAAATCAAAATCAAGAAGAAAAACGCCAGCCCCATAGCCGAGGGCGTAGCAGCGGCGCCATATTGCCACCGGCAGCAGCAGCAGCGAATTCAGCGAGGCCAGTACAGCTACATCTGCGTACTCAAGAACAGTGAGTCAAATTGCGGGCCACAGAGGTGAAATCCCAGTACTGTACTCCCTGGGACTTGACCCAGTGGGGGAGGGGCGGTGGCAGAGATATCACACCATAGGAGAACATGCAACCTGGCACCGCCCACAGTCTAAAGCAGCCTCTATCGACTCTCTGGGTCAGAGACTCTGTGATAAAACCCAGTAAAGGAGTAGTGGAGTCTGAGATACTACTGACTCGAGATCCAGAACACCTTAAGGGAAGTCATAGTGACCCAAGGGAAGAACCCAGAGAAGGCACAAACATCGGAAATCATGGGAAAGAGGAATAATACTGGAGCAATTAATGCCCACAACCCCACAACATCAGAACCCAATAAAACAGAAAATCAGAGATTTCTAGAAGATCAAATCAGGAAAATAACTGTAGAAATAATAGAGGTGCTTCGAAAAAAACTCAGAGAGAGCCAAAAAGAGATAAAGGATGCAATTAATGAAGTAAAGGCCTCAATTCAAAGCACAAACAACCGATTAGAACACATGGAGAACAGAATCTCGCTCTTAGAAGATGAGCAATCCAAAAATGAACTCATAGTTTCTAATCTAGAAAAAAATATCCGACAGCAGGAATCTGATATTGAAGAAATATGGGCCCATTTTATGAGAGCTAACCTAAGAATCATTGGAATAGAGGAGGGAAACGAAAGTGAAACCAAAGGGATCAACAATCTCTTCAAAGAAGTAATAGCAGAAAATTTTCCAAACATAGAGCAAGAGGTTGATACAAAGGTCCAGGAAACGTATAGAACTCCCTTTAGACAGGATCGGAGAAGAGGATCCCCACGCCACATAATTGTCAAAATGACCAATGTGGAAGCCAAGCAGAGAATCTTAAAGGCAACAAAAGCAAAGGGCCAAGTGACATTCAGAGGGAAACCAATTAGAATCACTCCAGACTTCCCAAACCAAGTCATGAGAGCCAGAAGGGCTTGGAGTAACATATTCCAAACTCTGAAAGAAAACAACTTCCAGCCAAAAATTTCCTACCCAGCAAAACTTTCTATCAAATTAGATGGAAAAATAAGAAGCTTCCATGACAAACAGAAACTGAAGGAATTTATGTCTTCAAAACCAGCACTAGAGAAAATACTCAAAGAGATTAACTACAAAGAAGAAATAGGTAACACACACCAGAACCAGAGAAACAAGAGTTTCCATCCAACAGTCAATTAAGATTGGTTATCTGTGGAGATTCATTATTTATGTTAGTCTTTTACCTATCTCTAAATGGTATTGTGTGAAGAGCCCCACCCATTGCCTGCTAGCTCGAAGACCTAAAAATAGCGCCGAGCGGAAGCTCTGTGAGGCCCATTAAGCAGTAAACAACTTTCAGGAAGTCCGGTAACCGGAGCATGGGGCGCACGGGAACACAACATACCACTGTTTGTAACAAATGAGCTAATTTTGCATGGAGCAAGTGATCTGAGGCTGATTGGCTGCTTGGGATATATAAGCGGGGAGCGGGGAGCGGAGAGGGGAGAGTATGTAAGAGCCTGGGATAATAAAGAGTCCGAAGAAGATCGTCTCCGGTGTCGTGCTTGAAAGCGGCAAGTGGTGGCCCGTACGGGGAATCTCTCTCAACGAGACGGTCAGAACTTTGGACTTTCCAGGGCAGCCGGCTGGTAAGTTCTCCTGTGAAGAGGGAAGCTCTACAAAGTAGAGGATCATAAGATTGTTCTTTCCCAACTCCGTTTGAGGACGAAGGGGAGCTCCTTTGAGGGGAGGATTTATAGGGTAGTATACTCTCAGGCTGGACCTGAGGCTGAATAGGTATGGGAAATAATCCATCTCATCCAATACAAAAGGCTTTAAAAGCCTTATTAAACGGAAAGGGGTTAAAACTTAGGGATAAGACTATTCAGGGTTTTTTGAGCCAAGTGGATGAGGTGGCCCCTTGGTTTGCAGTATCAGGAAACTTGACCCTGGCAAGTTGGGATAAGTTAGGGAAGGATATTAAAAGGGCAGAGAAAAACAATCAAGTCACGGGAGGAACTTATCCTTTGTGGCGCCTCGTCAGGGCATGTTTGGAGCAGAAATACTACAAACCGCTAGTGCGAGAGGGACAAGTGGCACTTGATCTGTTAAAAGAGGAACGGTCCACTTCCTCTCACCCAGCTAGTGAACTAGGCTCTGAAGGGGAGGGGGACTCGGACGAGGAACTTGCGGCAATAGAGGAGGAAGTCAGCAGATTAACCCTAGCTACGGGCCCCTCGCAGGGCTCTGTTCCTCCGCCCTATAATCCCTCAGCTCCAGGACAAAGCGGAGGCCGCTCCTTTAATGAAAAGGTATGGCGTGAGCCGGAAATGTTACTATCCAGACAGGCTTTCCCCGTGTTTCAACCACAAGGAGGAGGACCTCGGTATCATGAGCCTTTAGATTATAAGCTTGTAAAACATATTGCTGAGTCCGTGCGGACTTATGGTACCAATGCTGCATATACCGTAGCCACCTTAGAAAGCATTTACAGGTATGCCATGACCCCTGGAGATTGGCAGAACTTGGCCCGAGCGGCTTTGACCCCAGGACAGTATTTAGATTGGAAGGCTTTCCTTATTGAGTTCGCAGCAGAGCAAGCAGCGGTGAATCAGGCCGCAGGACAACCTGCCTGGAATTTGGATATGCTTTTGGGACAGGGACAATTTGCTAACAACCAGACCTGTTACCCTCAACAAGTGTATGATCAGATAAACAATTTGGCCACCAGGGCATGGAAAAGTTTGCCTAATAAAGGGGAGGCGTCAGGCAATCTTACTAAGATAATTCAAGGTCCCACTGAGCCTTTTTCTGATTTTGTGGCTAGGATGGTAGAAGCTGCTGGACGAATATTCGGGGATGTCGATGCAGCCATGCCACTTGTTAAACAGCTTATTTTCGAACAATGTAATACTGAATGCAAACAAGCTATAAATCCATATAAAAGTAAAGGTTTAGAAGTATGGATGAAGTTATGTAGAGAACTCGGCGGACCTTTAACCAACTCGGGGCTCGCTGCGGCTATCATGCAAGCATCTGGCAGGCAAAAGGGCAATAACAACACCCGACTAGGAAATTGCTTTTCATGTGGGGCGACAGGGCATTTAAAAAGAGACTGCCCAAAACGAGGCTCTCTCTCTCAAAAGAGCCCACCAGACCTATGTAAGAGATGTAGAAAAGGCAGACATCCCGCCTCAGAGTGCCGGTCCGTTAAGGATATTGACGGCAATATCCTACCGTCCCATGATCAGTCGGGACAGGGTCGCCCGCTGTCAAAAAACGGGAAACGGGGCCCCCATCCCCAGGGCCCTTACAAGTATGGGGGCCAACAAATGTACAATGCTATAGAGACACACCAAACACCCCAATGGCCCAATCTCCAACCGCCCAAGGAATCCGGAGAGCCACTCCCGGTTCAGCGGGATTGGACCTCTGTGCCACCACCCGGCTGGTATTAACCCCTCGAATGGAAATTCAAATTATGTCGACTCATATGTCAGGGCCATTACCCCCAGAAACGGTGGGCATAGTTTTGGGGCGATCATCATCCACCATGAAAGGCCTAATAACTCATCCTGGAGTTATTGACCAAGATTATGAGGGCGTTATAAAGGTTATGGTCTCCGCCCCCAGAGGAATTGTTGCCATCTCTCCTGGTGATCGGATAGCGCAGCTGTTATTATTACCTAGTCTACATTCTCTCTTCCCTTCAAAAAAGGAACAGCGAGGAGAAAAAGGGTTTGGGTCCTCTGGTACTAATATAATATCTCTCGCCTTTGATATGGGAAAACGACCTTTAATTACTTTGAAAGTGGAGGGAAAGCCGATTCTAGGATTGCTTGATACAGGGGCAGATACTAGTGTAATTGCTTCTAAGGATTGGCCCCCCGCCTGGCCCATAAAAAAGGCTGACACACAGCTTAGAGGATTAGGATACATTAAAACACCTGATATTAGTGCTAGACCCCTTCATTGGGAGGACCAAGAAAAACATTCTGGGACCTTTACACCCTATATGCTGGAAATTCCGGTCTCCTTGTGGGGTCGAGATCTACTTCTGGACATGGGATTCCGATTACATAATGAGTATTCTCCCCAGGCGCTACATATGTTTAACAAGCAAGGTTTTCATCCATCATTTGGATTAGGGCGAAACCTACAGGGACGGAGGAGCCCTGTCCCCACTGAAGGACAAAACACTAAACAGGGATTGGGTTTTGTGGAGTAGCCACTGGGGAGGCAATTCCCATCACTTGGAAGACGGGGAATCCAGTATGGGTTTCCCAGTGGCCTCTCCCCCGTGAAAAATTGGAAGCAGCAAAAGAGTTAGTAAAAGAACAACTAAAATTAGGACATATCCAATCATCCACATCACCCTGGAATACCCCTATATTTGTAATAAAGAAAAAATCAGAAAAATGGAGACTATTACATGATCTCCGAGCCATAAATGAACAAATGCAAGTTATGGGACCAGTCCAACGTGGACTCCCCCTTCTCTCAACTATTCCAAAATTCTGGCCAATTATAGTGATTGATATAAAAGATTGCTTTTTCTCTATACCATTAAATCCTCTAGATACCCCACGTTTTGCTTTTACTGTGCCATCCCTAAACCAAGAGCAAATTGACCAGAGATATGAGTGGAGAGTGCTCCCCCAGGGTATGACGAATAGCCCCACTCTTTGTCAACTATATGTGGATGCTGCCTTACAACCTGTTAGGGATAAATTCCCTCCATTGCGTTGTCTCCATTATATGGATGATATCCTATTAGCCTGTGAAAATGAAAAGGTACTGGATGAAGCGTATTGTGTGCTTGTTAAAGCCCTTGAGGAAAAGGGTTTAGTTATAGCATCTGAAAAGGTTCAAAAGGGCACCGTCACCCATTTTTTGGGAAATATTCTTTATCCCAATTTTGTCACGCCTCAAAAGGTCACCATTCGTACAGACCAGTTACACACTTTAAATGATTTTCAAAAGTTATTAGGAGATATTAATTGGATACGTCCTGCTTTAGGAATCCCAAATTTTATGCTAAAACCTTTATATGATATCCTCAAAGGAGATTCTTCCTTAACCTCTCCTAGAATGCTGACTGCTGAAGCCCGGGAAGCCTTAAGTTTGGTAGAACAAGCTTTAACTAAGGCTTCCCTTAAGCGCATTTCACCGAGGGATTCTATTTGGGCATGCATACTGGCTACTGAGCTCCAACCCACTGGGGTCTTATGGCAACAAGGACCTCTATTATGGATTCATCCTAAACTATCTCCTCAAAAGGTTATTGAGTATTATCCCTCTATGGTGGCAAAGGTTGCTGTTCTTGCCATACAGCAATGTATTCAACATTTTGGCCAAACCCCTAATAAGCTTATTGTTCCCTATAGTAAACACCAAATATTAATTTTACAAACCTCCCTGGATGATTGGGCTATATTACGATGTGTGTTTAATGGAGAGATAGATAATCACTTACCTAAAGATCCTATATTACATTTTGCAACTCAACATCCTATTATCTTTCCAACCATAACCAGAAGAACACCTATACCCTTCGCTATCAATATTTTTACTGATGGATCAAAATCTGGCCTTGGAGCTTTTATGATAGAAGGACAAAAACCCATAGTTGTTCAATATCAGCATATATCACCTCAGCTAGTTGAACTAAATATTATATTAGAAGTGTTTGAGAGATATGATTCTTCCTTTAATTTGTTATCGGACTCCTCCTATGCTGTAGAGATGATAAAGTCCCTTGAATGTGCGGGGCAAATATCAACACATACGCCCATCCACTACTTGGCATCTAAAATTCAACATTTAATTTTGATGAGGAAAAATCCCTTTTATGTACAACATATTAGGGCACATACAGGCTTACCAGGGCCTGTTGCCCAAGGTAATGATTATGTAGATAAGCTTACGAAGATGCCCATGATTTTCTCTCTCACCCCACTTCAACGGGCACAAGATTTTCATCGCCAGTTTCATGTAAATGCTAAAACTTTACAGATTAAATTTAAAATTCCTCGTTGTCAAGCCCGTGACATCATCAAGGCCTGTGGTACTTGTGCACCCTTTATCCCCTCTTCTAATGTTGGTGTTTGCCCACGTGGGTTGCTCCCCTTACATTTATGGCAAATGGATGTGACCCATATACCTGAATTTGGCTCTGTTAAGTATGTACATGTTTCTGTTGATACTGTTTCTGGAATTATATATGCTTCTACTCACACAGGGGAAAAAGCTCGTGACGTTATCGCTCATTGTCTTGAAGCTTGGGCAGCATGGAATGTGCCAAAAGAAATAAAAACTGATAATGGTCCAGCTTATACCTCACAAAAATTTCAGTCTTTCTGTAAACAGATGGGCGTAACATTAAAACATGGCCTTCCATATAATCCTCAAGGACAGGGCATTGTTGAACGCGCCCATCGCACAATAAAAGAATGTCTAATAAAACAAAAAGGGGGAATAGGTGAGAATCTGAAACCAAGGCAGCGATTATCTTTGGCACTTTTTACTTTAAATTTTTTAAATTTAGATATTAATGGCAAATCGGCCGCAGATCGCCATTTTTGTCCTTCTAGTATTCCCCATGATATGGTAAAATGGAAAGATGTCCTCACCGGAAAATGGAAGGGACCTGATCCGGTACTCACATGGGCCAGAGGCTCTGTTTGTGTTTTCCCACAGGACGGAACCGATCCGATTTGGATCCCAGAGAGACTGACTCGTCAAATAATATCGCAAGATGGCGCCTCAGGGATGGATACACCTGATCACCATGCTGATCTGGACAAAACCAGTATGGAGTGAGCAACAATGGGGCAACTGGAGCTGGGAGTTTGATAAACTCACCGAACAATTACGTGCTGAAATCATCAAGGTCAACACCACCCGAATCGACCGAACAATTACGTGCTGAAATCATCAAGGTCAACACCACCCGAATCGACCCCAAAGTGGCCCAAACGCTGGCGTCCCGGATCCAGAAGGCAGCATTCCATCTAAAAGAATGGGCCGGGTTGGGAGCATTGGGATTTTGTTTTGTTTTCCTGTGCATTCTATGTCTCTGTTGCCTGAGACGTTTATTTCTGCAGAGGGCCAAGGATCAGATGCTCCTAGCTCAGGCTTTCATGGCAGTTGAAGCAGGACAATCGCCTACTGTTTGGCTAGCCGCAATGGAAAAATCATAAAGCAGAATGTCAGCAAGGACTGCACTTGGGACCCCGGGAGGGTGCATCCCAAGGAGGATATGCTCAGCTGCATACGGGTTACCACTGTATTGCTCGCCCGTCCCTGCAAAAAAGGTGGTGGCAAATAATTGCATAAACTATAGCAGGGGTTGAGTCCTCTATCCTCTTCTGCTTAAAAACAAAAAGGGGGAACTGTGAAGAGCCCCACCCATTGCCTGCTAGCTCGAAGACCTAAAAATAGCGCCGAGCGGAAGCTCTGTGAGGCCCATTAAGCAGTAAACAACTTTCAGGAAGTCCGGTAACCGGAGCATGAGGCGCACGGGAACACAACATACCACTGTTTGTAACAAATGAGCTAATTTTGCATGGAGCAAGTGATCTGAGGCTGATTGGCTGCTTGGGATATATAAGCGGGGAGCGGGGAGCGGAGAGGGGAGAGTATGTAAGAGCCTGGGATAATAAAGAGTCCGAAGAAGATCGTCTCCGGTGTCGTGCTTGAAAGCGGCAGTATTGTTTGCCTTTATTGTTGTTAATTTTTAGGATTTCTAGTTGGAATATTAATATACCTTCAGATATAGCAATTGGAAATATTTTATCCCATTCTATTAGTAACTGTTAACTCTGTTTACATTGTCTTTGGATATACAATTTTTTTATTTTTTTATTTTTTAGGGAGTCTGTATACTCCTCTGTTGCCTGTGTCATTGAAATCATAACCAAGAAATCACTGCCAATTTCAATGTTGTGAGGTTTTATGACCCAGATTTTCTCCTAAAAGTTTATAGTCTTAAGATTTGTATTTAGGTCTATTATCTATTTTGAGTTAATATTTGTATATGGGATTAGGTAAGGGTCCAATTTTATTCTTTTCCATGTAATTATTATTTTTAACAATATTTAGTTAAAAGATTATCATTTCCACCACCAAATGTTCGTGGAAACCTTGTCAAAAATAACTTGACAATATAGGGAAGAATTTAGCTCTAGGCTTTTATTTAACTCCAATGGTTTATATATCTGCCTTTAGAATAGTACTACACTGTTTCAATTATTGTAGCTTTATATGGTTTGAAATCAGAAAATATATATCTTCTAGCTTTGTTCTTTTTCAAGATCGTTTTGGGTACCTAGACTCCATATTCCATATTAGGATAGATTTTTTTTCTGAAAAATAAATATATAAATATATGATAGTTTCACCTAAAAAAATAGAAAAAAATATTCTCTGGTAAGAAAGAAAGCAAAAAGAAATATTGAAATGTTATCTTTAAGTCATCAAAAGCTTGGTATCAGACAAATGAAACTGTTATGTGAGATTATCATTTTTAATTTTAGATAAATTGCCATAATACTAGATGTCAACTACTAAGCCAAGCATGGGAGGGAGGGATAGGGAGAGAATGGGGTGGGGATTGGGTGGGGGCTGACTGGGAAAAGTGTGCATGTATGTCTACAAAAGTATGTATCCTACTATGATGTATGAATACAGTGCACCAATAAAAAAAAGAAAATACAGAATATTTATAGCTCTTCAAACACTGAAATAGTTATAAATCTTGCAAAACATGTACAAGATGTATATGCCAAAAGCTAACTCTGCTAAGGAAGTAAATTAAAAATCTAAAATGTGAGAAGACATACTATGTTCATGGGTTTTAAGACAACATAGTAGAGTTATTAATTTCCCTCAAATTAATCTGTTGGTATAATGCAATCCCTACCAAAATCCCAACAATC
Organism: Muscardinus avellanarius; assembly: GCF_963383645.1. NCBI lineage: Eukaryota > Metazoa > Chordata > Mammalia > Rodentia > Gliridae > Muscardinus > Muscardinus avellanarius. Next base: position 119,612,126 of record NC_137792.1, on the reverse strand, counting down.
ATATTTTGTCTATATTCTAGCTTATTCTAAAATACACAGAAAGGCAAAAACTATACAATTGCCACAGCAATCTTGAAGAATGAACTGGAAGGAATAACTATTTTATATTTAACCTTACTATGGAGTTTCAATAACCAAGACTGTAGTACTAGGAGAGAGAGAAAGAGAAAGAGGGAGGGAAGGAGGGAGGGAGGGAGGGAAGGAGGGAGGGAGAGAGAGAGAGAGAGAAAGAGAGACAGAGAGAGATTATAGAGAACCAGCCCTGTGCAAATACAGATTGCTTAATTTTTACATGAGTACGAGAGCATTTCAATAGAGAAAAAGTATCTATTTCAACAACTGGTTCTAAAGGCAAAGAATATCAACTTTGCCATCATAGCCCGTAATTTAATAGGAAAAGCTGTGAAACTTAGAGAAAAAAATAACAGAAAACCTTCAGTATCTGGGGTTAGTTGAAAACATTTAGGACTCTATACCAAATGCACCATAATAGAAAAAGTATAAATTGAACTTCATCAGAATTAAAACTTTTTTTTCTGCATAAGACTCTTTAAAGAGGATATCAAAAACAAGCCAGACAATGGGAGACATATTTACAAACCACATATTTGGCAAAAGATTCATTTCTAAAATAAAGAACTCTAAAATATCAACAGAATGAAAACAAACAGACCAATTAAAAGATGGGCAAAAGATAAGATAAAATTTCAACAAAGAGAATATATACACTTCCGATTCAATATCATTAGCCATTAGGGAAATGTAAATTAGAACCACCAAGAGCTCCACTGCACGTACTTGATTTCTGCTAAGATTGAAAATAAAATAATTATCAAGCAAAATGGCTAGGATAGGGAGAAACTCCACTACGCATATGGATGGTGAGGATATGAAATGGTACAGCTGCTCTAGAAATATGTCAGTTTATTATCAATCTAAACATATACTTACCTTATGGCAAATACATTGTAGTCTTAGAGATATGTTCCAGAAAAAATGAAGTTATATCCACAAAAACTATATATGTATCACAGAAAACTCATTCTTAATACCCCCAAATTAGAAATAGTGAGATGTCCTACAATAGATAGTTGGCTACACACAAGTACATCTGTATTCTGAAATACTTCTCAGCAAAATATAGGAAAATTGACATAGGCAATAATCTGGGCAGATATAAAAGGAATTATACTGACTCAAATAAGGCTATTCTTCAAAGATCACATGCTATTTGACTCTGTTTATAGAATATTATTAGAATGATGAAATTATACACATACGTGTATATTTGTTTTATATTAGTATTTTAGTTTTCAAAGATTAAAAAAGAAAGGTAAAAATGGGTAAAAAATTAAGATACAGTGTGAGAGAGATAGATACCCCAATGTTTTTGGAATGACCATATATATATTCATTATGGTGGTAGTTATACATATATACATATATTTAAGAAAACTCAATAGAATATACATATAAAAGAATATTTGTCAAATTTGTGAATTATGAATAAAGCCTATGGATCATATCAATGTACATTTTCTAATTTTGATTTTACATTATAATTATTAAAGATATTGCTATTGGGCCGGGCGTGGTGGCGCACGCTTGTAATCCCCGTGCTTGGGAGGCAGAGACAGGAGGATCGTGCAGGTTCGAAGCTAGCCCCGCGTGCTGGCTTAGGAGACCCTGTTTCCAAATAAAAATGCAAAAATAGGTCTGGGAGTGTAGCCCGGAGGTAGAAGGGCTTCCAGGAACCCCAGTACCACCAAAAAAAAAAAAAAAGATATTGCTATTGGGAGAAACTTGATGTAGAATACAAGCCATCTGTGTTTTTTGTAATATATTGTAACTGTATAACAGTCTTCAAATAAAAAAATTTAAAATAAAGGTAATTCAAATAAAACAATCAGTAAGACATGTTTTGCATTTATTTTAGTTTAGTGTCACTCAATAGTATAAATATTTAAAAATTGCACCGTTTACTTTCCTTTATATAAATACATAATAAATATTATTTATAATATTTATATTTTAGTTGGTTCAATATATTAATTGTTTTAGAAAAGTATAATGTTCAAGCTGGGCATGGTAGCATATGCCTGTAATCCTAGTACTTGAGAAGGAGGATCACATGTTTTCTGCCAGCATCAACAACTTAGAACTTGTTTCAAATTAAAATAACGTTGAGGGCGTAACTCAGGTAGAATTCTCCTGGGTTCAAGCCCTAGTACCACAGATACATATATGTATATACATACATATACATATATATTTCTGTATGTATATATGTATATATAATTTCAATCTCCAGTACCTCTCTATATATTTATGCATCTATGTACATATTTTTCAGAAAATACATTTTCCACTTTAAATAGGTTTAACAATCATTTTTATACTTTTATTAGTGTTTTATAGTAGTTTTTCAAAATGCCAATCATGAATCCACTAAAAAAGTCTAGAAAAATTTTTATTCTCAAAAATAGTAAAATGCAAGCTGGACATGGTGGCACATGCTTGCAATCCCAGCATTCGGGAGGCTGAGACCATAGGATCACGGTTCGTGGACAGCCTCGGCTACATAGTGAGGCCCTCTGCAACTTAGTGAGACCCTGTTTAAAATAAAGAATACAAATAGGGCAGGGGGTGTAGCTCAGAGGTCAAATACCCCTGGGTTTCATCCCCAGACACAGAATAAATAAATAAATAAATAAATAAATAAATAAATAAATAAAATGCCTAGGAATAAATTTAACCAAGGATGTCAAAGATTTCTACAATGAAAATTGTAAAACACAAAAGAGAGAAATTGAAGATCTAATAAGATGGAAAGATATCACATGCTATTGAATAGGCAGAATAAATTCTATCAAAGTGATTGTCTATCAAAAGTGATATATAGAGTCAATGAGATCCTTACCAAAATTTCAGTGCCATTCTTCTCAGAGCTAGAATGAGCCCTAAATTTTATATGGAGAAACAAAAGACCCAGAATAGCCAAAACAATTCTCAGCAATAAGAATTATTTGGGAGACAGCAAAATTTCTGACTTCAAGTTATACTACAGAACTATAGTAATAAAAACAGCAAGGTATTGGCACAAAGACAGACACAGAGAGCAGTGGAAGCAAATAGAAGATATAATAACCCCACACAATTATAACCAATTTATTTTCAACAAAATTGACAAAGAGATCCTTTTGAACAAATGGTATTGGTAAAACTGGTTATCCATTTCTAGAAAAATTGAATCACTTCATAACCTCTTACCCTGCACAAAAGTAATTTTAAGATGGACCAAAGACCTGTAAATTAGACCAGGGACTTTGAGATCACTTGAGGAGGGCATAGGTCCAATAGTCCAATATATAGGCATAGGCAGAAACTTTTATTGTTTCTAAACTAGATCTATTAAACTGCCACTACTTCTGAAAGATAATATCTTATTTATTTTAAGAATAAATAAATTAAAACATCTAATTAAGTACAGCACAGATACTCAAAATCTATGGTACCACTGCCAGGGTTGGGGTGGACATTTGACCTATCTAGCCTCACACAAACCTGGCAGGTATTGAATATAAGGAGGGGTTGATTGGAAGCTTCCAGGGGGGGTGTTGAATAATATTTTTCTGAAAAGTGGATGTCAAGGCAATAAGTTTGAAAATATATGAAACAAGGCATATTTATATTATTAAAATGCCAATAGTAGCCCAAACCCTCTCCTAAGCTGAAATTTCTTGCTATTGACATAAATAGAAATATTATAATACTTTTATTTTAGATGAAAGATAGTTTATATTCTTAAAATTAAAAGATATCAAAACTATTTATTATTCATATGTAGACTGTGGACTAATTTAAAATATACTATTTCAATGGCCTTAAGTCTTAGACATGGTAATTTTATTTTTGTAGCTGTTTCTATATAATACCAAGTAAGATCATCAGTGTACTTTCGACATGTTGTACATAGAAAATTTTCAGTAAATACATTTAGTGTCATATATAAAATATCAAAGATGAAATTTTTGCTAGCAGTTGAGGAGACCAGTTATGCTTTGTGTCTATGCCTCCACCTGGGTGAACTAGAGAGAATTGTCCAACTATTATACTCTACAAAATACGAGAATTGATTGTTAAAGACCATGAAATGAAATGTCCTAGCAGGAAATTGATTTGATTAATTTATTTAACAATGTCTGTAGAAAAATAAATTTTAAGGCTTGATTTGTGTATCTAGTCATTATATTCAAAACACTTGATTCAAAACCAAAATGGCAAGTTTGGTAAGTCGCTGTCAATGCAGACTAAGTGGACATCACTGACAGAGAAGCCCAGTTCATTTATACTTTTATATGTTTACATATTAACGTTCAATGTGAAATGGAAATTATCATTTGAGACATGTGTTGCATTAATTTTACCCAATTTTACAAGGTGAAAAAAGGGTGGGCTACATGAAACATAGTCAAACAGTATTTTATCATTTTCTGAATTTTTTCATAGTAGCAAAACTGCCATTTTATAATTTCCAAAGCTATAAATCATTTTTAAATCATGATCATAATACTCAAAACAGATGCGAAAACATATGTTTTCCACAGTTACATAAACTGCTTACTTGTCATACTTAATAAATGTTAAGACTCCTACTTTAACTTTTTAATAACTTAATTCTATTTGAGGAAAATGTATACTTTAGCTTACTATCACAAATATAACTAGTAAAATTTTACATACTAATTCTCATTTTTTCACCCCACCATAAAAGAGGTACAATTTAATATGCTACTCTTGCTTATTAATGTCCTAATCGGGATATGTGACCAACCTATTTGTTTGAAATGAGTATAACTGTGCCATTCCACAGCAAGAGATTCAGAAATGCCAGTACATACCACTGTGTATTTTATGAAAATCAGCTATGGTACATCTGCACTTGTGCTCCAGCTGATTTTTCATAAGAAACAACATTGTATACATGAGTGCTTCAGTACATAGACCAGTCCTAAATGCCATTTTGACTTATGGAGTATACAGTTCCAATGGAATCCTCTGCATCATATAGAGCTTGAGATTTTCTTAGAAAAGCTGCTTTACTACTAACTTGTCCTTCAAACACTCATGATTTTGTGGCAAAGAGGTCTCAGGAACAAATTGTTGCTGTGTTATGAATGAAGTTTCATCTTTAACTAGAATATCATTACCTGTATAAGAGTTTGGGTAGTTTGATATACTGAACCTGACTTCTTCCATTCTGACAACTACCCTGAAATCAGTCATTTGCATCTTGGAGCCCCAGAGGATAGCCTTTCCATGTCTGGCTAAGAAAAGACAAAACATGTGGCAAGGAAACCAACCATGGATCAATGAAATTAAAAGCATACACTATTCCAAATGCCAACTAAAATGCTCATCTAGGTTATTATGAAACAAGTCAAGCCTAGAGAAAAAAGGAAGAAAAATTCTCCATTAACCGTTCAGCTCACAGTTTTGTAATATACACTGAGCATTTTTTTAGTAGAGATAGAAAATGTACCCTTTGGTGAGATGCAAACAGACCATCTGATGATCTGATAAATTATGTGTTAGCTAATATCTAATTTATGATAACAACAATGTATAATCATAATATATGATTACATATTTTTCTCTTAACATTTCAATCTTTTCAACAAAGTTGTACACAGTTTCCATTTCAAGAGAGCATCATTTTTAAATTCTTACTCTCCCTACAAAAGTGGATGATTTATAAAAGTAACATATGTACCTCAGCAGATCAAAACCGAGTTGAGGTTATGTCTATCTGCACTCCAGATAAATATGTGAAAAATTACCTTGATATACTTTCACTCTAAATAATCAAATTAGCATATATTTTTTTTAAAATTGCTTTTGAGGATTGAGAGAAACATCTCTTGCATATGGCAGCACCTCCATTTTTAAATGTAACAAAGTGGTGAGTCATTTAAAAATTTAATATGTATATGTAAAATACAAAGTTAATATATGAATATATATACATATATGAACAAGGTTAATATATGAATACACACACACACACACACACACACACACTACAAAGAGTTATCATTGGTTCTAAGCAGGCATAATTAAAGGGCTTAGGATGAAGTTTTCCAACATATGCATTGATAATTTTCAGGTTGATATGTAATTTATGACAAAAATAAACAAGCTTAAGATAAACATTTTTTACTAATAAACTAATTTAGTCAAAGATATTATAGATCTATTCTCACTCAAGAAAACATAGATGCAATATTTAATACTGAGATACTAATTGAGTTATCTGATTTTTACACGTATATCAAATAAGCAAAAATCATTTTACCTTTATTATCCCTTTGGAATTTTTTGATAGTTGGTCCATTATCCTGATCAACAATAATTTCCTCTCTACTGTTGGGCATCATAACTATAAATGAGAGATGAGACTGAGTAATTTGTTATGCAAAATATTCAAAACAAAGGCTTAGAAAAGCTTCACATAATTAATATTCTTCAATAATTTTTGACATGAATTTCATGTACTTCTAGTTATATAACAGTAGAAAAAATTTATTAGTTTGAATATCATATAATTTAAAAATAAGTAAGATGTGCAATCATGTAAATTTTAAGTTTAACTGATATGTAACATTTACATAATTGCCCCTCTGTCCTCATTAAAGTGTTTAAAATATTTCTTCTTTTAAAATGTATGTGAAATTAGTTACCACCATAATTGATCATATATTTCCCAAAATGCTCCTGGAATAAATCTATCATTTGATAGGGGAATAATTTAAGATAATTATGCAGTTAACACAGTGTGGAAATTTTGCAAGAATCATATATTAAAAAGATTAATAAAATATAACATTTATTAATAATTAATCTTCACCAAATATTTACATTGAAAGAGAAAAGAAATCTCTTCAGAGGTTGTCCTTTGATTCTGTGTAGTAATATTTTATTAAAACATATAATCAGGCATGGTTGTGCATGCTTGTAATCCCAGTACTTGGGAGACTGAGACAGGAAGATCACAGGTTTGGAACCAGTCTCAGCAACTTAGTGAGACCCTGATTTCAGATTAAAGAATAAAAAATAGGGTTGGGGGTGTAGCTTGGAGGTAGAATGCCCCTTGGTTCAATCCCTGGTACAACACAGGAGAGAGAGATGTGAGAGAGAGAGATGAGAGAGAGAGAGAGAGAGAGAGAGAGAGAGAGAGAGAGAGAGAGAGAGAGAGAAGATAGATATAGTCACAAAGCTGAGAACCATAAACCCTTTATATTTTCTATAAATAACCTCATTATCATGCTAGAACAACTATGGGAAGTGCATATAGAAGCTAACTATTGCCAGAGGAATTAGAAACCAATTTTCTCAAGACTTTTATAGGATTACACATTCTTTTGAAAATATTTTAATTCTGTTACCTATTTTTTGTGATATATCCACCACTAAGTATATACCCTATGTGTTCTGCTTTTAATAAGCACTCAATACATAAATGCACCTTGATCAATACAAAGATTATCCCAACAGCATAATGCAGATTTTAGTTTCTTAATTCATTGATGATCATTCAGTTATAACCTCTTGTCTTGTTCAGACTCTATTGAAACTAACTTGTAACAACCAGGTAGTGTGTGTCCATAGAAAAAAGTAAAATTAAAGGTTCTCTGTCATTTCTTTCAGGAATTCAAGTTAGTAAGTTTGGGGCAAAAGCCTCATGTTTTCACTGACAGGTTCTTAACCCTGGCTACACGTCAGAATCTCCTGAGGAGAAACTCAGAAGCAAAAAAAAAAAAAAAAAAGAAAGAAAGAAAGAAAGAAAATGAAAAAGAAAAAAGAAAAGAAAAAACTGCTATTGCCCAGGCTACATGCTAAACCAGTTAAACAAACCCTGAGTGTGAGAACTGTGCATCCCTAGATGTAACACTCCTTTGGTGATTATAATGTGGAATCCTATTAAGAATCACTGAGCTCATTTTGAAGCTAGATGCGTACAAACAATATATGATATTTACAGTCTGAGACCTGGATGAATTTCTACAAGGGAAAAATCACCTTCATCCTTCCCCAGCACAAATCCAAAATTTAACATATTCTGTAATTCCCTAAATTCCTCTATTCCCATCAAAAACACATTATTTATGGAGAGGACTGAAGCAATCACTCTTATGAGCTCATATACCCGAAGTCTCTATAGTAAGACTGAAAAAAAAAAAACAGAAATAATTTTCTTAAAGGAAATTGGATTGTATAGATGTCAAAAATTAATGAAGATTTTATCCAGTTCAATTGATCCATAATTACTATTTACTATGTGAAAATGGGTTACAGCTGAATATACTTATAACTTCTATAATACCTGAGTAATATCACATAGTAGGAGATGTTAGGTAGGAGGTAAAGTCACAGAAAGTGTTTATCACATCATATTTTCCTAGTATTTCAAATTTCTGAAGTGTTTTTCCACATATTATTTGACCTCACAATAATCCAGTGCATTAAGCAGAGAGGTAATTGCTTTCATATAATAGGTTAGAAACTCTAGGTGATAAAACACATGTCCACGATGTTATAGCTAGTTAGTGCTAGACCTATAGCCAGATTCAGGTATCCAATATGTGATATCACCACCAATTTCTAGAATAGTGTTTTATGGTGTAACACTTCTGAGACAATAAAACTATAGGGAAAATAAGGTTCCATATTTATGATACAAATTGTGGCAAATGTAGTTTATCATAATTTGTTCACTTTTTAACCACTCTTAAAAGACCAACTGCCTAAACCATGATTTATCATCCATGATTCCAAAGGATATTCCAAAGAATGTTCCGAAGGAACGTTCCAAAGTGTATTGCACTATTACCTACAGCATATTGAACTAACATATGTTCTACCAGAAATCTCATAATAATTGTTCTCATTCGATAAAATGATACAACAAAGGAAGGCTTTTGCAGAAAAAAAATCTAACACTTCAAATTTTATTTTGTTGGTCATTCTGGCTTCTCAATGAAAAGTGACCACTTCAAAATGCCATCTTATATTAAGAAAGTATCAGTTCCTCCAGGTTCTTTCTCTCCTATCCATTGCCTAGTGAGGGACTTTCTGAAAGAATATCTTAGACTAAGTACACATTTCAGAAAAGATATTCACCCATTCTCTCTGAATGATGATCCATCTGAGAGGGAGAGCTGGACACACTGCTGCTGGGGTGGGAGGAGGTCTGGCTCCCAGGGCGATGACTCTCTTCCAGAGAGGGAGCAGGAGAAGGACTCTCTGGGATCCGCTCCTGATACAAAAGGAAACAGAAAGGGAAACCCCATGTATACGCTGGTTTTCAAGAGAGCTGAATTCATAACATTTGAAATGCTGGTGCCCTACAGTATTACTCTGATAGTGCATAGCCACCGTACCTTGTACTAAATATACATTTTTAGACAAAAAGCATTTTGGGTTCTTGTGAACTTAATAAGATACTATTGTGAGAGTTAAATAAAAGTAGAAGGCAAAAGGGACCAGCACCACACTGGGTACAGGAGGAGGCTCAAGAAAAGTTTGTTCCCACTTCACTTCCTAGAAAACTCATGAATTATCATAAACATATGGGTGTAGTTAAAGTTACTGTTATAGTAGAATCCTGGTTCATTTAAAATTCCTGCCAAGGGCTGGAGAGGGAAAGTCATATCTAACTAGAAAGGATATCTCCTATATGTGAAAACTGGAGAGCAGTGGAGAAAAACTCACAAATAATAGCACCTGGTATGTGTTTGATTTTTCTGCACAAAAACTATGGAAATGATAGACTTTTAAGCAACCAGACTTTAAAAACTTATGTAGCATTCTACTAACAAAAATTAGGATAGTCATAGGATATAATAAATTTTTTTCCAAGTGTTAGAAACTAAGGTCTGACATTGTTATTTTCTTAGATTTTTTTAGATTTATATAGTTTTAACTAACTTGAATTAAAATGTTTTACATATTTATATTGTCTCTGCTATGGCTCTGAAGATTTGTGATTATGAAAATTATTATGAAATATCAAAGTTATTCACTATGCTTATGCATCACAAATTGTTGACTAGACCTAATTCAATCGGTTAATTTGATCAATAGAATAACGAAATTGCAATGTTTAGGCACATACAGAATAAATGTAACCAAATGACAGACATTCTAGGACAGAGAATATTTATTTTATAAAATATTTAATTAATATATAATGAATTTCTTAAATTGAATGTTCTGCCGGGCATGATGACACACACTTGTAATCCCTGCACTTGGGAGGCGGAGACAGGAGGATAGCGCAGGTTCGAAGCCAGCTGGGCTGGCTTAAGAGACCCTATTTCCAAAAATAAAGTAGGTCTGGGAGTGTAGCCTGGAGGCAGAAGGGCTCCCAGGAACTCCAGTACCACAAAAAAATTTCAATGTTCTATTAATAATTGCAAAACCAGTATTCAAATCACTATGACATGCCGGACATGGTGGTGCACGCTTGTAATCCCTGTGCTTGGGAGGCTGAGACAGGAGGATCGCACAGGTTCGAAGCCAGCCTCAGCTACTTAGAGAGGCTCTCAGCAACTTAGTGAGACCCTGTTTCCAAACAAAATATAAAAAAGGTCTGGGAGTGTGACCCAGAGGTAGAAAGCCCCCCAGTACCACCAAAAAAAAAAAAATCACCATAACCTTAATCAACTTATTGAATGTATAATGTACATTTTCATGTTGATTTTGCATGAAAGGCCCATGATTTATGAATCTTCTGGAGCCAAATAATTTTTCTAATGCAAAAATAATAGTATGAGAGTTAAAAGTTATTTCATTAACTCCAATTAACATTTTGCGACCTGTCATTTTAGAAGGCAAATGATGCCACCCTTTCCCAAGGATACCTAGTTCACATCTTAATTGTAAGAACCTATGAATATACCACATTACATGGACACGCAGGCTTTGTGAATGTCATTGAAGACCTTGACATACGGAGATTATTATTTGTGTTTGTGTGTTTGGTACTGGAGTTGAACACAGGAGCATTTCACTTAGAGGCATACCTCCAGTCCTATTATTTATTGTTTTTATTTTGAAACAGGACCTTAATAGGTTACAGAAGGCCTTACAAAATAGCTGAGGCTGGACTTGAAACTATGCTCCTTCTGTCTCAGCCTTCCAAGTACTGACATGTGCCACCACATGCCGAGATGGCCATATGGAACTCATATTGGATTATCCGAGTAGTCTCAATCTGATAAATTTTCTTAAAAGTAGAAGACAGAGACATAAAGGGAGGGTCACAGTGAATCCAGCATTGCTACCCTGAAGGTGGAGTAAAGGGACTCTAAGCCAAGCAATATGTGACCAATAGATGGGGGAAAAGGCATATTCTTCCTTGGAGACTACAAAAAGGAAGGCAACTTTGCTATCACCTTGTTTTTAGCCTCTTGAGACATTTGTTGATGTCTAACCCAAAGAACTATAAATACTAAGTTTGTATTGTCTTAAGCCACTAAATTTGTGACAAATTGTTATAACACTATTAGAACGCTACTACAGTGATAAATGTGCTGCACACTTTTAAAATGGTGTTCTACAATGTCACTTAGCATTTAATTAACCATCAATAACTATGCTGAAGTAAACAGTAGACTGTGTGTATATGTACTACATTATTGTGTCTTAATTAAATAAAAATTACAAAACATAATACATTTATTTATTCTTTCCATTTATTTATTTATTTATTTTTTGCGGGTCTGGGATGGAACCCAGGGGCATTTGACCTCCGAGCTACACCCCCTGCCCTATTTTTTATTCATTATTTTGAAACAGGATTTCACTGAGTTGCAGAGGGCCTCAGTAAGTAGCTGAGGCTATCCGCAAACCGCGATCCTCCAGGTCTCACCCTCCCAAATGCTGGGATTACAAGCGTGCACCACCATGCACGGCTTACATTTATTTATTTTATTTTTTTGTGGTACTAGGGATGGAACCCAGGGGCCTTCTACGTCAGGCTACACTCTCAGACCTATGTTATATAATATTTGGAAACAGGGTCTCACTAAGTTGTTGAGAGCCTCACTCAGTAGCTGAGGCTGGCGTCTAACCTGTGCAATCCTCCTGTCTCAGCCTCCCAAGTACTCTGATTACAAGCATGCATTGCCACGCCTGGCTAATACATTTATTTTTATAGCTACTTTCATAACTTGAAAACAATGTTTTAAATGGAGTAAAATACTGATACATTTCATTTGCAGTTACTATGCAGGACATTAATGAGAAATGTGAAAATAAAAAGAACTATGAAAAAAAGCAAAACAAAGGAATAATTTTTCCCAATTACTCTATGTATACTTTGGATCATTGGTGTGTGAAGATAAAACTCTCATGCTGTACATCCTTTCACTTTTTGAAGAGACTGGGTGTTCATTAGTTAGGAAATGCAACCTAAACTGTAATGTTTAAAAATACATTCTGTAGGGAGTATGTGTACATGCAGACATACACACACACACACACACACACACACACACACACACAATAAAAAGAATTTCATATGTGAGGCTAATTTTTCAGCTTTTACTGTTATGTAGTCTAATTTATTTATGCCAAAATATGCGCATAACATGCAGAGCACTCAGTATCTGTTTTTGAATTCTAACACTGGAAGTTTGCTGAAAAGTGTACAATTCCCTGAACTACATTTATCTCGGTTAGACCTCTGTATGAATGGATAGAGACAAAGCACAGAAGTATTTGTGCAAAAATAAAACTGAAGAGACAGAATTACTGTGTAGTGGCCAACAAGAATCACACATGCAGCATTATTGGTTGCCATAATAAAAATGGAAAATTTTTGAATGATTTATACAGTTGATCATTTGGAAAAAAAGAGAATCCAAATGACAATGATACTTGGTTGTGTCCATTCTATTTAATAAAGATTGAAAGCTCACACTGAATAAAGAAAATTGGAAGAACACCTATACAAATGGAAAATACTATGAATCATATGAAAAAGTACAATTGTCACAAACGTTTCCCCTACATGCTTAAAATTAGCATATGATCAGACAATATAAGCTTGAATAATATATCTTCAAACTATTTTGCCATTTTCAAAAACATATCATATGAAACAGTAAACTAACTTTGAGAACGTGATTTAGAGAGTAAATATTAAAAGTGACAGTAACATTTTGCACAAAGCAATATTTCTGTTCTAATATCTTGTAGCCTGCACTTTTAAAATTCAATCAAAGTTTAGTTGATTTTTCTTATTTTCCTAAGGCATCTTGGAGGTCAGCCTTTTTCCCCATGTTAATCAAGTTCCATCAGTCCAGTGTCTTATATTGATTTAGAGTTAGGTATTTTTTTAATCTATGTGGAACTGGAATGTTTATTTTTCCTCAAATAATGATAGTTCTGTGAACAATTTCTTCTTTGCAAGTAAACAGATTCATTTTTCAGCCCTGTAATCAGTATGCATCTATTTGGCTACTTAAATGCAATGTGCTTTGGTTCATTAGGTGGCTACTGTTGTGTCTCAGCCTAGTTAAAATTTCACAGCAAGTTAATCTGTTTTATTACAAATGAGAACACAAGTGATAATGTCCTCACCATTTGCCAAATACAGGGTTAACGGTATTTTCGACAAATCAATAAGGGCATTTAAAAAGGAAAATTGCGAATCTAAAACCCCAATCATTTTTACTCATTGACGACTTCATTTTATGTGGCATTTATGACTTTTATAACCATATTACTCTTCATGTATTTCATTCCTGCCCCATCAACACTAGCTGTAGCTCCTCTGAAACACTGCAGAAGTGTTCGCCAGATTCAAAGTAGCAATGGAGGGAGCTTTCCAAAATTGATACATTCCAAAACAACCAAACCTCTGTTTATCCTTGCAATTAGTAAAATTATCTTAAATAATAACACAGATTCCATCATATAATTGTATAATTTAAGGTTCATATATAAAAAGAATCACTGGAGAAATGATTATTAATTAGTACGTTGCATTACCCTCCTCTGGAATAACACTTCCTTTTTTTTGAGATATATCACAAATAGTCAAAGGAAATATTCATCATATAAAATGATATCTTCCTTTATAAAGAGCAAAACCAATGTTTAGACAATTCAAATTTTTACACAGTAACACAATTTGGTTTAAGATTCAGTTTATTGCCATTAAAATGTCAACTGTAACCATTTTTTTATAAATATCATTTTTCACCTCAGTATATTCTCTTATCTGTTTGAAAATATGGTAGAATAAATAGAATTTATACATTACAACTATATGCATATTAAGCATTTCTATTTTGTGGTCATATGTATGAGCACATGTGTTTCATTGTTTTTTTTTGTGGTATTGGGGATTGAACCCAGGGACATTCTTCCTCTGAACTACACACTCAGACCTATTTTAGCTTCTTATTTTTTAACATGGTCTTGCCAAATTGCAGAGGATCCTGTCAAGTTGCTGAGACTGACCACAAACCTACAATCCTCTTGTCTCCGTCTCCCAAATACTGGTATTAAAAGCATGTGACAAGCCCGGTGTGGTGGGGCACGCTTGTAATCCCTGCACTTGGGAGGCTGAGACAGAGGATCTCACAGGTTCGAAGCCAGCCTCAGCTACTCAGTGAGGCTTTCGGCAACTTAGTGAGACCCTGCTTCCAAATAAAATCTAAAATAGGTCTGGGAGTATAGCCTGGAGGTAGAAAAGCTCCTGGTTTCCATCCCCAGTACCACCAAAAATAAAAATAAAAATAAAAATAAAAGATAAATAAGTAAATAAAAGCATGTGACACCATGCCCAATTTTTATTGTCTTTTAATGATAGATATCTCAATGTTTACTTCTTGCCTCTAATATTTCATTAGATTGATCATTATCAAGCATTCAGTTGGATTAAGTATTACATAATATGTAATTTGTGTTTTTATTTTTATTTAATTTGAATTTAGCTTTCAGTATGCTCTCCCAAATGTTAATCCATTAATGAGTTACTAAAGGATTTAATGGAATTTCACTACTGAGGAGTGGCTTTTGGATGTTTATCTGAATACCAGTATTTTATTAATGTATTTGTCTTATTTCATGTTTAATTGGTGTATTCCTTGTGTCCTGTCACGAGAGTTCTATAGTAGAACAGATTATAAATTGACAGATTCTAATAATAAAATCAAGAACAAGAAAACAAATTTGTTCATTATTGCTCTTAATTTGGATTACCATTCATTCTGGGGAATAATTTAATGTTCATATTTTTCATTTATCAATATTATTGAATGCATGATTCTTTGTTCATCTTTATGAACCAATTAAATTAATATGTGTTCTCCAATCACCAATTTAACCTTGCTAAATTATAGTTAAAGTAGAAGAACAGAGCAGTGTTCATGAACTAAAAGAAGGAAAAGAAAAATGGGCAAGGGGACTCATGAGATTTAAATGGAAAAAAAAGTATAGCAGCAATTGTTAAATTTCCTATTTTAAGCTAGAAATTATATATGCATATTTTATAATCTATGAAATATTGAATATACAATTATTTTATCTTTTATCTCCAATAGTGGTTAAGTAACTTAAAATTCAGAGAAAATTCTCTTGATATTAGTTTTAATTCTGAAATGATTTTGAAGACATAATATCAATCCTCAAATTAAAGAGCCAACATAATACTATACAATATAAATAATGCCAGATTGTGGATTAAGATGGAACATGTAACCATGAAAGAATCCAAAACCATAGGCATACTATATTTGTTACCTATGTGATGTTTGGACAAAGACCCTTTTACTCTTCAATGTGATCAATTTGTGCTGGAAGAAGTTTCCAGATTATGGGAATCAGCCATGATATCTGCTGGTTCTTAACATGTAAATGGGCTCAAGTGGGAGGACGGTGCTTCAATAGGAAAATATGTCTTCCAAGTAGGTTGTGGGCTTGGAGCTCTGACACTCAAACAAACAAACAAATACAAACAACCTTCACTTCTCAATGTATCTGTCCATTTCATGTACTAAAAGACACTAATAGCTTTGTCGTTCCATAGAGCACTTAGAATAACTCAAAGAGTGATTTTCTAGTGTATTTGAATGATCACAAAAAGCCCTCTACATGTTGACTAATTCTAATACCAGATGTTCACATGCTAATGCCACTGCCTTGTGACCATTTCCTATCAATTCATTAATTGCCAGCTGCTCAACCAAACAAGAAACAGAGCTAATCAGATGATATTAGTAAACAGCCAAAAAAAAGCTTCCTACTTAAATTTTTAAAATTTATCAGAAAATAAGCATAGCACACTGACATTAGAATGTATCCCACAAATGAAGGGAGAAATGAGGTACAGAACACTGAAATGACAAATTGGGAATAGACTTTTATGCAGTCTGATGTCTTACCTATTTTTGCCTATAGAATTTTGCCACATTCCATGATATAACTGAATAGTCTTATAAACCTAATGATAATAATGCAATTTCCAATTCATGTTATGGCTATATTAGTTAGTAACTATGAATGATAATAGCTCAGCCAATAACTAAAAGGATCTGAGCCAGTACTGAAAGTAGCAATGCTACTGTAATAGCAATATTCCAAAATTAGTGGCTGGCAAAATAACAATAATGACAAATATTTGTTTGTGAATCTGTACTATCTTTTCCACTTTCAGAAATATAGCCTATATTAGTAAGGATTGTTCATGCTGCAAACACACCCCAAAATTTAATATGTATGGAATCCTTAGCTTTCATTCATTTATGCAACAAATATTTATTGAATGCTTAATGGGTATTTCCATATAGTATATATGTGCCTGTAGGTCAAATGAAAGGTGAAATAATTCAAATGCAAACATTCAAATATTGTTTGAAAGAAAGTACAAATCCGGTAAGTTTGGATATTAGAATGTGCACCACTCTAGCTGAACCAGGCCCCTAATCATTCCTTTGTGGCATTAAGATAAAATGCTCTTTAGAGAGAGCATCAAATATCTGTAAGTGGTCTAGGTTGGGGGTACTCTTGGTCCTGGTACTGATAAGAGAGCTCTACAGAAAAACCTACATACATGAAACTACTTCTGTCTCAGTCTAGCTTTTTGCTATGGTATTTATTCCTATTTATTACTATTTCTACATGGAACATGGAATATAACATAAATGAAATAATATTATCTAATATACATTAAATATTTATGTGTCAATTATTGATATAATTGCATTACATATTTTCTTTCATTTAGTAAAATTTTAATGCTATGAAGCAGGTAAAATTATCAACTCCATTTAATTAAGAAATAAAGCAAACTGGACACATGATGTACATTCACAAACATATCAAAGTCAATCAGTAAATCAAACAAGAGAAGGAGGGAGGGGAAGAGAATGGGGCAGGAATTGGGGAAGGGCTAAATGAGTGGTGTGTGCATGTATGCCTCCACCATCTTGTACTCCATTAAGATTTGTGACTACAATGTACCAATAAAAAATTAAAAAATAAATGGTGAAATAAGATTGAAACCCAGGAAGACACCCATTATGTCATACTGCCTTCAATAAAATCTGCTTCTGAATGCGTCTTATCTAAGATATTATAATGGCTCCTGTTGCAAATCGCATATAATTTTATAAATTATATTTAGGGTGGCCCTTTGTTTCATTTTTTTACAAGCCAGTGTGACACATTCTTATGCACATCTTACATATTTGCTCAATCAATAAGTTACATGCTTTCTGTTTTTGTCTTTTGAGAGAAAATGATGGAATTAGTAACCTTCAGAAATAATTATCATTTCTGTGCATCCGAAAGCCTACCTGCGAAACAATTGTTCATTTTTAATTGAAATTATTGGATTTTTTTCAAAGTTGACTAATGATTCAGGACATTTCATCCATATTTATTTATTTATTTATTTTGTGGTAGTGGAGAAGGAACCCAGTGGCATTTTACCTGTGAGATACACCCCCAGGCCTGTGTTTTATTCTTTATTTTGAAACAGGGGCTCACTGAGTTGCAAAGGGCCTCACTAAGTAGCTGAGGCTGTCCTTGAACTGTGATCCTCTTTTCTCAGCCTCCCAAATGCTTGTAATCATCCAATCTTCTTCATCCAATTCCAACAGAAATTTCTGTATTTCTCTATTGTTGTTAATATATCCATAAATAGCACATGGTATTGAGAATTTGAAATAAAACTGTTGCAACTGAGGAACTGACTGGACTTTAAATTTTATTTAATTAACATAAATTTAAGTAGCCATATGTAGCCTGTGGCTACCATCTTGAGTTGTAATGCTATAGTAGGAAGGTTCTGTACACTTAAGATTTATTGTTTAAATCCATGGAGGTAAGTCAATCTACCCAACTACTAAAGATATATTTTTTGTTTAGAATTCTAAGTCTCTAAAAGTTAAATAACTTTTAAGAGCTCCAGAAAGCTATTTTTTCTCCCTATCTGTGGGAAAATCAGCAGTTGCAAGTATGCTAGCCAGTTCAATTCTCCTGTTGTCATGTTCACTACTTAGGAATATTGGCAGGCATTACACCTCAAATCTCCAAACTTTTTACACACTGGGGTAAAAGTATTCACATACAGATTGAAGAAATTGGGCCAAATGCAATTATGCCAACTGCTTTCAAATTTGACATCATTCTGTGATAAAGGGTTATGAATTAAATTGAGGCCTGATTGCAGTGGTATACACCTATAATCCCAGTAATGGGAGGCTGGGACAGGAGGTTAGAAGGCTGGAGGCCAGCATGGACAACTTAGCGAGCCTCTGTTTCAAAATAAAAAATAAGCTGGGTATAGTGGTGGTGCATGCTTATAATCCTAGCATTTGAGAGGTTGAGACAGGAGGATGATGGTTCATAAACACCCTCATCTACTATTTAGTGAGGCCCTTTGAAAGACAGTGAGATCCTGTTTCGAAAGAAAGAATAAAAAATAGGGCTGGGGTGTAGCTTGGAGGTAGAATGCCCCTGGGTTCCATCCCCGGTACCACAAAAATTTTTTTAAATAAAAAATAAGAAAGGCTTGTGGTACAGCTCAGAGGTAATGTGTCCCTGTGCTCAATCTCTAACATCACAATAAATATGTGAGTAAATAAATAAACTGAATCACTTATTCTTTGATTTGTATTGCTATTTTTCAAACATTGAGTTAATTTGCTATGCTTTTCTGAAGAAATGCAAATAGGTAAACTGGTTAGAAAAGTTTGTGTTGTTTTTATTGAATTTATATGGGGAAAAGAGGTGTGAAGAGTTTTATTTGCTAAACCTTTCCTATTTTAGTCAAAGGAGAGTGTTATCTTGGAGCCTGTTTGATTCAAACCCAATTGTCAAGTGTTCAGGAATTTTGTGAGCCAGTGTTTAAATTGTTGGTAAACCCGAATCAGTCATGGTAGGAATATTTATACCACAGAAGTTGCCAAATATTATAAGTCAGAATTCATTCTTTTATTTTGTTTCATTTTGTTTTTAGAAGCTGGTCCATATACAAAATCTGAAACACCGAGCACTAAGTCCATTAAAGTAGTCTGAATTTTTTATTGTTATGATCAACACTATTTGCCTAAGAAAATAGAAGGTAATAAATACGTACATAAGTATTGTGTTCATCTATGTCTAGGAGCTCTCAAACAGACACAACTGGACTCTTACCTTATCAAAAATATGTATATTTTGTAAATATACACTCAAATTTTGTCTGCATCACATAACTTTCCTTTTAAAGAACCTAAAAAATGTAGAGACAAACATACCACACTAACTACTAATAAAACACAGAGAAGGTAGGAAAATTTAAATTATTGTATGTACTTTTTCACATTATGAATAAGAAACCCTTGTCTCCTAGAGCACAAAAGCAAACTATTTCCAATAATTCATTTGTCTATCTAAATTCTCAATTAAGAATTTATACAATAATTTAGTCCATTGTTTTTCTTTACCTGCTAAATTGTAAACTTTGGCAACTACCTGATACATAATACTCGACAAATGTAAAATAAAATTATGGAAGAACTTTTTAAACCAGGTATCCAGAGCTTCTTCTCATTCATTTGGTTGTCAATAACTGATTTTGCTAAAAAGTAACAAATTTGTTTGCTTGAATTAAGTCTAGAGGTTGGCTTAACCAGTTTACATATTTAGTCTAACTGCAATGTAAATATAAATTCTGAATATAAATATCAAAGGAAAGTATGATCCATTTTGAAGAAAGGAAAATTGAAACAAAAAATGTTAAAATAGTTGTTCGCATGGCTCCTTGGTCAGAAATGTTAAATTCTGGATATAATTATGGCTTGTATAGCCTGTCATCTATTAACTTGATATCTTCTATGTATCACAAAATCTGAATATTCAAAGCACATACTGCATGACTGGTGTCCAGTAAAAATGTTTCATGGTCATCAGTGACAAGCATTAGCACAGGGATTGGCTTAATACAAACCATACTAAATAGTGGCAAATATTTAAAATATACTCTGAAAATATGTTTGCATTTATAGCTTGTTGTATTCCTTTTCACTCAGGGAATTTAAAAAATAATTTGAAAAAATTAAATTTTCATCTGAAATTTAAAAATAATGCAAACAGCAAAAATAATTTAAACACATTGATAGGGCTGACAGTTCTTTTGTGAATTTTTAAAATTTTTAATACAACTAAACACATAAGTTATTTTTGTAAGTTGTCCTAGTATTTTACTGTATATATAAGATTTTTGAAAATTTTGATTTAAATTGATTTTTTATACAGTGAAGACAATTTAATAAATCAGGCCATTGTATCTTTCCCTAATTTTTATAGTTTGTCAAAAATAAAATTCCCTAGTTATGGAATTTTTTCTAAATTTTTTGTCATACATATTTTAGGAAGTTTATCTTTAAAATATAAAAACATGATAGCTTCAATGTAGATATTTTTAAAACAATAAACAATACTAATTACATCTAGTTTAATGTCAAACTAACAGGATAAACATTTTTGTAAATGCAAGTACATAAAATATATTTTGATTGGTTAGTTCCCATATTCAGCAAGTATTATTATAAGATAAATTCTCAATATATGTTTATCCAATGTCTTCAGGATTCTAATAGATTGAACTTTGAAACTATCCTTCACAAAGAAGCAGAGTGAAAGAGAATTCTGTTGCAATACAATTGAAACTTCATAATTCAGAATCATATGACTGGCATCATATTGATAACTTCCTGAAAGGGGGATAAAGCTTTAATACATAAACACCTATTTGTCAATTACTTCGAAGATTTTTATTACAGTAGTGACTTGATTTATTATTTTAAAATTGGATATAATAGATTGTTTGCAAGGCATACAACACTTGACAACTTTATTAAAAGCCTTTCTTCTAGTCACTGAAATTATGCTATTATTTTTATATTTTCGAGACATGGTCTCACTATGTTGTCCAGGCTAAAAAAGGAACTTTACAAATATTTTCTTCATTTCCTTTTCACACTCAAATAGATTTATAATTTTTTTCAAAATATATTTGAATTAAATATATATCTTCCAACCTACTTTAGTCAAAATACATGAAAGTAGAAATAATTTTTTTTCAGGATAAAATGGCTTCTGTATATTTGGCAGGAATAGATGCATGTGATCTAATTTCAACCTTTAAAAAGCAGTAAAAATGTGTTTGTGATGGTTCCGATTTCCTTTTTAAAAAGTGTGCATATGAAATAGAGTACTCAGCAATAAATTATAATTATAATATTTAATAAGCTAACAATAAAACAAGATTTGGATTTAAGAGACAGTAATTATCTTTTCCATTTTCATAACTATAATTATCACTACCAATGATCAAATGGTAGTTGCAAGCCCCATTCCCAAGTGCCTCTTGGCTTCAGATTCTTCACAAAGCTTTCCAAATTTCCAAACATTGAACAAAATTGTAGCTAATTCAGTCTGAGTAATGGTGCTCATGAAAACTAATCAAATGTACTTCTGAAGGACCATAAGCATGCATCTATTAAGAGTACTTTCCCATCATTTCAAAGCAGCATAACAATATCATCACTTTTAAGTATGTTTGTTTCTTAATAAAATTTTTCAATTTATGTGTGAGGCTATATTTTATTAGTTGTTATCCAATTCAATCATAAGAATCTTAGTTCATCTTTCAAACAATGTTAATAGGTAATTTTGTTCTCAAAGTTATCAGTAATTCCCAGATTAAACTCTGGCATGTTCAAACTATGATAAACTAGCCCATTAACAAGTACAGTCTGTATAGGAGCTACACTTCCACTAACCTAGGAAAATATTTTCAGAGCTTTATAAAAAGCATAAATTTGTCTTTTCTTTTTCTACAAAGGTTATGTTTTAAACTTTGTTCAGAGATTTAGAAGCTCTCTGAACTGAAAGCTAAATTTAAAATGGGACAAAAATGGCCACTCTACTACATTTTCTCTGTCTTTACTTCTCTCATAACCATGCCTATTACAACCACAAATATTTGAGTTTCAATATAAATTCATCAATGGTAATTCCTTTTGTGATGCCTCTTCCATATCTTCTCCAAACTAGGAATGATCTCTCCCTCTTCTAAACTACTGGAGTACTTGGTGGTTTTCTTATGTCGTCTGCCATAGTCTGTCCTGTCAGTTCAAGTTAAATGGATATTTAGGTCATATTTAGCTTATAAGCTCCTGGAAATTAGGCATGATATAGTATGTATTAGTTTCCCTTATTTCTGAATATAATGACATGAATCATATATCAAGTGCATAATAATTGTTGAGTAAATGAAGGGAAAATGTAACAAATTACTGGGTTGATATAATTAACTATACTGTTAAGATACTATATACTCTAAGAACACCTTTTCACCAAAAGAAAAAAAAATATTTGTTTACATCATTTACAGGGAAATAGATGGAACTGGAGGACATTATGCTAAATGAGATTAGTCAGTCACAAAAAATAAGAAATTGTATGCTTTTCCTAATATGTGAAAGCTAGGGAGAAATGGGTAGCAGGAGGAACTCTAGATGAAGAAGGAGATCCTACAGAGGAGCAAATAAGGTGACCTAATTGAAGGGATAGAAAGGGGGAAGAGGGAAACTCTCTAAAGCACATGATGCACTTAAACAAACATCAAAGTGAATCACTAAGCCAAGCATGGGAAGGAGGGATGGGGAGGGAATGGGGTGAGGATTGGGTAAGGACTAATTGGGTGATGTGTGCATGTATGTCTACACAAGTCTTTTTTTATCCTATTAAGATGTATGACTACAATGCATCAATAAAAAAATATTCAAAAGGCTAGTTCATTAAATTTGAAAAAACAGAGAGAACATGTACAAAAATAGTAGTAAAGAGGAAAATGAATTATAAAATATTCTTTGATTTACATTACCCAATAGGAATAACATTTTAAAAATATATTCTAATTTTGGTATTAATAATGTAACAAATTAGTATAAATATTTTAATGTGTCACTGACTGTAAGGAAATTTTATTTACATTATCTATAGAGACCCAATGAAATACATTAGACAGATTATTACTATGATCTTCACTTTATAGTTGAGGCAACATATTCAGGCAGGTTAAGTAATACCAAGAGTATTCAGCCAATCGGTGACAAATCAGAATTGGATAATGGGATATAAGTCTGTGCGAATATAAGTCCTGCACAGTATACCATATAACACAAATGTCTCTTAAATTCCAAAAAGGTGCACATGGTAGATTTTGTTTCATCTTAGCAATGGGAATAGTTTTATACTCTTCTACTCTGTCATCAGTCTAGCCATTCATTTCTTATACTATGCACATGATGTTGAGATAGACTGACAGAATGAATTAATACTGTGATTTTTGGTCATAGAATGAAAAAACAGAACAAAAAACCCTGTCAGGCCTTGTCATAAACCAAACTCATCAATGCTATATGATATTCAACAAAGTCAATGAGCTGTATGTTACTATAGAAGATTCAGTGATGTTGCTAATATTTTATCAAAAAAATTTTATGCAATTGCCACTTTTGTCCTCTTCTGAATAATGAGTCTTACCTTTATAACAGAGGCACCAGCTCTGGAGAGTGGACTGTGAATCTGGGCTGCAGCAGCCATGTTGGCAATAGTATTGAGATGGTTCATCTGATTCATTGCCATGGCAACTGATGCAGGAGGTAAGCTGACTGGAAGTAGAGGATGAGGCATCATCATAAATGGCAGATCCAGTCCTAAAAGAGACAGTGCTTGTTAAACTTGTCATGTTACGATGCTATAAAATTGTTTTCTAAAAGTATATAAATTCATATCAAGGCTTTTTTTAATCAAGTTTCATTGTATCCTAGAATCTATTGGGGCCATTAATAGCACCTATGGGATTCTATATTGTCCAATGATTTAAAAATATCCACAGACTTTTAATCATAAATATATTTTTTTGCTTTTGCTTTCAAAATATTAATAAGGTGCAATATTTCATCTACAAAACCTAACATAGTAAAGGCAAACATCTTTAAATTTAACAGATGAGAAATAACTATTTTAATTATTATAATGTATCGACATGTTTATAATTTCTACTTTAACATTTTCTTTAAGAGACTTAATAGAAATGCTGGTAGAAGAGAATACATCTTATGTAACCTTCAGAATAATTAATAAGACAGGAAATATATATTGTATTTTAGATATAAATCTTTAAAATGAATGCTTATAGCTCACATTTGAAGTCTTTTTCAATAAAGAATATCTTAATATTATAATATCAACTCATTTTCTATTTTAATAACAAATATCAATATTGCTTAACAGTATCAGCTATTGCATAAATTTATTTTCTGATGCAAGTTGAAATAATTTTCACATGTTTTGAAGTTCTTAAAGAATATCCCTCAAAAACTATCCTAATTCAACTTGTGGTAGTCACAGATATATTACCATGTAAAAGTTAGCAAACTTAAATTGGTATCTACTTACTCCTTATCAGGTTGAGATTTTAAGAAGAAATGTGTGTTTGAGTAAAATCTAGAGAAAGTAAGCTATGTGCAATAGTTGTTAACATGATTATAAGTAAAGCAAAGCATTTTATAATCAATTTTAAACTACTGACTCTACAGTGAGCTTTCATTATGTTAGAATCCTATAAATCAATAATCTTTAACAAATGTTCTAAAACATCTTTGCCTATAATTTTTTCAAGTGACTCTAGACTACAGCAATTCTATGAGAGTTAACATTGTATTCATACTACTCACAATTATCCAATATTAATAACAACTTGCTTGACTCTTTTTCATCCCTTTTTTCTTATTTCCCATATCATAAAAATAAACATCATGGAATCAGTATGAAGCGTTTTTTGAGGAGATATATAGATTTCATTCCTCTAAATAACAGAGGCAGAAATTCGGCTGCTATTAATTAGTTCAGTGTGGAGATTCCTCAGGAAACTGGGAATGGATCCACCATATTATCCAGCTATATTACTCTGGGATATCCTTTCAAAGGGGTGTAACCAAAGAAATACAGAAATATATGCATATCCATGTTCATAGCAGCAAAATTCACAATAGTCAAATAATGGAGCCAACCCAAGAGCCCATCAACAGATGAATGGATTACAAAATTATGGATTATACACACAGTGGAGTTTTACTCAGCAATATAGAAGAACAAAATAATGCCATTGTCAGGAAAATAGATGAATCTGGAAAACAGTATTTTAAATGGGATTAGCCAGTCACAGAGAGTGAGGGTCATATATTTTATTTCATATGTGGAAACTAGGGAGTAATCAGGAGGTTGAAGTAAATAGGGCATTAGAGTAAAGTTTTATATTAATCAGGCTGGAAATTAATCTATCTTATATACTTTACTTGCCATATTTGGGGTCAACCTTTCCTCTACTGTTCTTGATTCTGTGTCTCTTATGTTTTTGTTTTCTCTAGGGAACTCATCTTAAGTAGGTTCCAAAGCTTTCAGCTCTTTTAGCTGTAATAAAATCTGATTACATAAGATCCCTATTACTGGAGGAAAAAAAGTCTACAAATATGAGGCGGAGAAAGCAGGGTGTGGTGGTACACACTTGTAACCCTAGTACTTGGGAGGCTGAGACAGAAGGATCACAAGTTTGTGGCCAGTCTCAGCTATTTAGTGAGGCCCTCTGCAACTTAGTGAGAACCTGTTTCAAAAATAATCAAAATAAGGTTGGGGGTGTAGCTTGGAGGTAAAATGCCCCTAGGTTCAACCCCCAGTGCCACAAAATAATATGAGGGAAAGAAACATTTTACAATCTTATTATATGGGACACAGAGAGTGATTCTAGATTCTTGAGATGTGACTTTTTATTTTTATTTATTTTTATGTGGATCATATTGAAAATGGCATACATTCAGACTGTGCTTAGTGTCCTCTCTCTCCCCCTGGTTTCCTTCCCCCTCACAGCAATGAGTGTCCAGGTTGACCATGCTATATTCATACTTTCACACGTATTTGGATGTAGCTCCTCCATTAATCAACCTCAGCCTTCTTCCTCTCCTACCCTTCCTTTCTAGCTTTGCTGAGGCTTCCCCTCCATTATCTGGAGACCCTCTGGTATTCCTAATACTCCCTAGTTTGGGCATATTAGAGAAAACACATGTCCCTTCTCTTTCTGTGCTTGGCTGATCTCACTTAACATAATGTTCTCCAGGTCATTCCATCTTCTTGCAAATGACATGATTTTGTTCTTTCTAGCTGAGTCGAATTCCATTCTGTGTATTTCCCATAATAATGAGATGTGACTTTTAGAAGTGCTTTTTAGCTTCCACTTCACTTTAGAAAAGATAGAAACACTTAAAGGGTCGGTACCTAAATTTTCCCTTCCTCTAAACATCAAAATTTAAAGGTTAAAGGATTTTAGTATAATCATTTCCCTATGACAGTCTCTGTTAAAACTAGTTGTATAAATGTTAAGTAAACTAGATTGCAGGCTTTTCTTAAGGAGAATGAAACACTCTGATCATATTATAAAGTGGTTATTTTCACTTCCCCCTGACATAAGCATAAATAAAATTTCCTTATATCTTCACCCTGAGAAACTGGTAGGGTTCCTGAAGATAAAACTCGTGGAAGATAAGGGATTAAGGAATATTGTCCACTCTGAATATTTTTTTAGTCTGTGAAGTTAAATTTAGTAATTACCAAACAATTAATCAATTAATTATTAAATGTTTCTATCAAAATATAGCTGTAGCTTTGTCATCTTCTAACTTTTGAACTTTGTTTTTGATGTCTTTGCCTGTTTCTTTCATTTTTGAAATGGTGGTACCCTGTGACTTTAAACTTTGATGAATCTAAAGAATTAGTGACTTTCATATTGTGCAGTTTTCATTGTTACAAAGAGAGGAGTACTGTCCGCTAAAATATTTTAAATGCGAGATTAGAAAACAGCAGTGCTCTAAGTCACCCTCCTTATTACAGAAGTCGAACTTATTCAGTCTTTTTTGTTACTCCTTATACCACAGTACTTATAATTCTTTTAGTATTTGTTTTATTTGCCTTTGCTCAACAATCCATTTTCTATGGAAATGTTCTCTTTGAGATGATAACTTCTTTAAAGTAAGAAATTTGATTAATTTCCAAGATTTGGAACATCATATTAAGATATCTCAGAAGTATTCCATTGTCTGAATCAAAGAGTTTAGTGGTAAAAGTTTTGAGGCAAAGAACAATGAAACTCCTTCCTGGACTTTCTGCTTGTGAAATAAATCACACAATTTTAGCCAAGTAATATACACAATACTTATTATGCTATAGGAAGATTTCTGAGTCTTTTAATTCAAGACCCTTAAAACACCTTCTAAACCTGAATTTTTATAAATTAGCCATGATTAGATTATTAAGTAATAGAAATGCTGATAATTTATATAGTATTTACTATATGAAATTCACTACTAACAACTTTTACATAATTATTTTAGCCTTCATAATAAACGTGCACTGGTGTATTTTATCCCTTTTTTGTAACTGGAGAAATCAAAATCTAGAAAAGCTAAGTGATTTCTCAAAGGCAAACAGTGATGCGGAATTCAGCCTATTGTGTGTTGCAAACTTCTAATCCTAGCTACTTGGGAGGCTAAGGCAGGAGGATTGCAAGTTCTAGACCAACCTAATCAACTTATATAAACCGTGTGTCAAAAAGGGAGGGAGGTAAAAAGGGTTGGATATCAAGCTCAAAGAGAGAGTGCTTGCCTAAGATGTAAGAGACCCTGTGTTTAATCTCCAGTAGTAAACACACACAAAGAAATATGCAAGTCAAACCTAAGTCTATGTGATTCCAGAAAACATTAACTACTCTGCTAAATAACCTTCCATGCAGTTTTACTCTGCTCCCTGGCATCCCAATTTATCTCCACTCTATAAGTCCCATGATTTTAATTGTTTCCCTGTTTCCCTTCCTTTGTCACTACAAGTTGTTAAACTTTATTGAAGAGAATTAGATTAAGTTCTGCCCCCTCAAAGTGTCTAGTGGGTCTTGGGCTCCATTTTTCTCAACACATCTAGTTTGAGGAATGCAGTATACATACGATTAGTTAGCAGATGGTTTTGTTGCAGTGGATTGAGAGTAGGAGCACTCCCAAGGCCAGGTTGACCAGCCAGGGCTGCATGAGCAATTCCATGTTGGGGTCCAGAAGCAGCAAGTGGAGACTGCATCTTATCTTTATCCCATGATGATTCACTTCCACCTGAAAAAATACTCATATAAGCCAATTGCAACTTGACAATTTTCTAAGAAGGCTTTTTAGTTTGTTTTTAGAGTTATAACCACTAATATTGCTTCTTAAAATTACTACTGACCACACATATCACATTTTGTGACACTTTTAAATCCTTAATAGTATAGGGATGTAAGCTATACCCAGGAAAACTAAAAAGTTCTCACTAATTATAGAAGCCCACTACTCTTACTGGTTATCACAACAAATCTGGAATCATAATGGATATCTTTTGGAAGCACTTATATACTGTACTGAAGGCCATTAAGTAACCATACTACCTTCCATTCTATATTGTTAAAGGACAGTTTGTGTCCACTCAAAAAGAACACACAATTTATAAGAGCATAACACATAAAGGTACCAGTAGAATAGTGGAAGGAGATTCGAGGAAAGAGATGGTGAGAACAAATAATGCTATGTTCATATATGAAGCTATCATCACCAATATACTTTAGTGAGGAGTGGGGATGTATCTGGTAATAAATACACCAAGTGTTGTGTTCATATATGTTTGTAGCACTTCGAAACTCACTATGATGTATAATTACAATGCACTGATAAAAATATATGAAAATATTCAGTAAGAATAAGACGACTTATATTCAGATTCAGCCCTCAAAGAAGCAAGTATTTTCTACATACCATGCTTTTTATAAAAAATAAGTTGGATAAAACATGAAATCCTTGCTTATAATTTGAAATACTTTGATCACCTAGTAGAAGTTGCACAAGTGTAGACTAATATATTGTCATGATCCACAGTCGCAAAGCTATTTCACCTGGCCCTTAACATACTGTGCAGAAAGAATCATTATTTCAATCTATAAAGAAAGCAATCACACATATATGGGGCATTTAGAATAATTTGAACAGACACATAAAAGGTTGTATTCAAACAACTGTAACACCAGATAGTCTGGATTTAAAAAAACAAAATGGTTGTGTTTAGTTCCATCTATTTCCTTGTGTTTCATTTACTAAGGGGTCAGTGGCTCTGGTCCCATTCCCCTGCTGGTACGGTGACCATGGTATTTCCACTAGACTGACACTATCTCATATGCTGCCTAAAATTCTGACCTTGTTTTGTATAGGGTTTAAGCTTTGGATACTTGGGCACTTTATAAAATGTGTGCATTTAATGGTTATAAAATATATTAAATCAACATATTTATATTTTCAATATTCAACAGTATAATTATTTGCACTTGATTTTCTTCTAAGTTTTGTTTGAATGATACCCATTTTACATTGTATACATTGTAATATTGCTGTAGTTATTGTACTTACAAACTATAAATGTTTTATAGTAGTCTAATGAGTTAATACACTATAAGTTTTAAACAATGTCTTTAAGGGTTTTTTTAAAATATGACACTGCTATAAATTATATTGAACTCAAAGCACTTATGTGATTTATTTCCTTAAAATAAATTAATTTCCTCATGTTGAATTCTGATTAAAAGAGATAGACATTCTTATACTTTTGCTTTAAAATGCTATATTTATAAAAGCAGTTTTAGAGCACAGGAATTTCAAGAAAATGTTCTCAGGAACAATTGGTATTTTACCTTATAATTTAAAATTAGATAATCAAATATCTCTGAATAGATTCTATAAACTTTCTACCCGCTTTTCCATTCTTTCTCCTTTTTAGGGCCCTTTCACATTCCTTTGTGGTGAAAGTTATTTTCTAATCCTAAACTGAGAGCTTTAATCAGTTTTCAACTAAATGAATGAAGACAAACATCAGACTTGTTAGCAATATATGTAAAAATTAAGGGGTACCTGGCCCAACCTATAGAGATACAGATTTTCTAATGAAATGGGGAGTAAATAAGTAGCAAATTGTTCAGTTCCCGCTATAAGCATTCAGTAAACCTACATGATAAGGCAGGAAATTTGGTCAAAATTGACAGACTGGATTAATTAATACAAAATTATTATATTGATCATATGGAGTTTGCTAGGTTCTTTAAGAACTTGTAACAATCCTATGATTATACCTATTGTTCTCTTTTTTCATCCAGAACTTTGTTGATGTACACTTGCTACCAAAGGGCAAAGAGAAAATTTATGGTTTGGAGCACTGACATAACTTACCATTCTAATATTTGAGATTACAATTAAAATCAATAAGACATTGTGATTCTGTAATGAAGAAGGAATAGTTTTTGTGGATAGGAATATTTTAATAAGAAATTAAAGTAACCAAAATAAAAAATTATAATATTTTATAGCAGTAATGGGCCAATAAACATGATTAATGCCAAAAATGTAAAAGATGATTGCTGAGCAAAAATGGAACCACATCATTATTTTAGCACTACATTAAGATGTGAATTACCTCACTATAACATAATTGTAGTTTTTAAAATGAGCAAAATATTGACAAAGAAAGATAAACTTAGGAAATACTAAATTATACCAAATGATATTAATGTGGTATTTCACTACCACAGCAACAACAGCACACAGCTATACTATGGTTGAGACTATATCAATATTTATTTTATAAATTGAAAACTGTTTAGTCCATCTTCGATGTTAAATGGTACATTAGGCATTAGTCTTATACATTAGGCATTAGTTTTATACATTGCCTATTTCAAATGAACTTGAATCAAAAGGTTTCTAAAACCTCATTAAAGGATTCTAAAGTGCTCTTATGTTTACTTTGATGAGAGCTTTGGATGAATTTTCCCCTAACTGTCCCCTTTGTTAAATGCTGTGTTAATGATACAACGATGGTGTTTTCCAGCTCTTCCCCTGCACATTGAGATACCATCTTACACTACAAAAGTCAATTAATATGAAACAAACAACTGAAGAACATGAGGCAGTCTTGATGTTTAGATTAGAAAATGTCAAACCAGGTGTGGTGGCGCAATCTTGTAATCCCAGTACTTGGGAGACTGACACAGGAGGATCGCAGGTTTGAAGCCAGCCTCAGCTACTTAGTGAGGTGCTCAGCAAATTAGTGAGACCCTGTTTTAAAATTTAAAAGAAAGATAGAGCTGTGGGTGTAGCTCAGAGGTAGAATGTCCCTGGGTTCAAACCCCAGTATCACATAAAAAAAAGATGTCAATAATGTTCTGAATATATTTTTGTCTTTTGACCTAAAATTCTTACCAGTTTTAAGTATATAAAATTTGACTTGTATCCAGGCATGGTGGCACATACCTGTAATCCCACTATTTGGGAGGCTGAGACAAAAGAATCACAGGTTCCAGAAGAGCCTTAGACACCTAATGAGATTATAGGAACCTAGTGAGATCCTGTTCCAAAACAAAAACTAAAAATGGCTAGGAGGATAGCCTGGAGAAAGAATGCCTCTGAGTTTAATCTAATACTAAAAAGAAATAAATTACTTTTGACTAAATATGCATTGTCTTGTCATCCTATGTCCCTCTGCAATATTGTATACTGTTTTGTCAAGATGCAAAAATCAATGCCCTTTAAGAAAAATAGGTATTTTTACTCATCTAAATCTAGGGATCAGCCTTTTAAAATCACTATGTTGGAGATTTAGTTATCCATCCTCCATTTTCTCGCTCTTTATGCATTATATTTCTGGGGCTTCCATAACAAAATACCACAGACAAGGTGTCTTAATCAACAAAAATATTTTCAAATAGTCCTTGAGGTTAGAAATTAATGTTCAAAGTTTTAGAAGGTTTTATTTCTTCTGATGACTCTGTTTTCAGATACCTGCCTACTCCCTTTTATAGTCATATAGTCTTTCCTCTGTGTAAATTTACCCTTGCTGTATGTTTGTGTGTTCAATTTCTTTTTCGTGTAACAACTCTAGTCAGAATGTATTATAGCTTGTCTTAGGTTTCATTTTAATTCAGCTACATCTTTAAAGTTTATATCTCCATATATGGTCACTTACCTTAAATAAACATTAAGGAACATAATTTAACCCCAGACTATACTAGCTTTTTGAGGAAATTCCTCCAGAGAAACTAGATAGCATTTTCAACAGGGCAGGACTAAGATACCAAATAGCTAGTAGGTTTGGGAAAATAGGGAAACACCATTAAAACTTTACTCAATGAAACTGTATTATACTGTATTAAGTATAAACCTAACTCAATATAACCCTAAGTATATAAAGACAATGTAGAAAATATGGAAATTACTTGGAAAATAAATAAGATTATTTGATCTTTTTTTCTATTAACTACATGTTATTATTTTAGTTTAATGTTTAGTAAAAACAAAGTTTACCAATAGTGTATGAAAATAAACTATTACTACACCAATATATAGTTAATTAATTATATTCAAACCTTAGCAATGAGAAATCTAGAGTGAACATCATTTTTTATAACCATCCCTACTTTGTTGAAATATATATTGTTGACAGGCATGGTAGCACACATTTGTAATCCCAGTATTATTATTTTTTCTTGCAGGTCTGGAGATAGAACCCAGGGGCATTTAACCTCCAAGCTACACCCCCAGGCCTATTTTTATTCTTTATTTTGAAACAGAGTCTCACTGATTTGAAAAGGGCCTAACTAAGTAGTAGCTGAGGCTGTCCATGAACCAAGATCCTCCTGTTTCAGCCTCCCAAATGCTGGGATTACAAGCGTGCACCACCACACCCGGCTGTAATCCCAGTATTTAGGAGGCTGAGACTGGAGAATTGTGGTTCACAGATAGCCTCAGTGACCTAGTAAGGCCCTCCGCAACTCAGTGAGCCCCTGTTTCAAAATAAAGAATAAAAAAATAGGACCCGGGGTGTAGCTCAGAGGTAGAATTCTCCTGGGTTCCATCCCCAGATCCTCAAAAATAAAAGAAAGAAATATATATTGTTATCTAGAGTCAGTGTAATAATAATAAAGCAGTAAACAAAGGGGAGATATTAATTTCAAGTGGCATCTGAGACACCTTTATTGCCTTCATTATAAACTCTTTAATTTATAATTTTTTGAAGCTTATTGTGAGTCAGGCATGGTGGCACATACTTGTAACCCCAGTACTTGGGAGGCTGAGACAGGAGGATCACGGTTCACAGACAGCCTCAGCTACTTATGCCATTTGCAACTCAGTGAGACCCAGTTTTAAAATAAAGAATAAAATATAGGGTTGGGGGTGTAGCTCAGAGGTAGAATGCCCCTGGGTTCCATCCCTAGTACCATAAAAAAAGAAGACTCTGGATCAAATCATACACATCAAATTTAATTTTGAAAAAGGTGCCAAAAACACACTGGAAAAAAAGACAGCCTGTTCAACAAATGGTGTTGGAAAAACTGGCTAGCCATATGCAGTAAAATTGGAAATCAACCCCACTTTCTCACCCTGCACAAGAATCATTTCAAGAGGGATCAAAGACTTGGAAATAAGATCAGAGATCTTGAGAATCCTTGAAGAGGACATAGGTCTAACACTGCAATACATAAGCATAAA
Source organism: Muscardinus avellanarius (assembly GCF_963383645.1). Taxonomy (NCBI): domain Eukaryota; kingdom Metazoa; phylum Chordata; class Mammalia; order Rodentia; family Gliridae; genus Muscardinus; species Muscardinus avellanarius. The sequence goes on along the minus strand of NC_137792.1, from coordinate 119,577,897 downwards.
TAAAATCTTTATCAACAAGACCCCAAAGGCACAAGAAACTGAAAGGTGAATCAATATGTGGGATTGAATTAAACTGGAGAGTTTCTGAAAAAAAGGAAACTATCAAGAACCTCAAGTGAGAGCCAGCAGAATAGATTTTTGCCACCTACTCCTCCGATAGAGGAATAATATCTAGAATATATAGAATATACAGAGCTCAAGAAACTTATCACAAAGAAAACAAATATCCCAGTTAAAATGGACAAGAGAACTAAATAGACACTTCACAAAATAAAAAATTCAAATGGCCAATAAATGCATGAAAAATGCTCAACACTGTTAGCATCAGAGAGATACAAATTAAAACTAACCTGAGATTTCACCTAATTCCAAGTAGAATGGCAATCATTCAAAACACAACAAACAACAAATACTGGTGAGGATGTGGAGAAGTGGGAACTCTAATAATTCATTGTTGGTAGAATTGCAAATTAGTGCAGCCACTTTGCAAAACAGTATGGAGAATCCTCAGAAGAATGGGAGCAAATCTACCATATGATCCAGCAATACCACTTCTAGGTATCTACCCAAAAGAAAGGAAACCAAACTACCAAACTAATGCACATGTATCTATGTTCATAGCTGCACAATTCACCATAGCCAAACTGTGGAACCAGCCAAGATGTCCATTAACAGATGAATGGATTACAAAACTGTGGGCTATGTACACAATGGAATTTTACTCAGCCATTAAAAAAATCTCAATTACATCATTTTCAGGGAAATGGATGGAACTGGAAGACATTATGCTAAGTGAGATTAGTCAGTCACAAAAATAAGAAATTGGATGATCTCCCTAATATACGGAAGCTAGGGAGGAATGGGTCATAGGAGGAACTCTAGACGAAGAAGGAGATATTATAGATGAGCAAATAAGGCAGGCTAACTGGGGGGAAGTGAGGGGGAGGGAGGAAATTCTCTAATACACATGAGGTACTTTAACAAATATATCAAAGTCAATCACTAAGCCAAACAAGTGAAGGAAGAAGCGGGGAGGAAATGGAGTGGGAATTGGATAAGGGCTAATTTGGGCGATGTGTGCATGTGTGTCTCTACCATCTTGCACCCCATTAAGATGTATGACTACAATGCATTAATAAAAAAAGAAGTACAGCAGTAGCTCAATGATTAGCCTCTATGTTAGAATCTCCAATAAAGTAGCCACGTATTACATATAGTTACTTAAATTATTTATACCTCAATTAATTAATAAAGAATAAATCTAGCATTTTCAAGTGTTCAGAAACCATATACAGTTGATGGCTACTGCACAAGGAAGTGCAGATGTCTATTATTTCCTTCCCTTCTGGAAGTTATATTAGTGCTATTCTAGAGTACAAGTGATCATGGGTTAAATTTTAAAAAACAGTTAAAACACAGAGGCATCTACATCTTCAATTTTCAAATCTAAGACTAAATAAATGATAATTCAATAAACAAAATATTACTCATGCATTTCCTATACCTGTTAGAGGCAAAATTTAATTGTCTCAACTGGGAATTCTTGAGTTTCTAGCATATGTTAGGTACTGTTCTTATGCACTAAAAAGCAGGAATAAAATGCAAAGTCCTTGCCCACAGAGATCTTTCAGTCTCATATATATCCCTGCCTTTTCTTAACCTTTCAGCTCCTGCTAAATTGCTAGCTTCTCTGAAATTAATTTTACATTTGTTTCCTTTGAGTGCCTACTACCACTGCCTTCATTTGAACATTCATTATTCTCACTTATAACTGTCTCATGAAGTTCTGAACTTATTGACCTAGGTACTATTGCAATTCACACATGTCACTGTTATGAACATTGCTATCAAAAGCAAAATTAAGATGGAGTATCAGGGGAAATAAATAGAGTAGTATCTGGAAAGCAAGAAAAGAATATCTTACTTCCATGACCAAAATGTTTACAAATAATAAACTCTTCTGAAAGGATTCAAAGAAGTGTACAAGAACTCTCTGAAAGAGTGTGGTAGATAAACCAACATGTTCTACAAGTGTTGAGTCAATGTATCACTGTCACCATGATAGGTGAAAAATTCAATGAAACAAACAAAAACTTTACTAATTTATTATTACTATAATCCCTAAGGAACTGGAGATAAGCCCCCCAAATTAAAAAAATTAATACTTGGTGGAATAAGTTTATTTCTGAATTATACAGGTTTGCCTTAAAGTATACTAATAATTAAAAATTATACACTCTACACTTGGTTGAACAAATTGCACCTGACTCTTAGGATAACAGATTTCACTAAGTAAATGTAGACATCAAACAAACTCCCACTATATTTGTTTCTGAATTAAAATGCTACAAAATGTAAGTATTCCCTACATACCATTTTGAGGAACAGTAGCTAAAACCTGAACATTACTGTTAAGTTTCAAAGATTATTTTGGCTAAATATGGAATTAATTCACATGAAGGAACAGTACTCTAATAGGTGACATGATGAGTATGATAACAGGGTTGGAGAAAATCTCACAAAACCATATTAGTTTGCATAATTTGAAAAGGATTCTGGTTTAAAATAAGTTTTCTCTAGACATAGGAATAAAATGTGACTGCCTACTATTATTTTGCTATACCAAATGATAAATCCATCTTAATCGCTCTCCTATGGTTCCAACAGAATTTATTTATTGTATTTATCATGCTGTTTTATGTTTCCTGTAGCAGAATCAATTTTTGAAATATCATTCAATTCCATAAAAGCTGTGGCTAGTATAAAGAATTGTGTTACAAGACACTGTTTTGAAATTTAAATTAATTTCTTGCTATTGTAAGTATTACAAGTTGAAAGATCCTTAAAAATGAATATAAGTTCAAGCCAGTGACAGCATTTTTCTTTCTGGGTTTGAATTCCTCCTGTCATCCTTAATGGCATGTGGTCTGTCTAAATGACAAACATATTATCAAGTAACTTTGCAGTAAATAATCATATAATACCACAATCTATCTTTTACCTCTCTCATATTTCTAAAATATTAAACATCTATTGCTAAGAGTTCATGGTAAGGATTTATTTTAAAGAGCTAGTTCCTTGAATTTATAAGTTAAGCATATGCTTCTGTGAAATACACCTTAAACTACAGACTGCAAAATTAGATACATACACTTCAGAACAAATCTACAAAGACAAAATAAAATAGTACAATTTTAATTTCAATTTTGTATTTTAACTAAAATGTAAGCACAAAATTATATTTCACTAATATTTAAGATATGGATCATCAGTAATATCCCCCTCCCTCAAGAATTACAGTAATTCTGAAGGAAATGTGAGATTTCTCAGTAGAACAACTGAATAGCCATTGCCAGCTCTAGCATCTCATTTACTCTGATCTCATTTTAATGTGTCCTATATCTACACAATTGAGTGGATTTATGGTCTATGTTAATTATTTTTAATTAAAATAGTTCTTACTAAATATACAATACATCACAACCTCAAATTAAAGATAACACAAGCACAGGAGTTCAATGATAAAATAGCAGATTTGATACATGTACTTTTAGTAAGAACTCTTTGTAACCTTCATTACAAAGCAAAAATAATGTAAAGGGCATAATATTTGCCCTATTAATCAGATTTTTCTCACTGATACTAACAATTTCTTTCTCTCTCTGTGTGTGTGTGTGTGTGTGTGTGTGTGTGTGTGTGTGTTAGCGGACATTGAACCCAGGGTCATTGTACTTCTGAGTTATTCCAGTAGTCCTATTTTATTTTTCTATTTGGAAATGGGATTTGGATAATTTGCTGATAGATTCATTAAGTTTCTGAGACAAGCTTTGAACCTTTAATCCTCTGGTCTCAGCCTTTCAACTAATTGGATTACAGACATATGCTACCATGCCGGGATGATACAATATATTTCTAAAACTTTTATGTAATTAATGAGTTACATACATTAGCTAAAATTTTGTTTTATTTTTAGAAAATGATGGCAGATTAGAAGTGCCTTGAGATAGCATTAAAACAATAAAAGATAGCTGCTCATTGTGGTAGAGGAACAAGGGAGAAATTTGGAGTTTAATGGTGGACAGAGAGTTAGAGAAACCCAAAAACATAGAATAATTAGAGAGTGAACCAGAACACTCCAGCAGTGATCCCAGGGAAGTGCCTGAGAGGGAGGAGGCATGCCCCTTTGGTGAAGGTAGAAGAGAAGGAGGGAGGATCCCAGTAAACACCACTGGCAAATGACTTAGCACCCTGCATAAATACAAACTGAACAAATGATAGTCTTAATGTTTGCATGGTGAACTAGCTCTGTAGAACTTTTCTATACTATCGTCTGACCTCTTTGCTTTGGAAATCAAGAGGTGGTTGGAACAGAAAACAATTTCATTTTGGAATGGTGATTTACTAGGCCAGAAATTAGAGTTTGAAGGAGTGACCAATCATCTAGGACAACACATGGGCGCCATGAACAGTTAAATCCATGGGTAGTGGATCACACCATATTTCCTAGACAAACAAATTCTTGAGACTCCATAGCCGTCTATCTTTCTGGCTTTGGAGGCATGTAGGGACGTGCTGAAGAGTCACTGTTATCTCCACTCTGAGTGCAGAGATCCAAAAGTGTGGAAACTTAGGAAAAGCTACCTAAGATCATCATGTTCCTGAGGCCATGTCCTTCAGGCTTTCAAATACAGATAATTATGAGAATGAAACCCATCTGAATTGCTTTTTCTGTGATGACCTAGATCAGCCACACCTTGATGAGATCCTGACTGCAGTACTTCAACAGTGTCCCTACCAGCTCAAAGCAGCCAGAAAAAATCTACAGCTAATTTCTGTAACAGCAGTTAGAGCCACTTCATCAGAGGGGAGACATGAGGCATGAAAGAGCACTTGAGAACAGAAATGATTAAAAGAGGTCAACTGAAGAAAAAATTATAACAGGAAAGTTTAATACATGATGAGGTAACAATGACCAGGCGAGGACTATGGGAATCAAAAGAAAATATGAGCCTCTTATGTGGGCTGCATTCTGTGTATACAAGGATGGAGGTAGAGGTGAGCAGATGAGTGGCACTGGGAAATTAGAGCCCACAAGTTAATGATTCAAATTAAGAATTGAACCTTGGAAAAGATATTGAGTCTCAGAACCCAATTCTGACCAAGTACAAAAGAGCAGACAGGATACCACAAGAAGGAATAAAAGCTCATATCCTAAGAACTTCAATAGAACTTCTTTCAGAGGCCTCTCCTCTCTGCTTTAAGGAGCTATTATTTTCTTGTGTCTTTCTTTAAATTTAAATATTTATACTCATACCCATTTAAAATAAATAGAATATATAATATATCATTAAAAGAAAATCATGTGCATAATATAAATAAACAAGAGAGTAATATGGACTGAAGACAAAGACTATTCAGAGAATAAAAGCAGAATATTTCCCAGAGCCGGGCATGGTGGCGCACGCTTTTAATCCCAGCACTTGGGAGGCTGAGACAGGAGGATCACACAGATTTGAAGCCAGCCTCAGCTACTTAGTGAGGCTCTCAGCAACTTAATGAGACCCTGTTTCCAAATAAAATATGAAATAGGTCTGGGAGTATAGCCCGGAGGTAGAAAGCCTCTGGGTTCCACCCCCAGTACCACCAAAAAAATATATATATATATATATTTTTTTTTTTCCAGATCATGGGAAAGACATGGATATCCCATTACAGAAGGCATTTAAAACCCCAAGTGCACATGACCAGGAAAAGAACCTCACCACACATATAAGAGTACAAAAATAAAAAATAAATATTAAAATTAACCTGGGTGTGGTAGCACACATCTATAATGTGTACTACCACATTATACTTGGGAGTACTTGGGAGGCTAATATAGAAAGGTTTTAATTTCAAGACCAGTTTCAGCAACTTAAAACCTATTTCAAAATAAATTAATAAATGGGATGGAGGATGTAGCTCAGAGGTCGAATGTCCCTCGGATTAATCCTTAGTACCAAAAAAAAACAATATTAAATACTATAAGAGAGAAGTACCAAGTCACATTTAAAAGCAAACTCAGGCCAGGTGTGGTGGTGGCGCACATTTGTAATCCCCACGCTTGGGAGGTAGAGACAGGAGGATTGTGCAGGTTCGAAGCCAGCCTCTCTGGCTTAAGAGACCCTGTTTCTAAATAATAAAAATATAAAAATGGGTCTGGGAGTATAGCCCAGAGGTAGAAGGGTTTCAAGGAACCCCAGTAATACACACACACATACACACACAAAATTAACAGTGGATTTTTTTCATAAATTTTAAAGTCTAGAAGATCATGGAAAAAACCCTTATAGAAAGTAACTTAACTGATAACATAGCCATCATTACTATTCTTAAGAATTGAAGGAGAAATTAAAACCTTCTACAATAAACGTAAACTGAGATAATTCATGACCACCCATCCAGCATTAAACGTTTAAGGAAATCCTGTACACAGAAGATGAAGAAAAATACATGAGCATAGAAGAGAATAAGCTTTACTAGAGGAGTAGATGAAGAAAATATTATTAGAATAAAACAAACATTAATATGAAGCTATCAAACATCTAAGATGAATATAGAAGGAAGAGAGTATTGCAAATAATCTGAATAACAAACCAATTGCAGAAATCAGTATATAATTTTAAGTAATAACCATGAATTCAAATAGCTTTAATTTCCCAATTAAAATATAGAGACTAGTAGACTTGATTAAAAGTAAGACCAAACAATATTCTTGTAAGGAACTCATGTCACCAGCAAAAGACATCCACAATCTAAAATTGAAAGCATGGAGAATAATATTCCAATAAATTATAAACTGAAAACAAATAAGAATAGCTCTATTCTTATCTGATAATAAAGACATTGAGCCAAAATATTTTACAAGATACAAAGGTCACTGCATTTTAATAAAGAGGATGATTCATCAAGAAAATACAATGATTATAAAGATACATGTACTGAATTTCAGAGCACCAAATTTTATAAAACAACCACTTCTAGACATAGAGGAGGATATGGGTGCCAATACAAAAGTAATGGGTGGATTTAATTCTCTTCGCTCCCCAATACATAGATCATTCATACAAAAAAGGAACATCATAGTTAAATTACATTATTGATCAATTGGACTTAGACATCTACAGAATATTCCATCTAACACCTGCAGAATACCCATTCTTTTTTTTCAGCACATGGATCTTTCCCCAAAATAGATCATATAGGTCATAAAGCAAATCTTAACTTGTCTTTAAAAATTAATTCCTTGTATCTTATCAGATAATAAAAAGTAAACAGCAAGAGAAACAGAAACAAATGGAGATGGAACAATATACTTTTCAACAAGCAGTGAGTCACGAAGAAAATCAGAAGAGATTAAAAGTCCTTGATTCAAATAAAAATATAAACATAACTCTGCCTGAATTGGTAGGATACAAGTAGTACTAAGAGCATATTGATAGCTATGGGTTCCTGCATTAAAAATAGATCTTATTTAAATAATAGATTGATATATATCAACACCTTAAAAACAAGATAATATTAGAAAACACTAGGGATTTTAGATAAATGAGATAAACCAATATAATGGTAAAAAAATTGAGGGGGAGGAAGTGAGGAGTGGGAAAAGGATTATACAGGAAGGAAACAGTTCAAATAATGCTGTTTTCTAACATGTATAGGAAGGGAGAAATGGGGGAGAGCAGGGTAAATGCAAAAGGAAATGCACGAATACCATGTGCAAGTATTTGAACCTCACTATGATATATTACAATGCACTAATCAAAATATAAATAATTTTTAAAAATTAAACACCCTTAAAATAGAATGTAAAAAATCCATGAGGACAAACAAAACCTCAAAGAAGTAGAAGGAAATAATAAGATCAAGAAAAATAAATAAATTGAAAATTAAAGTAATAATATAAAAAATTAAGAAAATGGAGTGTTCTTTGGAAAGATAAAAATCTGGCAGATTCTTAGCTCCATCAAGACCCTTAATTGAAAAAATGAAAAGAAATACACATAAATAAGTTTAGACATAAAAGGAAATATAACTAATACCACTGAACTTCACAGCATCATTATAGAATAGTGTGGAAATGGTATGCCAATAAACTAAAATATCCAGAAGAAGTGGACAACTTTCTGGATATATGACATGCTGAAATTGAAAAAAGAGGATATAAAGCCCTAATAGGTAAGTAATAAACAATAAGATTGAAGAAATAATAAAGTCCAGGACTGGATGGATTCATAAATAAATTGTATCAGATTTTCAAAGAACTAATACTAATGCTTCTATAAATATTTCATGCAATAGAAAGGAAAAAACTCTTCTAAACTCATTCTACAAAGCAAAATTACTCTGCTAAAGAAAAACTTGATAAAGACACACAAATGAAAACTGAACCAATATCTTTGATGACTGGGTTTTCAGAGATCCTTATTAAACTACTTGCAAATCAAATTCAATTGTATATTCAAAACAATCATTAACCACAATCAGGTTAGTTTCATTCAAGGGATGCAAGGATGGTTCCCCATATGCAAATCAAAAACATAATATAGCACAATAATTGAATCAAGATAAAAATCAATCATCATGATAGTTGCACCAAAAGTCTTTACTGAAACACAGCATTTCTTCATGAGAATAGCCCTAAAAATTAGGTACAGAAGGATCATATGTCAACATAATAAAGGCTATATATAACAGACTCACAGCCCACATCATAAGGAATGGTGAAAATACAAAATAATTTTCTTTAAAATCAGGAATAGGAGTTTCCATTCTCTCAACTGTTATACAATTCCTATCGAAATTATAGCAAGAGGAAAGTGATAAGTAAAAAAAAAATAAAAGGGATTCAAATAGGAAAAGAGGAAGTCAAATTTTTCTTCTAATATGACATATATTGAGTACTACACCAAAAGTTCATTAGAATTGATAAATTCAACTAGGTACAAAATTAACCCATAAAAAACAGTAGGTTTCCTATGCACCCTATGAGAAAAAGGAAGAAGGCAATCCTATTCAAAATAGCTTTAAAACCCTAAAAATAAACTTCACCATGGAGTTGAAAGACCTCTTTAATGAAACTTAAAGAATACTGAAGGGAGAAATTGAAGAAGACAGTAAAAACCTGAAAATTTTCCCATGTTCTTGGAGAAGCAAAATTAATATTAAAATGGCCACAGGAGCAAAAATGATATCCACATTCATTGTGATACCCATCAAATTATCAACAAAACCTTCTCAGAACTAGAAAATGTATTAAAATTTACAGGGAAGAGTAAAAGACTGCAAATAGTCAAAGTCAGTCCTGAGTCAAAATAGCAATGCTTGAGGCATCATAATATAGGATCTCAAAATATATTACATGGTAATAGTAACAAAAATAGGATGACACTGACAAGAATAGAAGACCAAGAAACAAATCCACATGTCTATAGCCAATTTATTTTTTTAAATTCTTTTCCTTTTTTGGTAGTACTGGGGGTGGAACCCAGGGGTTATACTCCCAGACCTATTTTTTACTTTATTTGGAAACAGGTTCTCACTAAGTTGCTGAGAACCTCACTAAGTAGCTGAGGCTGGCTTCGAACCTGTTGAATGTTCCTGTCAGCCTCCCAAGCACTGGGATTAAAAGCATGCGCCACCATGCCAGGCTAAGCCAATTGATTTTTGACACAGTTGTCAAAAATATATAGTGGAGAAGTGACAGTTTCTTCAACAAGTGGTGCTGGGAGAACTGGATGTCCTTATGTAGAAGATTGAGACTAGATCCTTATCTCTCACCCTGTGCCAAAAATGGATGAAATACCTTAATATAAGACTTGAAACTTTAAAACTACTAGAAGAAAACATGGGGAAAAATTCAAGATTTTGGCATGGGCAACAATTTCTTTAATAGGACTCTAATAACTTGAGAAAAAATAAGAACTGACAGATGAAATTAAATTAAAAAGTTTCTGCATAGCAAAGAAAAAAAATCAGCAGAGAGAAGACACAGCCTACAGAATGGGTTAGAAACATTCCCATCTCTTTGACAGAAGGTTAGTATCCAGAATGTATGAAGAACTCAGATATCATAATAACAAAAAGAACCCAATAAAAATGGGCAAATGATCTGACCCAACACATCTCAAATAAATACAAATTGTCAATGAATATATAAAATTACCCAATATTTTATTTTTCCAGGAAATACAAATCAAACTATGTTAATATTCCATCTAACCAAAGTTAGAATTGCTATTATCAAAGCAAGAAGAAAATCAAAATGATGGTGAAAATGTGGAGAATGAGGGATTCTAACAGACTCTTGGTGGGACTGTAACTTAGTACAGCCACTATGGAAACCAGTATGAAAGTTCCTCAAATAAAAATAGAACTATAATATGATCTAGGTGTACCTCTCGAGTATTTATTGAAAAGAAATAGTCAGCATACAAGCAATACATATTTGCCCATATTTATATGGTACAGCTCACAATAGTCAAGATATGGAATCAGTCTAGAATGAGCAGATAAATATTATATATATATATATATATATATATATGAATTACTCATCCATAAACAAAGTCATGTCATTTCAGAAAAATGGTTTGGATTGTAAGACATTATATTAAGCAAAAAATTCAGATACAGAATGATAAGCATTGTATATTTACTCTCAAATGTGAAAATTAAAAAGAAACAAGATGACTTGTATACAGAAGAGAAACTGTCAGGGAAGCAAAAGGTTTTCAGGGGAAGGTGGGACTAATGAGGTTAGAAGAGGTAAAAGGGAGAGTAGACCTTGTTAAAGTATTATATACACCTGTATTTAATTGTCATAATGATATCAATTAATTTGTATAATAAATATACATTACTAGTTTTAATAAAAATTAATGAAATTTTTACATATGCTATACTATTGATTAACCTTGAAAAAGGCTTAGTATAATTAATTACATGCAGAAAAATATTGTCATATATGACTGATAAGAGATACCAAGAATCAATGAATTCATAAAGATAGAAAGTAAAATAGTGATTTGCAGGAGCCCAAGGGTGTAGGGAAAAAAGAAGTTATTTCCTAATGAATACAGAGTTTCAATCTGGTATGATGACTATTTCTGCTGATATAAAATAATGATGGTAGCCAGGCGTGGTGGTGCAGGCTTGTAATCCCTGCGCTTGGGAGGTGGAAACAGGAAGATCATGCTGATTCGAAGCCAGCCTTGCTTCCAAATAAAATATAAAATAGGTCTGGGCATGTAACCCGGAGATAGAAGGGCTTCCAGGAACCCCAGTACCACCAAAATAAATAAATAAATAATAAAATAAAATAATCATGGCTTCACAGCAATGTAAACATACTTAAAATCCACTGCCTTTTACACTTAAATTAATAAATTTAGCCTCTCCTATCCTGTGCTTCAAGATCTATGATTCAAATACACCAATAAATTAAAAAACAAATTAATAAATTAGTTTAAATCATAATTTTAATGATAAAATGTATGTTATATGTAACAAATATATAAATAGCATATCTAAAATATAACATATATGCATATATAATATGCATATTTATATATTACTACAATGAACTAAATTATAGCTTTACTCTTGGTCTTTCACTTAATTTCTATCTTGTGTACATATGTTGGCTAGTAGATGTATGTAGCTCATAATTCAGTTGATGTTTATTATTTGCCTGATAGCATTCATGAGAGAAAGTTTTCAGTCAATTGTTTTAAGTGGAAAAACAACTTTAGAAGAGAACACAAATGTCCATTTATTTTCCCAACAAAAAGAAATACTCAAACTACACACTGGTAATATTACATTTTTACAACCCAGAGTTTTCATCTTACTTGCTACTTCTACAGTCTATAAACTACCAATAGTATCACTTAATACTTTTTATTAAATTGTTATTTTAACCAAATTAGCCAATTTTGAAGCTAATAAATTATACTAAAAAGGAAAGGATTATACTAGATACAGAGATTAAGGCCAAATAATTGACCTTTTGTCTGTTTTCTTCTCTTAGCAAACATAGTACACATATATTGATATCCTTTCTACAAGTATAAATAATTTGCCACCAGTATAGTTTTGTCAAGTGTCAGAAAAACATTTAGAGGAATGATAAAGTGTCCTCTAGACAATAAAATTAATTTGGTGCAATAAATTGAAATGAAGTCATGATATTTTATAAAAAATAATGAGAATTAATTACCACTCACATGGCAACTTTTCTTTGTGGGATTTCAGCTTGTTTATTTGTATGTCTTTCAGGATTGAGGTTAGAATAATTTTACCTGACTGGCAGTTGTTAAAAGGCAACGTTCTATAAAATAAAGTGACAGAAAAAGATACATGTAAAATAGTGAAAAGAACATTAGTGGAAAGAACATTAGACAGATCTGGGGTTTGATTCTGGTATATCCAATTATTACCTGGAGACCTTGAGAAGGAAACTAAAGCTCTTTGAGGCTCAGTTTTCTAATATCTAATGTGGGGGGCATAACATCTATTTACTTTATGATTGATATAATGATTAAATTAGACTGAACATGTAAAACATTTGACAAAATAATTTGACATTTTAAGTAAAAAGTAAGTGTAAATTGTTATTTAAATTATTTTAAAATATAAAAGTAGAGTGTTTTTAATTATTAACTCTATTAACATGTTTATAGCATACCAAGAATCAAAATATTTGCAAAAGTAAAACTCTATTACTTTTGCAGTTAACACACATATTTGCATGACCGTATGCATTTAATATGATGCTCTTAAAGTTAATTGTATAACCAGATATTTTAAATTTTTAAAAAATGAAAAACTCCAGATATAGATTTACTGGGCTATTTCCAAAAATGTATCAAGTGATTCAGGAGATGTAATTACTGCCAAACCTTGCCAAGGATTTGAAATGTGCCCATTAATTCAGCAATTCCCAATCTGTCCATCAGTCAGTCATACTTAAAAAATATGCCTGTCACAATGTAGGTGAAGAAATCTGTTGATAATTATGCCAAAAATCCTTTTGAAGATGTAAATATACACTGTATTTTTTAAAAAGGTATTATATTAGTTAAATCAAACTTTCTTTCAGATATAGATACAAGAAGGAGATAGTGAAAATAATGAGCATCTCAAAAGCTTTCTATCATATATACATATTGTATGTAGAAAAATATATGCATATATTTAAAATAAACGGATATACTAAAGGGAGGGAGTGAGAGCCAAACAACTAACACTGTGAAACACAAAGCAGATCGTTCTTTTTCTTCTCTCTGTACAAAGAACCCTGAGCTTAGCTGACAGATAGTGGTTGTTATTTCTAGGACTTCCTCAAAGAAAAACTGTGAGGGAGAACAACATACTTATGATGGAATATGTACTGAAAGGGGAAGTCTGTTGGTAAATGAATGGGGATTAACTTTTTTCAGTAATTTTCATGTCACTCTAAAATGAATATAAATATAATAAAAAGAGATAAAAGAAGCAGGCCAATAATAGGAAAGTTCAAGATACAAAGGGGAAAAATAATTTTCAGCAAGTAAAATGCTAATTTTACCCCAATAAAAACAAAACCTTCAGACTCAGATTTCACAGAAGTATAGAATTGGGAATAACTGTGATACATTAAAATACAAGACAAAGCATATGATAACAATACAAAAAGAAAGAAGCAAATTAATGCATCACTAAATGACATTGATATGTTCCGAGAAATGTACTTAAGTGATTCTGCCATTGTGCAAGTATACTAGCATGTACTTGAACAAATCAATGTGACTATGATACCACTAGATGATATAGTCTTATAAGAGTATTGTCATGTATGTAGTCTATTGTAGACTGGAAAATTGTTATGCATGAATGACTATATTTTGTTAAGCTGATATATTAGAGAGAATACCCCAAAATATTTTCTAGATAAAGAAAAATATAGGTAGGGGAACATACTTTCTAAAAAATGGAAAAGAAAGAAGAAAAATGAATAGTTACAGAATCAGAGTAGCAATTTATCAGAATTTTATATATGGCAAGAAACATTTACAAGATCTGGGTTCTCTCTACCAAACAATGGAGTGAATCTTTAACTTGTATTACATTGGGACTTAGAAGCTACTGCTCATAGTATCTAAGAAATTTATAAGCCTGGCATGGTAGTGCATGCTTGTAATCCAAACATTTGGGAGGCTGAAACTGGAGGATCATGGTTCATGGACAGCCTCAACTACTTAGTGAGGCCATTCGCAACTCAGCGAGACCCTGTTTCAAAATAAAAAATAAAAAATAGGGCTGGGGTGTCACTTCTTAGTAGAATGCCCATGGGTTCAATCCCCAGTACCGCAAAAAAAAAAAATAAATTTATAAGTGAACTTTTTTACTATGTTGATAACTATAACTAAAATTATAAGTTGTAGGCTGCTACTTTAAAAATTACAATGTAAAGTGATTTCCTATAGAAATCACATTCACTGAATATTTAGTATGTGCCAGAAAAATGTTCAAAGCACACTGAACACTAAAACATGTCAGAAAATATTCTTCTTATCCCCAAAACACATTATGTGTTAGATAATTATCTAACACATATGTCTATAAATTATATACATATGTACCTATAATTAGCTACATTTTACAAAGAAAGTTGAGAGTCAGAAAGGTTGGGTAATTTGCCTAAGTTTATAGTGTTAGTAAGAAAATGAGCCACAAATAGTTCTAGAAGTCACATATTAAGCCAGTATTTTCAACTGTTGCTTATACAGGGAATTTTGATATAAGTACTGAGTGTGTTTGTGTGTGTATGTGTGTGTATGTATGTGTATATGTATGCATATGTGTGTTGTTGGTACTGGAGATTGACGCCAGCGGCACTATACATCCAAGCTAAACCCACATCCCTATTTTTGTTTTGTTTGAAATAGTTTCACTAGGTTTGTAAGAGTCACACTACTTGCTGAGGTTGTCCTCAAACTTATATTACTTTCTCAGCCTCCAAGATACTGCGATGACAGGTAAGTGCCACCACACTTAGATATATAAGTACTTTTAATCAAAGCTTTGGCTGTGAATGTAAACTCTTTAGACTCAAATGAACAAAATGAAGCAGTTTGGTGAAAAACTGAGATTAGTTGTTTCCAAGACATGGTTATTAGACTAGATAAATATTTGTTGTGGGAAGACCTGTGAGCCATAAAGAGCCATAGAAAACCCCTCAACTGCACATAGATTGAAAAGATAATTTTATTAAGGCTTATCCTTTTAGAATGAAGTCTTTTAAATGTATAAATTATATTGGGTCAACTGTGGGAAGAAACCAGAAAAAGTTACATCTTTTGGTAAGGAGCCCTGAACCCCAGCTTCATGTCTCCACTCCCAAGGCTTCCTGTACCAAAAGGAATTTACACTATTTGTGAATCAAAAATTTCAATGAGAAGAGGTTTCTATCCATTTCCCCTGTACCCCTCAGCCAGGTTCTTTCCAGATACCCTATAAAGAGGGATGGTAGAAGATCACAGGTTTATTCTCATGTTCTTAGATGTGGCTCATGTTTCCCCTGAATATGTATTTTTACTTTATTTGAATTAAAATGTCTGACTTTATCTCTGACTGGTGTGTGTAGAAATTATTTTCATCATGGATGCCAAGAACCCACAGAAGTTATCATACAGGCACATGACAGATAACAAATAGACACAGGACTCATGCACAAAGAGGAAGAAGATGCCAAGAAAAGACAAGAGAAATATAAATGTTATAACTCTGAAAATGTGAGAATGAAGAACAGTGAGGAAACAATAAACTCCCACAACTCAACAAGAGAGAACACAAATACTTATCTGTAGGCTATGTCACAAGAGAAATTCTGAATTTTAATCTTAAATATGATCAAATACCTCAAAGAGAGTATATAGAAAATGAAAGATCATATCAATAGAAAAATTGCGTTTCATGTAAGAACCAAAAATGGGTTTTGAGTGAAATAAAATAGTCAATAAATTGATTAAAGACTGCAATAGAAAAGACCTTTGATATTCTAGACCACATGGAAAACAGAGTATTTCTCTTGGAAGACAGTTCATTTAAAACTTAAAACAGTCAAAAATATAGAGAAGAGTACAAAACCTGAAAACCCGAGATATATGGTACAATATGAAATGTCCTAATTTATATTTCATAGGCATTTAAGAAGTTCTAGAAGCACAAACCAATGGTATAAAAAAGCCTTCAGAGAAATAATTTCAGGGAATTTCTCAAACATACCAAAATAATTGGACATTCATTTACAGGAAACATTAAAAATACCATAGAGACATGATCAAATAAGGATTTCCCATGCCATTTAATAATCAAAATGACTAATGTAGAGGCAAAGGAAAGAATTTTAAAAGTAGTGAGAAAAAGACAAACTTCCTTACTCATGTGTCAAAAAACCAGAAAGGGATAGTATAATGTATACCAGATCCTGTAGAAAATAACTCAACCAAGACTGCTATATCCAAGCAAAGATATTGTTCAAAATTGATGGAGAAATAAAAATGTTCCAAGATAAGCAGAAATTAAACTAATTCATGACTACCAAACCAGCACTAGGGGAAATAATTAAATAAATAAAACACAAAAAATAAAAAGGAACAAATTTCAGAACCAGAGAAGTGGTGAAATCCACCAGATGGGCAACTAAGTAAAGGAGAAATAACATAGCATCAAATAAAAATAGAATTCAAAATCATATCTCAACAACAGTGTGTGACTGTCAAAGTTCTTACTCCCCAATTAAAAGACTTACACTGGCAGTATGAATTAAAGAAAATAATCTAACTATATGTTGCTTGCAAGATACTCACCTTATAGCCAAAGATATCCTTATGATAAAGGATAAAGGTTAGAAAAAATATACCATGAAATGGAAACAGAAAACAAGCAAGAATAGCAATGCTCATTATTGACAAAGCTGATTTTATCCTAAAACACATCAGAAGAGACAAAATGGTTCACTTTTTATTAATAAAAGAAACAAACCAACAAGAAGATATGATAGTAAACATTTATGCCCTAAATGTTGGTGTACCTACTTTTATAAAACAAATTCTTCAGGACATCAGATCTCAAATAGACTCAAATAAAATAATATTGGGAGGCATCAACACACCACTAGATTAGACTGATCTTCCAGACAAAAGTTGAATAAAGACCCTTCATATCTAAAGAATACTATAAACCAAATGGACCTAAAACACATATACAGATTATTTCAACCAACAATAACTGAATACACATTCCTCTCAGCTGCTCACAGAACCCTTTGCAGAAGAGATGATATTCTGGGCCACAAATAGTACCAGCAAAATTTTAAAAATGTGATATAATTATCTTCTCAGATCACAATGGAATGAAAGTAGAAAGCAACAAGAAGACCAAAACAAATTATGAAAATGCATGAAGACTGAATAATACATTTTTGAATAAGGGCTTGACCAGAAAAGAAATATAAAAATATTTAAAAATCCAGGAATTAAATAAAAAATAGAAACATGAGGTACTAAATTCTATGGGATACTTTGAAAATGTTTTTAAGAGTTAAACTAATAGTATTAAGTGTTCATAGAACAAGCAAAAAATCACCAATAAACACCTTAATTAGACACCACAAGGACCTAGAAATCCAGGAACAGTCTAAATATAAAGAGTATAAGATAAGAAGTAATTAAAATCAAAGCAGAAATCAATGAAATAGAGAACAACAAAAAAGGATCAACAAAACAAAACTCTGGTTCTTTGAAAAAATAAGACTGACAAACCCTTATACAACCTAGCCAAAAGAAAGAGAGAATAAATACAAATTATTAAAATCATAAAAATAGATAATACACAAACATCCAGAGATTCATCAGAAAAAAATTGAAAAATTTATACTCTAGTAAATAAAAATATAGAAGAAACTGCAAATTTATAGAAACATACAACGTACCTAAATAGAACTAAGAACAAATATAAAACTTAAACCAACCAATACCAAGCCAAGTGATAGAAACAGTAATAAAAAGCCTTCCAATAAAGAAAAGCCAAGGTCAAGGTGGATTTACAACTGAATTCTACAAAACCTTTATAGGACAAAATAAATACTTCGCAAATTATTTCAAGATATCAACAGATGGAACTCTTCCAAACTCTATGAGGCCATTATATCCCTAATACCAAATAAAATCCCTCAAGAAAATTGTACATAATTACCAATTTGGTTTATTCCAAAAAAGCAAAGTTGGTTCAATACATGCTGTTAATCACATAAATAGAATTAAGGTTAAAAATCACATGATCATTTCAATATATATTGAAAAGTAATTTGACCAAAACCAACACCCATTCATGTTAAAACATTGCACAATATCATAACAAAAGAAACATATCTCAACATCATTAAGGTAATATACATAAACCCAAAGTCAACATCATATTGAACAGGTAAAAACTGCAATAATACTCTCTAAAATCAGGAACAAGTCAAGGATGCCCACTAGCACCACTCCTTTTCAATATAGTCCTCAAGACTCATATTTTTGTTTGTTTGTGGGCTTGGGGTGAAACCCAGGGGCATTTGACCTCTGAGCTACACTCTCTGCCCTATTTTTTGTTCTTTATTTTTGAAACAGGGTCTCACTAAGTTGCAGAGGGCCTCACTAAGTAGTTGAGGCTGTCCACGAACCGTGATCCTTTGGTCTCAGCCTTCCAAATGCTGGGATTACAAGTGTGCTCCACCACACCTGGCTCCTCAAGACTCTTGCCAGAGAATTAAACAAGAGAAGGATATCAAAGGAATTAAAATAGATAAAGAAGAGTTTAAATTATTTCTATTTCCTTTTCATGCTTGTCTTACTGATCGACTTTGATAGGTTTATGAATGTATATTATGTACATTAGATGTGTAGAGAATGGTGTGGGAATTGGAGAAGGGCTAAATAAGTGATGTGTGCATGTATGTCTCAACCATCTTGTACCCCATTAAGATGTATGACTACAATGCACTAATAAAATTTAACAAGAGCCAGGTGTGATGGTGCATGCTTGTAATCTCAGCATTCAGGGGGCTGAGACAGGAGAGTTGCAGTTCGTGGACAGACTCTTCTCCTTAGTGAGGCCCTTTGCAATTCATTAAGACTCTTTCAAAATAAAGAATAAAAAATAGGTCTGAAGGTATAGCTTGAAGGTAGAATGACCCTGGGTTTGATTTCCAGCACCACACAAAATAAAAAGGAAAGTTAAAAAAAAACTATATTTAGACATATAATGCTGAAAGAAGTCAAATTCGCAGAATGAAAAAAGTAGAAAGGTTGTTTCAGGAATTCTGAAAAAATAAAGAACAGTAAATTATTGATCAATGGGCCTAAATTTTCTATCAAGGAATGTGAATGACCTATAGGAATATGTTGAAAAACAACACTGTACTTATAATAAGAAATACTTTATTGTACATAAAAATATTAACAGGAAAGTTTGCATTGTATTCTGACAATAATAAGATTAAATTTTTTAAAAAAATTTATTGGTGCACTTTATTCATACATCATAATGGGATAAAAAACTTGTGTAGACATACATGCACACATCACCCAGTTAGCCCCTACCCAATCCCCACCCCATTCCCTCCCCATCCCTCCTTCCCATGCTTGGCTTAGTGGTTAACATCTAATATTATAGCAATTTATCCAAAATTAACAATGATAATCTCACATAACAGATTCATTTGTCTGATATCAAGCTTTTGATGACATAGAGATAACATTTAAATATATCTTTTTGTATTTCTTTCTTACCAGAGGATATTATTTTTCTTTTTATTTTTTAAGGTGAAACTATGATACATTTATTTATTTAGTTAGTTTTCAGAAAAAAATCTATCCTAACATGAAATATGAACTCTAAATACCCGAAACAATCTCAAAAAAGAACAAAGCTAGAAGATGTACAATTTCTGATTTCAAACTTTATAAACTTACAATAATTAAAACAGTATAATACTGCTATAAATGCAGCTATAATAAACCAGTGGAGTAAAATTAAAAAGCCTAGAAATAAATTCTTCCATATACGGTCAACTTATTTTTGACAAGGTTTCCAAGAACATTTAGTGAAGGAAATAGTAATCTTTTCACTAAATATTGTTGAAAAATAATAATTACATGAAAAAGAATAAAATTGTACCTTTACATAATTAAATTTTTAAAGAAAAACATTATTTCTATTTCCACATGACATGATCATATATTTAGAATGCCAAAAAACTCAACCAAAATACTACTGAAGCTGATAGACAAATTCAAAAAAGTGTCAGGATACAAAATCAACCTAAATAAGTCAGTAGATTTTCTATATGCCAACCATGAATCCACTAGGAAAGAAATTCAGAAAACAAATCCATTCACCAAAACTTAAAAACCAACAAAATACCTATGAATAAACCTAATCAAGGAGATGAAAGAGATTTGCAATGAAAATTATAAAACAATAAAGCAAAAAAATGGAAAAACTTTTAGAAGATGAAAAGATTTCTCTTGTTCTTGAATAGGGAGAATAAACATTATCAAAATGTCCATTCTACCAAAAGTGATCAAGAGTTAATGAAATTCTTATCAAAACACCAATGTCATTCTTCACAAACATAAAAAAAATCTGACCTAAATTTATATGGAAATACGAAAAATACAGAATAGCCAAAGCAGTTCTCAGCAATAAGAATCATACAGGAGGCATCACAATTTCTGACTTTGAATTATAACCCCAGGGTGGTAGCAATAAAAACAGAGGTATTTATTACAGCACAAAAGCAGAGACAGACCAGTGAAGCAGAATAGAAGATCCAGAAAAAAATCCATACACTTATATCCAAATGATTTATTGAAAAAATTGCCAGATACATATGTGAGAAAAAATAGTGTCATTTTAAGAAATAATGCTGGGAAAATTGGTTATCCAGTTGTATAAAAATGGACCTAAATCCTTACCTCTCACCCGACACATGAGTCAACTCAAGATGGATCAAAAACCTGAAGGTTAGACCAGACAGTTTGAAGCTACTAGAAAAGGGCATGGGTTCAATACTCCAACATATAGGCACAGGAAGAAAATTCCTCAAAAAAAACCCCCAAAGTTTAGGAAATTAGATCAAGAAATAATAAATGAGATGACATTAAATTTAAAAGCTTTAGCTGTGTGTGGTAAAGCACACTTGTAATCCTAGAATTTGGGAGGCTGAATCAGGAGAACTGTGATTCCTGTACAACCTCAGTTACTTAGTGAGGACCTCTGAAACTCAGAGAGACCCCTTTTCAAAATAAAGAAAAAAATAGAGATGGGGTGTAGCTTGGAGGAAGAATGTACCTGCGTTCCATTCCTAGTACCACAAAAAAATAAAAAAATAAAAAGTTTCTCTTTGGCAAAGGAAACCATAGTCTAATGAGAAATTCTTAGAATGTATAAACATCTTTGCCAGTTATCTCTTTGATAAAGTACTGTTATCAAGAATATACAAAAAAACCTTAAAGGCTTTGCACTAAAAAACAAATAACCCAATTACAAAATGGACAGTTGAATTAGACACTTCACAAAAGGAGTTACAAATGGTCGATATATACATAAAAATGCTCAACATCATTGCCAATCAAGGATATGCAAATCTAAACTAAGCTGAGATTCCATTTAACCCCAGTCATGGTGGTGATCATCAAAAAGTCAAAAACAATAAACATTGGTGAGGATGTGGAAAAATTGGAACTTTTTACAGTGTTGGCGAGATTGCAAATTAGTTCAGCCACTATGCAGATCAGTATAAAGATTCCTCAGAAAACTGGGAATAGATTCACAATAATATCCAAGTACACACTCCTGGATAACATTCCAAAGGCGCTGAAATCAGAGAACTACAAGAATATATGCATGCTCATGTTCATAGCAGCACAGTTCATAATAGCCAAATTATGGAACCAATTAGGTTCCCATAAATGGATGAATGAATTCAAAATTATGGAATATGCAGACAATGGAATTCTACTCAGAAATAAAAAACAGAATTATGTCATTTGTATAAAATGGAAGCACTAGAAAAATATTATATTAAGTGAGATTAGCCAGTCACAAAAAGGAGTCATATGTTTTTTCTAATATGTGGAAACAAGGGAGTAATTGGGATACCAGAAGGACTATAGATAATTGAGGAGAAGCCTCAATAGAAGCAGGAAGTGGTCTAAAGAGAAGGAAAGGAAGAAGAGTGTGGTTTATGAAAGAATTACTACCATCAGCTACGTGCACATACTAATGCTAATCTCAGTTCCTTGTATGGGGAAGGAAGGTATTGGGAGAAGAACAGGAGGTTGGGGCCCCACCAAGTACTGTGTGCATGTATGTCACTGCAAACATGATTTACATTATGATGTGAAAATATAATGCACCAATAAAAGCATATAAAATAAAAATAAGCTTATGTAAATTAAATATAATTTAATAAAAATATATTATAAATATATGATAATATATATTTACATATTATATATAATACAATTATTTAAATTTGTTTATAGTATGTATGGTAGGCTCTGAAGATAAGGTGTAAAATTTAAACAAATGAGTCTATTTTGCAAAATATTTATTTTTTTAATCTAGCAAATTACTAATGGAATACATACTCCTTACATACAAACCCTAATTAAGTTGTATGATGTAATTTAGTATGAATTATTTGTTGTTCACAGGCTATCAAATCCCAATGCACGATCACCATCAAATCTTAAACTCATTTCTGTAAGGGTGCAAACATGCACCAGTACATCATAAAGGCTCATCTTATTAGGGATAAGAGTCCAGCAATGAAAGCCAAAGAATGTCTGGTGTACTTGGCCCATTTACAGATTTTCATTTCCAAGGCTAACAATCTGGCATGATGAATACATTTGGAAAAATTGCAATACATTACTCCTGCCTGGCACTGAGATCAAAGTCTACATGCTAAATTTTAAAAATATTTTTTAAGTTTTAAAAAATGTTAGTAATCTTCAAAGTAAGAATAATATTAAATGGTATTAATACTATAGTCAATTTAAATATTTAAATTTGTTTTAAATTTGTGTGACTCTTTTGCATTAACTTGTCAACAGCAATGATAATGATATATACCTACATATATACATAAAATACAACACACATATATATGTATATATACATATATATATACTATATAATATTATAGTGTGTATATATATGTATATAGATCATATGCTTTTGAAAGCAAATCTCATAAAATATAATTGAGGTATGTGTTTATTTTTGCAAAATCATCAAGTTTGTTGATCAACTAAAATATGTTGCTTGGATTTTTTTTTTTTTTTTTTTGGTGGTACTGGGGTTCCTGGAAACCCTACTACCTCCAGCCTAAAATCCAAGACCTATTTTATACTTTTTTTTTGGAAACAGGGTCTCTTAAGCCAGCTTTGCTGGCTTCAAACCTGCACGATCCTCCCGTCTCCGCCTCTCACGCACGGGGATTACAAGCGTGCGCCACCACACCCGGCTGCTTGGATTTTTATTACTGATATATTTGTAAATACAAAAGGAATTCATATTCCATATTATTTTCCCAAGTAAAATATATATTCATAACTGTTTTCAAATATTTTCTCACTAATATGTTTTCTTTTTCCTGTCCAGTTTGTTTTACAATTTTGAAACATATTTTGAATTTGGCAGAAGGCACAATAAATATTGCATGGTCTCCTATTTGACCGGAAAAATATTTTGTCTTTGAATAAAAAAGTGTACTTTTCTTCAAAAAGAAATAAGCTACTTAATATCATAAAATATCATGACCTGAAAGCATTTCATGACTATATTGCTCAGTGGGAATATACCATCTAAAAATGCATTAATCTTTTGAACTGATGTGAACACCTGCACCTTTATATTTTTCTTTATAAGTCACAGTTTTGCCATGTACCACCTTATCTTTAAAAAAAATATTAACAGCTTGCATCCTCATACCAATGCCCAGTTACACATTCCAAATGTTTTGTCACATTTCTTGTGAGCAGTGCCATCTGCCAGAGGTGGCATTTCATGGCTGTTTACCCTGACTCCCTCCAAGAATTCATCTGCCACTATCTAATACTGCCTGAATAAAGGGGATTAAGACTCTGATGCAACAGAGACTATTGATAATTTGGTATAATTGGGAAGAAATGAAGATAAATGAGGTTGAGGATGGAGAGGCAATTATTTGAGCCGCCTGTACAGCTGTGTTCTCGGCCTAGCTCCCTTGGCCTTTTCTTCAGTGGGGTATGTGCAAATTAACCATAATGACAAATACACACTTCCCAAAGCTCTTGTACTTTATAAAATTTGTTAATTCACTTTTTACTTCTGATAACTGTATTAGTTATTTGTTAAAATTGTTTTTTTACATGGTCTCCTAATGTCCTCATCAGATAGGGGTACTGCACCTGCCGTATTTCAAAAATAATTCCCCAGCACAGCCCCACTTCCTTGCTTTGAGTTGATGTCAGGCTACTGTTTACAACATGAGTACACAGAAGGTCCATAAT
Source organism: Muscardinus avellanarius (assembly GCF_963383645.1). Classification (NCBI taxonomy): domain Eukaryota; kingdom Metazoa; phylum Chordata; class Mammalia; order Rodentia; family Gliridae; genus Muscardinus; species Muscardinus avellanarius. The sequence goes on along the minus strand of NC_137792.1, from coordinate 119,553,265 downwards.
ATATTTTACCGTAATTATGGTCCAGTGTCTAGGAAACATTCTCACTATTTTCCTTTTATATAATTAGAAGCCAAGAGAACTCGAGCCAATGAAATAATTTTTTCTTTTAATTTTAGGATAATATTCTGAAAACAGTTTACTTTTTGGTAGTTTGTAATAAAAACAGGGTCAGACTTAGAAAGAAGTTTTAAGGAATCTTTAAAGATTAGCAAAACCAACATTTCCAAGGATAAAATTTACTATCCATATTAAAGTTATTACTGTTATTAGTATTCAACTTCATAAAATAAAATGGCAAAGAATGAAGTTATGTACTAATATGTTTAGCCAGTGACTAAGATAAATCTAAGATCCTTTGTTCTAACAACAGAAATGGTTGAATATTTAAGTAAGAATGGTATCATAGAAATTAAAATATTTTGATGTTCAGTATCAAAAGATTTTATTTGGAGATACTGCTAGCTTTGTATTTGGCATGTGAAAACTATTCCTATTATCCCTTGTGTTTAATGAAAATATCAATGTGTGTCTTTCTGTTATTATTCCTTGTGTGAAAATGATAAAACCATATTAATTTTAGAATATATAACTGCACTAATAAAGTATGAGGTGATAGATGCCTTTGCCCACTATATGAAAATTGTTGTGACAAAAAAGATAAATGCTTTTTCAATTTTTATTAGTTTCATTCACACAAGAAACTAGCCTAAAATTATTTATTTTGAAACAAACAGTACATTAATTACAAATGCTTATAAACTCTGGAGAAAATGTCCAGCAGGATCACTCTTATGGTTACATCCTTATTTTGTGAAGATCAACAAATTAACATTTTAATAGTTTTTATCTGAACAGAGTAATGCAGTATCCACTAGATACATGTGACTATTTATTTATTTATTGTGGTACTGAGGGTGGAACCCAGTGTCTTTTCTACTTCTGGGCTATACTCTCAGACCTTTTTATACTTTATTTGGAAACAGGATCTCACTAAGTTACTCACTAAGTAGCTGAGGCTGGCTTCAAACCTGTGCGATCCTCCTGTCTCAGCCTCCCAAGCGCTGAGATTACAATTATGTGCCACCACGCCCAGCTGATACATGTGACTATTTAAATTTAAATTTTTTTCTTCAATAACACTAATCACATTGCAAGTGGTATATGATCATATGTGGCTAGTAGTTATCATGGTAAATGATACACAAGAACATTCTCACAATCATAATAAATTCTGTTGGTAAGCTCTATTCTATATTCCAAGTTCAATCTATTCACTAATACAAATTTAGTAATGTTGAAATGTAGGCAAACTGTGCATTTAGGAACAGGAAAATCATGATGTACATTCACAAACTTATCAACATCAGTCACTAAGCCAAAAATGAGAAGGGAGGGAGGAGGGAGTGGGGTGAAAATTGGGTAAGGTCTAACTGGGTGATGTGTGCATGTATGCCTCCACTATCTTGTACTCCATCAAGATGTACAACTACAATGTACCAATAAAATTTTTTTAAAAAGAAATAAAAAATAATAAGTAAATAAAAGATTGAGTCTTTAATTTATAAAGGGCTTTGAATTGATTAAATTACCCAAATGGTAAGGCAATAAACTCCAGTTTAAATGATAAACAATTTTATAAATATTATAGGTGTGTTTACAAATCATCAATGTATTAGTAAGACTTTGAAATATTTTAGCAAAGGTTATTTTTGCTAAATTTACTTCAGCTAAATTAACTTACATTTTATTTACAATTTCCTTTAAAAAATCAGTTGTCAAAGTATGGACTGTGAAAAGAAAAAACTATCAAAAACAAGTTTGTTATTAATTTTATAATGCAGTAACTATAAAATCAAATGGCTAATATTTGAAACTAAGGACTCTTTTGAAAATTAATACTATGCTTAGATGGACTAACAATAAATATACATATAGACATAACTATAAAAATGCTTTTAAACATATCACACTAATTAACTAGTTCATCATACTCGTCTAATGTATGTATCAATAAAATTCTAAATAATATCAGAGCAGATATTGTTATGAAAAATTTTATTTATATATTTTTAAAGTATTTATTGTATGAATTAATATTTTTCAATTGGATACAGAGATGAAATATAATACAAATCAGAGACTAACATAATATGTACAGGTTTGACTAGTAAAAAATTTGTAAATATGTTTTTATATCATTTTCATAATTTTAGCTTACAATGCTCCATAATTTAAAATAATAGCACAACTTTCTATGAATTATTATGTTTCAATTACCTCTGAATGAATGGTAGACTCATAAGATATTGGTAATTCTTTAATCTCAAATGATTTTTGACTTTCCACTAAATTTCTTGACATAATTTTTCCTTCTGTGGGTTTTGGTTTTTTATGTACAATTATAAAGTTGAGCTGGATAATTTCAATAATGCTTAATAGCTTTGGTATTCTACAATTTTATGTCACAGCTATAAATAAATATTAAAAAAAAACAGTATAAAATCTGGGTGCTGTGAAGCACACCTTCAATCCCAGTATTTCGGAGGTAAAGACAAAATTATCAAAGTTTGAAGGCCAGAATGTAGTAACTAAGTGATACCCTGTTTCAAAATAAAATAAAAATACAAAGGCCTGGGGTAGAATGCCCCTGGATTCAATCCGCAATAACACAAGTATAAATGTTCTAAGTGAGACATTACGTGCAATATTTTGGCGGAGAGACAGAAAGATAGAAAAATAAATGAACATGTAAGTAAATGCAAATGTTTTATAATATTTTAGTTCTTCAGTTGTATAGTGGGCTTATAAATATTAATATTGTACTTCATAATTCACATATATTAAATATTATTTATTTAAAATATTTTAAATAGCAAATGAAAAAATAAACACATGATCTATGACTACTTTATTTTGGCCTAAGAATTATGTCAGTTAATGTTAACCACATACAAGTTCAAGACAGCACCTCTTTCAGGAAAACAAGAGAAAAATTATTGATAAGTCCAGATTGCCCAGAGTACAAAGCTATCATGAAGCATCTGTCATTTCTTTATAAAACAGATATTCTATATTTTTATCAGTTTTCAAATACAGCAAAAATTCAAAAATGCAATTTTTGAATTATTGCTGATTGTAATTTATGATTTGTAATTTGTGTAATTATTCGACACAAGAAAAGGTAAATACTAGTCAAGAGACTTTTTTTACCATGATGTTACTTATCCTTAATATCTTAATAAGTAAATCATGAGCTACAATTTATATTTTTTATTTTTTTAGTTTTATGTGGAACATATTGAAAATGGCATACATTCAGACTGTGCTTGGTACCCTTCTACCCCAGTTCCCCTTTCAAAGCCTTCCAGCAATGAGTGTCCAGGCTAATCATGCTATATTTATATTTTTACACAAATTCGGATGTAGCTCATTCATTAATCAATCTCAACCTTCTTTCTCTCCTATCCTTCCATTCTAGCTTTGCTGAGGTTTCTCCCCCATTGTCTGGAGTTCCTCTGGTATACCTAATATTTCCTAGTTTGAGCATTTAGAGAAAACATAAGTCCCTTCTCTTTCTGTGCTTGGCTGATGTCACTTAACATAATGTTCTCCAGGTCTTTCCATCTTCTAGCGAATGACATGATTTTGTTCTTTTTAATTGCTAAGTAGAATTCCATTGTGTGTATTCCCCATAATTTTACAATGCATTCATCTGTTGATGGAGACCTAGGTTGGTTCCATATTTTGGCTATTACAAATTGTGCTGCTATGAACATGGGTATGCATATGTTACTACAGTTCTCTGATTTCAAGCCCTTTGGGCAAATACCCATGAAAGGTATAGCTGGATAAAATTGTGGATCTATTCACAGTTTTCTAAGGAATCTCCACACTAATCTCCATAGTGGCTAAATTAGTTTTCACTCCCACCAACAGTGTATAAGAGTTCCTCTTTCCCCACATCCTCACCAATATGTGTTGTTATTTAATTTCTTTATGCTTGCCACTCTGACTGGGGTTAGATGGAATCTCAGCGTAGATTTGATTTGCATCTCCCTGATGGCTATTGATTTTGAACATATTTTTATTTATCTATTGGCCATTTGTATCTCCTCTTTTGTGAAGTGTCTATTCAGTTCACTTGCCCATTTCTTGATTGGGTTATTTGTTTTGGTAGTATAGGATCTTTTGAGGTCTTTGTATTTTCTGGATATTAGCCCTCTGAGTGGTGGCTGGTAAAGATCTCCCATTCTTAGGATTTCTCTTTAGGTTCTTGATGGTTTCTATTGATGAGAAGAAACTTTTTAGTTTTATACTATCCCACTTGTTAATTCTTGCTTTAATTTCCCGCACTTTGGAGGTCTTATTGAGAAAGTTACTGCCTGGGCCTATATGTTGGAGTGTTGAACCTATGCCCTCCTCTAATAACATCACAGTCTCTGGTCTAATTTCTAACTCTTTGATCCATCTCAAGTTAATTCCTGTGCATGGTGAGAGGTAAGTATTTAGTTCCATCTTTCTACAAATGGATAGCACTTCTTCCAGCACCATTTGTTGAAAAGTCTGTCTTTTCTCCATTGTACAAATTTGGCCCCTTTGTCAAAGATCAATTGACTATAGTTGTGTGAATTTGTTTCTGTATCTTCTATTCTATTCTACTGGTCTGTCTGCCTGTTGTTGTGCCAATAACATGCTGTTTTTATTACTATTGTTCTATAGTATAATTTGAAGTCTGGGATTGTAAGGCCTCCTTCCTGGATTTTATTGCTAAGGATTTCTTTGGCTATTCTGAGTCTTTTCTTTCTCCATATAAAATTTATAACTGATTTTTCTAGGTTTATGAAGAATGCCATTGGTATTTTAATAGGAATTGCTTTGAATCTATAGGTCACTTTTGGCAGAATCACCATTTTGATGATATTTATTCTGTGTATCTTTGAGCAAGAGATATTTCCATCTTCCAAGGTCTTCTTCAATTTTTTTCTTTAATGTTTTATAGTTTTTGTTGTAGAGGTCATTTCAAGCTTTGGATAGGTTCAGTCCTAGGTATTTAATTGGTTTTGAGGCTATAGTGAATGGAATTGTTTTATTTCTTTCATTGAGAATTCATTGTTGGCTTAAGAAATGCAACTGATTTCTTTAGATTGATTTTGTATCCTGCTACTTTGTTGAATTGGTTAATCAGATCCAGCAGTCGTTTGTATGAGTTTGTTGTGTCTTCTAGATAAAGGATCACATCATCTGCAAATATGGATAGTTTTAATTCTTCTCTTCCTATTTGAATTCCTTTAATCTCCTTCTCTTGTCTTATTGCTGTGACAAGAGTCTTGAGGACTACATTGAAAAGGAGTGGTGATAGTGAGCATCCTTGTTTTGTACCTGATTTTAGAGGAAATTCTTGCAGTTTTTCCACATTTAATATGACGTTGGCTTTGGGTTTATTGTATATTGCCTTAATGATGTTGAAATATGTTCCTTCTATTTCAATTTTCTGCAGTGTTTTAAACATAAATGGGTGTTGGATTTTGTTGAATACTTTTTCAGCATCTATTGATGTGATCATGTGGCTTTTTTCTCAGTTCTATTTATGTGGTGAATAACGTGTATTTATTTGTGTATGATGAACCAGTCTTGCTTTTCTGGGATGGACCCAACTTGGATCATGGTGTGCAATTCTCTTGATATGGTTTTGAATGTTTATAGCTACTATTTTGTTTAGAAATTTTAAATCTATGTTCATCAAGGTATTGGTCTGTAAATTTCCTTTTTTGAGGTGTCTATTTGGTTTGGGGATTAATGTGATACTGGCCTCATAAAAGGAATTTGGGAGAATTCCATCTCTCTCAATTTCCCAGAACAATTTGTGAAGTATTGGTATTAGTTCTTCACTGAAGCTTTTGTAGAATTCAGCTGGAAACCAATCAGGGCCTGGGGTTTTCTTTGATGGCAGAATTTTTATTGCCATTTCTATTTCTGTGCTTGATATCGGTTGGTTTAGGCTTGCTATGTTCTCTTGGTTCTGTTCAGGTAAGTTATATGTGCTTAGAAATCTATCAAATTCTTCAATGTTTTCCAGTCTATTGGAGTATAAATTTTCAAAATAGTTTCTGATAATCCTTTGAGTTTCCTCACTGTCTGTGGTGATGTCTCCTTTTTCATTTCTGATTTTAATAATTTGAGTCAATTATCTCTTTCTTTTGGTTATGTTGGTCAGGGGTTTGTCAATCTTATTAATCTTTTCAAAGAACCAGTTTTTTGTTTTGTTGATTCTTTGAATTGTTTTTATTCCTTATTTCATTTATTTCTCCTCTTATTTTAAAAATTTCCTGCCTTCTACTGGCTTTGAGATTAGACTGTTGCAGTCTTTCTAGGTCCATCAGATGTGTCATTAGGTTGTTTACTTGATGACTCTCTGTTCTTCTTATGTGGGCACTCATTGCTATAAATTTTCTTCTTAACACAGCCTTCAAAGTGTCCCAAAATTTTTTTAAAGTTGTTTCTCTATTTTCATTTAATTCCAGATATTTCTTTATTTCTCCCCTCATTTCTGATCTTAAGCACTTGTCGATCAAGAGTGTATCATTCAATCTCCATGCATTTAAATAGTTTATTTTGGGTTTCCTGTAATTGATTTCTACTTTCATTCCATCATGGTCTGAAAAGATGCAGGGAATTATAATATATCTTTTTAAGTTGCTGGTGCTTACTTTGTGGCCCAGGATGTGATCTATTTTGGAAAAAGTTCCATGGGCTGCTGAGGAGAATGTGTATTCTGTTGTTCCTGGTTGAAATATTCTGTATATATCTATTAGGTCCATTTGGTTTATAGTTTTCTTTAATTCTGAAGAGTCTTTAATCATCTTTTGCCTTGAAGATCAATCTAGTGGCGTGAGTGGTGTGCTGAAGTCTCCCAATATTATTGTATTTGGGTCTATTTGAGATCTGATGTCCACACTTTAAGTTATAAACATTTACTATCATTATATATTCTTGGTGAATTGTTCCTTTTAACAAAAGGAAGTGCCCTGCTTTGTTTCTTCTGATGTGTATTAGCTTAAAGTCTGTTTTGTTGGATATCAGCTTTGCTATCCCTGCCCATTTTTGGTCTACATTAGCATGATATCTCTTTTTCCATCATTTTACTCTCAGTCTGTGAATGTGTTTGGCTGTAAGGTGAGTTTCTTGAACTAGTGTATATTTGGATTATGTTTTTTAATCCACATTGCCAGTCTATGTCGTTTTATTGGTGAATTAAGTCCTTTGACATTCAGTTTTTTTTGATATATGATTTTTGTTTCCTGTCATTTTGTGTTCTGTCTTCTGTTTGGTATCCTGTTATTTCTTCTTTACTAGATGCCTCACTGATCAACTTCATCTCTTCTCTGGTTCTGAAAATTGCTTCTTTTTTCTTCTTTCAGTTTATTTCTTTAAGTATTTTATCTAGTGTTGGCTTTGAATTCATGAATTTTTTGAGATTCTCTTTATCTTAAAACACTTTTGTTTCTCCATCAATTTCGAATAATAATTTTGCTTCATATAGAAATTTTGGTTAGAAGTTGTTTTCTTCCAGGACATGGATCACATCATGCCAGTCTCTCCTGGCATTCATGACTTGAGTTGTATAGTCTGGACTGATTTTTATTGTTTTGCCCCTATATGTCGCCTGTCCTTTTGTTTTCGCTGAATTTAAGATTTTTTTTTGTTGGCCTCTATGTTGGTTATTTTGATTAATATCTTTTTCCCCTTCATCTTATAGTAAGCCTACTTCATATCACTACATCTAAATATTCTACACTGACTAAATGAATCCTCCTATATATTAACTATCTCTCATGACTACCATGTTAGCTTACTACACTCAAACTCTCATTCTAGTCAATCTTATCTTCCACTTTACCCTATTCCTGCACCCATCACTCTGGTTCCTCCCCCCCTCGCCCAACCTTCACCACTGAATACAGCATAAATTAACCTTGTATATACCAATGACACCTCTAAGCTCCTACTGCTGAGATTGGACTAGAAAGATGAATCATCGAAAAGGGTTGCCAGATGCTAAGGATAAACAAACCACAGGTGACAGAAAAAAAAACACCCAAAAGTTGCCACATGGAGGTTTAAAAAGTCATAAGACAAAAACTGTTCCTCTCCAACTTCTGACTCGACCTTCTATAATAGAGGTAACATACAGGACACTAGACCTTAACAACTAAAACCCATCAATGTCTCCATGGCAGTAGACAGAAGGAATCTAGAGCAACCACAATGTAGTACTGACTGTACAAATAGAACAGGGTGATAGTAGACACAGTTTTCAATGTGTATCAAGAGGTGATAAACACACAACAAAGATCAGAGAAAAACTATATAGTTGAGGCCACTCAATTGTAAGATATATCATGGTAAATATCCATTTCTATAAGATACCACTAAGAAAGAGAAAATAGTAAGAATCCTACAGACTGAAAGAAAGATAGCACAAGCAACAAAAACTTAAAAACCAGAAATCATAAGAAGGAAGAATAGAAAGGAAACAATGAGCTCCCATAATCCTACAATAACAGAACCCACCGACATAGAATTGCAGAGATTGCCAGGACAATTCAGAACTAGTCGAAACAATATAGGACTTCTGAAAAGAATTCAGAAGGAGGCTGAAAGAAATCAAAGAAAGAATAAACAATCTGACATCCTGAACAGGAATAAAGAAGAAGCCTTGAAGAAAATGAAAATTTCAATCATTTAAGGAAAGACATCAATAAAAATGATAAACAGTAGGCTAGGGCACAAGGAAAATAGAACTTTATTTTTAGAAGATGACCACTCCAAAATTGAACATGTAATATATAATTAAAAACACATCTTGATGGAATGAATTGGACATTGAAGAGATATGGGTCAATTTTAAAACAGCTAACCTAAGAATAATAGGCATAGAAGAGGGAATAAAAGCTGAAACCAAAAAAGTCAATGATTTTTTCCAAAAAAGTAATATAAGAAAACTACCCAAGCATAGAAAAACAGGTCAACACATTGGTACAGAAAACATATATAACACCCTTTAAAAGAAATCAGAGAAAAGGTTCATTATGCCACTTAATAGTCAAACTGACTAAGGTAGAGGCCAAGAAGAAAATCTTAAAAGGAAATAAAAGTAAATGACCAAGTGATATTTAGAGGCAAACCAATTAGATTCACTCCAGACCTACCAAATCAAGTCCTGAAATCCAGAAAGACTTAAAGCAACATATTCCAAACTCTGAAAGAAAACAACTAGGCCCCCAATTTTTCTACCCAGCAAAAATATATCTCAGTTTCAATGTGGGTAAGGCTGTGGAGAAATGGGAACTCTAATATATTGTTGATTATATAGAAAATTAGTGCAAACACTTTGTAAAACAGTAGGGACAATTTTTACAAAAATGGAAATTAAACTTACCATATGATCTAGCAATTTCACTTCTGGGTATCTACCCAAAAGAATGGAAACCAAACTACCAAACTAATACATGCATATCTATGTTTATATCTGCACAATTCACAATAACCAAACTACAGAACCAGTCAAGATATCCATCAACAGATTAATGGCTTGCAAAATTAAGGAACATGTGAACAATGGAATTTTATTCAGCCATAAAGATGAACAAAATTGCATCTTTTGCAGGAAAATGGATAGAACTGGAGGACAGTATGCTATATGAGATGAGTCAGTGTGAGGGTGAAAGAGGGAAACTCCTGAATGCACATGATGTACATTCACGAACATTTCAGAGTCAATCATTAAGCTGAACATGAAAAAGAGAGTAGGAGAATGGAATGGGGTGAGAATTTGGAAGGAGCTGAATTAGTATTGTGTATATGTATGCCTCTACCATTTTTTACCCTATTAAGATGTATGATTACATTGCAAAAATAAAAAGTACAGAAGAAACTGTAACTGTTAAATATTTTTGCAAGTACATAGAAAATCTTGCTAAATCCTTCTTCTGCTCCCAAACATTCTTCCCAGTATTAACTAAAATCTAAGCAAAATAATCACAAATTTCTACTTGCTTAAATGAACTGTTTGTATACATCCATGTTTTTTAAATACTAATCAGACATACATGAAATTTGAAATAAATCTACTCAGCATTTTTGTTTTTAATTTTTGGGAATGCATTTGAATCCACTATTTTATTTAACTTTCACAGAGTTCCATTAATACTTTAACATAAAGAACTGTGTCTCATGCTCATTGATATCAATGCTACAGGAAAAGCAATTAATAAATGTTCATTGAATGAATACAGATAATCCTTGACTTATGATGAAATTATGTTATAATAACCAATCATATGTTAAAAATATGATATGCTAAAATGCATTTAATACATGTAACCTGCTGTCATTGTTTAGCAACATACTATACTGTATTATATCAGTTGTTTACTATTGAGATCCTGTTATTAACTGGGAACTGTGACTCACCTCCACTGTCAAGAATTTTAAAAGATTTTAAAAATACTGTACATCATTAACTAGGGAGGGAAAATTTCAAAATCAAAATATGGTTTCTATTGAATATGTATGGTTTTTGAACCATGGTAAGGTCAACAGATTTTAAGTTGAACCATCAAAAGTCAGAGACCATCTGTATATAAATAAGGATTAGAAAAGTATATGGATTGGATGGATGTGTTAATCAGTGGGAAAAAAAAGTAGTCTTTTATATATTGTTAGGGTGTTTGGGGCAATATATCTATACAAAATTTATCCATAATTCTGTATTTGTAATGATGTTTTAGATCCCTAGTTAACAATCTTGTTCTTATACTTTTTGGTACTATAGTTATAGATATTTTTCTTTTTAAATTATATTGAATTACCATAGGAATATTCAAACTCAGTATTATTTGTTTAACTGAATTCAACTAGCATGATGAGATTCTCTGAGTACTACACAAGTGGGTAAAAACATAGGTATGTCTATACTTGTATATGTGCATTTTTCTCATTCCTTGACCATTCTAATCCAGCATTCATGGATATTATTTCATTTGAACCTCTTTTGAAATCAATATCATGACTATTCATATATTTCAAATGACTTCATTTTAACTGCTTTTTGACATCTGCTTTTGCTATATCTAGGCCTGAATTGGTCTGGTTTATGTTGTTCCAAATCTTTCTAGCTTCATATCGACTGACCCAGCATCCACCATTTCCCTCTTTCATTTCCGCTGATACATACTATCAAAACTATCAGCAGCATATTAAAACATCTTATCCTTTAGTGTTGTCAGTTCCTTGAATTTTTCCATATAATGTATAATCACCTAAATTCTCTATGATCACCTTTTATATGAACTGCCATGCTTGATACCCAAATTTCCCTGTACTTATGCTCTTTTCACTGAAACAGAACTTATTTCTCAGGTTGGAAGTGATCCAAAATAATCCATTGATAAGAACTGCTATGAGTGATTTTAGAGTAGTAAATTATTGCAATAGATTTAATGTTTTCCTTTGAAGTTTCCAACTTGAAATATATCAAATGTTTACTCACTACAACTATTTTACTTCTTAATATACTTTCCAGTAGGTTATTTAGAAAAGTTTTAGCTATAAAATATTTATTTTGTACTTCACATTGAAATTCAATTTTTAGTTTTTATTGACAAAGGAATCTGCTAATAATGAAGACAATTATAGTATTCCCAACAACATACCAATACATAAGATTCTCACCATAATGTTCAAAATACAATGGCACACTTCACAATAAACATTTAGCACAAATATATTGAGTACCTACTCTGTGCCAAGAACAACTGCTAAAATTAACAACTATAATAGATGTATCTTTTATATTTGATCATCTCAATTTTATATAAAACTATTGTTGATTAATGAACAAAACATGAATATTAAATAATCATATTGTTACATAAGTGTAAGGAACCTTCTGGTATTCATAATGAAGCAGATAGAATACCTATAGTTGATTTGGGTATTAGAGCTAAATAGGCTATTTTTATTAGCCCTTATAACTATTAATTATGTGCATAAAATTATAATAAAAAGCAGGCAAGGAAAATCTAATGAAACCCCCTCCTACAAATATTTTGGTATTTGTAATATATTGCAGCAGGGGAAGTAAAGTATATATGCTTTGTTTTTAATCTTAAGAAACAAAGATTTCATAAGTGTTGTTTTATTACTGATATAATCTTTGATTTAATTTTCAAGAAGAAAGTAGGGAACCTTGTGATGATCCAATATTTTGTAAAAGAGTGATGTTAGTTCTCATGGCAGAGAGAAGATTCTGCTCACCATCACTGAATTGAAATAAACTCAATTGCTTTGCAATGTGAGCAGAGTCATGAACCCATGGTTTGGGGAAATTTCCATTCTAATTACATTGTGTTCTTACCCATTATGATGTCACAAATATCTATTAACCCGTACACTGATGGAACCATATGTGTTCTCAATTTAATTTATTCACAACGAGTTATATTACCATGAAAGAATATAAGCTTTGGAGTAATGATTTTGACCATAATATATGACTGCACTTCACCAAATATCTGAGCTTCCTTTGGCCTTGTTTTCTTCAATTATTAAAGGTCAATCATGATAATACTTGCTCTAGTGACCATGCAGAATGTTTATGATAATCAAAGGAAATAATTACATGTACAGTTGTATTATAAACCAAATTGCTAATCTAATGTGAGCACCTAAGAAAATGACCAACAAATAATTGCTGTTACTCTTTCTTTAAATTTTGTATCTACTGAGAAGGACCCACTATGTGACATGGAAATCAAAGCAATACAATAACACCTAAATTAAGCAGCATATACTGTTAATATGTAAAATCAGTATCAGCAAAATGGATGTAACAATACATGCAAACATTCTAATTATGATCAATGGAAACATATGTGTTTGAAGGGAAGATGAAACTTTTTTATAGTACACACATATTCTTTTTGGTCTACTTTTTGTGGTCCTTTGAGTTCAATAACATGAAATGTAAAATAAAAAAATGACATCTACAGCCATTACTAAACTTTTAGTTCCCAGAATGACTTGTGACAGTAGCATTTACTCACAATGAAGAACATGATGTACTGAACAGCTGTTGCATTCAGTCTGTCCACTTTCCAAATTCTTTGTTTGAATATAAAATTGTTCTTTAAAAGACAATATTAATTATTTTGTATAATTATATTGAAGTATAATTCATGCTTCAATGATATGATCTCTGTCACTTAATTAAACTTCTCTACCTAGTCTTTGCAATAACATTCACAGATCATTATCAGGAACAAAGCAACAAATTTAAAACCCTTGTTTCCTAAAATTAAAAACAAGGTTCGTGCTCTTTTCTTCCCCCACTGCAATATATTGAATGTAACACTAAAACATTTGGACTGAAAGTTTTTATTAGATCTTATTTTTCTTCCTTTTTAAAATCAATTTCTTTGTTCCTTGCACACATCTCCTGTCAATATAATGAAAAATGATATAGATTTAGGAGGATAGTGGTCTCAGTGTAACATCTCTCATATTATTATTCCAGTATCATCTGTTACAAAGTAAGACCAATTCCCACATCTAATTACAAACAGGATTTCAGAGTCATTAAACAAAATACATTTCCATTAGTGCTGCTGTAAGAAGATAGGGGAAAAATGAAGATTAGTTCATGCTGCACCTCTGTTTTTAAGCTTTGAAGATTTAGACCTTTATACTGAGAGACTATAAATTTGCAGAAGGTCAGAAAAGTGATAGACATATGAAAATGCTTTATTCCTAACAGTTTAGGCTGTGGTACTTGTGTTTTATCATTAGGTTTTGTTGTGTTGCTTTAGTATTTATAGTAAATATAAGATGAAAGTGAAAAGTTCCTTCCCTATTGCTTGGCAGGTGCCTGGAGGTATTACCTTGTGTTCTATGATGACATGTTTCTTATATTTCAAAGTAAATTTGCTACAACAAAGCTTACATATGAAAATAGATTACTTGCAAGTAGGTAATTTTGATTCAGTGAGACAATGCTATTTTTCTGCTACTAAACACAGTGCTAGTTCTTAGAATGCAAGGAAGGTTACAGACTAGATAAATCAAGTAAAGTAGATCATGCAATATCCCTAAATGGCTCAAATACAAACTAAGAGGCATATATTTTCCTTCAATGAATGCATACAGTTCCCATTAACGTTAATGAATTCAGGGAACACTATACTCTGAAGTATTGCTGAATGAGTAAAGTACACAGTCTCCTGAATCTATTTAGTTAAAACTTTTCTTATGGAAAGTTGGTCTCTAGTAATCCTAAAAGTGTTCATGTGTTGCTGTTTATAATATTTCAAGCCACATAGCTGGATATCAAAGCTACTTTAATCTGAAGGAGGATAAATATAAATGATCTGGTCCTAGAGGAAAAAGAGAGAGGTTTCTCATTTGGGCTTAACTTTTTAAAAACAACAAATCAAATATTTTACATTAATCCCTTACTTTTTTACTGTGATAGAAAGAAGTTTAAGATTAAGGACAATTTCTTTACCATGTACTTTTGAGAAACAGTACTTGCTAATTCATGTCAAAAATACATATTCTATAATTTGAAATTGTAGAGAAATTTGTAAAGTTTCCCAAAAATCTGTATCTGCATTGTGAACTTTCTAAAATTTATTTGCAGGTAGTCCCTGAGCCAAATGGCCACTCTTAACTACACATAAAAAACCCACCCCCCTTATGCAATTAGAGTGACAGGTATTAATACTTATCCTATAAACAAAGGAGATTTGCCACAGCTGAAATCTAATCAAAATGTAATCTTTATACATCATAAAACTGAGCATCAGGTACCAGAAGGCAAACAGCTAAAGTCTCACAGCTACGTTTTAGCAGGGGTGGTTCTAGAACCAAGATCCCATAATACTTATATTGGCATGTATCCTAGGCTGCACCTTTCCAATTTCATCTTCAAGGCACCCTTTCAATATTTCATTTCCAGGCCATCCTGTCAAGTCTTTGTTTCTTGCTTGAGGATAAGGTGTATCTATCTATCTCTCTCTCTCTCTCTCTCTCTCTCTCTCTCTCTCTCTCTCATCTCACTCTGGCTCTCTCTCTGTCTCTCTGGCTCTCTCACACACACACCCTTCCAAAAACATTAACATCATTATTGCAGTATGTAAAATAAAATGTTTTTATTATTTATTCATATGTCTAAATAGTAAGTCTATAGGGAGGCATAGAACAGAAAGGATGTAATAAAAGAAAGCAATAAGAAGTTGCTGAAGTGGTAAAGAAAAGAATAACATTAAAAAATACCAAGAGACAAAAGAGATAGCCAAATGTGATAATTTATAACTCAGATAATGCAACAGGTGACAGAGAATATTAATTTAGCTCCATGATTTTTTTTGCTTATTTTGACTTTTGCCAGCAGAGAAGGCAGATAATTACAATGATGAGTTTTCTGAAAATAAAAACTATAGATTTATGTTTTCTAATGGAGACTTCTAAGTAATGCCAAATATATGAGCTTAAAAATGTTTCAACACATACTTGCTAAAGTATACACATTTTTTTTTACAAAAATACTAGTGACACAGAAACCAGAGACTGGTATGTATTTTATAAATTGTTCCTATTCATTATTTCCAATGGATATTGAGTCAAAATTTTTATAGTTTTATAACAATGTAAGACACAACTTTTCATTGGAACCACCTCATCAGCAATTGAATTTCTGAAACCTATAAGTACAGATTTTTTCCAAAATATAGATGACACAAAAGTCTCATTTTCCAATTCTAAGCCATTTTTTCCCAATTGAGTTTTTATGAGACTTTTCCTACAATGAATATAAAGTATAGAATAAAATACTTATTATTTTCTAGCTTAGAGACAAGCACTTTGAGATGCCCAATGACGCAGAAAAGTTGCCATGTAAGTCTAGAAAGCATGATAGGATTATTGGTCTAAAATGACAAGATATTATGCCATTTACCACTAATTTTATTTTATTCTTAAGATGTATAACATCAAGGAAGGCACTGTATTTGTTTGTGCCTCTTGGTTTTCTATGATAAGAATATTGGTCTATGAATTGCACCACAGTAATGATATAAAGGCATGGGAAGTTAAGAACTTTGTTATGAAAGGTAATACTAAAGAAATGTTACCCTTGTTTATTTAATAGAATTATTTGGAAGTCTATACAGTGCATACAGAGTCTTTTTATATTAGTAGAAAATAAAACCATCTGTTCATAAATTATATACTAATGTGCTTGTATCACTAAAAGTGTTTCCTTGTATTTGTTTAAAGAAAAAATGGTTAAAATTACTTTGTTCATGGGATACATGCATAAAAATAATACCTATTTTAACAACACCCAAACAGACTGGGAAAACATGCACAGCACTACAAAAGATGAAAAATAAAAGTACTTCTTTAGTTTTGTTGTCTTCATTATAAAACTATGGTAAAAGCTTAGACATTTTGCACTTTTAAAATAAAAATACCTTTCTCTTTCACCTTTTGAAGCACTTGAAAATTTAAGAGAAAAAAAATTTAAAAATGCTGTTCATGTAATAGCTGAGTACTTTTGATGGGTATAGAACATGGAAAATTACAATATGGATCTGTGCTTGCACAATTCTTTTCAAGTTGAGCAGCATCTGCCTGCTTCTGCTAACTTGGCAATCATACAGTTGACAGATTTCTGGGTTTTCTAAATAATGCATGGGCTTTTCTCTTAACATGTCAGTACAAAAATATCAATTCTGCCCCAGTGTCATTCATGATGTTGATTTGTCTTGACAGCATTCCATTAAACCAATGAGTTTTCCCCCCTCTCAATCGTTCCTTAAATATTCCTCTAAGTGATATATTTGTGTTTTTTAAAACAGATTGTGAAGGATGTTTGCATTTATGAGAAAACTCTGTGACACATATATTCAGAAAATTTATACAACAACAATAAAACTTTACAAGACATTTTCTCATTGTTTCGATTCCTCAATACGACCTTCAACATAACACCTTAATTCTCCTCCAGAAAGCAGGTCTGCACTCAAATTATTTGAACTTGAGTTCAATAAATTCCACTAAAGTATTTAGTACTCCTTGATATCTCTTTTGGCAAAGAAAATCACATACTTAATCATCCATGTTAACGTTAGAATCTATGGAAGCAAAGCAAATGCTTTGTTCTTTGCTCAGCATTTTATAGGTTCAGGAACTGTCTCCAACAGGAATAAAGCAGTCTAAGAGCTAGAATTTTGAAAAAAAAAAAAGTGCATTTGTACTCCATTTTTATAATGAGACTTATATTTTTTATAGATGTTATTTGTCCATCAAATGCAAACTTTGAGCATCTAAAGAGAATAACTTTTGCCTCCTTGTTAAAAATGATTGAGATGCAGCCAGGCATGGTGGCACATGCTTGTAATCCCCACGCTTGGGAGGCAGAGACAGGAGGATCGCTTATGTTTGAAGCCAGCTGCGCACTCTGGCTTAGGAGACCCTGTTTTCAAATTTTAAAAAAAGTAAAAATAGGTATGGGAGTGTATCCTGGAGGTAGAAGAGCTTCAAGGAACCCCAGTACCACCAAAAAAAAAAAAAAAAAAGATTGAGATGCAAATAATTCCTAGAGGTTTCTAAAGGTTTCTTTGCAAACTTCTGCAAACTATTTAACAGAAATATTAGGATATCATAATGATAATCTAGAGGGGGCACTTATATCCATTCATGAACCATTTAGAAATGACAGACAATTTAATTCATATAGAAAAAGAAACCTGGTTTGAGAATGCATTAGGTAAAACAGACATAGACTCAATTTGCAGGTGGATAAAAATCTTTATATGGTGATAATCTCAAATATTTGCCAAGAAAGATAATTGAGCATCTTTGATAAAATTTAGAGATATCTATCTTCAGGAAAGGTTGCAAGTTCATAAAAGAACGAGACACATTTGAATCAGGTAGGGTTTGTGTTTGGGCCCTTAACCTTCGGTCCTTTTTGCTTCTGGTTATATACAATCTATTCCTTACGTTTTGTCCAAGGAACTATCTTCTCTCCAAATTTTCTTTACACAAAGATATAGACAACTGACAAAAGTGAAAAAAATGATTATATACAGTAGAACTTTGAAATTAACTTTATACTCTGCATTAGGTGCATCCTAGAAGAATTGGCAATGGCAAAACTGCAATTTCCCAGATTGCTCAAATCATCTTATTTACAGATAAGAACAGTTCTAAGGAAGTTTTTTGGATTACTTGATTATATCTAATTCTGCCAAAGAAAATATGTTACCTGAGAATTCCTGCCCAGTCCACTTCCTTCAGTAAGTTAAAAACCCAAACTCTACATTGTGAGTAAAATAAATATTCCCTACAGTGATTGTCTAGACTAAATTTCTATATTGAATTTTTTCCATGAGAGCCAATGGTTTTATAGTTGGTTTCTCCTACTATTCAATTCATATTTTGCTGATAATTCACTAATACAATTAAATACAAATATAGTGAAAATATTTTATAAGTATATATGTACAATCGCTATCCTTTAATCATTAACATTATATGTTTATATATAGAAAATACATATGTGTGATATATGAATGTAAATATACATGTGTAACTTTTGGTATAATTTATTTTTTAAATTTATTTGAAAGGGCTCTTATTTTAATTGTCTTAAGGTTTAAGTTTCAAGCCTAAATGTCCATAATAAGTCAATAGGGAAGGTGAAATAATCTAAGAATATATAATAATTCCTTTTAAAAATTATCTAAATCTTATGGGGTACCTTAAGACAGCTGACTCAGTGGCAACCTCCCTAGAATTTGTTTTTTTCTTCTGTGTGCCCTTGTTCATGCTATTTTTGTAGGGAAAGCTTCTACAACTTCTTTTACCCCTTAGAGTCAAATAGACATGGTTTTATTTTAGCTAGTATTCTGCTCTTCTTTCTACCCTCTGAACAATCTTACCCCATATGTGACTAGCAAAGATTTAGAATGACAAGCTAACTCTAGGACAATAATATCTAAAAAAAAAAAGCAGTGGTTTTGATGACAATATTTCTATGATGAACCCTTTGTGTTATGACTTATTTCCCTGCTCTATATTGATATACAATAATCCTTAGAGAAGTCAGAGGTCAATACCCCTCTTCCTATATCAACCAAACTATCATATTTCAGCCCTTAAATTTTCTTTAAAGTCACAACCTTTGCCCTTCTTAACATTCCTAAGCATACTTGAATTTCTGCTGCTTGACAGGATCATCTTGCTTCTATAAAGGAAAGTGTAATATTAGAATGTAATGAAATTTTTACAATGAAAGCTATAGAATACATAGTATCCAGGAAAGGCATGCTTATTCTAAATTTAACTACTGAAACAAATATTTAAATGCATAATCCATAAAACTCACTTCAGAAATGTAAAACTTTGTGGCCATTTCAGCATTTCCTCAAAGCATTAAACACAGAATTATCATTCGACCCAGCAACTCTACTCCTAGATATATACCTCAAAGGAATATAAATACATATGCCCTCCACAAAATATACACTTGGTTGTTCATAGCAGCATTATGTTATTGACAACAGCCCAAAAGTGAAAACAAAAAAATATCCAACAAATGTATTAAATAAAATATTTCATTATATATCTGTATATATCACATATATTTGTATATATGATGAAATATTATTTGAGCATGAAAAACTAAAGTTCTCATGAATGCTGAAAGCATGGAAAAACTTTTTTAAATAATTATTCCACATTATAGGCACTATACACAAGATGTCACAAATTGCATGATTCCATTTATACAAAATACCTTGAATTGAAACCAGACTACCATAATAATGCATGCATATCTTTGTTTATAGCTGCACAGTTCTCAATTGCCAAACTATGGAATGAGCTGAGATGTCCATTGACAGATAAATGGATTTAAAAAACTGTAAAATATATACACAAGGGAATTATACTCAGTCATAAAGAACAAAATTATGTCATTTGAAGGTAAATGGGTGAGAATATTATGCTATTGAGATTAGTCAGTCATAAAATGTAAAAATTCAGATGTTCCTCCTCATATGCCAAGGCTAAGGAGAAATTTGGACACAAGAGGAACTGCAAAGGAGGAGAAATATTAATGAAGTGAAAGAGGGGGACCCAACTGAGGGAGTGGAGAGAGAGGAAAAAGACTTGAAGAGGTAAATACTTCAATGGAAATAATGTACATAAACATTCCTCTCACAGCCAACTATTGTCTTGAACATGGGAAGGTGGGGAGAAAAATGTAGTGAGGTGGGAACTGGGGGATGGCTCAGTGAATGTTGTGTGCATACATGAGAAGTGTTCAATATCATTAGCAATCAATGAGATGCGAATCAAAACTTCACAAATTCCATTTAAATAACCTCAATTAGAATGACAATAATAAAGAGGTCAAACAATAAGAAATGCTGGCAAAGGTGTTGGGAAATAGTAACACTTCTTCACTGTTGGTGGGATTGCAAATTAGTGTATCTTTTATGGAGATAAGTGTGGAGATTACTCAGAAAAGTGTAAATGCATCCACTATAAGATCCAAGCATACCACTCTTGGGTATCTTTCCAAATGGGCTAATATCAAATAACTACATTAATACATGCATATCCATGTTTGTAGTGGCACAATTCACAATAGCCAACTTATAGACCCAACCTAGGCATCCATCAAGAGAAAGAGATGAATGGATTAAAATACAGGATATACATGTAATAAAATTCTACTCAGCCATAAAGAAGAAAAAATTGTTATGTCCAGGGAAATGAAGAACCTGGCAAACATTATGCAAAATTAGAGTAGCCAGTCACACAAAGTGAAGTGTCATATATTTTCTCACATATTTGGAAATTAAGGCATAACTCAAATATAAAAGGGTCTTTAGATAATGTAGAAGAAACCCTAGTGGAGCTAGGGAGGTGGCTTTGGGTAAGTTATTGGTGGAGAGGAAGAATTAATGAAGGAAACACTTCCACCTATGGAGAATATCAAAGCCAATGTCAATATCTTATATGGGTAAGGGAGGCAATGGGAAAGGGAACGAGGGGGAAACTCCTAAAATGCTGTATGCAGGTATACTATCATTATGAACTACCTTATGATGTGAGACTATAATGCACTAATGTATAAAAATAAAATTATTTAGGGCTGGGGTATATCTCAGAAGTAGAAATACCCCTGGGTTCAATCCACAAAGCCACAAAAAAGAATTAGATACTCAAAATCAGTATGTTCAACAAATCATTCATTAAAATTTGGCACTGTAATAAGCACATTACTATTGAAATTTTATAAAGTTTAATTAATTAATGAATAAACACTTGAAATAAAAATAGGCCAATAAGAAATGATTGTAAACCCCAGTTATGAACACACCATCCCAGCTAAAATAAATATGACAACTCATTTAAAATACTTTATTCAAAATATTTTAGAGAAAAAAATTAAAATCCTTTGTTTCTTGGCCCAACTTAAGATTAATTGCTTACTTTTCCTCTCATTGTAGTTTTTATCTTTTTATATTTACTTTGTAAAGATAGCATGTGTGCCTCGAAGAAACCACAAATCAATTTCCAAATACCTTGAAGGAAGCAGTAAGCTATGTAACACTCAGGATGGCTTCCTAATGATCAGGTTTTGTCAGGACAATATAATCTGCCTTCTGTGACAGACTGACTGCAGGAGAGGTAGAGAGGCATAAACAGATGTGATTCATTTTGACTATATCAAAATAGTAGAGACCATTATAAACAATTGTCTCAATAAACTGAAAATCCAGGCAAGTCACATATCTGGAATGTGTTTCCAGGATGCAGCAAAGGGACATAAAAAGAGTGGCTATCTGTGGAGCAATGTTACTTTGGGGCTATGAAACAAAAATGATCTCCCAGATCCCAAGGGCAGAGAAGACACTTCAAACATTGTCCTAAAAACAGAGGCAGAGTCTGATCAGTCAACACCAACACAGAACTGTTGAAAATGTAGAATCTAAAATAACACTAAATGGAAGACTCATAAGAAATATAAACTGTGGCCTGTGAGAACACCAGATCAAGGACATTATACATTAAGTAAAAACAAGATAAATAAAAGATGGTGATACACCAGTAATGTTCAGGAATCACAAAAGGGAAGGTTAGCATTCAAAGAAAATACAATTCCATCAAATTCCTTCATTATAACTAAGTCACCAACATAAGAGAAAGCTTGATCAAAATCACAGGAGAAAAGTATAATTGAGATAGATATTTCATATTCATGTACAAAAATCCAGAAGTACTTAAAAAGTATGACATATATGAACAAAAATAGTAGATTCAATGCAGGTTATATCTCCCCTTAGGAGTGACATCCTGCCCTTTAGATTAATAGCCTCATTGTGGCCAGGAAGTAGATGAAGCATTGCTAAGAAAGACTGGAGTTATTACAGGTTGGTAAACTAGATCTATAAGGAAAGATGGAATTATTTTAAATTTTCCACTAGATATAAGAGATATTCTTAGACAAAACTCTGAGGTGTTGTTGTCCATACAGACCTTAATAATGCTGGCAACTAAAATATCCTTTTTATACAGCATGAGCCAATGAAGAGTAGATATAATAAACAAGTCCCCATTAGCAAGAGTTGCTTGTTCCTGGAATAAGGTTTTAGAAGACTCTTAAAAATATAATAGGTTCACCTGGCTTACATTTCTAGTAGGCATGTAAGAAAAATGGGTAAGCTAGTAAAAGTTTATAATTTTATGAGAAAAGCCTAAAAATACTTTTGATATCAGTTTCTAATGAAATCAAGAATACCTCATTTGATTCTCCAGAAACATCCTGTTCCATATCAAATGAGATATTTGGATAGTATAAAGAAAAAAGGTCATCTTGGGATTTTTTAATTCAAATCTGCAAGTTATTCAACCCTATATACTCTAGTTTTTCCCACTGTAAACTACATTTTTCTTAAAGTTAAAATACTCAACATCTGCTCCACAGAAACGTAAGCACAACCAAGTCAGGAAAAGCAGGGACTCAGAGGATAAAGATTTACATGGTTATCATCTTAGATTCTCTGGAGGAAGTCACTATACACTCTTCTTCCAAAATATGCAAAACAATTGAAATATTCTATGTATTTCCAGAACTCAATGGGCAATCCTCAAAGTCTTTGTTATTTTTTAAAGAACCACTGCTGTGTAACTAACTATATTTCTGATTTGACAGCTACAATTATGATCGTTCAGGCATCTATTTCCCACAAACTCTCCACATAACCTTTAGTGATTAATTATAAAGCTCCAGGAGCAATAGTACACAAACTAATTTCCTAAAACAATAAAAAACAGAATTTCTCATTTGGAGCTAAATGAAACACGAACAGGTTGTTATTCATGCTGAAATCCTAATGCAGAGTCATGGTACAGCCATTACAAAAGCTATTAAACAAAAATGCTGCTCTTGCCTAGGAATCTTCTAACATCTATGTTTGCTTTTCTTTTCTAAGCCTAAGGTTAATAATGCTATTTTCCCTCTTTTTCCTGTTATTATAAATTGTCCAACAATATTAACATAAAATAAATAGAAGAGGATGCAAGAAATTCTAAAAGGAAAATTTCATTTAACTCAAATTCAAACAACCTAGCTAAATATCATATCATTGTATTTTTATAGAAGTGTTCTATTTAATTTGGGATTTGTCACTAGACTACCTAGGTCATTTTTCTGAAAAAACAAAGTACACAAGGGTTGATATCCTACCCTCTGGGAAAATGTTACAATTCTCCAAATTTTCCTGTGATGTTCAAGTGCACAGCATATGATGTTTAAATATATATATTTTGATAAACTCTATCACTAAATGATAAAAGCTAGGCCTTCCACAAATAAATGGGAAGATCCAATGGCACTGGGTTTGAAAAAGAAATACATAAGAAAATGATATGCTATCCTTTTTAAATAACAAAATAGGAAGACATATAAACATGAACGGAAAAGGCATTTGACAAAATCCAACAGCCATTCATGTTAAAACAATTGCATAAAATAATAAAAGGAAATTACCTCAGTATCATATAGGCAATATACAATAAACACAAAGCCAACCTCATACCAAGTAAGGAAAAACTTCCTTTAAAATAAGGAATAAGAAAAATATGCCAATTATCACCACTCCTTATCAATATAGTACAATTCAGACAAGTAGCAATATACAAATATCAATCTACTAAAAACCAGTAGCTTTCTATATGACAAACATGAATCCACTGAAATAAAAATTCAGAAAGCAATTCTATTCACAATAACATCAAAAACAATAAAATACCCTGGAATAAATATAACAAAGGAGGACAAAGACCTCAATAATGAAATTTATAAAGTACTACAGAAAGAATTTGAAGGAGATATTAAAAGAAGGAAAATTTCTCATGTGCTTGGATAAGCAAAAAAAATTATCAAAATATCCATTCTAACAAATTGATCTACAAAATTAATGTTATTCCTATCAAACTACCAATGCCATTCTTCTCAGAACTACAAAAATTAGTCATTAATTTCATATAGACAAACAACAGACTCAGAGTAGCCAAAGCAATTTTCAGCAATAAAACCCAAACAGGAGGACCCACAATTCCTTCCTTCAAATTAAAGAGTTATAACAAAAAGATCATGATATTGACACAAAAATAGAAACATAGACCAATGGAACAGAATAGAAGACAGAGAAACAAATCCACACATTTATAGACAATTGATTTTCAACAAAGGGGCAAACACATATGTTGGAGACAAGAAAGCCTTTCAACAAATGGTATTGGGGAAACTGGCTATTCATGTGTAGAAAAATGGAATTAAATCCTTACCTTTTACCCTGCACAAGAGGCAACTCAAGATGGATCAAATTAGAACAGAGACTTTGAAGTTATTCGAAAAGGGCATAAGTCCAACACTCCAACATACAGGAACAAGGAGAAACTTCTTCAATAAGACCCCCCAAAACCAGAAAATTAAAACAAGACTCAAGCCGGATGTGGTGGGGCATGCTTGTAATCCCAGCATTTTGGAGGCTGAGACTTGAGGATTGCAGTTTGTATATAGCCTCAGCTACTTAGTGAGGTTCTTTTCAACTCAGTGAGACCCTGTTTCAAAATAATGAATAAAAAATAGGTCAGGAGGTGTAGCTCAGAGGTCGAATGCCTCTGGGTTTCATCCCCAGACCCGCAAAAAAATAAATCAATAAATGGGATGAAATTGAAGTGTTTCTGTTCATCAAATAATATTAAGGCGCAGTGTCCAGCAATGGTCTCTGGCTCCAGAGGGGCGTACAGGCTGGGGGCCCGAGGAAATCTCATGGGTGCACAGAACTTTGACCACCCAGGAAGCAGGCCGGCCAGCAAGACATCCGGGAAGATGGCAACTGAGTAAAGTGGTGTTTACAAGTCCTGCTAACAATTGATCCTTATTACTACAAAATCAGTGCTTTTCATAGCCAGAAAACACCACCAACAGAGAAATAAAAACTGTAAGTACAAGGGACAGAGAGAAGGAAGGTTAGAAGAATGGCCAGATGCCAGAGAGGAAACCAGCCTGCATTCCAGCGGCAGTGGAGCTGCACTGCCGGCGCCATCTTCCCTCGCAGCACCCAGCTGCAGAGAGGAGGGGGACTCAGAATGGAGCTCAGAACCGGAAAGGAGATATGCCAGCCTCACGGCCTGGACACGGCAGCAGTGCCATACTGCTGTTGGCAGCAGAGAATTTACCGGACAGCTCCAGATCAGTGCACTCAACCAGCCACCAGGCTCCAGAGAGGAGGGGTGGACAGGGAGCTGAGGTGAGCAGCTGCGGAACAGCCGGGTATAATTCAGCAGTTTTTTCAGCACAAGAAACATCTAAAGCTTCCAGGGGCTGGGCTCAGCACGCCCTCCAGGGACTCAGAGTAGAGCTCAAAACCAGAAAAGAAATACGCCAGCCTCATGGCCAAGGGTGTGGCAGCTGCGCCATATTGCCTTCAGTGGCAGGAGCAAGTTCACCAAGTCCACGAAAGTGTACTCAACAACTGTTGGCATTGGCTACTGTTTACTGTCATTTTATGAAGCAGAGAAACAAAATTTTGGTGTTCATTGTTCCTGACTTCTGACCTCTGCTACTCTACCATCACCCAACCCTCACCACTCAAAAAAGTACTGCTTACCTGTTAATTCTTCTAAATCCCTACTACTAAGATTGGACTATACACAATACCCACAATCAATGGGAAGACAACAGAAGAACAGTCCTGAGAACTTTGAAAATATGAGAACCAGGAATAGTGGAGAAATGACAGAAGTCAAGAATACTGACCTACAAGAAATGCAAGGAGAGTTCCAAATCTTGATTTACAATATGATGAAAGGATTTAAAACAAGTCTAGAGGAAATGAAAGATGAGTTGGAAACACTAAGAAAGAATCAGAATGAGGTCTGGAATGAAATGAAAGAGGCAATAAGTGAAATGAAGACAGCAATAGAAAGAAATTCTGGAAGATTAGAGGAAATGGAAAACAGAATATCAATGTTAAAAGACAGTACATCCAAAACCAAAAACACAGTCAGCGATATACAGAAATCTTTACAGCAACAAAACCTAAACTTCCAGCAAATATGGGATGATATGAAGCATCCTAACTTACAGATAATAGGCATTGAAGAAGGGATAAAGGTACAAACCAAGGGCATCCATAATCTCTTCAAAGAAATAATCTTAGAGAATTTTCCAAACATGAAAAGAGACTTGGATCTTCATGTCCAGGAGGCATACAGAACACCATTGAGACAGGACCAAAGAAGGACCTCCCCACGCCATATAATAGCCAAAATGACCAACACAGAGGCCAAAGAAGGAATCTTAAAAGCAGTGAGAACAAAAGGACGGGTGACATATAGAGGCAAAACAATAAGAATCACCACAGACTATACAACCCAGGTCATGAATGCTAGGAGAGACTGGTATGACGTGATTCAGGCCCTGGAAGAAAATAACTTCTAACCAAAACTACTCTATCCAGCAAAACTACTATTCAAAATCAATGGGGAAACAAAAGTATTTCAGGATAAACACAATCTTAAACAATTCATGAATTCAAAGTCAACACTAAAGAAAATTCTTAAATAAAGCATAAAGAAGAAAAAAGAAGCAGACTTCAGAACCAGAGAAGAAAGGAAGTTCATAAGAGGGCCATTTAAGTAAATAAGAAAGACCAAACCACCCAATAGTAGACAGAACACAAAATGGCAGAAAACAAAAATTGTATTTCAATAATATCACTTAACGTCAAAGGACTTAAACTCACCAATCAAAAGACATAGACTGACAATGTGGATTAGGAAACATAATCCAAATATATGCTGTCTGCAAGAAACTCACCTCATAGCCAAAGACATTTTTGGACTGAAAGTGAAAGGAAGGAAAAAGATATACCATGCTATTGGAAACCAAAATAGAGCAGGGGTAGCAACCCTGATATCCAACAAAAAAGACTTGAAACTAAAACACATCAGAAGAGACAAATCAGGACACTTTCTTTTATTAAAAGGAACAATACACCAAGAAGATATATGATAGCAAATATTTATGCCCCAAACGCGGGTGCAACCACATTTGTAAAACAAACCCTTCTGGACATCAGATCCCAAATAGACCCAAATACAATAATTCTGGGAGACTTTAATACACCTCTCACACCACTGGATCGATCTTCAAGGCAAAAGATGAGTAAAGACTCCTTAGAACTAAAGAAAACCATAAACCAAATAGAACTAATAGACATTTACAGAATATTTCAGCCAGGAACTACAGAATACACATTCTTCTCAGCAGCCCATGGAACCTTCTCCAAAATAGACCACATCCTGGGACACAAAGAAAGTGCTGGCAAATTCAAAAGATGTAATATAATTCCTTGTATCTTTTCAGACCATAATGGAATAAAAGTAGAAATCAGCAATAGGAAACTCAAAAGAAATTATTCAAATACATGGAGATTGAATGATACACTATTGAATGATGAATGGGTAAGAGCAGAAATTAGGGAAGAAATAAAAAAAATTTATGGAAACAAATGATAACAAAGACACAACCTACCAATATTTATGGGACACTATGAAGGCAGTATTAAGAGGAAAGTTTATTGCATTGAGTGCCCACATAAGAAGGACAGAGAACCACCAAGTAAAGAACCTAATGACACAACTCAAGGACCTAGAAAGACTGCAACAGTCTATTTCCAAAGCCAGAAGAAGGCAAGAAATTATTAAAATTAGAGCAGAAATAAATGAAATAGAGAACAAAATAAAAAATTCAAAGAATCAAAAAAACAAAAAGTTGGTTCTTTGAAAAGATTAATAGAATTGATAAACCCCTGGCCAAACTAACCAAAAGAAAAAGAGAATCAACACAAATTATCAAAATTAGAAATGAAGGAGATATCACCACAGATAGTGAAGAAATTCAAAAGATTATCAGAACCTACTTAAAAATTTATACTCCAATAGACTTGAAAACATGGAAGAAATTGATAAATTTCTAAGCACAAATAACCTACCTAAACTCGACCAAGAGGACATAGCAAGCCTAAACCAACCAATAGCAATGAAAGAAATAGAAATGGCAATAAAAATTCTTCCACCAAAGAAAAGCCCAGGCCCAGATGGTTTCCAGCTGAATTTTACAAAACCTTCTGTGAACAACTAATACCAATACTTCAGAATTTGTTCTGGGAAATTGAAAGAGATGGAACTCTCCCAAATTCCTTCTATGAGGCCACTATCACATTAATCCCCAAACCAAATAAAGATACCTCAAGAAAGGAAAACTACAGACCAATATCCTTAATGTACATAGATGCAAAAATTCTACACAAAATACTAGCCATACACATTCAAAACTGTATCAAGAGAATAATACATCATGACCAAGTCAGTTTCACCCCAGAAAAACAAGGCTGGTTCAACATATGCAAATCAATACATGTTATTTGCCACATAAATAGAACCAAGAACAAAAACCACATCATTATAGCGATAGATGCTGAAAAAGCATTCGACAATATCCAACAGCAGAAAAATTGGGATAGAAGGAACATACTTCAACATCATTAAGGCAATATACTGTAAACCCAAAGCCAACATTATATTGAATGTGGAAAAACTGAAAGAATTTCCTCTAAAATCAGGAACAAGACAAGGATGCCCACTATCACCACTCCTTTTCAATATAGTCCTTGAGTCCTTGCCACAGTAATAAGACAAGAGAAGGAAATCAAAGAAATTCACATAGGAAGAGAGGAATTAAAATTATCCTTATTTGCAGATGACATGATCCTTTATCTGGAAGACCCAAAGAACTCAACCAAAAGACTTCTGGAGCTGATTGACAATTTCAGCAAAGTCGCAGGATACAAAATCAACCTAAAGAAATCAGTGGCTTTTCTTTATGCCAACAACGAATCCACAATGAAAGAAACAAAGAAAACAATTCCATTCATTATAAGCTCAAAACCAATAAAATACCTAGGAATAACCATAACCCAAGGTTTAAAAGACCTCTACAACAAAAACTATAAAACATTAAAGAAAGAAATTGAAGAAGACCTTGGAAGATAGAAAGATCTCCCGTGCTCATGGATAGGCAGAATAAATATCATCAAAATGGCCATTCTGCCAAAAGTGATCTATAGATTCAATGCAATTCCCATTAAAATACCAACAACATTCTTCAGAGACCTAGAAAAATCAATCATGAACTTTATATAGAGAAAGAAAAGACCCAGAATAGCCAAAGCAATTCTCAGCAATAAGAAACATGCAGGAGGCATCACAATCCCAGTATAATCACAAATTATACTATAGATCAACAATAGTAAAAACAGCATGGTACTGGCACAATAAAAGATATACTGACTAGTGGATTATAATAGAAGATACAGAGACAAATGCACACATCTTTAGTCAATTAATCTTTGACAAAGGGGCCAAACACATACGCTGGAGAAAAGACAGCCTTTTCAACAAATGGTGCTGGGAGGACTGGCTATCCATTTGTAGAAAGATGAATCTAAACCCCTATATCTCACCATGTACAGGAATCAACTCAAGATGGATCAAAGACTTAGAAATTAGACCTGAGACTGTGAAGTTAGTAGAGGAGAGCATAGGCTCAACACTACAACATATTGGCACAGGCAGTAACTTTCTCAACAAAACATCCAAAGCTCAGGAAATTAAAGCAAGAATTAACAAGTGGGATAGCATCAAACTAAAAAATTTCTTCTCATGAAAGGAAACCATCAAGAACCTAAAGAGGAAGTCTACAGAATGGGAAAAGATCTTTACCAGCCACCACTCTGATAGGCAGCTAATATCCAGAATATTTACAAAGAGCTCAAAAGACTCTTCACCAGCAATACAAGCAACCCAATCAAGAAATGGGCAAATGAACTAAATAGACACTTCACAAAAGAAGAGATACAAAGGGCCAATAGATACATGAAAAGATGTTCTACATCACTGACCATCAGGGATATGTAAATCAAAACTACACTGAAATTCCATCTAACTTCAGTCAGAGTGGCAAGCATAAAGAAATTAAATAACAACACATGCTGGCGAGGATGTGGCAAAAGAGGAGCTCTTTTACACTGTTGGTGGGAGTGCAAACTAGTTCAGCCACTATGGAGATCTGTGTGGAGATTCCTAAGAAAGGTGGGAATAGATCCACCATATGATCCAGCTATACCACTCCTGGGTGTCTTTCCAAAGGGGCTGAATTCAGAGAACTACAGCAACATATGCATATCCATGTTCATAGCAGCACAATTTGTAATAGCCAAAATATGAAACCAAACCAGATCTCAATCAACAGATGAATGGATAGCAAAACTTTGGGAAATACACACAATGGAATTCTATTCAGCCATAAAGAAGAACAAAACTTTATCATTTGCAAGAAGATGGAAAGTCCTGGAGAACATTATGTTAAGTGAGATCTGCCAAGCACAGAAGGAGAAGGTACATATGTTTCCTCTAATATGCTCAAACTAGGGAACATAGAGGATACCAGTGGGACTCCAGATAATAGAGGGGAAATATCAGCAAAATTTGAATGGAAAAATAGGAGAGGAGGAAGGTTGAACTTGATTAAAGAGGGTCTACAACCGAATATGTGTAAAATTATGAATATGGCATGGTTACCCTGGACAACCATTGGTGGGAGGGGGGAGGGAAAACGGGGGAGGGGAGAGAGGGCACCAAGTGTAGTTTAAATATATACCATTTATGTTAAATAAAATTTTGTTTAAAAAATAAAATAAATAAAATTAAAAAATCATTAAGAGCCTAAAGAGAGAGCCTACAGAATGGGAGACATTTGCCAGCTATTCTTGATAAAGGAATAACTAATATCTGACATATGAAAATTACTTAGAACATGTAACACTAAAAACAACCCACTCAAGAAATGGATAATTGAACTTTGAAAAAGAATTACAAATGGCCAATACATACATGAAGGAATGTCCAATATTATTAGCAACCAGGGAGATGCAAATAAAAACTACAAAGATATTCCATTTAACTAACCCCAATTAGAATGACAATCATCAAGAGGTCAAACAACAATAAATGCTGGTGAGGATGTGGGAAAATAGTAACTCTTCTACACTATTATTGGGATTGCAAATTACCACAGCCACTATGGAAATCAGTGTGGAGATTGTTCAGAATCCAGGGAATGGATCCACAATATGATCTTGATATACCACTCTCAGGCATCTTTCCAAAGGAATTGAAATCAGAATACTATAGTAATATATGCATATCCATGCATATAGCAGCACAATTCACAATAGCCAAATTATGGAACTAACCTAGGTATCTACGAATAGATGAAAGACTTACAAAATTATAGGATATTCATACAATGGAATTCTACTTAGGCACAAGGGGAAAAATTAAATGGTGGCATTTGCAGGAAAATTGACAGACCTGAAGAACATTTTGTTAAATGAGATTAACCAGTCACAGAAAGGGAAGGTTTATATATATTTTCCCTCATATGCAGAAGCTAGGGAGTAATCAGGGTACAAGAGAGTCTTTACACCGGGCATGGTGGTGCACTCTTGTAATCCCCGCACTTGGGAGGTGGAGACAGGAGGATCCTGCAATTTTGAAGTGAGTTGCACTGGCTTAAGAGACCCTGTTTCCAAATAAAAATATAAAATAGGTCTGGGTGTGTATCCCAGAGATAGAAGGGTTTCCAGGAACCCCAGTATCACCAAAAAAACAAAACAAGAGAGTCTTTAGATAATGAAGGAGAAACTGAAGTAGATTGAGGGAAGTGGTCTTCAGGAGGGTGGAAGGAAGAATCAATGAAGGAAATACTTTCACTGTCATCATATACATATATGAGAATACCAATGCCAGTCTCAATATTTTGTATAGGGCATGGGGTGGAGGTAAGGAGGGAGGAAGTCAGTGGAAAACTCAGAAAGTGCTGCGTGCATGTATGGCAATATCACTATAAACATTATAATGTGAGACTATAATGAACCAATAAATGTAATTTAAATATTTTACTAAATATTTGGTATTTTTAGAGCTGCCATTCTTTGCCTTCTGGGGATTTAGCAAACAATAACAATGATGAAATTTTAATAGCACTCCCATTAAAATATGACATTTTATGTAGAATATGCCTTTTCTAAAGTTAAAACATACTACTGTAAATAAATGTCTGATAACATAGATCATAGTGAAAATGGCTTACAAAAGTAAAAAAAATTTGTAGGTTCAATATTCATATGGCCACAGATAGATGAGATGAAGAGAGATCATTCAATTTTATCTGTAACTGTACCTTATAGAAACAAAAGCTGACCATGGAAAGGAAAAAGGATATACCCTTTTTCCTTTTTCACTCAGCATGATTTCAGATCTGTACTCTAAATAATCAAGCTCACAAAAAAATGAAAGAAAAATTCTAAATCACAATCATTTGGAATATATGTTATTCTAGTATTATTTTTATTGATTAATTGAACATAGTTTTAGACTTTTTTTCTTTTATATTGGTACATTTCAGTTATATATCATAATGGAGTAAAGGATGGAGAGGCATACATGCATACATTACTTATTTAGCTCATCCCCAATTCCCACCCCATTCCTATGTTTGCTATACTTTACTTAACTGAGAATAAGAAGATAATATCAAGAAAAAAGATCTTTCAGAGATAAATTCCAAATAGTAATGCTGAGAGTAGATATTCAGATCAGGTAATGTCTGAGTTGAGGTCCAATACATACTTTGTAAACAAATTTGGTCATGCCAAATTAAACACAATCTCTTGTATCGTATCAATGGCATCTCCCATTCTAAGCTTACTTACTGAGATCCAATATCAAAGAAGGAAATTCCACTCCACAACTAGACTATACTAGAAAAGCAATTCAAACATTGGAAGCATAATGTTAGAGCAGAAAGATCAGGATACTATAAAAGAGTACTAACTTTTTCATCACCTATGCATTTGATAACAAGCCCATTTTTAATCCCAAAATATCATATATTGTATGAGGAAACTACATTTAATTAGCTCAAGTCACTTAAACACCTAATATTATATTTTAGAAAATCTTTGCCAACATTTTAGAAACAGGAAAGAGTTAATCTAAGAATGAAACTAATAAAAATTTTCTAGTAATCAAACATAACATTCCCTCAAGCCATAACTTTAACTCTTCTCCAGCTTTTAAATATGACCTGAGGGCTCTGGAAATAATTATTTGAAAATATCTACCAAAGATGGGAGTACAGTATGTTTAAAACTGGTTTTACAGCTGTTTATATTCAGTTTCATTTTAACATCCCTGAAACACCAATTCAAATGCAACATCCTATATTTGAATTTTTTCCTGATTCTCTAAAGTATACAAAATTTTTATTTCTCTATATTCTCATAGTACTTTATTTCTACTGTTGATTTTATCACATTCCATCTCAGACTATAGTCTCTTATAATATTGATTTTTTGCCACCTCTTCTAGATCTTAAGTATGTGAAATCCAATGATTTTATTTCCTTAAATTGCCAACATATTCTGTTTTCACTATGGAATTATTGTATATTGGGGATAGTTAAAAAATATAAAAATGAATTTTTTGAGTCATATAGAATTTTATCTAATCCATTCTGGAGTCGTTTAGAAATCATCACTTGCCATACTGCTTATTTAATTCACATACTTGCCCTTGATGAAATATGAATTGTTTGGTACCTGATTCAAATGTACCACTAGAATTCCATGTAATAAAGCAAAAAATAACTGCATTAGATCATAATCTAATATTCTTTCTATGTCACTTACAGATTTTGGATTTTTTGATGGGTTTTCCTCATATACCTCACAACCCATGTGATTACATATTACTACATAATTGATTTTCCTTTGCCTGGTAAGATCTGATACAGACCTTGTAAATAAAGTTTTAGTGATTTTCCAAAGCCTAGCTTTCCTTTGGGTTAAATATCCAGTTTTTCAGTTCTACTTCAATCATGAACATTCAGGAAGACCACGATCATAGAAAGTAATGAGACCCTAAACGATGTCTGTGTTCTCTTTTGTCAAGACTATCTAATTCTTTCCCTTGTAGGAAATCATTTAAGAAACCATAGTCTTTGATCTCAGATTAAATCCTGAGACAGAAGACCCAAATGACATCAAAGGTTTACTAGTCCCTACATTACCAAAATTTTCCAGATATAAATTCTTAAAATTTTATTTACAGGGATAATTTAAAGAACTACAGTTTATTATTTTACACTAGAGAAGAAATATCATTTATATAGACTTTGTAAAAACTTAGTATTGTATTTAAATTTAAATTTGTATATTGGTAATGAAACTTTTATATAGATTTAAATCTCCTTTCCTGCATTCTATCAAGATGAGGATAATTAGATTCTAATTTCACTATGGTAAAAGACACTCGCTACTGTTATTTCTACAGTACCACATATCAAACACAAATGAAAACCTAATATTTTCTACATTTTCTTTTATCATTTTTCAGGAATACTTGGAGTTAGGGCAGGTTTTACGTACCAGAAAATTATTAAATATTTAGTTTATATTTCATATCATTTTTAAAAACCAATAAACAGAAATTTTGTAAAAAGTCACTTTCAAAAACCAACAACATGAGAAAGATATTGTAGAAGTTACTACATGATCACTCACTAGTTTTCAATGGCCCAAAATATTCTTTTATAATAACATGAAATTAAAATATACTTATTTCCAAATAACAGTCTCTTCTAATGCCCTTTAAGACTTGAAATAGGACAAGTTAAGAAGCATTAAAAGTAAAGACCTGATCATCAATTATTTCACAGTATCCTCATTTTAACAATTTTTATTGTAGCAGTTTGATCAAGTCAAAATCCTTTTACAATGTAGCATCAAAGAAAAGGTAGACTATGGAAAGAAATAAAATACTGTGGGCTTAAACCAATATTAGACTGAAAATTAGGCCTACAACTCAGTAGCTTTATGACTATGGACGAACCTAAATCATTCTGTGCTTCTGTTTCCTGATCTATAAAATGGGAGTATAGAAATATTATTTTCCATTGGGCATAGGGGCACAAACTTGTAATCCCACTGAGACAGGAGGATTGCAGGTTTGCAGCCAGCCTCAGGTTTTAGTGAAGCCCTCCATAATTTAGTGAGACCCTGTTTCAAAAATAAATAAAGAATAAAATATTAAAGCTAGGGTGTAGTTCACAAGTAGAATACCCCTATGTTCAATCTCCAGTCTTCGAAAAAAAAATAAAATAAATATTCTTTTTCCAGGATTTTGGAAAAAATGAAGTATTAACACATGAAATACTTAGTATATAGTAAATGACAACCATTCTTACTGCATTTGTCATTCTTAGTGCTAAATTTAGTCTTATCTATGTGTTATTTCCAGATATCCTAAACCCAGTAAAAATGCATTTTCCATAATTCCTCAACAAATTTCACAGTTGAAAAGGAAGTGCCATCATGAGCACTGGTGGAAGAGATAGTCTTATTCTATAATTCACCATGAATATTCCAATTTTAGATAAAGATATTTACACTGTATAAAAATCAATGCAGCTTCACATATGGATTTGATTAAGTAATTTCACTCTCTCATTAAATCTGTTTCCTACTTCCCTTTAAAATAAGGTCACACCAATTTTGAACTTCTAGACATCTAGAAGAAAACTAAAGTTGTTATCAAGTTACTTATAACATTATATTTATTTAACTACAAACTTAGGTTGGAAACTTATAATTTGTAAGATTCATTGTCCCTTATTATTCTCCAATAAAATTAAAGCTTACTTATTTATGCATTTATCCATCTATCCATTTATGTCAATAGATATACCTACTTTCAAAAGACATCTGAGAGGTCTTATCTTTAAGGTCAAGGTACAATTATCACAGGGTAAAGAAGAACAAAAATAATAGTTTGAAGGGAGGAGACATTCCACTCAATAAGCATCTTTTTCTTCTATATTTTCTGGTTTTCTAGATTCCTCTTCTACCTCTTTAGTCTCTGTAACTCCTAGAGTTTTCCAAAGCCTACATTTAGCTAAGGAGGTGTGATCCAGCTGAAAAGACTGCATACCAGCCAACCTAGATTCTCAGTTTTGCCTTTTGGTGATAAATTATTTAAAGAAGTATGAGCTAAGAAGCCTAAAGATGGAGCTGGAATGTGGCAGGCTTTAGAAGACAGGGCATCCAATGACCAGAAATATAAGAATTAGAAATCATTTCCACTGCAAGGAAATGATAGAGATGACTAAATTTTCCTAAAATGGGAATCTAACTCATAATTGTTTTCTAGTTTCACTGTACAGGTGATCAATAAAGTATCTTTGTGGAGTAAGTATTTATAATCAAAGCATACAAACTTTTTCTTTTACATTCTCTTTGCTTCTCCCTTCCATCCATAC
Source organism: Muscardinus avellanarius (assembly GCF_963383645.1). Classification (NCBI taxonomy): domain Eukaryota; kingdom Metazoa; phylum Chordata; class Mammalia; order Rodentia; family Gliridae; genus Muscardinus; species Muscardinus avellanarius. The sequence goes on along the minus strand of NC_137792.1, from coordinate 119,516,172 downwards.
ACATGTGTGCATGGACACAAACACACCACCAAAAATAACAAAAAGAAAAAAATAGTAGGAGCCATCTTTGGGAAATTTTTGAAGATACTCACCTGTGTTTGAATTAAGATCATCAGGTTCTGATTCAGTCCCATTTTGGTTTCCATTTCCCTGGAGAGAGTTCAGAGCCATAAGTTTAATCTTCTGCAGTTTCATTGCTTCAGCCATGGCTGCAGCTGTTATACCTAAAACCAGAACCATCCCTTTATTATATTTTTGTTGGTGCATTATAGTCTCACTTCACAGTATAGTTCATAGTGCTTGTGCACACAGCAAATTTCTTTTAAAACTGGACCATTTATTAACATACCTGAAAGCTGGATACATTTATTTAGCAGTGATAGACAATACAGTGTAAGACAAAAGTAAATCAAAGTTAAATTTATGAATATTTTCAACAAAGAAAAGTTCATCCTGTATCATTCCTTCATCTTAGAATGGACAACTCGGGAATTTTAAAAAGGAATAAATGTCAGTGTGGTCCATAATTCAAGCCACAAAAGTACAAAGTTAGTAATATGATCATTGTTTAAAAATTTCAAGACTTTTGCTAATGTATTCTGGTGTCTGTGAAGAACTCTGAACTGCTGCTTTAAATGAAACTATATATTAATTTTCTTATAAAAGTATATTTTCAGAGGAAACACTCTGATATGCTCCAAAGAACCCCTTATACTGTGCATTCTCATTGGCACATTTGATAAATGGTGGACTGTCTTGCCTGTGAGATTCAGCTTAAAGGGGAGGAGAGGAGGAAAGAAATATGTTTAGGTATACCATTTATACTTTTATGCTTATACACTGTAGAACCAAATAAAAACTAGCATGTCACCTCTTTTTAAAAGCCCCTCCACATAACAGTGTAAGAGGGGATGGTGCAGTGGAAAAAGTAAGCTAATAATTTGGAAATTCTTTCTCCTAGGGTATTTATATCATGTAGTACCTCAAGCACACACACACACACACACACACACACAGGCACTGTAAACAGCCAATTTAAGACATTTTCCAACAATATCTTCCAACAACTTTAGTGAACTGAACGTAATTATTTTTAGATGGTGTCCAAATCCCTAACCATCTATTAGTGCACTGGTGCCATGGGCCAAACTGCGAAAATTCTGGTTGATTTTAAAGTACTGTTTTATGCACTGTGTGATCTGGCCATACCACTTCTGGGCATCTTTCCAACAGGGTTGAAACCAAAGAACTACAGTAATATATGTATACCCATATTAATAGCAGAACATTCACAGTAGCCAAACTACGTGACCAACCTAGGTCTCCAACAACAGATGAATGGATTACAAAGTTATGGGAAATACACACAATATAATTCTACTCAGCTATAAAAGAGGAACAAAATCATGTTATTCACAAGAAGGAAAGACCTGGAGAACATTATGTTAAGTGAGATTTGCCAATCACAGAGAGCAAAGGGTCATATATTTTCTTTAACATGTGTAAGATAGAAAGTAATTGAGATACGAAAGAGACTCCAGATGATGAGAAATGTGAGGGGAGCCAGGAAAGAGATATAAGGGTAGGAGAAGAGGAAGACTTAGGTCCCTTAAAAGAAATACTACCATATATGATGTGTACACATGTGAATATATATACCAATGTCAATCTGGGCATTTCATATTGGGATGGAGGAAAATGGGGAGGAGGCGGACACCAAGAACATGTGCATATATGTCATTGTTAACATGATTTACATTATGATGTGAGACTATGCACCAATACTTTTATAAAAGCACACAAAAATAAAATGCCAACTAAACAAAATACTGTTTTAGAATGCAGTGAGATATACATTCAACCATGTAAATGGGACTCAGAGAACATAAGGTGGATATTGGTTTTTCCAAAAAGAAAATATAACTTCAAGTAGAAGATCCTGGTTCTAAGAGGCAGAACCAATTCCTGTCAATGGTATAAACAGAAATTTAGCTTAGAACATCTAACTCTATCGCTTCTATTTTTTCATGCCATACTCTTTACAATACAGGAGAAACTTGTGATGAAGCCAATTTTCATGACAATAGCTTATATCTAAATCATAGCAAAAAAAGCATTTAAAGAAAATTATTTTAGTTTCTAAACTGATGACCTATATTTGTACTTTTTCTGTGTGGCCCGAGATTTTATTGCCATATCTTATTTAACTTTACTGAATTCCAGTCCTCTAAATGACCTGTCCAGTCCCTGAGGGTAAGTTCAGTTAGAAAATATGATGGCAGTGATTTGAACAAAGGAATCCTGCCTAGGAATATGGGGATACATTCATATTAAAAAATGTATCCATAAATTTTCTGCAATTTATACAATATCCTCAGAATTGTATCCTGATTATAAGTATTTACAATTTCACTATCTGTATTTGAAATATAAATTTCTGATAAATGGTTTCTTACTCTATAAAAATAAATGTTGATAAATTTTTAACTATTCTTTGATAAGAAACTTCAGGTAAAAATGCGTGTCTAACATAAGGGAATTAATGAACAAAAATTTATAACATTTTAATTCATAGAAAATATGGCAAGTGCCAATATGTGTATGTTCTTGTAACCAAATACTGTCTGTATGATATTAAAGAAAAATCAGTGAATAAATTCAAGAAGCAATATTAAAATACAAAAGAATTATATCATGATAGTACTATAAAGAAATTCAGGAGCAGTCTAATTCATTTTCTTTGTTTTGTAGAGGAGGAAACCAAATCTCAGAGTAATTTATCATATTTCATTTACTTAATAAAAGAAAAGAAACAGAATTCCAAGTTACACGATGAAACTTAGACGTAATTATTCAAATCGTAAAGTAGTTCCAAATGGATTTAATAAGTTTTTCTAAAGGATAAAATTACCCTCACTACATATAGTCATTTGATGTTAGTTGTCTTTCTGGACCTCCTTATACTCAATTAAAATTTTAGAAAATTGGCCTATATTTTCTATATGTTTTATAGACTCACCATTCATAGGACAGTGATTTTAAACTTATAAAACTTTTTTTTTCTTTTGTGGTACTTGGCATGGAACCCAGGAGCATTATACCTCCGAGTTACACACCTAGCCCTACTTTTTATTCTTTATTTTGAAACAGGGTCTCAATGAGTTGCTAAGGGCCTCACTAAGTAGCTGAGGCTGTCCACAAACTGCAATCCTCCTGGAAGCCTCCTGAATGCTTGGATTAAAAGTGTGCGCCACCACTCCCAGCTCATAAACCTCTAAAAGCCTCTTCAGTCTTCAGTACACTTCATGAATGTATGTTTACAGGTAAAACAATCAAACGTAGGACATCAGTGAAAAAGATATCGTTTATGAGACTTTTTCACAGTAACTGGTATTTCATTAAAGTGTTGAGGTAAATTTTTATTTTTGTAATGTTTCATGGCATGCCATTGATTTAAGACACTCAATTAAAACCTTTTCACAAGTTTTCAAAAGGCAGACTTGAAGATGTTATTAAAGAGAGTAATGCTAAAATTGTGAGTTTTATTTAGCTAAATTTTAATTGGTAATCAAAATTTTATCTATGACCAGAAAACTAGAAAATGGTAAGTCTAATGAGAATGGAAAGGTACCTTAAAAGTAAAAGTACAAGAACTATATGTAACTATAATCTTATATCAGTGAAGTATTAAAGTTGTGTTCTTAGTTACTGAATCTTAGAATAACTGTATAATATTATGATCAAAGAACATATATTTTTATTTTTTATTTTTTATTTTTTATTTTTTTATTTTTTATTTTTGCGGGTCTGGAACCCAGGGGCACTTGACCTCCGAGCTACACCCCCTGCCCTATTTTTTTATTCTTTATTTTGAAACCAGGTTTCACTGAGTTGCAGAGGGCCTCACTAAGTAGCTGAGGAAGTCCGCGAACCCCGATCTTCCAGGTCTCAGCCTCCCGGATGCTAGGATTACAAGCGTGTGCCACCATGCCCGGCTGAACATATATTTTTAAATTGTTGGCCGGGCATGGTGGCGCACGCTTGTAATCCCCATGTTTGGGAGGCAGAGACAGGAGGATCGCGCAGGTTCGAAGCCAGCCGCGTGCTGGCTTAGGAGACACTGTTTCCAAATAAAAATGTAAAAATAGGCCTGGGAGTGTAGCCCGAAGGTAGAAGGGCTTCCAGGAACCCCAGTACCACCTAAATAAATAAATAAATAAATAAATAAATAAATAAATTATTGAAATAGATTTGACAAGGCAGAGATTCAGTGTTACTGGAGGAACACATTTAGCACTTACCCATATGTGGGCATTTACTTCTGTAACTTCAGGATCTTCCATTCTTGTTCACCAGGTTTCATTATTATATCAAGGTCTAGTCACTGCATAGTCTCTCACATATAGAAGTTAGGGAGCAACTTAGATACAATAGGGACTCTAGATAACAGAGGCAAAACTCCAGTGGAGCAATGGAATGGGTCTAAGAGAAGGTCTTGGTGATGTGAAGAGAGAAATAAGGAAGAAAACACTTCTGTTGACTATATGCACATATGTAAAATTAGCAATACCAATCTCAATATTATGTATGGGGGAGAGGGAGTGAGGAGGCAAATTAAGGTATAAAAATAAATAGTCAAATTAAAAGAGATTAACACAGTTGATTTAAGAACAAGTTTTCCAACTTAAAAATAAATCTATGTCATAAATTTTTCTATCAATAGATTCTCTCACCCACCCACTTTTTTATTTTTTTTTATTGCTGTACTGGGGGATTGAACCCAGGGGACTTCTACCTCCAAACCACAACCGAAGCCCTAATTTTTATGCTTTATTTTGACACAGGGTCTCACTAAGTTGCAGAGGGCCTCACTAAGTACATGAGGCTGGCCACAAACTTGTGATCTTCCTTTTTCAGCCTCCCAAGTATTAATATTATAAGCATGTGCCACCACACCAGGCTCCACCCACTTTTTTGTAAGAATATTCTTTTATAAGAATATTTAGCATAAAATATACTATCTTGGCAAAATTATAACCATGAAAAACTTAATACCCTTGGACTAGTAAGTCCCTGTGTCCTGCTTTTCCCAGTCAATGGCAACTTCTTTTCTGCTTTTTTGCTTATGAATTTCAATATTTAAATTTATCATGTAAGTGTATACAGTGATATGTGTCCTTTTGTGTCCAATTTCTTTCAGAATAATGTCCTACAAGTTCATCCATGCATACACAAATGGTAATATTTTCTTTTTTAGGATGATTATTTAATATAAAGTGTATATTTATACAATAGAATATGATGTGTTTATATGTGATATTGCATTTTTGTTATCCATTCTTTTCTCAATAGATATTTAGGTTGCTTCTATGTATTAACCTCTATAAAAATGCTATAATTAATATAAAAATGATTTAAATAAAATACAAAGGACAACAAATGCTAGCAAGTATATGGAGAAGTAGGGACGCTAATACATTGTTGGTGGGATTGCAAATTAGTGCAACCAATTTGGAAAACAGTATGGAGAATCCTTAGAAGAATAGGAATGAACTCACCAATATGGTCTACCAATACTACTTCTGTGTATGTATCCAAAAGAATGAAAACCAAACTACCAAACTAATGCATGTGTATCTAAGTTCATAGATGCACAATTCACCATAGCCAAACTATGGAACCAGCCAAGATGTTCACCCATCAATAGATGAACGGGTTACAAAACTATGGGATATTTTCACAATGGAATTTTATTCATCCATAAAGAAGAACAAAATTACATAATTTGAGGGGAAATGGATGTAACTAGAGACCACTATGCTAAGTGAGATTAATAAGTCACAAAAACCAAAAAATTAGATGCTCTCCCTAATATACACAACCTAGGGAGAAAATGGGTCATAGGAGAAACTCTAGACAAGGAAGGAGAAACCGTAGATGAGCAAATAAGGAAAATTAATTGAAGGGGATGTGAGGGAGGAAGAGGGAAATTCCATAATGTACACAAGTACATTCACAAACATATGAAAGTGAATCAGTAAACCAAATATGAGTAAGGAAGGGGAAAGGAATGCGGTAAGAATTGGAGGAGGACTATATAAGTGATATGTGCATGTATGTCTCTACCATCATGAACTCAGACGTATGACTACAATGCACAAATAAAAAGTAAAATAAAATAAAATAAGAACGAGATGTCTCTTCAGAATCTGGATTTTACTTCCTTTGAATGTATATATCTGGATATGGGCTTGCCAAATCATATGGCAGTGATTTTTTAAATTTTTAGGAACTTAAATTCTTTTACCACAATGGTTATACTAATTTACATTTCACCAATAATGTGCAGGATTTACTGTTTCTCCATATCTTTCTCACCATTTATCTTTCAAGATATAACCAACACCCTAGAAGGTGTGAGGTGATAGGTCATCTTGGTTTTATCCTGTATTTACCTGATAATATGTGACTTTGAAAATCTTTTCTTGTATATGTGTGTCTTCTTTTGAAACAAGTCTAGTGAGTACATTCTCCCATTTCCTGGAATACTTGAGCATGTGTTCTTTGTGGTTTTGTTGTTATTGTTAGTCTATACAAATTTTTTAAATACTTTTATATTATCCTTTTTCAGATATATGGTCTGAAAATATATTCTCTGATACCACAGATTGGCTTTTCATTATGTTCATTCTTTTCTGTTTCAGAGCTTTTATAGTTTGGTATATTCTTACTTATATACTTTTGTTCTGTGGCCTTGTTTTGGTGACAAGTCCAAATAATTATTGCCAAGCCAAATGCCCAGCAGATTTCCCCTATGATTTCTTTCAGAAGTTTTATGGTTTCAGGTTTTATGTTAATGTCTTTAATTAAAATGAGCTGATTTTTGTGGTTGTTGAAAATAAGAATCAAATTTCCTTCTGACAAAATATCCAGTTTTTCCCACATATGTTATAGAAAAAATTGTACCTACTCTTTACCCCTCCCATGGTATATTTTTTCACACGATCTTCTTATCCAAAAATTCAATGTAGCGCCAGGTGTGATGGCACACACTTGTAATCTCAGCATTCAGGTGGCTGAGACTGGAGAGTTGTGATTCGCAGACAACCTCAGCTACTTAGCGAGGCACTTCGCAACTCAGTGAAACCGTTTTACAAAAATAAAAGGACTAGCCAGGCATGGTGGCACACGCTTGTAATCCCCATGCTTGGAAGGCTGAGACAAGAAGATCGCGTAGGTTCGAAGCCAGCCTCGGCTGATTTAAGAGTCCCTGTTTCCAAATAAAATATAAAATAGGCCAGGGAGTATAGCCCAGAGGTAAACGGCCCTGGGTTCCATCCCCAGTACCACCAAAAAAATAAAAAATTAAAATTAAAATTAAATAAATAAATAAAAGGACTAAAAAAAATGGGACTGGGGTTGTAGCTCAGAGGTGAAATGCTCCTGGGTTCTATCTCTAGTAACGCAAAAAAATTTTTTTTTCAATGTAGCAATGTGAAAAAGCTCATATTCTAAATATATGTAGGGCTATTATTATTGTCAATAAGCAAACATGGTCTATCTTCAGGCTTAGAATATTGAGGGTTTTTGTCATCATTGTTGTTGTTGCCACTGTCATTATTGTTGATTTGGTACTGGGGATTGAATCCATGGGGATTTACTTCTGAACTGTAACTCTAGCCCCTTTTATTTTTATTTTCTGTTTTGAAACAGGATCTTGCTAGGTTGCCGAGTCTCACTAAATTTCTGGGCTCTCCTCAAACCTGTGATTCTACTGTCTCAGCCTCTCAAGTACTAGAATTACACACTTGTACCACTGCACCTGCTAGAAAATTCTTAAAAGTGTGACAAATGTGGTTGAGTATTAGACAAAAACTCTGAGTTTCAGAAAGGAAAAGTCAACAGCCAGTCAGCAGTAAGGTTGGAAGGAGAACTCATGTTTACTAACTTGTAAGTGCTTTTCCCACTCATCTCTATATTCATAGTCTTGATATTAACTTAAAAAAATAATATAAAATGGATTTCTGCCATATAGGTTACTGACAAGGCAGGAATTGTGTCATTTAAATTCTCTGGGTTTCTGTTTATTCATATGAACACTGAAGAAATTGAAATAAATTATTGTTAAGATCCTTTGTGAAATAATTTTATGTTCAATTGTTTGTATTACATGGTTTTCTGAAATACTGTAGTTTCATATTTTCTATGTATAATTTTAAACAAAAATGTTCTTGCTCTCTTATCTTAGTAGTAAATAAGCCTTATAGTTACAACTTAATGTGATCTGTAGTTCTTAAACTAGAAGTGGGAAATATATGGCTTTTAATAAATTTTATAAGAAAAAAACTAGGGGTTTGGGTCTCAACAGTGAACTCAACAAAAAGGGCAATTTTATATTTTCTAATTGGTCATTTCACATCCATTCCTTCACATTAGTTTTCAAACTTTCCTGCCCAAACTGTGAATAAGTAAATTAACTAAGGAGATCTATGAGATTTATAAATCTTGAGGTTTACAATTAAGTAAATGAAATTATGAATTAGTTCACTGAAATACATTTTTATACTTAAAGACAATATCTCAAATAATTAATATTCAAAGTATTCTACTTAATAACATGCTAAATTAAAAGCATTTTAAATCTGCCATATTATTTCAGTCTACCCATCATTTACTGTGTGTTGCCTTGTTTGTTATTTGCATTCAAAGCTACTTTGGGTCAAGTATGATGCACTAGAACATGAATAATGAAACACCTTGTGGTATAAAATGTTAATGTGATATATCACACTGAATCTGATGGAAACAGTTTTGAAATTCCTAATAAATCAACTGTTAAGACCTAAACCTTTCTAAGCTGATGTAGAATTCATGTGCATTTTCAGAAGATGTTGATGCTCTGAACTCTATTCAGGAAAAAAAAAACTTGGGCTCTAAAAGATTCAGAACTTAACTATGCAGAAAAATATAAAGAAATTAATGAATTGAAAGAGCACAGAAGCCACATGTAAGTAGTTATTAGCCAATATTACAATGATTCTTAGGATTAGCTTTTGGAGATTGACACAACATTAAAAATTACTTATGGCTGTGAGAGAACAGTTAAAAGAATGCAACTGTGGGATGTTCTTACATACTGAATAACTGTTACCTTTGGCCAATACAAGAAAAACTATCATGTGATGTGTGGATTATAAGCTGATCATATTGATAAGGATATTTTGTAAACTTGGATGAATTACAGAGGGGCACATAATCTTTTCTACACAGACAACAGATTGAAGAATATAAGAGAAGGCAGTGAATTTGAAGTTCAGAATAGATCCAGAAATGATAGAGTTTTTAGGGAAATCAATACCGCATTGTATAAAGTATAACCAAAACAGAGCCCAGGAGATATCAAGATTCTGTTTTGAACAAATTGATATACCACATCCTGAAGTGCCTAACAAAATCCCTAGTTACAAAGGATCTGTTTGATTTCTTGTAGACCATTACAAAAATGTATAAAAAGTGCCTGGCGTGGTGGCATACACTTGTAATCCTAGCATTCGGGAGGCTGAGACTAGAGGATTGCAGTTCTCAGACAGCCTCAGCTACTTAGTGAGGCCCTCCACAACTTAGGGAGACCCTGTTTCAAAATAAAGAATAAAAAATAGGGCAGGGGATGTAGCTCAGAGGTCAAATGCTCCTGGGTTCCATCCCTAAACCCGCCAAAAAATGTATAATAAGTATTTAAAAGTTCAAAAGTCTAAAATTCTCTTGAAATATTCCTATATTTTGTTAAGACTATATGCAAGAAAGAAACAACAGATCAAACCTATCTCTTATGAACAAGATTCAAACTATTTTTTATTTTACTACTTGTTCTATTTCCACTAAGTTTTTTTTCATATTTATATGTGGAACATATTAAAATGGTGTACATTTAGATTGTACTTTGTGCCCTCTCCCTCCCCCCCCAGTACCCCTTCTCCCCTCCCAATAATTAGTTTCATGTTAGCCATGCTATATTCATACTTTTACACATATTCAGATGTAGGTCCTCCATTGGCCAACCTCAGCTCTCTTCCTCTCCTATCCTTCCATTCAAGCTTTGCTGATATTTCCCCTCCATTATCTGGAGTCCTTCTGGTATTACCACTATTCCATAGCTTGGGCATATTAGAGAAAACATATGTCCCTTCACTTTCTGTGCTTGGATGATCTCACTAAACATAATGTTCTCCAGGACTTTCCATCTTCTTGCGAAAACTGTTATTTTATTCTTCTTTATAGCTGAATAGAATTCCATTGTGTATATTTCCCATAATTTTGAGCTTACATTCTTGTTCAGATCTGCTGATGGAGATTCATAATAATTTTGTAATATATTCATCTTTTGATGGACACCTAGGTTGGTTCCATAATATGGCTATTGTGAATTGTGCTGCTAAGAACATGGGCACACATATATTAATGTAATTCTCAGGTTTCAGCCCCTTTGGAGAAACACCAAATAGTGGTATAGCCAAATCATATGAAGGATCCATTTCCAATTTTCTAAGGATTCTCCACACTGATCTCCATAGTGGCTGAACTTGTTTGCAATCCTATCAACAAGGTAGAAGAGTTCCTGTTTCCCCTTATCCTAGCCAACATTATTATTATTCAACTTTTTGATGATTGCCATTCTGATTGTGGTTAGGTGGAATTTCAGTATATTTTTAATTTGCATCTCCCTGATTGTGAATGATGTTGAACATTTGGTGATGTATTTATTGGAAATTTGTATCTCTTCATTTTCATGGTGTCTATTCAAGTAAGTTGCCCATTTCTTGATTGAGTTCTTTGTTTTTCTAGTGTAGAGTCTTTTAAGTTATTTGTATGTTTTGGATATTAGCCCTCTACCAGAGGGAGAGCCCGCAAAGATATTCTTCCATTTTGTAGGCATTCTCTTTAGACTCTTGACAATTTCCTTTGATGAACAGAAACTATTTAGTTTGATGCCATCCTCTAATTATTTTTAATCCCCTGAGCTTTGTGGGTTTTGTTGAAAATATCTCTACCTATATCTGTATGTTGGGGAGTTGAATCTTTGCCCACCTCTAAGAGCTTCACAATCTATTGTCTCATGTCCAGGTCTTTGATCCACCTTGAGTTGATTTCTATGCAGGATGAGAGGTGATTTCTATGCAGGTTTCTACTAATGGATAGCTACTTTTTCCAGCACCATTTGCTCTAAAGGCTGTTTTAAAGTGTATATATTTGGCTCCTTTTTCAAAGTTCAATTGACTATAAGTGTATGGATTTGTTTCTGTATCTTCTGTTTCATTTGTCTGTGTGCCCATTTTTGTGACAATACCATGCTCTTTAATTACTCTAGCTACATAGTATAATTTGAAGTCAGGAATTTTGATGCCTTCTGTATGGTTCTTATTGCAGAGAATTGCTTTGGCTATGCTGGGTCTTTTCTTTCTTCATATGAAATTTATGACCGATTTTTCTAATTTTATAAAGACTGTTATAGGTATTTGATAGGTATTGACTTGTGTACATCACTTTTGGTAGAATGGTCATTTGATGATATTTATTCTGCATATCCAAGAGCAAGGGAGATCTTTCCTTCCTCCAAAGTCTTCTTCAATTTCTTTAGTGTCTATAATTTTCATTGTAGAGGTTCTTTAACTTTTTGGTTAGGTTTATTCCTAGGTATTTTGTTGTTCTGAGGTTATTATAAATGGAATTATTTTCTGTATTTCTCTATGAATTCACAGTTGGCAAGCTACTGATTTCTTTGGGTTGATTTTATATCCTGCTACTTTACTGAATTGGTAATCAGCTCAATATTCTTTTAGATGAGCTTTTTGGGTCTTCTAGATATAGAATCATGTCATCTGCAAACAAAGATAATTTTAACTCTTCATTTCTTATTTGAATTTCCTTTAATATACTTCTCTTACTGCTTTGTCAAGAGCAATAAGGACTATAATGAAAAGGAGTGGTGATAGTGGGCATCATTGTTTTTTTCCTTATTTTAGAGAAATTTCCTGAAGTTTAGACCCATTAACTATGATGTTGGCTTTAGGTTTATTGTACATTGCCTTAATGATGTTGAGACATATTCATTTTATTCCTATTTTCTGCAATGCTTTTAACATGAATAGTTGTTGGATTTCATCAAATGCTTTTTCACATCAATTGATATAACCATGTAATTTTTGTTCTTGGTCATATTTATGTGGTGAATAACATATGTTAATTTGCATATTTTGAACAGGACTTGCTTTCTAGGGATTATACCAACTTAATTATGGTGTACAATTTTCTTAATGTGGTTTTGAATGTGCATAGCTAGTATTTTGTTTATAATTTTTCACACAAACACACACACATATAGATAGATATAATATTGGTCTGTAATTTTCTTGAGGTATCTTTATTTGGTTTTGGTATTAATGTGATAACAGCCTCATAGAAGTAGTTTGAAAGAATTCCATCTCTTGATTTCACAGAATAAAACTTGTGAAGTGTTGGGTTTAGTCCTTTAAAAAGTTTTGTAGAATTCAGCTTGGAACCTGTCTGAACCTGAGCTTTACTTAGATAGTAGAATTTTACTGCTGTTTCTATTTCTTTGGTTACTATTGGTTGTTTTAAGTTTTATATATCCTCTTGGTTCAATTTCGGTAGGTTGTATGTGTTTAAAAATCTGTCAATTTTCTCCATGTTTTCCAGTATATAATTATATAAATTTTCAAAACAATTTCTGATAATCCTCTGAATTTCTGCACTATGTTGATATCTCCTTTTTCATTTCTAATTTTAATAATTTGGGTTGATTCTTTCTTTTGATTAGGTTGCCTAGGGGTTTGTCAATATTTTCAAAGAAGCAGCTCATATTTGTTGATCCTTTGTATTGTTCTTTTATTCTCTTTCATTCATTTCTGTTCTTATTTTAATTATTTTTTGCCTTCTGCTGGCTTTGGGATTAAGTTGTTTTTCTATGTCCTTGAAGTGTGACATTAGGTTGTTTATTTGTTAACTTTCTGTTCTTATTTAGGCATTCAGTCCTAAATAATTTTGTTGTGTCTCTATTTTCATTTAATTCCAGGAATGTTTTTTATTTCTTCCCTTATTTTTGTTCTGATCCATTCCTCATTCAAAAGTGCATCACTCAATATCCATGTATTTATGTAATTTCTTTTGGTCATCCTGTTGTTGATTTCTACTTTCATTCCATTGTGCAGGGAATATATTATATCTTTTGAATTTGCTATTGCTTTCTTTGTGACCTAGGATGTAGTCTGTTTGGGGGAAGGTCCCATGGGAAGCTGAAAAGAGTATATTGAGCTTTTGCTGGTTTAAATATTTGTTTATGTCCATTAGATCCATTTGGTTTAAGAATAAAGAGTCTTTACTCATCTTCTGTCTTGAAGATCGATCTAGTGGCATGAGTGGTATGTTGATGTCTCCCAATATTATTGTATTTGGGTCTTAATTGAGACTTGATATCCTAAAGAGTTTGTTTTACAAATGTGGGTGTACCACATTTGGGGTGCAAATGTTACTATTATTATATCTTCTTACTAGGTTGTTCCCATTATTAATAGAAGGGCCCTGCTTTGTCTCTTTTGATGTGTTTTTGCTTAAAATCTACTTTATTAGATATAAGCATTCCAACCTCTACTTGTTTTCCATCTTCATTTGCATGGCATATGTTTTTCAATCCTTTCACCTTTAGCCTATGGATATCCTCAGCTATAAGGTGAGTTTTTAAATTTTTTTTTATTGGTGCATTGTAGTCATACACCTTAATGGGATAAAAGAGTTGTGTAGACATATATGCACACATCACCCAATTAGCCCTTACCCAATCCACACCACATTCTCTCCCCATCCCTCCTTCTCATGCTTGGCTTAGTTACTGACTTTTATATGTTTGTTTAAGCACATCATATGCTTTAGAGAGTTTCACTCTCCCCCCCCTTCTATCCCCTCAGTTAAGTTGCCTTATTTGCTCCTCTATAGCATCTCCTTCTTCATCTAGAGTTCCCCCTGTTACCCATTTCTCCTTAGCTTTCACATGTTAGGGAAAGATTCCAATTTCTTCTTCTTTGTGACTGACTAATCTCACTTTGCATAATATCCTCCAGTTCTATCCATTTTCCTGAGTTTATTGCAAGCAGCATATAGTTGAGTTATTTTTTAATCCACATTGCCAGTGTAAGTCTTTTATTTGAATATGACTTTTGTTTCCTGTCATTTTGTGTTCTACATTATGTTTGATATAGTGTTATTTCTCCTTTGGTTAGTTGTCCACCTGATAGAATTCACCAATTCTCTGGTTCTAAAATTTGCTCCTTTTTCCTTTTTTGTGTGTGTGCAGCTGAGGATTGAACCCAGGGACATTCTGCCTCCAAACTACAACACCAGCCCAATTTTTTTATGTTTTACTTTGAAACAGGGTCTCACTAAGTGGCAGATAGCCTCACTAAGTAACTGAGGCTGGCCATGAACCCAAATCCTTCTGTCTCAGCCTCACAAGTAGTCAGATTACAAGTGTGCATCACCATGCCCAGTTCTTCTTTTTTCTTTATTATTTACTTCTTTAAAATTTTTCTTTACTGTTGGCTTGGAAGTCATGAATTTTTAAAGTTTCTGCTTATCTTGCAATGTTTTTATTTCTCCATCAATTTTGAATGATATCTTTGCTGGTTATAGCAGTATCTGTTGGAGATTGTTCCTATAATTGTTGGATGCTTAGGTTGTATTTTATATCTTTTATATCTTTTTATATCTTTTACCTGTGCTTTGGGTTTGAATTAACAATCTTCCAAGATTTATATCCTGTTTTTCATGTGGTCTAGCTTGCCAGAGTTGTTTTCTATTGGTGTCCTCAACTCATTTATTGATTCCTTTATTTTATTCAAAGCCTCTTTCTGATTTTTTCCTAAAGTCTCAATTTCCTCTTTCATTTTCTGTACACTTTCTGTGAGGCCTTTCATCATATTGAAAATCAAAATTTGAAATTCTTCTTGTGTTTCTTGTAAATAAGTATTGGTGATCTCCCTTGTTGAGTTGTGGGAGTTTATTGTTTCATCACTGTTCTTTGTTAACTTACATTGTTGATGGGTGCTGCTCTGGATCACTGTCAGAAGAGATGGGCTCTAGCTTTATATGCTTAATCACTAAAAGTATTGTCAAATTATCTTACCATACTACTCAATAGACCATTTTTGTTTTTAAGAAAATTTCACTCATGTAAATTCTAGTAGTCCATACATCTTTTATTTGGATACATATTTTCTAAGATGACTTATTTGTGCATTGATACTGTTATGAGATGTTTCGATATAATATCTAAGGACCTTCAAGTCATGATTTAGTGTGGATCTGTTGCTATCAACCAGTAGCAAGCCCAGTAAATCTCATTATGATTCCAGATGAAAGTATGCTTTAAATATAAAGAAGGGGCTATTGAATACTTCAAATTTATAACCTTAAGTAAGCCTAGAAATTCAGAAGAACTACACAAAATTTTGAGTATGAAGAACAGTAACAGTAACCGCTTTCTACAGCTCTCCCCAGATCAAGTGCAGGATTGCTTTAAAGACCAGCACTCCAGTTAAGATACCTATCTGATATTCTGTCACAAAATATTGGATATGTCTGAAATTCACTAATCTAAATAAAATGTAAAATATTCTTATTTTTTCAAGGGATTCAGGACACTTTATAAATGATATTTGAGATGGGAATGGTGGCACATGCTTGTAATTCTAGTACTTGGGAGGCTGAGATGAGAATCACAGGTTTGTGGCTAGCCTCAGCAACTTACTGAGGCCATCCAAAACCCACAACTTAGTGAGATCCTGTTTCAAAATAAAAATAGGACTGAAGGTATAACTCAGAGTTAGACAGCCCCTGTGTTCAATCCCTAATACCATGAAAAATAAAAATGAAAACAAAGTTGAATTCTCACTTGAGCAACACATATGCTAAGAATAAAACAATTCAGAAGAAATGAGTATGACTCCTGTTTAAGGGTAACATGAAACTTTGTGAAGTTATCCAAATTGTTAGTGATGGTTGCATAGCAATGTGAGTATACTTAAAGTCATTGGTCTCAATACTTAAAAATAATCAGACCACACATTTTAACACAACCAAGCATATTTTATCAAGACAGTAATTATCTTTTAATAGAAACTACTTAAGAAAGATATAAAGAAGAAAAGAATTTCTACCTTTTGTTAGTCTGTCAAACTTTAAGCTATTTTTTTAATAGTGGCTCAAAGAAGGCATGTAAGTTAACCAAACTTTATATTGGCCATGTGCTTGATTACAATACCAGTCCAAAACCATGTATAATAAATCATATGGCATACAAATTATACTGACAAAAATCTCAGAATAGTCATATTCTTAAAAGAAATTGAAAAATATTATACTGATCCACTATTTATCTCAATTCACTTTGAAATTGTAAATTAATAATGAGTAATAAAGTGATGCCTACATTTGGGTGATATAGTAATGTTCTGTAGCTATTGCATTGTTCTATAGATAACTGTTCATATCACTATCAGAGATCAGTAAAACAGAACAAATTGGAACTAACAATAAAAAGGGAATAAAAAGAGAAAACATTGCCAAATTTAAATATATAACAAAAATGGTTTGTCTAATGATAACCTACAGAATAAAAAGTTATATTTTTATTTTCTGGTATTTTATTTGGTCATTTTTAAAACTAGATACATGAGTAAGAGGTTATATCTCATTGTATTTTGTATTTAACTAATGATTAATGATGGTAAGTATATTTTACAGGCTTTTTTGTTATGAAATATGCATTTAAGGAAATCACATGTTTAGAAATATATACTTGAATGCTTTTCATTGATAATGTTAATATATAGAAAGGAATTACTGTTAAATTTTATTGTCTCTGTTTACTATTATCATAAGACACATATTCTTTCTGCTTTGTGGAAAACCCACAATGCTTTTCAAAATAAAGCAAAATAAAACACCTTTTTAAAAAAATCAAACTCAGAAGGAAATCTATCTATTTTCTTTAGAAATAGAATAAATGGGAAATTAGCCAGTAATAAAAATAATCTATTTGAGTCTGGAATTAAACTGTAGTACTAACCTCCAAGTAGCAGCTAATGAAAATTCAAATGTGTTTTGTATTTCCTTAAAGGTATAAAACTGCCAGATCTGCCAGATCATGCTTGTAATCCCAGTATTTGGGAGGCTGAGACAGGAGGATCATGGTTCAGAGACAGCCTCAATTACTACTTAGTGAGACCCTCTGCAACTCAGTGAGACCCTGTTTCAAAATAAAAAGAATAAAAAATAGGGCTGGGAGTATAGCTCAGAGGTAGAATGCCCTTGGGTTCCATCCCCAGTACTGTACAAAAAAAAAAAAAAAAAAAAACTGTAAATAGATTCTGGCAGGAAGGATTACAACAAAAGCTTTATTTTAGAATATTATGAATGATAATATATATTATATAATTATATATAGGCTATATATATACTAGCACTATGTAATAAAATAAAGTTCTAGAAGAAATAATTGGAGCAGTTTGTTAATAGAGGAGAAAACACACACCCATTCATACACATAATAAGAGGGGTTTTATATGGATATAAGGAATGGCTTGATGACTTATATGATGGTACATGATGCATTCTGTTTTTCTGAATTTTGTCAAAGTCTTATTAATAATAAATTTATGGAGGGAGGGAGGAAAGGAGAGAGAGAGAGAGAGAGAGAGAGAGAGAGAGAGAGAGAGAGAGAGAGAAGTACAAACCATTTGTTTCCTACTTGCCACTAACTTCAAGTTGCTAAAGGGGCACACTAATGCATATGGATCAAATGAAAGAAAGGGCAAAAAGAAATTAATCTCTTTCCTAAACTTTTTTATAATCATAATTATAAACAGTTTGGCAAAAAGACATCTGACCTCAAAACTGCTATAGGTAAACTGGGCGTAGTGGCACATGCTTGTAATTCTAGCATTTGGGAGGCTGAGACAGGAGGATTGCAGTTCATGGACAGCCTCAGATACTACTTAGTGAGGCCCTTTGCAACTCAGTGAGACCCTGTTTCAAAATAAAGAATAAAAATATGTCTGGGGGTGTAGTTCAGAGGTAGAATGCTCCTGAGTTCCATCCCCAGTACTACAAAAAATTGCTATTAGGTAGAGATTAATACACTTACGGGAGATAAATGAAGATGGAAAGCCTAGCACAACGTTAGGATTACTAAATCAATTTTAAAATGAGATAAGTAACTTCATCTTTTGTGGCTTTTTGCACTACTAACATAAGTTTACATATGGTACCAACAAAGTGAGAAAAGAAACTTTATTAAAAATATTAGTTCACCTATATTTCCCTTCATTTTAATTGATTTATTCTCTTTCTAATTTTATTTTTTAGGTTTTTGAGACTTTTGAAAGAGGTTTTCCCAGAAAGACTATGGTAACTTTTTCCAACAAACTGAAATAAATCATAAGCTTTCCAGAATCAAAAGTATAATCTAGAGGTGGTCTAAACTACCACCTCTCTTGCTGACAATCCTAGTACTGAAACCATAACACTCTTAAAATTGTCCTTCTTCAATTGTTATCACTTTTAATTTTTGCCTAAATCCTCACTTCTCCCATTTAAGCTGTAATATTTTTTAGTGTTATTTTCCTAAGGAGAAGTATTATCACATTCTTCAAGCATTTCTAGTGATTCTCAGCTGCCTGTAAAATTAAGTTCTTTTATTCTGGTATTTGCAACTTCTTAGTCTCCCTTAACTCATCTTTCTAGGCAGAGTTCCTATGTTTTCCAATTAAATATCCACTACTTTAACCAGACTGAACACTTAATTACTCATATGAATTTGGTATTCATGTTCACATCTCTGCTGATTTGTCTCTATGCCTGTAATATTTTTATCCCTGTCTTGTCAACTGTGGCTTAACCAACCTTTAAGGCACATCTTGAATGTCACCAATTGCAAAATCTTTTTAAACAGTTTTCAAAACTAGGAATAATTGTTCTCTTCTATTATCTTCCCCATAGTATTTTACATAGCTATATTTATATACAAATATTTGTCACTTTCTACCTTTTATTAATGTTATATTTATCAGTAAATATCATCTTCCCACCTAAAACAAAGGCAGTGAAGGCTGTTCATAAGCATTGATTAAGTTTTACTCAGTTCTGTGTTCACAGAAGGAACTACAATAGTGTTTCACCAACTGAAAATATTTGATAAGTATTCCTAATGTTTTTACCATTGTATAGACAGAGGTTTAGTAAAGATGTTATAAAGATCTTCAATAGTTAGAATGTAGCCTTAGAAATGTTTTAGTAAATTTGTTATAAAGATCTTCAATAGTTAGAATATAGTCCTAGACATGGGTAAACAGTACTCACATACACATGCATACACTGATAAACACCATTTATTTTTTAATTCAGTTATTCATCATCTGTCTACTTACTTGTGTCTTTAATATACCATGGAAATTTGTATCTCTTTACTCAATGATGGGAAGAATGAAAAATAATATACAATCCTACCTAAAAGGATTAAGACATTTTAAACAATTTTTTATATATTTTAAAATCTAAACTGAAAGAAGTATTTGTCCCTAATTAGCCATTAGGTTGCTATGACTTGTGAGAGAAAATTACATTACAAATGAGAAGCTACCTGTTATCAAATTACAAGACCTTTTCATCAAAAGACCTAAGAAGGCGGTAGACTGACCAGTTAGCTTGTTTCCACTGACCTCAGGGGATTTTTTCCAGTTAATAGCTTCTGAAGAATGCTTCCTTTTGAGTCTTGTCTCTGACACAAAAATGATTGTCCCATTTAACCAGTCTTCTATCACATATATCAGAGAATCCTATTTACTCACACACTACTGGAACATTAAAACACAATAGAGTGATTGTCTGTAGAAGAAAAATTTAAAGATTGACTTTTTTGTACCCCAAAAGGGGGTTGAGATCAAAAGCTAACTTTAATAGATGTTTGACTAAGGTCATACTCCTAGGAAATGGAACACTGAAGATGAAAGAAAAGAAATAGGTTGGGCTTTTGATCTTAGCCAAATCCATTTGGCATTGTTTAGCTTTTATATAATACTTCAGTTTTAGGTAATATCATGAGTGAAATGAATTGACTTTTTTCTCGTGGCTTTAATATCCCTGTATTACTTTGGCATTTAACACAATTTAGTAAAACAGATTCCTACTTTCTGAACTGATGTTGCAGTATTAGTTATATACAGGTTTTCTTCATCTAAAAGTGCTACTACACATGATATACATGATAGATCGCCAAGAAAATGTAAAAGGGAGCTCGAGTACTAATTACTACAAAATGCACTTCAAAGAAAATAATCACTAAAATCACTACTATTTGTAAATAGCAAGTATCTTAATTTTAAGCTCCACTATTTTGATTGTTCATTTTCCATGAACTATAACATTTTGTACATACATTACCTCATTTTATTATCAAAATAACTCTATACAATGCAAAAACTATTCTATCAATTATGAAATGAGCAGAGTGAGAGTAGGAGAGATTAACTAGGATGGGCAAGCTCACATAATAAATAAGTAATTGGGCAGAGCATTAACTAACCCCAAAGTCTTATTCTTTCTGTGATGATTTTCACATATGAAAATTCTACAAAAAAAGAATGTGTGCATGTATGTCTCCACAAGTCTTTTATCCCATTAAGATGTATGACTATAATGCACCAATAAATAAAATTTTAAAAAATATTTTAATGTTCCATAAATTAACAGATTCTCAAAACTACAACAGAATGTGGGATAAATGGAGATGTGAAAGAACAATTATATCATTTAATTTATCAAGCACTTGCCTAGAAAACTCACATCAAGGTATGGTTTATCTAAGGTTTATAGATTATCACTGTGAAGTTTCAGAGCATGTGTCTTATATCTTGATAATAATTATTTGAACGTGACACTTCTCTTTATAGATCTAAGCTGTCTATAAGTATATGCACCTTATAATTATTTGAAAAAATAGAACAAAAGCTTTTTAGGTGATAGTATTCCTTCATTCAGCAAAAGTCTTTATTTCATGGCTTTTTTAAAACTATCACCAAAAAAGTTCTGTCATTTTAATGAGAAGCTAGAGTTCCAAAATTAACAAAGTAGCAAATATTTTCAGAGGGAAATAATAGAAAATGGCCCAAAGAAACATATACAACAATCTCTTATTAACATATCTGAAACATTTAAACTTTATTAAAAGCCAGGTCCACAGCTGTTATGTCACACTATCCTCTAAAAGGGGGGGGTGTCAATCAAAAAGATTAAGGACTCTCTGTATTAAAACCTGACAGCTACTCAGCATTGGAGATCCCCTCGAATTACTTGTCTTTGAAAAGCATGAAGATTAGGATATCCTTTTTCTCTCCTTTCTTTAACTTTCTTTGCTTGTCAAAAGATTATTTAGTGCAATTTCGTCCCCTCTTGCACTGTTCCCACTTCTCACTCTACCCACCCTGCCCTTTTCACAGTCCTTCTCAATCACAAACAGAAGGCACAGTACAGAAAATAATAAGAGAACTTTGTAACTGTTCTCTGGAATAAATCAAAATTTAAATGTCCTGAGGATAGAATGCTCAGATTAAAATACTTTTGAGACTCAGAGGATTTACAATATGTTTGGCATTTCAGTTTTAAAGAGAAAATAGACCAATATTTCAGGCAAATATAGAAGGTGTTTTCTTATCCTTCAAGGTAAAAATATCTGTAAGGGGAAGCATATATAAAGCATGCCATTAAAATTTAGTGGTTACATTCTCTGGTGCTCTTTTCTTGTGCATGAGTGTGGGGAAGCTAGGAAGGCCTTTTGTCCGTGTTGCCCATGAAAAAAGGAAGGTTTCCTCTTACTGTTTCAAAGCAGTTAGCCAGCTCCACTTTTGAGAGTGACTGGAACTCAAAGCCTCAGCAGTTATTTGATTATAAAGAAGATGCCTTCTTAGTCCATGCCCTTTGTCCATGTGCTACTTTGAAAGCAACTAACTTTTCTGCTGTAAAAATTATGACCCATAAACGACTAGTTATTCATCAACTGGAATCATCTTACCTTTACTAGGAAAGATCAAAAATAGGGGAAGAAAAGTGAAACATCTCAGAAACTGAAGCACTAAGTAAAGTTTAACCATTTAATCAATATTGTGCATATTTGTAATCGAATAAAATGGAAAGTCATCTTTCAGTCAAGGCTATGGTTCTTACATAAATTAGAATTAAAGTTTCCAATTTGTGTGAGGCATTCAGTGAATAACAGGCAACACATTTAAGTTTGTTGCTTAATCATTACAAAGCTCAATAGTTACATATATCAAATATAATTTTGTTTTAATATATTTCTTAATGTCAAAATTATTATTACAAATATGTGACTAAGAAATGTAAATTTTTATAAATACACTTGATTAAGTATTTCACTGGAATATTTTCTATTTCAGCTACTAGAGCCTTAACAAATAAGACATGTTTTCCTTACATTTATTTTCCAATTGCATTGTAATTTCTTCATTTATTTATAACAGCTTGGTATTTTAAGCATTTAATGTATATCTATATCAGCAGAACTATAAGCAGTTTGTTTTTAGCTTGATTAAACTATCATATTTACTAAAATGTAACATTTCATGGTAGAGTAACTAGGGCAAATTATTATATTATCATCCCAAGCACAACCAGTACTGTATGTACCTGTTCATTTCTCAATTCACTTGCACAGCTTGTATGGGAAAAAGCTGATAAGTTAGTACTATGCAGCATCTGAAATCCTCCAAGAACCATGATTTATTTAATAACACTGTCAGTCGAGATCTATGTCTTGAAGAGCCCTCAAGAGTTTACTATCAATACAATGGTGTGCACTGGCTGATTTTCAAAATAGCTTCTTCATATAGACAAAAAATCTTGAAGAAAATAAATTGATGCATTTATTATTATTATTATTGTTGTTGTTGTTGTTGTTGTTATTATTATTATTATTATTATTATTATTTGGTGGTACTGGGGGTGGAACCCAGAGGCTTTCTACCCCCTGGCTACACTCCCAGACCTATTTTATATTTTATTTGGAAACAGGCTCTCACTAAGTTGCTGAGAGCCTCACTAAGTAGCTGAGGCTGGCTTCGAACCTGTGCAATCCTCCTGTCTCAGCCTCCCAAGCGTTGGGATTACAAGTGTGCACCACCACGCCTGGCAAATTGATGCATTTAACATTATGTTAAAACCATTTCTCCTGTATTCTCCCCTGTCCCTTACTGGCTTCACTAATAAGACATTACAAAAAATATTGGCTTTGAGATGCTTTATCTGGATTCAACGATTCTTTCTGAAATGTTTTTAATTGTAAGAAAGGAAGAAAAAAATAAAGTATTACATAGGGTAGTTCCCCAAGTTTAAGCCATGTATTCAACTATAATATATGTGGTCTTTTAAAAAAATTTACAGCTACTTTATGCCTTTATGTTGTAAGGTAACTAAATTATCTAGTCATATAGATATTTAAATAGTTCATCTTTTTATACAAAAATATTTTAAGACCCTGATTATATCTGATTATAAATTTTCTTTCCCAGCAATGACCAAGAAAATTCTAGGTGATAGAAACTCATATTAGACGATCAAGTATATTTTCTTGGATAATTACAAATCATTATGAATGGCTTTACCATATGGGAAAAATACATGACAGAAAATATAATGTTCAAAAATCTTGAACTGTTCCTATTATGAGAGATTATTCAGTAAACATTCAAGAAATGAGCAAATGAGTGCTGGGAGAGGTGGTGCACGCTTGTAATCCCTGCCCTTGGGAGGCTGAGACAGGAGGATTGCACAGGTTCGAAGCCAGCCTCAGCTACTTCGTGAGGCTCTCAGAAACTTAGTGAGACCCTGTTTCCAAATAAAGAATAAAAAGTAGTAGGGCTATAGGTATAGCTTGGAGGTAGAATGACCCTGGATTCAATCTCTAGTACCACAAAAAAATAAGAAATGAGCAAATGGACATTATAATAAGGTTAAAAGATGTTTAGTAAAATTATTCTAGCATTACAGTCGTGTAGTTTATATAACTGAAAAAATAGAAATTCTTCTGAAAATTGCCAAATTTTTCTCTTTTAAAGGTATACATTTCCAAATAATTGAAGTATAGTAGAGAAGTAGATAGAATACAAGATGTTTGTAAGAAAATTAATCAAAAGTGCTAAAAATAAAACTGCTTATGAAATATCTAAAAATCAAAACAGTCATTAAATTCACATATTATAATCTATTTGTGTATTTTTCCATTTAAATACCTATTGATAATAGCCTACATCCAAATATAGATGTATTGTCTATTCACAACTGTAATTTAATCATTAGATAATCTCTACAAAGTAGTATACTCTAGACTTAGATCTTATCAACAATTTTGTATTATGAACACCCACTGTCAGAGATATATGTATTCATAGTACTGTGCAAATTAAATAAGAAAAAAGGGAAGTTGTTTCAGTTGGCTGTGATACAAAATACCTGAGAAGCACAACTTAGAGGAAGGAAGATTTATTTTCTCACAGTTCTGGAGGTTTCAGATGTTTCAATCTATATAACATTGGGTCACATCAGAGCTTGGAGACAGGAGGCAAAGGGCTTGTTGTGAGCTCATGGAGAAAAGATATAGTGAGGACTGAAAGCTGCATCCAATAAAAGTCCCTGTCCCCAGCCATAACCCCAAGGACCCTTCCCAAGCAACCAAGTCTAGCCTACATCCACTGTGGCCTCCAGCACATGTAGTTCATGAGAAATTTATATCCAAATATTTTTATTGGTGCATTGTAGTCATACGTCTTAATGGGATAAAAGATGGTGGAGACATGTATGCACAGCTCACCCAATTAGTTCTTACCCAATCCCTACCACATTCCTTCCCCATTCCTCCTTCCCATGCTTGGCTTAGTGATTGACTTTGTTATCTTTGTGAATATACATAATGTGCTTTAGAAAGTTTCTCCCCCCCCCCATCTCCTCAGTTAGGTTGCCTTATTTGCTCATCTATAGAATCAAATGCCACTTTAAAAGAAGAAAAAAACTACTAATGTATTTGAATTGCTTCATGGCACTCAAATGCACATTTCAATAGCAACAGAGCTTATTTTTCTTCAGATAAAGAGACTTCTATTCTGGTTTGCACGAGTCCTCTGCAGACAGGACTGATAGAAATAGGTGACACCAAGCACTGACAGAGCACTTTAGAAACTTTCAAGGTATCTAACATTTTAGACATATTCATTCAGTTCCTCTTTTCTGTGATGCTCGTGATTGAACTCAAGGGCATTCTACCTCCAAGTTACAACATACAACAGCCTAATGTTTTATTTTATTACATTTTGAAACAGGGTCTCACTAAGTTGCAGAGGGCTTAAGTAGATGAGGCTGGCTGTGAACCCAGATCCTCCTGTCTCAGCCTCACAATTACTGGGAATACAAGCATGTACCACTGTGCCCAGGTGTATAGGTCCTCTTTTAAAGATGCCTTAAAAAGGTACAGAATTGTAAAAAAAAACAGATATATTCAATGTTGGATAAAAACATTTATCAACAACAACATAAAAGTAACCATAAATATATTTTTTCTTGCTGAGATTAAATTCCTATATACAACTCAACTTAAAATAGCATATGAATTAGCCCATTTTTTTCTTTCTTTTTTTTTTGGTGGTACTGGGGTTCCACCAAAAAACCCTCCTATCTCCAGCCTACACTCCCAGACCTATTTTATATTTTTATTTGGAAACAGGGTCTCTTAAGCCAGCAAGGCTAGCTTCAAACCAGCGTGATCCTCCTGTCTCTGCCTCCCAAGTGTGGGGATTACAAGCATGTGCCACCATGCCCGGCAGACCATTTTTTCTAATGAACAATGCTGACTTGATATGTGTTCCTTCAAAAATTTTTGAGCAGTATGATAGTTATTATGGGTGGCCTTGGTGTGTCTAGTTTATCTGAGTATTGCAGCCTCCAACAGCACCACTTGCAAAAATCCCAGGGGTAAAGGAACCAAGATGATATTGAAATTCAGTGCAGGCACTGGTGGAGAGGAAGAAGTGGAACTACACTGGATTCAAGAATGCACTAATTAGTTTTCATTGTAGAGGTCTTTTACATCTTTCATTAGGTTTATTTCTAGGTATTTTATTGGTTTTGAGGTCATACTGAATGAAATTGTTTTCTTTATTACTTTCATTATGGATTCATTGTTGGCATAAAGACAAGCCACTGTTTCTTTAGACTTATTTTTAATCCTTTAACTTTGCTGAAAACATTAAAGAAAGAAATTGAAGATGACCTTGGAAGATGGAAAGATCTCCCTTGTTCATGGATAGGCAGAATAAATATCATCAAAATGCCCATTCTGCCAAAAGTGGTCTATAGATTCAATGCAATTCCTATTACAATAGCAACGATATTCTTCATAGATCTAGAAAAATCAGTCATGAATTTTTTATGGAGAAATAAAAGACCTAGAATAGCCAAAACAATCCTCAGCAATAAAAACCAGGCAGGAGGCATCACAATCCCGGGCTTCAAATTATACTATAGAGCAATAGTAGTAAAAAATAGCATGGTATTGATATAACAACAGATAGCCTGACCAGTGGAATAGAAGATACAGAAACAAATTCACACACCAATAGTGCACTGATCTTTGACAAAGGGGCCAAAATTGTACACTGGAGAAGGCAGCCTTTTCAACAAATGGTGCTTGGAGAACTGGCTATCCATTTGTAAGAAAGATGGAACTAAATCCTTACCTCTCATCATGCACAGGAATCAACTAGTGATGGATCAAATACTTAGAAATTAGACCAGAGATTGTGACATTATTAGATAAGGGCATAGGCTCAACATTCCAGCATACAGGCACAGGCAGTAACTTTCTCAACAAAATCTCCAAAGCGCAGGAAATTAAAGCAAGAATTAACAAGTGGGATGGCATCAAACTAAAAAGTTTCTGCCCATTAAATGAAACCATCAAGAACCTAAAGAGAAAGCCTACAGAATGGAAAAAGATCTTTACCAGCCACAACTCATATAAAGGGCTAATATCCAGAATATACAGACCTCAAAAGACTACACTGGCAAAAAAAAGATAACACAAACAAGAAATGGGGCCACTGAACTGAATAGACACTTCACAAAAGAAGAGATACAAATGGCCAATAGATACATGAGAAGATGTTCAACATCATTAGCCATCAGGGAGATGCAAATCAAAACTATGCAGAGATTGACCAGGCGTGGTGGCGCATGCTTGTAATCCCCATGTTTGGGAGGCGGAGACAGGAGGATGGCGCAAGTTCGAAGGCAGTCTTGCTGGCTTAAGACACCCTGTTTCCAAATAAAAATATAAAATAGGTCTGGGAGTGTAGCCTGGAGGTAGAAGAGTTACCAGGAACCCCAGTACCATGAAAAAAAAAGGGAAAAAAACTATGCAGAGATTTCATCTAACCCTGATCAGAGTGGCAAGCATAAAGAAATCAAATAACAATTGTTGTCAAGGATGTGGGGAAAGAGGAACTCTTTTACACTGTCAATGGGAATGCAAACTAGTTCAGCCACTATGGAGGTCAGTGTGAAGAGTCCTTAGAAAACTGAGAATAGATCCACCATATGATTTGGCTATACCACCCTTGGGTATTTGTCAAAAGGGGTTGAAATCATAGATCTACAGTAACATATGCATACCCGTGTTCATAACAGCCAAAATATGGAACCAACCTAGGTCTCCATCAACAGATGAATGGATTGAAAAATTATGGGAAATACCACAATGGAATTCTATTTAGCTATAAAGAACAAAATCATGTCATTCGCAAGAAGATGGAAAGACCTGGAGGACATTTTGTTAAGTGAGATCAGCAAGGCACAGAAAGAGAAAAGGGATGTATGTTTTCTCTAATATGCCCAAACTAGGATGTATCAGGAATACCAGAGGGACTCCAGATAATTGAGGGGAAACCT
Source organism: Muscardinus avellanarius (assembly GCF_963383645.1). NCBI lineage: Eukaryota > Metazoa > Chordata > Mammalia > Rodentia > Gliridae > Muscardinus > Muscardinus avellanarius. The sequence continues at coordinate 119,488,095 of NC_137792.1, read as the reverse complement.
CAGAAAACCTAGAATAGAATAGGTGAGGAAGAAGGCTGAGGTTGATTAATGGGGGAGCTACATCCAAATATGTGTACAAGTATGAATATAGCATGGCTAACCTGTGCACTCATTGTTGGGAGAGGAAAAGGGGAAATTCTGGGGAGAAGGCACCAAGCACAGTCTGAATGTATGCCATTTTTTTTTTTTATTTTTGGTGGTACTGGGGTTCCTGGAAACCCTTCTACCTCCGGGCTATACTCTCAGACCTATTTTATATTTTATTTGGAAACAGGGTCTCTTAAGCCAGCGAGGCTGCCTTGGAACCTGTGCAATCCTCCTGTGTCTGCCTCCCAAGCATGGGGATTTCAAGTGTGTGCCATCACGCCCAACTTGCATGCCATTTTTAATATGTTCCACATAAAAATAAAAAAATTAAAAGAAACCCAAAATGCACTACTCAGGCCCTAGATCAAAAGCTGAGTTTCCAAAATGGGACAATCAGATGAGTTGCCTGTCTCTATAGATTAAATTTCTGAGACAGAACCAGAATGGCACAGAGGAGAGATGATAGATTAGATAGGTAGATGATAGGTAGATGGAGAGATTAAAAGATAGATCAATCGATTTATCTTCAACAGCATCAGATCTCTGAGAGTGATCAAAGTTCCTTGCTGGAGCCAACAGCCTTTTTTTGCCCCCTTCTATTAAACACTACACTATGATCTCCATGTCTCCTGAGTAAATTTTTTCCAAGACAAGAACTGATAGAAGCTATGAATCTGAAGTCCTCTGAAACCTCCTCATCCTGGCCTAACCTATAGCAGCTCCCATCTCAAGTGGTGCCATGACATGGATTATATTTCCTCCTTTCACTGTCCCTCCATGGAAGTGTCTCACTTGTACATTGGAGACCAGCACTATACAATTGCCAGTGCTCATTCTAGGTTACTCCCAGATAGTGAAAAAAGGCCCTGCTGTTCCTCTGTGACCACCATAGTAGGTGTTTCATTTCTACTTTTTCTCTGTACCTGGGATTCTAATCCCTTAAACATTTGGCACCATCCAGCCAGTGAAAGCCCAAAAGCTGGCCACAATCTACAAAGTTTATGAAAAGTCTTGTGATGTCTTCTTCTGGGTGAATCACCTCTCATACTGAAGTACAGAATGTTTCCTTAGAGGGGCTCAACTTCATGGTTGTTATGAAAACCCATTTGACCATCAGACACTGAAGAAGAAATGCCTCCCCTTTTTCTACACAACAGCCTGTCCTACACACAAATTAGAAGGTGGTGAAACCTACCCCCAAGTGGGAAGTATAAACCTCAATATTCTCCAACAACTAGATCTCTCTTGTAGACATTTAAAGAAGTGGTCTTAAGTGCCCTATGTACAAGTATTCTCTGCTCTCTCTGAGAATCCCAACTTTCTAAAAGAAGATCAAAACTTATCCTGTACTTCTCTGGGAAGTTAGACCCACCCCACACCATGGCTGTGGTTCATCACCTTCAGGTCCTCTTCTTTACCCTGACTTGTCTACTTTCAATTTTAGCACCTTAGCATGAGCATCCTCTGCCCAAGTCCAAAACTAATCCCCTCAGGCCTCTGATACCTCAATCTTACTGCACCCATATTCACTTTCAGAGTTGTTTTTCCCAAATGGTACATTTACCCTTTTCCCTTGAGGACATAAGGGAAATAAATGCAAAATTGAGAAAGTTCTCAGATGACTCTTATAAATGCATAAATGGGTTCTTAAATGTGGCCAGATTGTTTTTAATTAGCTTGAAGGGATTTCATGTTAAATCCAGGGCATATCTTGTCTCATACAGTAAAACAGAATATCCTATGCAATGCCATCATTTATGGAGACAACATACATGTAACCAATTCCTCTAGATATTCCACAGACAATCAGCCCATACCAGTTCAGGACCCTAAATTGGACCATAATTCAAATAATTATAAAACCTTACAGGGATCATTTTATAGTAGTAGGATCATTTTATAGTAGTAGGAGACCTTTAAACAGGCAAGTCCAAAATGCTCAACTACAAAAACTCCATCATGAACCAAAAATGCAGAGGAATCTCATGATATTTATAGAATTCCTACCTAAGGAAAGCCATTAAAAAGTTGACTTCAATAGACTCATATTACACTAAAGGACAGTTCTTCCTAAAGGATAAATTGAGAATACAGCCAGGCCCGAACATCAGGGAACAACTACAAAACAGTAATCCTGGCCAAGGGACCAATACCTGAGATGACCTCTTAAAATTAGCTACTTTGAGGAAACCTTCAGCTACTTAGTGAGGCCCTTTGGTTCCATCTCCAGTACCTTAGTTACTTTGTTTGTTTGTTTGTTTTTAATAACTGAGACAAGAAAGAGATCCATAAGAAAGAAACAAAGCAAAAACAAACCAATGCTTTAATTTTAGCATTGAGAGGTCGTTCTTTAGCCCCAGGGACCCAAAGAGCTAGTGACCACCATAAATGTAGCCAGATGGGACACTGGAAGTGGGAATGCTGTAAGGGAAGTAGTCTGCCTCCAAGAGCTTTCCCAATATGCGGTGAAGATCATTGGAAGAATCACTGCCCTCAGGGGCCAAGGACCTAGTGCTCAATGATTTCTACCTAAATGGTCCAAATATTTCTTCAGTTGATAGGTCCTAGGACCCCCAGATGACTCCTTTCCTCACTAACATCACCAGAGAGGAGCCTTAGGTAATCCTGAGAGGAGTAGGTAAGGTCATCAACTTTTTACTTGATGCTGAGACTACATATTCTGTCTTGAATTCTCTAATGGTTTGACTTTAGAATGTCCTCCTAGCCCTCATCAAAACAAAGTAGCAATGCTGGAAGTGGGGCTTAGTGCTAATCAAGGGTCCTTAGGGCTGTGACCTTGGGGATGCTATAAGATCTTTCCTCCCCCTGTGTGTTTCCTCTGTCTGTCTGTCTCTCTCCCTCCATTCCTCCTCCTCCTCCTCCTCCTCCTCCTCCTCCTCCTCCTCCTTCTTCTTCTTCTTCTTCTTCTTCCTCTCTCTCTCTCTCATTCATGCCTCCAGAATGCAGAAGATCCTTGCACTCTTCCTCTCTCTGTTTCTGGCCTCCACGATATGAGAGTAGCGCTTCTTGCTCTCCCTGTCTCTGCTTCTCATCACTATGTTCTGAGCTCCACAGATGTAACCCAGCTTGCCGTGGATTGAAACTCCAAGATCTCCAAAATACCTTTGAGCAAATAAATCCATCCTCTAAGTTGTTTGGTCAGTTTTTTAAATTATAGCAGTAAAAATATGGATCAAGACTTGGTCTAAAAGATCAATTACTGTCATTAGGTCATCAGGTCAGTTCCTAGTCCAATACTTCACACAGCTAGTTATATTCCTTGGGGAAATATTTTTATCACACTCTTTTTAGGAATATCCTAATATCCTTGAATTTTTTGGAGAGTCTTCTTTCACAACATAGAACAAAAAATACTTTTCAATCTAAATCTAGCATGCTTCCTCCCACTTATAGAGTCCAATCAGATGTGTGGGACATGAAAGATATGTTAAGCCCTTACTTCTTCTCAGTGGTGATCCACGCCCAGTAGGATTAGATACTGACTTGTGATACTGGGATTGAGGCAGGCAAATCTATAATAACTGTCTGCTAAATAAACCCAGAAGAGGACATTCTATAGCCAGGAACTTTTCTGGTTTTCTGACATCCTAATCCTTGTGCTCAATTTCAGTACTTAATTTCACCATCTTTATATAGATTTCCTAGAAAGACTTGTAGAAGTCTTAGAAGCTGAGCAAGAGTTACTTAGCTCGTTTGTTACTCTAGTGCTTCAAACCATTGGGCACTTGATGTTTTAACAGATAAAATTAAAGTTACCTCTGCACTGGGTAGTGAAACATGTTGCTTCTGGATAAATACTTTATCCCAGGTTAAGGAAAATCTCAGTACTATCAAACATTAAGATCAAATTATTCACACCATATAAAACAATGCCATTTCTATACCAGAATGGTTAAAATATTTTTCCAGTCCCTTAAATACTAAAAAAGTTGGGGTTTGTTTCTCCCCATTGGACTTCCATTATATGGCTTTGTTTATTTTGGAAACTGGTCTACACACACCTAACATGATCTGTATCTTCCAGATTAAAGGTAATTAAACTACAGATTGTGTTCCAGATGGTGCCACAGATGACAGGTCAGGAAAATTTCTACCAAACCCACTTCAATCCTCTTGAATCCATTTGCTGGACCCTAGCTTCCACTCCCTTCCATTAACCCTTCTTAACAGGAAGCACCATAAGCTGGTATTGTCCCTGTTCTACTGCTATTAGAGATACCAATAAAATAGGGGAAATAATTGTGGTGGTTGTGGTGGGTCCAGCCCCCTCAATGTTACATCACTTGGCAGCAATACTCACCAAATCTCAGGGCCAAGGGAATCAGGACAGCACTGGAATTGAGTGAGGGTACAAGTGGAGAAGGAGCACATGTGAACAGGGCACTTTCAACTTCCTAATAAGAGGATTCAAAATGGACCAATCAGGCCCCAGATTCAATGATTAGTCAGGCCCTTAATTCTAAACTGGATTTCCAAAATGGACTAATCAGATGATTTGCTAGTCTGTGTAGCCTCCGGAGCCTCAGCAGCAGAGTGATAGCAGTAGAGAGAGAGCAGCATAGAATGGTGGTGGGAGAAGCAGGAGAGGCAGCAGCACTAACAGGAGTGGCAGAGGCAGCATTTATTCAGACCAGCACTTCCTGGATGGCAGTGGCTCCTTGATGGAGGCAGGAGCCAAGGCCCTGGATGTTCCTCAGTGGGACAATTCTCCTCTTGCAAGAGCTTGACTGCCTTTTCCTGCCTTCTTCTATTAAGCACTCTACTCTGATCTCTCTGCCTCCTGAGCCAAAGTCTTATAACCTCAAAGAAAAGAAAGAGGTAAACTAGAGGTCCACGGCATATTTCCCACAGCTCATTCTACATCCTCTATTATAGTATCGAAAGCAGTGACCTGCTCTCCATTATCTAATCCGATAAAATTAAAATGTCATCAAACTCAAAAGACCATTTTGAGATGGCAGATAGGACACCAAATTGAAAATCAAAAGAATACGAGTCAACTTTGTGATTCAGTTTCCTCACCTATGAAGTGAGGATAATATCCTCTCTGTAGTGTTGCTATGAGGTGTCCATGAGGTAAGAGATATGGAGAATACTTTTGCAAACATTAAAGTTATGTTCAAGAGTATTTTCTTTACAAGACTTCTTTTTTGCCATACTGGGGATTGAACCCAGGGGCATCTACCTCTGAGCTACACCTCCAGCCCTATTTTTTATTCTTTATTTTGAAACAGGGTCTCACTAAGTTGCAGAGGACCTCACTAAGTAGCTGAGGCTGGCTGCAAATCTCTGTCTTTGCTTCCCAAGTACTGGGATTACAAGTATGCACCATCATGCTTAACTTCAAGACTTTTAAAATGTTCTCAATATTAAATTTCTTTTTCTTTCTATTTTTCCAATGTAATTTTGACAATCACTTATCAAAATTCTGAGTATAGTATTATCAATAAATTTTATTTTTATTAAATTCAAAATTCTACAAACACACTTAAAGTCCTATATAAGATAATAAGCTCTAATATAATTATAGCATGATAGATATGAATATTCACTTAGCCATCTAGATTATATATTCATTTGGTCAATGACCCTGGAATTAAAAATAAAAATTGATTCTTCAAGAGTTCAAGTTTCTTGCTTAAACATAACAAATTTCTTTTAAAATAGTCATATTATTGCACTATAGTTTTATTTGGAGTAGAATGGTAAGTAAGTTCATCTTATACATTTTTTTGTTTTGTTTTGTTTGTGGGTCTGGGGATGGAACCCAGGGGCATTCGACCTCCAAGCTACACCCCCTGCCCTATTTTTTGTTCTTTATTTTGAAACTAGGTCTCACTGAGTTGCAGAGGGCCTCATTAAGTAGCTGAGGCTATCCTCAAACCACGATCCTCCTGTCTCAGCCTCCCAAATGCTGGGATTACAAGCGTGTGCCACCACGCCCAGCACATCTTATACATTTGTATATGTGCGTAATAGGTCTGTCAGAAATCTAAAAATTCACTTATAATAAAAAGTATACACTGCACTTTCTTTTATGAAGTAGATGAGAAATATATAGAATGGTTTACATACTATCTTATTAATTAGGTCTTAAGTCTGAAAACAGAAGGACTTGTTCCATCTGCTGTAACAGACCATTTGGCATATTTATTCCCTGGTCCTGAATTATTTAGATATATATGCTTATAAATTATATATTTAAGACTATCAAGGGATCATACTACCTGGCTTAAAAACAGGAATGATAGTACCTTATCCACAGCAAAACCAGAATTAAGATAACTCAAAAGTTAAACCTGCTTTAAAAAGTATAAGATTATGCCAAGGTAGGCAAGACCAAAATAAAACAAAACTGTAGATGACATTTTTATTTTTCAAATCCAAGAAGCTATCCACTGAGCATCTCATAGCATACTCCATTAAGAAGTCTTTGCCAGGCCAGGTGTGGTGATGCATACCTGTAATATTAGTACTTGGGAGATTTACAGGTATGCATGCTGAGACAGGAGGACTGCTGATTCAATATCAGCCTCAGCAACTTAATGAGGCCCTCAGCAACTTAAGGAGATGTTAATTTATTGAGTAACTTATTTTTTTTCCAAAATAAAAAATTAAATAGTGCTGGAAGTATAGCTAAAAATAGTTTATTGCCAATATTTGACATCAAACAATTCTTACCTATATTTTAAATAAGAATTTTATTAAGTTTTATATTAAATAAGAATTTCATTTTTATAACAAATAGTAATAAGATAGTGATCTAAAGAGTAATGGTTTAAAGATAAATAAACACCTATATAAACACTGAAATAGAAAGATATTGCAGAATGCAATGGTCAGCATAGGATAGAGGTAGATATGCAGATTAAAGGAAAAGAAAGGTGAACTTTAAAGAAACACTAGCACTGAGGGGAGATGAGAAGTCAAAAAGTCCACAGAGTCTTTCATCTAAGAGGTAGGTACTTTGGCTAACCCACAAGTAAGTTATACATTATTTAAAATAGAAAACTACTGAAAGAACAAAGCTTTTTATTTTTATAAAAATGAATACAAAATATCTGTATCAAAAAATAAAGAGCTTGCAAAGTAGACAGTTTTATGTAACAAACTATATTCTACTAATTATTCATGGTAAAATGCATTCAACCCTTAACACACAAACCAACATTTTTTTTTGATGCATTGTAATCATAATGAAGTTCAAACCTACGAGTTTTAGAGTGAAAATCAACATGGAAAAACAAATGTAGATTACTTTTATAGATGGGTTTTCTGATTATAGATATTGTGGAACTAACAAAAGATTTCAACTCCTAAAAGTCAAATAGTGTCAATTTGTTAAAATGAGCTGAGGTTATAGAACAGTAACACTGTTAGTACAGAGCCTGGCATAAAGCAGATTCTCAATAAAGCCTACTTATTTCCTCCTATTCTTTTAGATAGAGAAAGTTTATTTAGAATAAATTGGACTTTTAGCTAATGTATTAACTATGCATGTTTCCTTGGGATCAATAAACAGTGAATCATTTTCACAAAGAGCAGAGAGTAAAAGAACCTGAGAAATGTCCAGGATGTAATAGTAGCTGCAAGAATTTGACCATTTCCTCTGAGAAAGAAACTTGTCATGTGATCACTAATCTATGAACTATAACTTTGGACAGAAAACAATTAAGATTTTACCAGAAAAAATAAACAGACAAAAACAAGTTTGCCTAAAAGAACACATGAACACTAGTTCCTGTGTTGCCACTGATTATTTGTATAAACTTGGGTCAAGTTACAATTTGTTTCATGGGTTCTGATGATCTGATCATAAATTTGAATTTAAGTCTACCTTTCAGCTCCAACAAATTGCAATATTATATATATATATATATATATATATATATTGTTTTCTGTAGACACAAAGATACATGATCACACATAACTGACAAGCAGATAATCTCAATTACTAATTTTTTCACACCAATGATAGTACTTATGATGCATGTAGTTTGAAGAGAAATACCCAAGATAAGAATGACACACAAGACATTATGTCTGTAATTTTTGAGCTGATATGTATGTACTTTGCCATTGAGACCACTATGGTGGGAAATGGGTAAATTTTTAACATAAAAAATTAGTATAGGGTTTTAAGTCAATTTAATTTCTATATCTCCATAGGAAAAAAATCTAACATGTACTCTACCATTATTGCGTGTATCAGTCACAAAGTTTCAGAGAGATACTCTCAAATGAGTGTTCATTTAAACCTAACTTCCTGAAAACCAGGTAGATATAGGGTAAGCAATTAAAGATATTACTAAATAGTACCACTGTCACCAACTCATTAAATACAAATATACATCCACAGTCATCTCCCACAAGTTAGCTAAAAAAAAAGACCAAAACTATGTACCCTGCCCTACTTTTGTCCCCCTTCATTTATTTAAGGTATCAAACTGATAACAGAAAAATATGTTAAAAATAAATATAAACTTGTATAAAAATCAGTCGTCCACATAAAATTGTGGCCTAAGAATAGTTAAATATTTGTTTTCCACATTCAGGCAGAATCAGCAAATGGCCCAAACAATTTGCTGATGAATAGAACTAGTTCAGGTGGACTATTTTACTACTCTCTGAACTACAAACCCTGTTTCACCCACTCCCGGCGAGTTTCTCCAAAGGTTTTTTACTCTTTACTGATAGGCAGGGAAATAATTTAGTGACCAACTACCTGTCAGCATAATTATTGCGACTATGTATATCACTTTTCAGAATTAATTGAAATCAGGGGAATTCTACCTCCGTGCTATGCTCCCAGCCCTTTCTGTTGTTTTATTTTTATTTTGAAACAGGATCTCACTAAGTTGCCGAGTATCTAAGTTTCCTCAAACCTGCAATCCTCTGTCTCAGCCTTCCAAGTACTGGGATTACAGTCACACACCACCATTTCTAGTCAGGAAATGTAAAATTTGATCAATACTATAAATCATTTAGACCTAAAGTACATCTATAGTTTACTCCACAAAAAAACAAGAGAAAATACTTTCTTATCAAGAGCATGTAGAGCATTCTCTAAGATAACCTATATGTTAGCTAATAAAAATGGATCTCAATAAATTTAAAGTAATTAAAATTGCACACATATTTTCTGAAAAAATAGAATGAAATTGAAAATTGATAACATGAATAAATTTGAAAAGTTCACAAATGTGACTAAATTGAAAATCATACTACCAAATAACTGATGAGTGAAAAATCAGGTGACACAGGAAACTAGAAAGTTCTTTGAGGGCTGGGGGTAGGGCTCAGTGGTACAGCATTTGTCTAGCATGTGCAAGGCCCAAACCTGTTCCCCAGTAGTTTGAGATGAATGAAAATGAAGACATAATATATCAAAACTTATGAAATGTAGAATAGTATACAATTTTTATAAAAATACACTTGTAAAATCAGGATAAAATTTACAAACCAAAAATAAACCCATACATCTGTGGTAAACTATAATTGACAAATTAATGAAATCTCAGTGTGGATAAGCTTGAGAGGTCAAAACTACAGGGAAGAATAGTCTAAGTGGAGCTCTCAGACTTTGAGCAGTATTACCAACAGGATATGTACCTGGTTCACACAATGCTTGGTTGCCGTGGGCAGCATACTGATTCTTCTAGCCTGTCTCAGTGGTTCCCAGCTTCCAGCCTTTCTTCATGGTCATTCCACATTTTTGGCATTTCTAAATCTCAGGGATTTTTCTTGCAACCTTGGCCTCACACTCACAACTTCACAAATTGCTTCATTTAAGCCTTTGCAGGATAACATCTTTGTCACATGTTGCCTGCCTTGCCAGACCTTCCTGCAAAATCTTGGGGGAAGATTCCATGATCCCCCTTTTCCAACAAAGCCAGCATTACATGACCGCTGAAATTGACAGCCAGCAGGAAAAGTAGTCACATGTTTTTAATCATTGATGCTAAGCCCTTTTCAATCACATTCAAGTGTCCCAAGTATATTCAGGTCACATCTGGCCCCACCTCCATTATGGCCACTACTGGCCCTGCCTTTATCATGGTCACTTCTCCCTCCTTCCCTTCATCCATCTTTTTTTTTCCACCTCATCTCTCTTGTCCCTCAATTTTACACAGGCCTTTCTGGCCAGACTATAAATCTATAGTCTCTCTGTTTAACTTTCTGTTCCCAAACTTCATTGTATACTTCACTGAATGTGGATTTTAATATCCTGGAGGCAGTTTGGATACTTCGCTGTCTTGAGATTTCCTTCGCCAGCATAATCATCCCATCACCTTAAAATTCTGCCTCACATAAAGTTTCAGGACATGGGCAAAATAACTAATAACTTCTTCATCAGAATATAACATGGATGGCTTCTATTCCATTTTCCTATGAAGTCCTTTTTTCTCTCTTAAATCTCTTCAGTGCATTATTTTACCATATGCCTTTCTACCCATATTCTGGGCCTACCATCTTCTTGCAAACCATTTCCAAAGGTTCATAAAACACGTGCAGAACTCAGAGTATGGTGTCAGGAAACAGAGAGAGGGAGAGTAAAAGGCTCTCACACAATGGAGGCCAGAATTGGAGAGAGCCTTATCTAATCCCCAAGGCCACGCCTCCAGGAACATCTCCTTAGCAACCAAGCCCTGCTTCCGACATTCTAAATAGGAACCATTATAGAACTAGACTCATATATGTCAGAGATTTTAAATTATGAGAGCAATAGTGAAAAATAATTAAGATTAATATACTAAAGTTACTAATATGAAATTGAATAACAGAAGAAAAGGTGGATAATGTGGGTAAAGAGATGGACATTCTCAAAAGTTTGAAAAAATGATATGCTAGAAATATAAAACTAGCATGGACATGGAAAACAAATAGATGAGTGTGTTCTCACCACAAAAAAAAATGAAAAGTACATGATGTTAAAAAAAATGATGGGTAAGCAAGATGATAGACATGTTAATTACCTTGACTTGATCATTTTATGATGCACACATACATCAAAGTTGATGCTGTAGATCATAAATATTTATATCTTTTATTTGTCAGTTATAATTTAATGAAGCTAGGAGGTCATAGAAAATCAGTATACACGAAGGAAGGTCAATCAAAACTTTCTGAACCGCAAAGCAAAAGGAAACGAATGAAGAAATAAAAATTATCCAAACACTATGGGAAAATTTAAAAGGTATACTATATATAACGGCAATATAAGAAAGAAAAGCAAGTAAGGTAGAAACAGTACAAAATATATTTGAAGTGAAAAAACTTTTCAAATTATGTTTATAATTTAAAAGATGTATTGTAATCATGTAATATAGTGAGATCCAAAGTGCTATATTCATATAGTCACACATCACCTGGTGTGTTTCCCTCTTGTATTAACATTGCTCCACTTCCTCCTTCTCCATACCTACTAGGGAGATTGTACATAACATTATTCAAACTATTTTCTTCTTCAATCCTAATTTTTTATCTTCCCATCTTCCTCTCTGAATCTCATTCCGATATGCTACTGCTCTTTTCTCCTAATTTATTTGAAGGCTCTTTTGTTTCCTATCTTCTGTCTACCTTCTTCATATGAAAGGAAGCATATATCTTGACTTTCTGAGTCTGGCTGATCTCACTCCGAATGATATTCTCTAGTTCCATTCATTATACTGCAAATGACATAATTTTGTTCTTCTTTATGTCTGAGTAAAATTCCATTGTGTGTATATCACTCATTTTCTTAATCCACTTGCCTGTCAATGGACACTTAAATTGGTTCCATAATTTGGCTAATGTGAACTATATTGTTAAAATAGGGGAATTTCAGACACAAGAGTATATATTCAGAAAGCTAGGAAAACAACAAAGAGTGTATATATATATATTACACACACATATATACAACAAACAGTGTATATATATATTACACACACATATATACAACAAACAGTGTATATATATATTACACACACATATATACTGATTACATATGAATTAATTAACAACTTATGCAATTGTGCTGCATATTCAAACTGTACAAAATCAAAAACAGAAAAAATATCCTGTAAGAAGAAAGGAGAAACTGTGTGTGGTGGCACACACTTGTAATCCCAGTACTTGGGAGGCTGACAGGAGGATCAAAGATTTGCAGCCAGCCTCAGCAACTCAGTGAGTGCCTACAGAACTTAGTGAGATTCTGTTTCAAAATAAATATAAAATAGGGATCTCGGTTCGTGGACAGTCTCAGCTACTTAGTGAGGCCCTCTGCAACTTAATGAGATCTTGTTTCAAAATAAAGAATAAAAAATAGGTCTGGGGCTGCAGCTCAGAAGCAGAATGCACCTGGTTTCCATCCCAAGTTCCATAAAAAGATAAAAAATAAAAAGGGGGGAACAAGGATAACGTTTATGTCAGATGTCTCTTCAAAACCCAAGCATAAGCCTGGTGTGGTGGCACATACGTGTAATCCCCTTGCTTGGGAGGCAGAGACAGGAGGATCGCGCATGTTCGAAGCCAGCCTCGCTGGCTTAAGAGACCCTGTTTCCAAATAAAAATATAAAATATGTTTGGGAGTGTAGCTCGCAGATAGAAGGGCTTCCAGGAACCCCAGTACCAACAAAAAAACAAAAATCAGAAAAACACTAAAAAAAACCCACAAGCATAAAATAGGAGAGTGAAGCAAAATATGTAAAGCTTTGAAAGAAGAAATAAACAATAACCTATAATTATTAATCCAGAAAAATTGTACTTCAAAATGAAGGAAAATAAAGACTGTGTCTGTCAAACGAAAATTAAAGGGAATTTTACAGGTAGACTATGACTATCCATGTAAGATGGAATCATATGAGTCTAGAATTTTGATACATGTAAAGAGCAATGAGCAAAGTGCAAATGAAGTAAAAGTAACTTTCTAGTTTCTATAGCCTTAGCTAATATATTAGGTGACAATATTTTCAAAACAATTATTACAAATTTTATTTGGTAATTTGAGGCATAAGGATAAGGGAATGAATGACAGAAATGTAAAAAGAAACAAGCTATAAGGTAACAGAACTAGCTGTAAAATATATCATAATATTTGAAAATAGACTTTAATTCCCTATAAATTTATACTATAAACTTCTCGATGTACTCTAGCTTTTTTTTAAGTATAATCCTCAGCTGAAAATAGAGAAGGCAGAAAAATAGACAGGAGAGAGGGAAAGAAAATCAGAAGCAAAGAATTAAGGCAATGCATAGAAAATAATTATTTTCACATTAAAAGTAATTTGTCTATTGCAAATAAAAGACAGAGAATATTACAGTTTATTTAAAAATCACACAATTCTATATTTTCTGCAAGAAGCTAACTTGAAATATAAAGACAAAAATAAAAAGAATCTGATGGTGAAAGATATTTCATGCTAATGTCAATCAAATAATGTTAGAGGGGCCATATTAATTTCAGACAAACAGATTTCAGAATGAGGGAAACTACAGGGATAAAGAAGAAAATTTATTAATGATAAAAGGTCAATTCTCTAGGAAGACATAACAATCCTTAAGGTGAATGTGAGAAACAAGAGAGTTTCAAGGTATGTGAAGCAAAACTGATAGAACTTCAGTGAGAAAAAAAAATGAACATACTATTTGGACACTTCAACACCCATCTATCAGTAATTGACAGATCCAGCAGGCAGAAAATCAGTTAAGACAGAGTTCACCAAAACAGAACCATCAATCAAATGGATTTAATTGACATTTATAAAATTTTTACCCAACAATAAGAGAATTCACATTCTCCACAAACTTATTTAGATAATTTACTAAGAAGCTGGGCCCCAAGCATACCTTAACAAACTTAAAATAATATAAATCATATAATTTTATACTGCTAAACCCCAGTGAAATTAAACTGGAAATAATTCACAAAAAGAGAACTGGGAAACCTCAATATTAAGAGATGAAAAAGCAGACTTCTAAATAACGTATCAATATAAATTTGAAACAGTTTGAAGGAAATCTAACTTCCTAATTTTGAGGGAATGCAGTAAAACATTACCTAGCAGAAATTTTGTAGAATGGCATGGATACATTATTAAGAAGAAAAAGATAAAATCAATTATCCAATTTCCTCCTTAGGAAACTAAAAAGGAAAAAAAAGATAAAATCAAGCCCCCCCCCCAAAGAAGAATAAATATAATAATAAAAATAAAAGAAGGAGTAGTAAATATATTATAATTTTATAGTAAATATTTATAGTAAAACAAATTCCAAAATAAAAAGGCTTGGAATATGGAGGTAAAATGCTACTGGCTTCAATTCCCAGTACAAAAAATACAGACATCAATGAGATTGATATCATGGAATCAATGAAACCAAAATTGATTCCTTTAAAGGAAAATTGATAAATCTTTATTCAAAGTAAAAAGAGAAAAATTACTTATATTCTTAACATTAGAAGTTAAAAAGTAATTAACAGTGAAATCAGGGACATTGATATTAAAGGAATATTATAAACAGGTTATATGCATACAAATTTGATAACATGGGTGAAATATACCAATTCATAGGAAAAAATTATCAAAATTTACATGAGGAGAAATAATCAAATTAGGAAAATATGTACTAAGTAAATTGAATTATTTAAAAATTTTTCAAAGTATAAAGTACTAGGCTAAGATAGGTTCAATGATGAATTAAGAAAGAATTGACACAAAAAATAGAAAAAAATAGAATACTTCTTAATTTGTTATATGAGGTCAATAACATCAATAACTGGTTAAGGATAGCCAGCATAAAAAGATAAAGATTTTATCAAAAAAATAAAAAATGTGATCCAGGTATTGCAATAAATGTATAAATAATTTTTATGATCAAAGTTAAATTATCATCTTTAAATAAGTTCTTATGAGTATAAATTTTTAGCAAGTCTCCTACAAGAACAAAGTAAAAAACCTATAATACATACACACAAAAGAAATAAAAATACTTACAAATTTATGACATTGTCTTTCTTTTAAAAATTAGATTATAAATTAATATCTTGCAGGTTCATTGTGAATATGCTCATGCATATGTGGAACCACTAGTTAAGAGAGATTTTAATTGTTCTATCTATAGTTTATATTCCCATTTTCCTGTGACTAGTACTGTTTATTTGCAAAATTGGTAGCTGAGAGAAAGCTGCAATCTATGACTAGGAAATAACACAACCTGTCATATGTAGATTACTCACATATTGCAAAACCCATCTTAACAACTGATCATATTCTAAAACAAAGTACAATGAAGCTTTAGTTTCATATTGCAAATCAGTCAATAATTACTTATACTAGGTTTCATAAGTAGTCTTGTTTTCCTACCATGTTCTAATGTTTTTTTCCCTTTTATTTTAACAACTACCCATCCCCTTCTAGATATGAGAGATTAAAGTTTTACTGAATTCTGTGCTGATGAACAATTATGTTATAGTAAATTTCTAGGGAGTTTAATAAAAAGTTAAGAGTACAATATAAAACTCCTTTGAAAATTAGGTATTCTTCAAGATTAAAATTTCTTTTTAGGCCCCTTCTGTTAAATGGCACATACAATCCAACTAAAACTTTGAACTAATCATTTGCCAACTGTTAATGAAATCATGGTCACTGTTAAGGGTCTTTAAGCTCCCCCCCAAATTGCAGCTGAACATAATTAACAATTTGTTTTAATTCGCTGTAACTCTAAAGCAAGCCAGATCAATTTTTTGGTCATTAAAATTTGTAAAAAATATTCTCAAGTGCCAAATCTATTAGAGAGTTTAAATTGGCATCTGTCTTTATAGATTATTTTAACTCAATAAAGTGTTTATAATGGGAATGCAATGCTTTACTAGTAAGTACTCAACACGGAACATGAGCAAACCAATGATTCATATTCAGATAAAAAATCCTTTTTATTAAATATCTCACCTATATTTAATATTCATATAAGAATCACCATAAAATATTATAAAATAATTATTAGTTAAATATTTATGGGCTTTTTTTGTTTTACCAAGAAAGTTTCTTAACTTGAGGTTTCATGCAATTTCATCATCTCCTAGCAAAGATATTTTAAAGAGGGAAAGAATAAGAGTTAATCAGAAACCTTCCAGTCAGACTTTCCTGCTTCCCTGATTTCCTGTCTTAATGACTAACTTAAATTCTTTATATTTCAAAGAACAAGATTTCCTTGGCAATTGTGAATTGAATTTGGAAATTAAAACGAATGTAATCTTATGTTTGATAGTTTCATCAAGATAAGAGAAAATACTTATCAAGTACTATGTTAGAATATCTGATTATAACCTTACATTTGAGAGATGTATGCAGTTGGGAGTCTTTCACAATAAAGTGAAGAAACTTTTAAAACCTTTGCATAATAATTCCTTGCCTATATCCCCCAAATAACTTACTTTTATTAAAGTAGAATAGAAAGTAAGCTATAATTTTTCTCCCACGTGTGCAAATGATGAACATTTAAAGCTAAATTACACTCCCATGTAATTTTTACTGTGCTATGTTCTGTGAGTCTTCAGTATACACAACTCAAGTCATCAATATTTGATTCATTCCTGTATAAGTAAAAGAGTTCATTTTCAGGGACTGAACCAAAAGTGTGCTACCTGTGCTGCAACATTTTCATTGCAGAAGTGCATTCTAAAATAATTTTCTCAACTTGATTGCCAAAGCATATTTAATGAATAATAAAAACTTTCATATGTAATACTGAATTATTTTAATAATTAAAATAAGTATTGAAGTTTACAGTGTTCCATGTGTATACTTGTAGAACAAAATGCCTGCCCAGGCACAAACAGATAACTCTATATTTTGGTTATAAAAAAAGAAGACATACTACGAAAATCTCAAAATGACAATCTGTATATTTGTATGCTTAGACATAGATATTGACTAATAAGAGAAATACTTGTAGGCATATCTTTTGGCTGGTAATTATAAAAACCAGTTGGCCAGGGTAAAAATGTATAGACCTCACAAATTAAATATCACCACCCAAAGCATAAGTGATGTATATTTTATATTGACTGGTAAATTCAGGACAACTGAGAGAAAGACTGCATATCTACCAAACATAAGGAGAGCTACACTTTCATATTACCTACAGAGGACAAAGAAAGGACAATTAATACAGTTGGCAGTGGGGCATGGAGATGTGGGAGGGGAGAGGAGACATCAATGTAAATCATTAAAGCTTGCCATGGAAAGAGAAGATTTCTAAAATTAGCATTTAAGTATTTATAATTAGCTACATGACATTCAGGGCACACTATTCCAAACAAGTAGATCATTGAGTATGGAAAGCAAATGAAGTCTGAAGTAGTATGGCACATCAAGGAGAACTATAACTTGATGCAGTTGACAAATGAAGAATAGAGCTATGAGAAGGTGATGGTATGAGAGTTGACATTAATAATAATTATGCAGGAATCAGAGAAGTGCTTTATAATAGTTAAAACTAACCTAAGAAGAAAGAGAAATCATGAGTAGTTTTATTTTTAAGAAATTAAATCTGAATTGAAAGCTAAAATCAATAATACCAGGACATGATGGCATCACTAGTGAATTCAATTAAAATCTAATTCAAAGTTTTTTCAGAACGTAGAGGAGGGTTAGCCACTGTGCAACTGACTTTATGGGCTCAACCTTATCCTGATCACAAAACCAGACAAACAACATTTCAAAAGTGCAGACTAATATCTTTCTTGAATATAGACACAAAAGTATTTCATAAAATACTGGCAAAATAAAAAACAGTAAAACTAAAAAATCCATCATAATAGATATCTATCCTTAAATGACAAAATTCACTTATTCTTAGAAAAAAAAGTTATCTACCATATTGATGAAATTAATGGAAAATCATGTAACAGTTTAAATGGATATAGTAAGAAGTCTGAAAATTCAACATTATTTTATGATAAAAACTCAGAAAATTGAGAATACAAAGAAATTTAATAAAAAGATTTATTAAACCTGTTAGAGGACATATAAAAGTTTCATAATGCTAACATAATGGTTAAATATTAAATGTTTTCCAATGAAGAAGAGGAATGTTTCAAGGATATGTATGCTAACAATTTCGGGAGATCCTATCCAGTTTAATAAGGCAATAAATAAAAAACATCCAGACTTCCGGGAAGATGGCGACCGAGGAAAGCGGGGCTTAAGAGCCCCGCTAACAACTAATCTCCATTACCACAAAATCAGCCCCTTTCATAGCCAGAAAACACCATCACCAGAGAAACAAAAAAATCACCAGGCTCCAGAGAGAAAGCGGACTGAGAACAGAGCTCAGAGCCAGAGGAGATACACCGGCCTCACGCCCGAGGATGCGGCAGCAGCGCCATACTGCCGGCGGCAGCGGCGATTTCACCGGACGGCTACAGCAAGCCGAGGTGAGCCGCTGTGGAACAGCCAGGCGGGATTTCTCGCCGCAGGTAAAATCTAAAGCTCCCAGTGGCTGAGCTCAGCACACGCTGCAGGGATTCAGAGTGGAAATCAAAACCAAGAAGAAATACGCCAGCCTCACGGCCGAGGGCGTAGCAGCGGCGCCATATTGCCACCGGCGGCAGCAGCAGAGAATTCACCAAATCCAGTACAGCTACATCTGCATACTCAAGAACAGTGAGTCAAACTACGGGCCACAGAGGAGAAATCCCAGTACTGTACTCCCTGGAACTTGACCCAGGGGGGAAGGGCGGTGGCAGAGATATCACACCATAGGAGAACGTGCAACCTGGCACCCCCCACAGTCTAAAGCAGCCTCTATTGACTCTCTGGGTCAGAGACTCTGTGATACAACCCAGTAAAGGAGTAGTGGGGTCTGAGATACTACAGACTCGAGATCCAGAACACCTTAAGTGAAGTCATAGTGACCCAAGGGAAGAACCCAGAGAAGGCACAAACTTCCTAAATCATGGGAAAGAGGAATAATACTGGAGCAATGAATGCCCACAACCCCACAACATCAGAACATGATAAAACAGAAAATCAGAGATTTCTAGAAGATCAAATCAGGAAAATAACTGTAGAAATAATAGAGGTGCTTCAAAAAGAACTCAGAGAGAGCCAAAAAGAGATAAGGGATGCAATTAATGAAGTAAAGGCCTCAATTCAAAGCACAAACAACCGATTAGACCACATGGAGAACAGAATCTCGCTCTTAGAAGATGATCATTCCAAAAATGAACGCATAGTTTCTAATCTAGGAAAAAATATCCGACAGCAGGAATCTGATATTGAAGAAATATGGGCCCATTTTAAGAGAGCTAACCTAAGAATAATTGGAATAGAGGAGGGAAAAGAAAGTAACACTAAAGGGATCAACAATCTCTTTAAGGAAGTAATAGCAGAAAATTTTCCAAACATAGAGCAAGAGGTTGATACACAGGTCCAGGAAACTTATAGAACTCCCTTTAGACAGGATCGGAGAAGAGGATCCCCACACCACATAATTGTCAAAATGACCAATGTGGAAGCCAAGCAGAGAATCTTAAAGGCAACAAAAACAAAGGGCCAAGTGACATTCAGAGGCAAACCAAGTAGAATCACTCCAGACTTCCCAAACCAAGTCATGAGAGCCAGAAGGGCTTGGAGTAACATATTCCAAACTCTGAAAGAAAACAACTTCAAGCCAAAAATTTCCTACCCAGCAAAACTTTCTATCAAATTAGATGGAGAAATAAGAAGCTTCCATGACAAACAGAAACTGAAGGAATTTATGTCTTCAAAACCAGCACTAGAGAAAATACTCAAAGAGATTAACTACAAAGAAGAAATAGGTAACACATACCAGAACCAGAGAAACAAGATTTTCCATCCAACAGACAACTAAGACTAGTTATCTGTGAAAATTCATTATTTATGTTAGTCTTTTACCTATCTCTAAATGGTATTGTTTGCCTTTATTGTTAATTCTTAGGATTTCTAGTTGGAATATTAATATACCTTCAGATATAGCATTTGGAAATATTTTTTCCCATTCTATTAGTAACTGTTAACTCTGTTTACATTGTCTTTGGATATACAATATTTTTTTCTATTTTTTAAGGAGTTTGTATACTCTTCTGTTGCCTGTGCCATTGAAATCATATCTAAGAAATCACTGCCAATTTCAATGTTGTGAGGTTTTATGACCCAGATTTTCTTCTAAAAGTTTATAGTCTTAAGATTTATATTTAGCTCTTTTATCTATTTTGAGTTAATATTTGTATATGGGATTAGGTAAGGGTCCAACTTTATTCTTTTCCATGTAATTATTATGTTTCAACAATATTTAGTTAAAATATTATTATTTCTACCACCAAATGTTCATGGAAACCTTGTCAAAAATAACTTGACAATATAGGGAAGAATTTAGCTCTAGGCTTTTATTTAACTCCAATGGTTTATATATCTGCCTTTAGAATAGTACTACACTGTTTCAATTATTGTAGCTTTATATGGTTTGAAATCAGAAAATATATATCTTCTAGCTTTGTTCTTTTTCAAGATCGTTTTGGGTATCTAGAGTCCATTTTCCATATTAGGATAGATTTTTTTTCTGAAAAATAAATATATAAATATATGATAGTTTCACCTAAAAAAATAGAAAAAAAATATTCTCTGGTAAGAAAGAAAGTAAAAAGAAATATTGAAATGTTATCTTTAAGTCATCAAAAGCTTGGTATCAGACAAATGAAACTGTTATGCGAGATTATCATTTTTAATTTTGGATAAATTGCTATAATACTAGATGTCAACCACTAAGCCAAGCATGGGAGGGAGAGATGGGGAGAGAATGGGGTGGGGATCGGGTGAGGGCTGACTGGGCGATGTGTGCGTGTATGTCTACAAAAGTTTGTATCCCACTATGATGTATGAATACAGTGCACCAATAAAAAATAAAAAAATAAAAATTAAATAAAAATAAATAAATAAATAAATAAAAAACATCCAAATTTAAAAGAAGATCATCCAAATTTACTATTCATATAAAAACATGATCATAAATACAGAAAACGCTAAAGGCTCCATAAAGTGTTGCCAAAATAAATCAATAACTCTACAAGTTCATAATACATAAGGTCAATATATAAAATATGTATAAATATTAGCAATGAACATTTGAATGATAAAATTTTAAAAACTATATTTACAATTGCATTAAGAATATACAGGTATAATCCACAGATAGAATCCTAGACTTGGGAATCTTGGGCATGTTCATCCATAGATATAATCCTAGACTTTGGAAACTGAGACAGAAGGATAGATATCAAGTTTTAGGCCAGCATGCATTAACTTAGTGAGAACATATTTCAAAATTTTAAAAAATTGATGGAGGGGTAGGTAAAAATAAAAATGGCTGGAGAGATAGTTATACTCTCAAAATCTTAAAATATTTCTTAAGAAAATAAAATGCCTAAGTACCATGTTATATATATAAACACATTAGAATGTTCAGTATTATTTAAACTTTAATTGTATATTACTTGATCTATGGATTGAATATGATGATAATCACAATAATAGTAAACTGTCTTTTGAAAAAATTGATGAGTCAAGTTAAAATTTACATAGTAAAGCAAAATACCTAGAAGTCTCAGTTTTAAAAAAGTGATATACTGCCAGGCATGGTGGCGCATGTTTGTAATCCCAGCACTTGGGAGGCTGAGACTGGAAGATTGCACAGGTTTGAAGCCAGCTTCAGCTATTTAGTGAGGCTCGCAGCAGCTTAGTGAGACACTTTTTCCAAATAAAATATAAAATAGGTCTGTGGGTATAGTCTGGAGGTAGAATGCCCCTGAGTTCCATCCCCGGTACCGCAAAAAAGTGATATACCATCTGATTTCATTACTTACAGGCAATAGTAATTGTAACAGTACAATAATATTGTAAGAATATAATTCAATGGACCATAACAGAGGGTCCAGAAATTCATATACTTATATATGGTCATTTAATTTTCAACAAAAGTGCCAAGATAATTTAATGGAAGAAGAATTTCAACAAATGATTCTGGGAAAATTGGATACCCAAATAAAATAAAATGAACCTCAAAATTTGCCTCACACCATACAAAATAATAAATAAATCATAGGAGCCAAAATGACAAAACTTTTAGAAGGAAACACAGTAAAAATCTTCCATGACATTAAATTAGGCATAACATATTCGACATCACTAATCATTATGAAAATTTAGACTAAAATTTTAAGGAAACATAACTACATGTCTAATAGAATGGCTAAAATTTAAAGATTGGCAAACCAAGTGGTGGTGAGAATATAGAGCAACTAGAACTTCTATAATGCTTATAGAATTGCAAATCAAATGAGACATTTTATCAATTTGTCAACTTATTTATAAAGTTACGTAAACTTACCATATGACCTATCAGTTCCACTCCTGGCTTCATTCAAGAGAAATAAAAACAGATATCTAAAATACATGCAACATATCACCATAAACTTATAGTGCTATAATTCATAAAAATAAAAATAACCAGCAGGCAAATTATAATCAACTGGTTAATAGATTGACAAATTTTGGCATAATCACAAAACAAAAAAATAAACTACTGAAGCAAGCAATGTCATAGATACATCAGAAGATCATGCTAAGTTTAAAAACCATAATATACAAAGAATTTAAATACTTAAAATTTAAAAAATAATTTAATCAAGAAATGGGGAAATGAACTAAATAGATACTTCAAAAAGAAGAAATATAAATGGCCAATAAATACACAAAAAATGTTCAACATTCATAGCAATCAGGGAGATGCAAATTAAAACTACATTGAGATTTCATCTAACCCCATGTTAAATAATAGTGATCAAGATGTCAAAGAACAATAAATGCTAGTAAGGATGTGAAGAATTAAAAAATCTTCTATACTTTTCGTTGGATTGCAAACTAGTTCAGCCTCTATAGAGATCAGTGTGGAGATTCCTCAGAAAACTGGGAATGGATCCACAATATGACTAGGCTATACTGCTCCTGGGTATCTTTCCAAAGGGGTTGAAACCAGAGAACTACAGTAACATAACATGTGCATAACCAGTCATAGCAGCACAATTCACAATAGCCACACTATGGAACCAACCTAGGTCTCCATCACGAGATGAGTTACACAATTATGGGCTATAACAACAGTGGAATTGTACTCAGCATTAAAGCACAGTGGAAGTATACTCAGCATTAAAGAACAAAATTGTGCCAATCTGTCTTCTAATTATACCTTCATAATTCATTTCAGTTATCTGAGTTTTGGTTTCTTCATCTGTAAAATAGGATAATATCTGTTTTGATTGAGTATTTTGAGCATGAAATTAGAAATAAGAAATTTTATGTGAAATGATTTTGAAACACAGCAAGGTTTTATGACATCAGTGATTATGATGTGCATATGCATACACCAAATTGTCTATTTTTAAAATATATTCTATCCAAAGAGTATAGTATGGGTATATAGATTACAAACCATGTAAATGTTTTCACATATATCTATATGAGAACTATGTGATACATAGTGTTCCTACTATGAATAGGTATCATTTATAAATAAATGATTATAAATAGGTATCATTTATAATCCAAAGAACTTATTTTCTCTCTCTAAAAAAACACAAAGATTCTCTAGATGGAATAGCAAAAAGGTTGCATTATAATATCACTTGAGTGTGTTTGGCTTTTTCATCTGATAGAGTTCCTCTCCAAAGACATTATAGTTCTAAGAAATGCACTAAAAGCCCAGAAGGAGTCTGCTCGAGTTGATTTATTTTATAAACAAATGTTACAGGCAAGAGTGAGGAATAAAAAAGCACTTAACCCTTGTTAACATTTAACATAGAGGGATAATAATGTACATTACTTCCATAATTGAGATTCATGTATTACAAGAGATAAAATATACTTTTAAATGACTTCATTGTAGTTTGATTAAGTATTATTTTACTGGACTAATTTATCAATATATTACTTATCTATATTAAACCTTTCAGTTAATAATATATCAATTTTAGTCTATATAGCCAAGATCTAAGAACATACAAGATATCTCACTGCATATAGTAGGTGTTAGATAAAGGTTATAAGATTGTAAAAATAGTAAAAATTATAACATTTAGAAGAATTATAACATGATGGCAGCATAAGATAGACTAAAGGGTTTTTTACCAAAAAATTACTTTCAAAAAGAAAAGAACCTAAATAAACCCTTTAAAACATCAGTAATCACAAGCATACTTCTTTTGACTTATCATTCATTGCAAAGAAAAACAACACATTGATAATGTATGATCTTTGTTTCACAGTTCAGAATAAAGATTCTACTCTCCTAGAGAAACATAGGTTTTGGACTTTGGATGGATAAAGGGACATCTTGACTTGTACTTCGATATCTTTTCTACATTAGCCATTTTTATATCATTTATCCCATGTTCCCATAATTCATTAATTAAAAATATAGCAAGATGAAGAAAATATAAAATAAATAAGAAATTACTTATTTGTCAAAATGCTCACTGCCTCTAAAGGTCCCCAAACTTTACCTATCATCAGAATCATACAAAGGGGTTATTGAAACAATTTGCTAGACACTACAGAGTTTCTTATACAGTAATTCTAGGATAGTGCCTGAGAATGTGCATTTCAACAAGTTCCCAGGTGATGTTGATGCTGCTGGTCTAGGAATCATGCAGATACAACAGCAAAACTAAAAGGCAATGCAATAAGTAAATCGATAGCTGAATGAAAAGTGTTAGAACAGAAAAAGGAGTGACTACATTTTCCTGGGGCCTAGCAAAGAAAGCTTTACAGAGGAAATATAAAGAATTGAAGAGAGGGTACTGTAGAAAATAAATTGGCCACTTTCAGCTATATTTTCCAAGAGCACAAATAAGTTCCAAATGGCAGATTATGATCAGAACGTGGAAGAAGTTTCATGGCATGCTTGGGAGTTGTACCTACATCCTGTAGACAACAGGTAGTAAAGTTATATAACCACAAAGGTCACATGATGAGATCTGTTCATTTGAGTACATAGAGGAGCGGATAGAGTGAGAAGGGGATAAAGAAACTACATAGATTTGTTCAATTGCACAAATAAAAAAGAGATGCTCTTTAGACTAAGACCATGGCAATAGAGATAGTAAGAATGCAGATGGATTTATCAACCATGTTCCCTGGGTTTCCTTATATGAATCCAATGAAAGGCTTACCATTCATATTATACCTGTTTCCTAGAACTAGGTGGAACAATTAAATGCAGTTTTAATCTAAACTGCAACCCCTGCTCGTGTGGCAATATACATGGTTGCTACTGTTGTAAGATTTCATATTACATCTTTAATTGTGGGCAGTTAGCAGACAGCCCCTGATTATTAAGATACTGCTGACTTTTATTGTCAGTGTGACCACAGGACAAAGCTAATAATTACTAGCACCAGAAGCAGCTTGTGGTTTTATATTACATTGAGGTAAATTACACTGGAATTAGAGTGGATTACTTTTATCAAATGGGGAATAAGCTGTTAATTAACTCCCCGCTGTAGCAATCTTTTTCTGAGCTTGCAACTGTTATTAGGTCTAGATTAAACTGTTGAATTAATTTCCCACTTACTTACTATTTCAAGAGTTTTTAATTTACCTGGCAGCAGTTTTAATGGGAAATTGTATTAGTGAGCATAAATTGTTTTGGGGAAGGGTAAACAGTTTGTGATAATGTTTATTAAGTCGTTTTGTTTGAGCAAAAGTATAATTGCAGTTTTAATTAGTGCATGGTTGTTGGAGTATTAGGTTTGAGATTACATTATGGCTTTCTGAGAAAACAATCACTCAGATAATCCCAGCATTTATAACTGATAGCCAATATAAAGGCTATGTCAATATGGCATTGACTTAGAATTTTTACCATATTTGAGGAAGGAAAATGGGAAATTAAGTGTTCTGTCACTTATCATAAAGTTTATTGGCTACTCCTACATATCATTGTTTGCCATTATGGGCATCTATTAATATATGTAAAGGGTTAACTGACCCAATTAAAAAACTAAGAGGTGTAGATCCCTATAAGGCAACATTAAAATGTGGAAATGATGACTATTTAGATAATATATTTCTGTGAATTTATTATAATTCCAATGGTAATAGTAAGTTTTATTACCAAAAATACTCATGCATTATGCTGGTATGGTGTCTTACAGACATGGCCCAAAAATGTTGGAACTTAGGAGGGATTTGAGAGAGCAGGAAACAATATCTCAATGTGGTTTTAGTTTGCATTTGCCTACTGACTAATGATATTGAACATTTTTCATGATCTTGGTGGTCGTTTGTATATCTTCTTTGGAGTAATGTCAATTTAAATCATTTGGCCATTTTTAAATTGTTGTGAAGTCATAACAGTTTTTATACAGTCTGGATATTAGACCATTTCCATGTATATGGTCTGCAAACATTATCTCCCATTATGTAGTGATTATTTCACTTTATTAAAATGACCTTTGATTTAACAAGTTTTTAATTTTGAAAATATTAAAAAAAAGACTTGCATAAGGATAGAGAGCTAGTATTTGAAGTAAGACAAAACATGGAGCTGTTTACATGATTACATATGCTCTCTTGGTCCAAAATTATATGTTTTGTTTCTTTCCAAAATTAAAGAATGATGAACACCTTTTGTAAATAAAATATTGTATTATATGTGGGTTGTTTTATCCCAAAATAGCAGGAAGTGTTTCCCTGTAAAGCTTTTATTATTACATTTCTAAATCAGTATTATACATGTTTCCAATGCTACATGCTATTACTTGATTTATACTTGATTTAGGTTATTTTAAACCCAAGTTCACATTAAACTTCCAAGGTGATAAAATATATTTAAGTGGTCAAAACCAAAAATATAATTTGGTGTTTTTCTCTATTGTTTTTGTCCAGAAATAATTGTGATGACATTTCTTAATTCAGCAAGCACATACAAAATAATTAAATTTTCTTAAAATTTGGTTAACATTTTTGACTCCATGAAAATTATCCACTATTTTTCAAAAATCCAGTAGTAAAACTCTCTTGATTATACCATACATTATAAAATACGTGAAACAAATCTAATTTTGTCTTACTACTTTCTTTGAAAAACACAGCAAAACAAGCAAAACCTTGTTCAAAATATAATAATAAAATCCAAATTCTCTGCATATTTCTTTCATGTGATCATGTGGCCATTTGTAATTTCTATGTTTCTATTGTGCATATAATAATATTTTTGTTTCTGATAAATATTGAATTTTGAATGAGGATAAAATGACGAACATGTATTCAGAATGAAATGTAATTATTTTAGTGCCAATATATCATATAATCTTTAGAAATAATAATTTGAAAAAGAAGAATTCTGGAAGACCATGTGTTCTATTTTGCTTTTTTGCAGTACTAGGGATGGACTAATATCTAGACTATACAGAGAACTCAAGATACTCAACGCTCAGAAAATCACCCAATAAAAAACAAACAAGTGAATTAAATAGATACTTCATGAAAGAAGAAATTCAAATGGCAAATAAATATATGCAAAAATGTTCAACATCATTAGCAATCAGAGAGATTCAAATCAAAACTACACTGAGAATTCAATATAACTTCAATTAGAATGCCAATCATTCAAAACACAAACAACAAATGCTGAGGAGGATGTGGATAAGTGGGAACTAATACATTGTTGGTGGGATTGAAAATTAGTGCAACCACTTTAGAAAACAGTAAACAGGATCCTCAGAAGAATGGGAAGTAATCTACCATATGATCCAGCAATACCACATCTGGGTATCTACCCAAAAGAATAGAAACCAAACTACCAAACTAATGCATGCATATTTATGTTCATAGCTGCACAATTCACAATTATCAAACTATGGAACCAGCCAAGTTGTCCATCAACAGATAAAGAGAGCATAAAACTATGAATTATGTACACAATGGAATTTTGCTGAGCCATAAAGAACAAAATTATGCCATTTGTGGGGAAATGGATAGAACTGGAAAACATTATGCTTAGTCAGATTAGACAGTCACAAAAAGTAAAAAATCAGATAAATTATTTTAAATGAAAAAGAAATGCCTATTTTTATTCCAGAGTAGGCAATGATTTCACTTCAAGGACATACATGAGAGTTAGCTATCTCTTCACTACAGACATCTACAGACATCTATAGAGTGGCTTCCTTGTGTGAAAAACAGAGAGCTTTTCCTATTGTAGGTTGTATCACCTCTTCTACTGCTGGTGTAAGATACTTTGTTGAACACTGAAATCACATGAGCATATGCAAATCTGATTCTTAGGATTCTATAAGGTTTTATTATAAAAGATGGATAAAAGTCGGGCGTGGTGGCGCACACTTGTAATCCCCGTGTTTGGGAGGCAGAGACAGGAGGATCGCGCAGGTTGGAAGCCAGCCGTGCTGGCTTAAGAGACCCTATTTCCAAATAAAAAAGTTAAAAAATAGGTCTGGGAGTGAAGCCTGGAGGTAGAAGAGCTTCCAGGAACCCCAGTACCATCAAAAAACAACAACAAACAAACAAAAAAAGACGAAGCCGGGCATGGTGGCGCACGCTAGTAATCCCTGCGCTTGGGAGGCTGAGACAGGAGGATCATGCAGGTTTGAAGCCAGCCTCAGCTGGCTTAAGAGAGAGAGAGAGAGAGAGAGAGAGAGAGAGAGAGAGAGAGAGAGAGAGAGACCCTGTTTCCAAATAAAATTTAAAATAGGTCTGGGAGTGTAGCCCTGAGGTAGAAGGGCCCTGTGTTCCATCCCCAATACCACCAAAAACAAACAAACAAACAAACAAAAAACCGATGGATAAAGGCATGCTAAGTAATTAGAAAGTATGCCTCTAAATTGACAAATATCTCACATTCATTATCACTTAGGCTATTTGGGGAGACTGTGGGACAAAATAGCTACTTGCACAAATCATAGTTCCCATATTGTTTGGGAAACTATGCCAGTCAAATCTAATTTAGATATTGTAGATGCTGGTATTAAAATGTACATTAACTGGGTAAACAAGTCGAGTTTAAAAACTGAAAATAAATGGTGCTTCACACACATCAGCATTATTTTGCCTTGAATTGCACTAAAACCAAAAAGGATGCATATGTTAGCCACTACCAGTAGCTTTGAAAAGTGTACAATGCACTTTTTAAAATGCATGTAAAAACATAAAAGCATTCAATTGGAGTTTATTCAATTAATTTTAGTTCCTAATTTATAAAGATTTACTATTCATGAAAAGTAAAATTAAAATGTGTTTGAAGACACAATGTGCTGACACCCAGAACAATTTTATGGTCTGTATAATACTCAAGTGATTTTTAAAATAATGGGCTTAAAATAGTAAAAAAAAAAAAAAACCTAATAGTTTTACTAAATTGCTGTTTTATTACACCATTTCAATTAGCACTTTTTCTCTGAAAAATACAAATTATGGTTTTGTTTTTACTGGAGTAGGTTATAAGAAGATAGAAATAAGAAAAAAGGCTTTTTTCAAATTGTGGCTGCCTGTCCAACTACTAGCAGACACAGCACTTTTGGTCCCAGAATATTTTGCTCTTGTAAATTTGGAAAATATTAACTCTTGAGCACATATGTGAGCTTTTAAAACATGTTTCACACACATGAAAAGATAAATCTTTGTACAAAACTCATTACTTTTACATTTAATGTAGACAAACTCCAAAATTACAAATAATAAAATGTTGTTAGCATGCATAAGATTTTGGATATCTTTGAAGTCATTAGAAGGATGCTGTGGTATTACTTAAGATATAATTATGCTGTAGCATGAGGAACCTGTTAAACTGCAGGTGTGCAGACTTATTACATATATGTTATTAGCCATCTGGTTTATAAACAATGGATGGATAATACTTTTTGGTAGCAATAATATTTCACGGAGAAGGATAAAAACATTGAACTCTTCAACTTGTCTGTGATACCCTCAATATCTAAATATTACCTTAATTTTCCAAGGGAATCTACATCCTAATTCCTTAATACAACAGACATTAATATTGAAGCATCACTTCACAAAACAAAGAAACTCAAAGCAAAATAGTACAAACTACAATATTTTGCATCACTGGAAGCACTGTCACTTCAGTCCATATATTCATATATACTTCATAACAACCTTAGAAATAAACAGGGCAAGCAAGATATTCTACATGCTAAAATGAAAAAAAATCCTTGGATGATATAAATGACTTATCAGAAATTACATTTAATTAGGTACG
Source organism: Muscardinus avellanarius (assembly GCF_963383645.1). Lineage (NCBI taxonomy): Eukaryota > Metazoa > Chordata > Mammalia > Rodentia > Gliridae > Muscardinus > Muscardinus avellanarius. The sequence continues at coordinate 119,457,690 of NC_137792.1, read as the reverse complement.
ATGCAATCTAGTCTTATTCTATGGCATTACAATGCCAAAACAAAGTCAAAATAGAAGAAATACCATGATACTATACAAGTTTTAATATAAGGTGGCATAACTACTTCCTCTTATCCAGCTCTCTCCCAATCCATCATTTATATAGATAGAATAATATATCATAATTTATTTCATGAAATGCATGTTACTGTTGGCTAATAATGTCCTTGTAAAAATTGATAGTAATCCTTTTCATGTGATATATTATTTCTATCTTCGATATATTCATGGTGAAACATATTATAACAAATTTAAAAGGATAATTCATTTAATTAATCTTAAAATTCTGAGTAAGACAGAAATATATGTCTAATAATAAGGTAGCTACAACTAGTATAATATTGTTTTGTTGTTTGGGGTATTATTATATACCAACAGATTGTTATTTTTATTATGTCATTGTATACAGAGAACCTCTTGGTGATACCATTACACCATTCTACCTAGTACTTATGAAACCAATAACAAATCATACCAGAACATCAAAACTATTGTATTAACTTCTCATTAGCATTCATAAAACTTTATATAATACAAAATGTATTAGTTATCAAGTATTTCTAATATAACTACATTATAAAAATAATATGCCAAGTACACAAAGTACACACACACACACACACACACACACACACAGAGTCAGAAAATTATCCTGAGTAGTCGATGAATAAAAATCTCTGACCTTAGTACATGGAGATGTACTGTGGCTATTTTCCTAATATTATCCATTAATCAATTGTACTTGCAAAATGTGGTTAAACAATATTTTATAGTTAAATATTGTTTCTGGTCAAGAAAGGCTGCTTGCCACCAGGGAAACCTAAGCAAACTAAAAATAAGAATTGGTAGTTTATAACAGTTAGCCTTTAGAGTTGACTATGTACAATGAATCATTCTCAATTTCTATATGGACTTTCTTACCAACATATTAAATGACTAAATTCATCTATTTAGCTCCTATTGCCATGCACATTCATTTTTCTCTCTTTGAAATAAACTCTATTCCCAAAATGTATTTTCTGCTTGGCTCTCAATCGCATACTCTACTCTGTAACAACAGAGATATATTTAGTTATTAAAATGTACTGCACAAATAATAATAAACATCATTATATTGGAAACATTTTTGTTTTCCTATGGGACTTTCAATGCTGTCAACCTCCTACTATATACTGAATACAGAAGCTTGGAAACTCTATTATACAAAAAGAATTAACAACCATTGGATTCGATTAGATTCACATTAGCTTTAGATTTTGTGTGTAACAAATCTTGCTATAAATTTAATGAAGCTACTTCTCAATCAAATTATAGTTCATTTTACTCTATAAGCAGCTATACTCAAGCATACCATGAATTTTCATGGCAGGAATTGCATTGTTACTTATAAATTTTTTAAATGTTCAAAATTTCTGATTAAAGCAATTCAAAGTGTTTCACATTTTAATCTCTCCTAAGAAGAGTCCCATCCTTAGCTCTCTCATTAGTTGAGCTGCCTGGGGTGTTTTGCAATAATGTCAGTGCCTAATAAAGTGAAAAGAAACATATCATTAAATATGTCTTAGTGTTTTGCATTGTGATGACATAGAGAAAGACTGGAGTACGTGAAGTGCTAACTTCTAGCTACTTTAGTCATGGAAAGGGTGAGGATCAATGGTTGGTACAATGGTTTAAACTTTTTAGACCCAATTGAGCATTACAGTTGTTCCCATACAAGAGCATCTGAAAGGAGGTAGCCTGCCATGTGTTATATATGTCTTTATTTTCAATTCAAAAAGTGTTAAATTGAAAGGTACTGGCTATGTAAGGAAGAGAGCCAAAAAATCTTATAATTTATTTCTAAACATGTTAAACTCCAAAATAGATTCATAAATTAATTTATTCTTATAAATTAGCTGGTTTAATACTGAAGATAACTACATAGTTTATCTTTTGAACAAAGACACGTTTGAATGAAAAAACATGAAACCATATAGGACTTAAATAGGCATAAGACAAGAATAACCCAGGAAAATGAACAACAATAGTTAGGATACACAGAGATACTCCTAAAATTAAACTGACATGGAATAAGGAAGAATTGGGTGAAGGCTTGCTTATAAAAGTTGGAAGGCTCAAGGTTCCACAGCCTGTAAACAGCAGAACAAATGACATTTGTATGTGGATGCGGATGATAGAGGCGATTTAACCCAGGGGCATTTTATCTCCAAGCTACACTCTCACCCTATTTTATTTCATTTTAATTCATTTTGTTTTATTTTATTTTTGTGGTACTAGGGATGGAGCCCAGGGACATTCTACCTTGAGCTATATCCCCAGCAATGTTTTTATTCTTTTATAAATATCTTTTATTTTGAGACAGGGTCTCACTGAGTTGCAAAGGGCTTCACTAAGTAGCTGAGGCTGTCCTTGAACTGTGATCTTCCTGTCTCAGCCTCACGAATTCTTGGATTACAAGTGTGCACCACCACACCTGGCTTTATTTTTATTTTAAAACAGGGTCTCCCTAGGTTGCTGAAAGTCTCACTACTTGCTGAGGCTGGTCTCGAACTTGTGATCCTCTGTCTCAGCCTTCCAAGTACTGGAATTATAAGTATCTGCCACCATGCCTGACTTCATATTTTCTACTGATATCATATTTCAGCCATTTTGACAAGCTCTAAAATAATAAACATGTTTTTAAGTCATCGAAAAAGATTATATACTGAAATTAAATGAATATAACATCACAAAACACAAATTACTGATTTGCTGAGACAGTCAAATTGCTCTACTACAAAAAAAAAATTTACAATTTCCTACATAAGAGGCTTGGCATCCAATCTCATGCCCATCTTATATAACTCATAAGAGGGAAAAAAGTTTTAAAGGAGTTAGAAGCAAAACATTGACAGAAACTCTCCTTGGTGATATTTACAAATATTAGAAATCTTCAAAGGACAGATACATCACTCTTAGGCCTTATAGTAACATGGTTTGTCAACTCTGATGATTTCTAATCAGTTTCTTAAGTTAGTCACAGAGTGATAGTCAAGACCATGGGGACAAAATGCCGTGAACATAACTCAGAACCAACAATACTCTGTATGAGTTAGGTATGCTGTAACATTTCAATGATGCCTTTAAATTCTAATGGTTTCAAGCTGCTCCAAACTCCTGCAGCAATCAAAAATAATCTGTCATGGGACCAAGGGCTATGAACATCATGTCATAGCCACTCTGCTATTAGATTTATTGGAGGGCAAAGCATGTCATTTATGCATCAACTCACAGGAGAAAAAAGCAATCCCTATGAAGTTAATCTAATAATAGACTGGAAAGCAATGATTACCGTTTCATGTACACTAGCTATTTGTAGCAGTGGTTGGCCTAATTCTGCCGGCCTTGCTTGTCAGAGCTTTGGGATTAACAAGTGTTTAGCTCAAAATCTATTGGGAAACATCAAAAAATGGTTTAATGAGCAACAAATCTTTCATTTCTTGCCACTAAGAGGATGCTGAAACCACACTTCCCCTTTCACCTCTTCACTTTTTCAAAGATTGTAGCAAAAGTAACATTTTCCATGTTTCAAAAACATTAGGAATTAAATTCAGCAGGTACACAATACCTAGATGATTTTTGAAACATATTCTTCACCATTTTTAGAATGGCCATTTAAGTTTAACTCAGTCATTTGGTTATAGAACCCAAACACTTAACAAAGTTGTTCACACGAGACCAGCTTGTGGGCCAGTTTCTTCTCCTTGATCTCTGATAAAGTGAAAACAAAAGGCCTTACCCACAGATTTCCTTTAACACATAACGTTTCTGGGTACAGAAACCTTTTTCTTCCAGAAAGGCCAACAATATTTGTCTGCCACAGCATAAGAAAAGCACAAGAACATCAGAACATGGCCTAGTATGAAGAAAAGTATATGGCTCTTTTTGCCTTTTCATTCTATAGGATTTACATTGTTATATTTAACTGAAAAAAATTAAACATCCTTATTTCAGGTAGAACAATCCTATTGATAAAATTTGAGTATCTTTTTTAAGATACTATAAAATTTCAAAAATCAAAATTAAATAATTAAAAATATTTATTTTGCATTGTCTTGGAAGTTAAGTAGTTTTTACTTGTTTAAGTTTAAAGGATTAACATATTTTATATTTGATTATTGTCAAAAATTTATAAAACTCAAGTTCTGTGTTCCTAGTGTAATAACTGTTTTACTTAAAATTAACAACTATTAGACACCATGGACTTCAATTATCAAACCAAAATTATTGCAACTACTTTTACACATATATGCATTGTGGCCAAGAAAATAACCCTAATATTTTGTTGATACAGTTTTTAAAGAAATTTAAGATTTACATTCTCAGTATAATTCAACTAACATATTAAAGTAAGTATTGATGGATTAATAACTATTTTAAAGTTTATTTCAGAAAGTAATCACAGAAATTAAGATCAAAAGTAAAAATTGAAATTAAATAATTAATATCTAAATATATTTTATTCCAATTAATTGGTCTTGAGAATTCTACTAGTAGAAAAATTATAAGTTAAGTAATGTATAAGTGGCTATTTTGACCATAGTTTTAGTGATTTTCTAGGTTTTAAAAGATCTCATGAAGCTGGGCATATTAGTGCATGCTTGTAATTCCAGTACTTGAGAGGCTAAAACAGGAGAATCTCAGAATCAAGGTCACTGCACAATAATTTGGAAAAATCCTATTGCAAAATAAAAAAGGTTAGGGGGGTGTCTCTCTCTGAGGTACATCCCCCTGGATTCAATGTTCTGTACACAAAGAAGGCCTACATGACCCCAAAACTGATATGAAGAAAAAACAGTATTCTTAATTTCAACCTGAAAGAATATATAAGAAAATTCAAGTTTTTTTCTCTTAAGTACTGATTTTTATGTTTTTATTTTAAATTCACTAATGATATACCTAATAGAATCCATGAAAGTCTTAAATGACTGTTAAATTAGGGCATAATGTAAAAAGTAATCACCAATCTTAAATTTTCTTCTTATATATCACTTGAATTATATAAAACTATACTTCAAAATTAAGGAAAAACTCTATTAGACATGCCCAAACCATTCATTTATAACTTCTTTACAGAGACTGAAAAATTACTTGAAAGAAAACATACATTATGGATATAATGTGTACTATAATCAAGTAAAAATTAATATTATTTTTAAATACACATATTTTGTATACATTTATGCAAGAGAAAAGCAATCATAACTATTTCACAATATACAGTTATATAGGGCGTGATATGTCAAAGTACGTAGAACATGGGATTTTGCTTCCTAGCTATCATCCTAAATAAGTATACATGTATGATATCTGATATGTGACATGTAACATCCTACATTATAGTTCTTTAAGTACAATCTAATTTTCTAGGTGAATAAGTGTAAAAAGAAAATCCTCAACAATTCATCAGCCATTTGCCTTAAACATGTAAGAGACAGTCTGTAGTAGAAGAACATATGCGCACATCATTAAAAAGGTTTCCTTTCAGAAAAATATATGTGTTATGGCTTGGATCTGGAATATCCTAAAAAGACTCATATATGGAAGGCAGCAATTTTCAGAAGTGGGTTTTTCTTAAGAAGTATTTGGATCATGAGAGTACTAACCTCATCAATTACTTGATTGATGAGTTCCAAGGTGAATTATTAAGAGATGAAGGCTATTTGGAGAAAGTTGGTCCCTGGAGTATACATAGGAGGCTACATCTTGGCTCTAACTATTTGTCTCTTTCTGTTTCCTGGCTGCCAAGAGCTAAGGAGATTTCCTCTACCCACACCCTCCCCTCCATGCTCTTCTGCCTCACCAGGAGCCCACAAGGATGGGACCAGACAACTAAGGAATGAAACCTCTGAGACTGAGCCAAAAGTCTTCTTTCCTTCTTTAACTGATTTTCTCAGGATTTTGTCACAGCCAGAGAAAGGTGGCTAACACAATATGCAAATTTTGGCTATTCTTTAGAAAGAATTTTGGTCTCGAATTCAGGTTTTCAATTGCTATAAAAATAGCACATTTCTTATTATTTATAAGCAACAAGTGGCAGTGAGTAGAAAACTGCATGCTACAAACCTTCTTTGTTAAATATTTTAAGATACTTCATACTTTGTTTCATTCAAGTGACAAAAAAATTGACCTGTATATAAAGATTCTTATATTCATGTTACAATTCCACAAACACATACACACACACACACACACACACACACACACACACACACACACACAATGCTGTCCCTTTGATATTCTTTAAGTTAAAGATGGGTTCAATGTGTCAGTACTTTAATGATTAAATCTTTAATGATTAAAGATCCTTTAGGTTCTTTATGAAAGTTATAACAATGACTCTTTTAATTAGTATTTATCTTGTCCAGAAATTCAAAAGTATCTAAGGAACTCCGTGGAAATTGACTCACAGATGGATAGAAAAGACTATTTGGCCCATAACAAGCAAATTATTTTTTACCTAAAAAGCTAGAAATCTTACACCAGGTATGGTGGTACCTGCCTCTAACCCCAATACTTGAGAGGCTGAGACAAGAATAGCACAAGTTCATGGCCAGCCTCAACAATTTGGTGAGGCCCTCAGCAACTTAGTGAGACATTATTTCAAAATTAAAAAAAAAGTAAAATAGAGTTGAGGGAGTAGTTCAGAAGCAGAACAGCCTTGAGTCCAATCCCTTGTACCAAATACAAAATAAAAAAGAAATGAGATATGATTAATTCTGCAATCAACTAAGGATATATTCTATTTTCTAAAGCTTAAATATCTGTATTTCTATTAAGAAAAATGTACTAGAAGTAACAATTAATTTGGGTCATCTTATTTAATCTTGCATTTCTTGTGTCTCAATTTTAAGTCATAAGCATTACTTGTACAGCCAGCAGAATAAATCATAACCAATATTGGATATTTCCTAAATATATTAAAAATCCAAAATATTTCACCGCTTCTAGATCAGGAGGTTGCATATCTAAAACTGCCTGAGCACACTGGCTGATTCACATTTATTAAGTAGATTAACTGAAATAAGCATAATAAATGAAAGAGAATAAAATATCAATATCACACTAAGTGAAGGCTTGACTTATAAGAAGTGGCAGTTCTGATGGCCCAAGGCATAGAATTAGTTTTGCCACTCGATAATTTGACTGATTCACTGGAGTGTCCAGAAAAGGACATTTTCTGCCTGATTTCAGTGTAACAAAGTCACCTGCTCAGTGATTGCAGGGGTCAAGTCAATTGCACTCTACTGAACACTGAGTGTGTAAAGAGTGACAAGAAGTGCAGCTTTCTGCATACATGTGCACAACTGCTGAGCATTAATGATAGTGGGAATTAACTCTTCTCAATGCATTATTGTGCTTACCTTTCAATGTAAGATGTAATGTGAAAAGGCGTTAGCTGTCTTATTTTCTCAAATAACCAACCAGTAATCAATCAGAGCTAATAGGATGTTCTTGCCATTTTTATTTAATTTTATTTTATTGTTGGTGCTGGAGATTGGACCTAGGGGAATTCTACCTCTGAGCTGTACCCCTAGACCATTTTATTTTTTATTCAGAAACATTGTCACACTACATTGCTAAAGGTCTAAGTTACTGAGGCTTGCAACTGTTCTGAAATCCACCTGTCTCAGCCTCCCAAGTACTGGAGTTAGAGGTGTGAGACACCATGCCCAGTTTCTCTCTCTCTCTCTCATTTTTTCTTGTGGTACTGGGGATGGAATCCAAGGGCTTTCTACCTCGGGGTCTCACTAAGTAGCCAAGGCTGGCTTCAAAGCTGCAAGATCCTCATTTCTCTGCTTCCCAATTACTGGGATTAAAGCATGCGCCACCATGCCCGACTTCTATTTTTTTAATTGGTTTTAAAACACGTACTTTACAGAATGGGAAAGGATCTTTACCAGCCACCATTCTGATAGGGGGTTAATATCCAGAATATACAAAGAGCTCAAAAGACTCTACACTAGCAAAACACAACCCAATCAAGAAATGGGCAAATGAACTAAATAGACACTTCACAAAAGAAGAGATACAAAGGGCCAATAGATACATGAAAAGATGTTCTACATTACTGGCCATCAGGGAGATGCAAATCAGAACTACACTGAGATTCCATCTAACCCCAGTCAGAGTGGCAAGCATAAATAAATCAAACAACAACAAATGCTGGCGAGGATGCGGGGAAAGAGGAACTCTTTTACACTGTTGGTGGGAATGCAAACTAGTTCAGCCACTATGGAGATCTGTGTGGAGATTCCTAAGAAAGGTGGGAATAGATCCACCATATGATCCAGCTATACCACTCCTGGGTGTCTTTCCAAAGGGGCTGAATTCAGAGAACTACAGCAACATATGCATATCCATGTTCATAGCAGCACAATTTGTAATAGCCAAAATATGAAACCAAACCAGATCTCAATCAACAGATGAATGGATAGCAAAACTTTGGGAAATACACACAATGGAATTCTATTCAGCCATAAAGAAGAACAAAACTTTATCATTTGCAAGAAGATGGAAAGTCCTGGAGAACATTATGTTAAGTGAGATCTGCCAAGCACAGAAGGAGAAGGTACATATGTTTCCTCTAATATGCTCAAACTAGGGAACATAGAGGATACCAGTGGGACTCCAGATAATAGAGGGGAAATATCAGCAAAATTTGAATGGAAAAATAGGAGAGGAGGAAGGTTGAACTTGATTAAAGAGGGTCTACATCTGAACATGTGTAAAATTATGAATATGACATGGTTACCCTGGACAACCATTGGTGGGAGGGGAGGAGGGAAAATGGGGGCGGGGGGAAGAGGGCACCAAATATAGTTTAAATGTACACTATTTATGTTCAATAAAAATATTGTTAAAAGAAAAAAACACGTACTTTAAATGTGAAGCTCTCAGCAACTTAGTGAGACCCTGTTTCCAAATAAAATATAAAATAGGTCTGGGAGTATAGTCCAGAGGTAGAAAAGTTCCTGGATTCCACCCTCAGTACCACAAAAAAAATTGACAAAACATGTGCCAAAGAAACATTTTTAATATTATATCTCTCAAAATTGAATCATTTCAATGATATTTCACAGTAATCCTGTGTGTGTGTGTGTGTGTGTGTGTGTGTGTGTGTGTGTGTGCCTTTAATTCTGCATTTAAGACATTCAAGTAAAAGGAAAGAAGGACAGGGGACAAAGTCATAAAAATGTTAACAGTTGAAGGAATGCTATAAATGTATACAAAATTACATACTCCGATCTCATATAAATGTTTCAAGGTGAGAGTTAGGGAAGAAAGACCTGGTACATTCACAAACATGAAAGTCAATCACTAAGCCAAAGATGAGAAGGAAGAAAGGGGAGGGAATGGGATGGGAATTGGGTAAGGGCAAATTGGACGATGTGTGCAGGTATGCCTCCACCATCTTGCACTCCATTAAGATGTGTGACTACAATGCACCAATAAAAAATTAAAATGAATAAATGAATAAAAAAGAGGACCAAGGGATGTGTGCATGAATTTTTCTCTCACTCTATACTCCAGTATGATGTAAAATTACAAGGCACCAACTGGAATAAACATGTTGTATGGAATACATATATAATTATTTCCACAAGTTAATCCCTTTACTTTACATAATGGAGATTCACTTTGAAATATTAAGAGAAGGACAGAGAAAAATAATTGGGTTATGCAAATGGTAGATTTTATATCATTCTCATTCCTACACTAAAAACAATTTTTAATACAGGTGTATGGTCCAAACCAGGATAAGAAAAAGCAGGGTCAAATGCCACAGTGCTAATAATTAAAGAAATGGAAGTGGGAACAGTTCAATTGCTTTATAAACTTTAAAAATTTTACATAACCACATATTTTCAAACAGTAAACCAGAGGCATTTGGCACAAAGAGTGCTCAGGCAAAGCTATCTGCTATTTTTTCTCCTAAATGTATATTTAAATAAATTTAGTGCTATTTATCTCTGACTTTTTATAATAATATAGACTAAAATCAGATATGTGCTTCTATTTATCAAACTAAAGTACATAAATGTTAACATAAGGAGGCCTGGGTTCTCTTCCTACTGTTTGTGTGTGTGTGTGTGTGTGTGTGTGTGTGTGTGTGTGTGTTACTGGGGATTGAATCCAGAGCTGTCCTACCTGTTTGAGTCCTACTCCAAGCCCTATTTTATTAGTTATTAATTCTTTATTTATTTATTATGGTATTAGGGATTGAACCCAGTGGCGTCCATTCTCTGAGCTACACATTCCAGCCCTTTTTTATTTTGAAACAGGTCTCACTAAGTTGTTGAGGATGGTCTCAAACCTGCAATTCTCCTCTCTCAGCCTGTTAAGTACTAGAATTACAGGCATGTGAAACAACACTTGGCTATGAGAAATAGTATTTATATAGCATAATATATAATAAACTATTATACTATATAAACTATATAATTTATATAGTATAATTGTATAATGAGAAAAAGTATTAATTGGTGAGTTAGTATGCCTTAATCACACATCTTTACATGCATATTTCACTTTAACAAAAATATATTCATCACCCTTTAAAGGCAATATAAGTTTGTTAGTCACAGGGTGTGATGGGAAGAGGAAAGAAAATATAGACTTGGATCATGATGGTCCTCTAAAATAGGATGCAAAAGATCCAAATATTATTCCATATAGATGTAAAGCAGTATCACAGAGGCCAAAATTGCATGACATGGAGCACGTTTTCTAAAACCATCAAGTAACATATATTCTCCTGTGTCTTAAAATTTCAATATGACAGGAATGAAAGCCTGATATTTCTTTAATGTACCGTTGACTTTAATGCAAGAATGGAAATCTGCTTTGCACACCAATATTTCTGATTTATAGATTTAACCAAGCACTGTAATCATTATATTAGCACCCACATTTTTGCAACACAGGCTTTTTCACAGGTAAGCATTTGGTCATGAATATTTCAGTCCCTTGGCTCATAAGGACTAAAAAGTGAGAGATGATGTTCATTATTGGATGAAAACTTTGTTTAGTCCTAATATTCCTGGATGCCAACAAGGCAAAGCATCAGCATTCACAAACATATGGGCTATTACTTCTCTAGCACAGTAGTTACTGTTAATTTACTATATTTTTATGTAGTGAAGACCCACATATTTTCACAACCTGTCAGAGTATCAACAAATTATAGCAATCATAACACTAAAAATTACAACATAGAGCAAATATTTATCTGATGTGGAATTTATAATTTTGAGACTAAATGAATCAGTTCCATAGTACAAAACAAATAACTCTTGTCATGTTCCAGCTATGCTACCATTTGAGTTTAGCAATTTATTTTGATTTATTTATTTGTATTTATTTATTTATTTTTATTTTATTTATTTTGACTTATTTATTTGTATTTATTTATTATTTTATTTATTATTTTATTTATTTATTTTTATTTATTTTATTTATTTTTATTACCATTTGAGTCCAGCAATTTATTTTTCAGAACTACAATTTGAATATTTACCAGAAGATGGGACTTTACTGAATGTGTGAGCAAGACAGATCAAGACACATGTTGCTCTTCTTCATATTTGCAATGACTCTGATGATTAGACTAATTACTATGCATACAGATGTGATTGAGAAGATGGAACTGAAACTATTAATGCCTCGCACATGGGTTATACTATACATATTTTTTTTCAGAATGAAGGCTGTACCCTCTATCCACAGGTTCTTTCATTCATATTTAACCTCTTGATTCAATGTTTGTGATCTTCCAGGCACTTTATTTCAAATAGTAGGCTCAGTGTAGAGTTATGAGCATGCACATTTGCAGTGTGTACATGATTTTACTCAAAAATAGAAAGAGATCAATTGGTAGGTATTTACGATTATCTAAAAATTGGCAGGAAGCAGCTACGTGGTAGTAGAAAAGTAATAATTTGAATGGAATGCTTATAATGTCCAGATGTAAATAAAAGAGTACAGTGCTCAAACAAAGATTTTTAGAGATGAATTGAGTTTTTCACCTGTAAAGAAAGCAACCTCTTTTTGTACTACTGGGATTGAATTTAGGGACAGTCTCTCTCCAAAATCCCCCTAGTCCTTTTAGTTATTTTTTTTTTTTATTTTGAAACAGGGTCTCACTAAGCTGCTCAGGGCCTTGCTAAAGTGCTGAGATTGGTCTCAAATCTTGTGATTATTCTGTCTCAGCCTCCAAAGTACTGGGATTACAGATATGTACCACTATTCCCAGTTTAAACATAGCATTATTTTGGAACATTTTAGGTAAAGAAAATTAGACTTTTATAACAATAATTTTTAAATCACCCTTTAACAAACTATTCACATAGTTTTAAACCTTTCAAATCAAGTTATATAGAGAGACTCCCTTTGAAATGGATTACTCTTAGATAGAATCTTTATGCCACAGCTATGTGATTTTAAGCCAGATTTTACAAGGAAGCAATAATTGTAATGCTAGAAACTGACCATTATTATTACTATGTCAGATGCCCTGTTTTTATTTGGTTCTTACAACAAATATATGAGACTCATACTCATTATCTTCATTTTAAAGAAGAGGAAATATAAGCACAGAATGGAGAAAGCAGTATGTTCAGTCATAGCATTAGTTATTGAACACCCTTTTGTGCCTTACATTTAAATGCCAGTTCTTAATACAGTAGCCTTTTATAATTTTCCCTTTGTAAGAGCAATAAATTCTAAATTCTACTGCTATTTCATCATGTATTCTTGAGCAAATCGTTTACATTTAATTTTAACTCTAACTTTCTGTTTCCTCTCAGTAAAACTCTTAAGATAAATACTCAGTCTACCTTGAAGGATTTAATGTCGTAATATTCATGAAAGTTCTTTAAAAATTTCCAAAGTGTTATGCACAATTAAGAGAGTAATTATCATCAACAATAGCAAAATAAGCAGTTTCAAGTTGTCATAAAATGAAAATGGAAAAGTTATGCCCTCAAGACGTAGTTTTGAAAGCTAACCTCAAAGCAAACACTTCAGCACTGAAGACTGACATCTTCTGAAAAGTAGCTCATTAGCCTTGAAAATTTGCACTTGAACACTAAGAGATATACCTCATTTTCTTGCTCTGTTAGGCTTATTTTGCTCCAAAATCTGTGGACATTGCTACTTAATGATTATTTGTTTGGTCTGAAGCCTTGAAAGTGTTTCTTTTATATTTTCAAAATTCTCTCATAACTGTTCCCTTATTGGGACACTCACTACTAAGGTTAGAATAACCCCTCCCAATTGATGTGTGCATGTATGCCTCTACTATCTTGTATTCCGTTAAGATGTATGACTACAATGCACCAACAAAAAGTTAAAAAAGAATGACCCCTCTTAGCAAAGCATGTGTTGTATACTTAATCCCCAATATGATCATGTTGCAAGGTAGAGCGTAAGGTTTGGTGTTGAGATCATGAGTGCGAAACCAATTACAAAAATAGCTTGTGGCTGTGAGCTTACTTTCTTATCCTCTTTTACCCTTTCAACTTTGTTGATGTGATGGTTCAAAAAGAAGGTCCTCACAGATGAAGGTCCTCCTCAATTTTGGACTTTCCAGAATTTAGCACTGTAAATCAGTACATTTCTAACCATTATAAATTACCCAGTTTGTTATTTTATTATAGAAGCAAAAAAAGGACATAAACAACTTGGTCCCCAGAAGTGAGGCTGTGTAACAAATACCTAAATCTGTATAAGCAGCTTTGAAACTGAGTTATAGTCAAAGGTCGGAAGAATTTGGAGTATCAGGCTGGGAAAAGCTTACATTTTCATAAATGAGGCATTAAAGGTGCTTCTGGTATGGTCTCAGAAGAGGACTCTAGAGAAAACTTCAATAATCATAGAGATTATGTAAGTAGTCTTCCCAAAATGTTAGTAGAAATTCAAATGGTAAAGTCAATTCTGATTTACTAAGATAAAAATGACGAATAAGGTATTAGAAACTGGAGGAAATGCCATACTGGTTTAAAATGATAAAGAAAGTGGCTGAATTGTGTCCATTCCGTTTATGGAAAGGAGAACTTAAGAGTTATGAACTAGAATAACTGACAGAAGTAATGTCTAAGCAGCAAAGCATAAAAAGGTACTGCAGGTTTTCTTTTAACTGCATACAGTAAAACACTACAAGCTAAAAACTGATTTAAAAATAAAACGTATGACTAAAAGGGAAATAAAACTTAGGAATTTTCAACCTGACCATGTGGTCAAGAAGAAAAGACCATTTTCAAGGGAGGAAAACAAGCATATGCCAAGTGATCATTTGATAAGGAAATAAGTATGGATAGAATAAAGAATAAAGTCAGAATCTTTTCATCTGGACAGTAGGAGAAGGACCTCAAAAGAACCTCATAGAATAGTGGTGCCACCTTTGTCATCGCAAGCCCAAGATGCTGAGGTCTGAGGAGAAGCCTCAAAAGAGTAGAATATGGTAACTTCAGAACCTACTTCCTAGGGCCATCTGAAGATCTTGGGCTCACTTCCTAGGTTCTACTTCCCAGTGCCCCTGAGCCATAGCTCAAGCAGGCCCAGATATAGGTTGACTCACTACTCCAGAAGTCAGAAACATTGACTGCATGGAACACAGGATTCAAGAACTATGGGATCATGGCTTTCTCTATCTGGATTTCAGATGATATCACAGACAACCTGGAGGCTAAGGAAGAGAATTGGTACAGAGGGGAAGTTGCCACAGAGTTTCACTCAGGGCAATGCCCAGCAAAAATCAACAACAAAAACAAAACAAAACAAACAAAACAAAACAAAACAAAACAAAACATGTGACTGAAATCACCAAAGACAGTGCCCAGAAGCGCAATTGTTACTAAAGCCCAGAAGAAGAACCACCCCAAGATCTCAATATGGGGATATAATAAACTTTTGCCAATTATAAATTACCCAGTCTCAACTATGGCTTTTTGGGGGGTACTGGGGTGGAACCCAGGGGCAATCTACCTCTGAGCTACACTCCTAGCCCTATTTTTATTCTTTATTTTGAAACAGGGCCTCAATGAGTTGCAAAGGGCATAACTAAGTAGCTGAGGCTGGCTGCGAACCCGCAATCCCCGTTTCAGCCACCCAAGTAGTAGGATTACAAGCGTGTGCCACAACACGAGGCTTCAACTATGCTTTTAAAGCAGTACAAATTGGACTAAAACATCCTTCCAGTCTGGAGGATAAAGTCTTTGAAAGCAGAGGTTACATTAAAATTTGAATCCTCATTTCCAGCCACATAACAGATGCTTACTAAACGCTAAATTAATGATTTGATTGAGCTTTTACACAGATTAAATAACTCCCTACATCTCTATTTTCTTAAAAACCATAAAATTAAACAATGCTCTCCAAACTGAGGTACATATAACCATTACAAAATTTATTTATATAGGCTATCCTTTCTCTTTGTTTGTTCTAAGAAAATTTATGAGATAGAAAAGTTATTGTTTTCGCTATAATACAATAACTGGATTGTGTTGTTTAACCATTTGTGTATTTACTCTTGACACATAGTAATTGTACCTATTTATGCGGTAGAGTGTGGTATCTCAATATATGTGCACAATATGTAATGATCAGAACAGAATAAGTGTCATATCACCTCAGATTACGATTTCATTGTGTTGAGACCATTAAGAATTCTACTATGTATTTTGAAAATTTTAATTAGTTTTGTAAATAATAGTAATCCTAATCTGCAAAACAATTAGAAGTTATTCCACCTATCCAACTGTACCCTTCTAACCTGTCAAATATCCTCTCTCCATTTTCCTTCAATATCCTTTTTCTTAGGTTCTTTTAAACATTATTTTATTCTTTTTATTTTGACAAAAACATTAGTTCCCACAAAGTGAGAACATGTGGTGTTTGTCTTCCAGTGCCTGATTTATATCACTTAACATAAATTATTTTATTTCCATACATGTTGCTACAAATGAAAGGATTTCATTCTTTTTAAAATTTGTATTGGTGCATTGTAATCCTATATCACATTGGAATACAAGACTTGAGAGGATATTCAAGCACACATCATCCAATTAGCCCTCATCCAGCCCCCATCCCATTTCCTCCCCCTCCCTCAATCCCATGCTTGTTTGGTGATTAACTTTGATACATTTGTTCATGTACCTCCTGCATTTTAAAGAAGCTCCATCCTCCCTTATTCCATACCCTCTGATTGGTCACCTTAGTTGCTTCACTATAGGGCCCTTTCTATAGCTCGACCTCTTCCTGTTGCCCCTTTACTCCTAGTTATTGCTAATTAGGGGAAGCATTTGGTTTTCATTTTCTGCGATATTTCTCTGTGCATGCCGCATTGCAAGTACCGATCCTACTCTTGACGGCCCCAGTAGTGGCCTGGCTACCCGGTGGACTGATCCAGACCTCGCTGGCTCAAGCAGCGGCCTTGCCTCATGGGAGGCCCCGATTCTGGTCTCGCGGACCCCGACACCGGCCTAACCCCTCATCTGGCTCCGATCCTGGCTTCGGTGGCCCCAGCACTGGCCTAGCCTCAAGGAAGGCTCTGATCCCGGCCTCGGAGGCCTCAGTAGCAGCCTTGCCTCATGGAAGGCTCCAATGCTAGCCGAGGATTTCATTCTTTTTACAGCTGAATAAAAATCCACTATGTGTCTCTATACTACATTTTCTTTATCCATTTGCTATTGTATGAATATAGAATATGCCCCAAAGGTTACTCATCTTGTCATTATTGGGAGACAGTGAAAACCTTTAATAAGAGGTAGGAGGTTTTAGTTCATTGGAAGCATGTCTCAAAGATTATAGTATACTAGTTTCTTCCTTTGTTTCCTAACTTCCATAAAGTAATCACATACTTCCACCATGGTATACTTCCTCATTACATACCCAAAAAGCAACAGGAATAATTTACCTTCACTGAAACCACCAAAACTATAAATCAAAGTAAACTTTTCTTCTTTATTAATTGGTTTATCTGATGTATTTGTTTTGGTAATGGAAAACTAACACATCATTTCAGTGGACACCTACATTGATTTTGTGCATCAGCAGCTGCAAGTAGTGCTGCAATAAATATGTTAATGTAGATGTCTCTTTGATATATTTAATTATTTTAGGTATATATTCAGTATCATATGGTAGTATGTTTTCTAGGTTTGTTTTTTTTTTTTTTTTGAGGAACCTCCATACCGTTTTCTATATTGTCTGTATAAGTTTGCTTTCCCACAAACAATATATGAAAGTTCTCATTTCTATGCATCCTTACCAGCATTTGGCTTTTTTAAAACTTTTTTTTATAATAGCCATCCTAACTGGAGTGAGATGATATCATGTTTTTTATTTGTATTTCCTTGAAGTTTAGCAATATTGAGCATCACATGAGGAATATCTATTCAGGTCATTTGGCCAGTTTTTAAATCAGATTATTTGGTTTTATTGCTGCTGGGTTCTGTATATAATCTGAAAATTAATTACTTGTCAGGTGAATGATTTTTAAATACTTTCTCCACTAGATAGGTTCTATCTTTACTTCTAATCATTTTCTTTCTTGTGCAGAAGCTTTTTAAAGTAATTATGTTTGTCAATTTTTGCATCTTGTTGCATGTGATTTGGGGTTCATATCAAAATTCTTTGTTCATAACAATATCCCAAATAATTGCTCTATGGTTTATTCTAGCATTGTTATCGTTTCTGGTACTGTATTTCATTCTTTTTGTGGTGCTGGGGATTGAAGAGAGGTCTATTTCATTTCTTAATACATTTTGAGTTGACTTTTTATATGGCAATATATATGTATCTACTTTCTTTCTTTTGGATATGGATATCCAGATTTCCTAAAACCAATTATTGAAGACTTTACTTTTATCAAAATATATACTTGCTAACTTTACAAAAAGTTAGCTATAAACATATGATTGCCATGTGTTCTGTTCTGTTCTGTTCCATGGGCCTATGTGTCTATTTTATACCACTACTATGCTGCTTTTGGTTACCACAATTTGGGGGCTTTTAAAAAGTAAATTTATTTTAACTTGTACATAAAAACCTAAAATCATATGCATTAATGAGAACATCAAGTGTTTTGCTACATGTATGCATTTTATAATATCGAAATCAGATGAACATATCTATCTCCTCAAATATTTATTATTTCTTTAAAAAATTCAAAATATTTTCTTTCGGGCTTTTAAAATACACAACACATTATTATCTATAGCCACTCAACTGCACGAAAATACACCAGTACTTATTGCATCCATTTAACTATAATTTGGTATCCTTGGTCACCATAGATTTATAGTATGTTTTGAACACAGTAATTGTAATATTGCCTCTAGTTTCATTCTTTTTTTTACTCAGGATTTTACTGGATATTCAGGGCTTTTTGTGGTTTCATATGAATTTTGTGATTATTTTTTCTAGTTCTGTGAGGTAGATCATTATTGTTTTGATATAAATTTCATATAATCTAAGCCAGGCATGGTGGTGCACGCTTGTAATCCCAGTATTTGGGAGGTTGAGACTTAGAGAATCATGGTTTGCAGACAGTCTCAGCTACTTGGTGAGGCCCTCTGCAACTTAGTGAGACCCTGTTTCAAAATAAAGAATCAAAAAATATGGCAGTAGATGTAGCTTGGAGTTTGAATGCCGCTGGATTTCATCACCAGACTCGCAAAAAAAAAAAAATCATATAATCTATATATTACTTTAGGTAGTATGGACATTTCAACAATATTAATTCTTCCAATCTATGAATGTAGATTTTTTTCATTTTTTCTGTGTTACATTCATTTTTTATGTGTGCCTTATAATTTTCATTGTAGAATTCATTCACCAACTTGGTTAAATTTTTTCTAAGAAATTTTATATTTTTGTAGCTATTGAGAATGAAATTGTTTTATTCATGTCTTTCTCTACAATTTAGTTTTTGGTATATAAAAAGCTGTTGATTTTGTATGTTGACTTTGTATTCTGCAACTGTACTGAATTTATCAGTTATAACTGGTATTCTTGATGGTATCTTTATGTTTTTCAATATCTAAAAGCATGTCATCTGTAAACCAAGATTATTCAATGTCCTGCCTTCCTATTTGAATGCCCTTTATCTTGTCTTATTGCAAGGCCAAGACTCCAAATACTATATTAAATATGAGAACTGAAAGTAGATATACTTATTTTTTTCTTGATAGAATAGGAAATGATTTCAGCTTACTCAAGATGAGATTGACTATGAGTTTATAACACATATTCTCTTTATTATGTTGAAGTACATTTCTTCCATACCTAACTTTTAAAGGTTTTTATCATGAAAGAAAGCTAAATTTTATTGAAAGCTATTTGTTTCCATACAGATAAGTTTTTTTTTGTCTTTCATTCTGTTATGCTTACAGTTATTTCCTCTCTTATCTGAAGCAAGTATAGTTGTCCTGTTTGCTTTGTTTATTTCTGTTTTCATGGTATATCTTTTTCCATTCCTTTATATTTCTTGATATATTTCTCTATAGGTCAAATGATTGTCCTATAGGTAGTGTATAATTGGGTCTTATTTTTGGATTTTATTTACTAAGACCATGTTTGTATTTTTTAAATTGGTGAATTTAGTCCATTTGTATGCAATGTTATTATTGATATATAAAGATTTGCTATTATTTTGCTATTTTTTCTGATTTGTATATTTTTATTCCTTCTTTTGTTATTAATCTTTATCATAAAATGGTGTTATGTATTGAAAGAATTTTATTTTTCTCTTTCATGTTCTGCTCTAGTATTGATTTTTGTACTTTTGTGTTTTCATAAAAGTAGTGTCAACATTTTCTTTCTAGTGAAACACTCCTTAAACATTTCTTATATAGCCAGCCTGGAGATAATGAATTTCCCTAGTTTTTACTTAATTTGGAAAGACTTTATTTCTCCTTAATTTCTGAAGGTTGGTTCTGCTGTGCATATACATTACCAATATTTTTCTTTTTGAACTTTGAATGTATTATCCCATTCTCCAGTGGTCTTTAAAATTTCTCTTAAGAAGTTCTTTTTTCAATTGGTCCTGGGGATTGAACTCAGGGGCCCTATATCTATGAAGTATACCTCCAGTCCCATTTTTAATTTTTTTTTTGTTTTGAAACAGGGTCTTGCTAGGTTGATGAAGCTATACTCAAACTTGCAATGTTCTTGTCTTTGTCTTCCAAGTATTAGGTTTACAGGCTTGTGCCACCATGTCTGGCTTATTGAGAAGTCCTGTATTAGTACAATGGAGAATCCTTTATGTTTAATGTGATGCTTTTCTAGTGTTGTTTTTAGAATTTTCTCTTGTCATGTAATATGACAGTTCGTAATATATACCTTGGAAAAGATCTTTTCTATTAATTTGTCCTTTTGTATCTTTTATTGGTGCATTGTAGTCATATATCTTATGGGGTACAAGATGGTAGAGGCATACATACACATATCACTCATTTAACCCTTCCCCAACTCCCACCCCATTCCCCCCTTCTCATGTTTGGCTTAGTGATTGACTTTGACATATTTGTGAATGTACAAAGGATCTTTTTACATGAATCTGTGGAGCTCGTTTTGGCCTGTATATCTGTATATTTTCACATATTCAGAAAGTTTTGAGCTATTATTTTGTTAAATATATTTTATTCATTCACCTTTCTCATTTTAAATACCAATAATGCAATCATTTGTTCACTTGATTTTATCAACTACATCTAAAAGGCTTTCTTCATTTTGCTTAAATTTTTATTCCTTCCTTCTTTTTTTGTTTTTGGCCTCACTAGGTTGTTTCAAAAGATCTATCTTTGAGCTCAGAAATTCTTTCCCCTGCTAGTCTATCATACTACTGAAGCTGTCACCTACAGTTTTTAATTTCTTTTGTTGATATCAGTAGCTCCAAGTTTTTTGTTTATTTATTATGATCTTCACCTATTTGCTGAATTTCTCATTCATATCATGAGCTATCATTATAATTCCACTGAGGTGCCTGTATTCTATTGATTCTCCTTGAGCTTCTATAAAATCATTATTTTAAATTCTGATTTAGAGAATTCATTATTTTTCTTTTCTTGGGGTTATGTTGCTAGAGAGTTCTTTTGTTCCTCTGTAGATGTCATTCTACTCTGATTTTTTTCATCTTTCTTATGGCTCAACATTGCTATTTGTATATCTATTGAGTTATTTGCCCCTACCAGTTTTAGAGGGTGAATCTCATTGTAAACGACTTTCTTCCAGTGATGTGTCGAAGGGCATTGATAGGATGGGCTATGTTGGCTCTAGTTCTAGGTAGCCACTTTAGTATAGTATCCAGGTGGCTTCTTCAACCCGTGGCAATGTTTTTGGGTGGCTCAGTGCCCTAGGCTACATGTTTTGTTGGATTATTCTACAACCTGGGATGCAGATTTCTTATGCTATGTGCCCACCTATTCCAATGAGTTTTGAGTGGATGAGGTCACCCCATTTGACCCAAGTGTGTATGGTACATCATTCTCGGTAGCAAAGAAGAGTATCTTTCAGTGTCTCAGGTCTACCTCAGGGCCATTTGGCACCACTGGATCCAAATAGGGCAGTTTCCAGAGTCTGGAAGTTTCACCACTGACTTTGTAGGACCTCAAGGAGCCAAGCTGCTCTAAGAAGTCATCCCAACTGCTTCTTGGGGCTGAAGGTGCATGTGAAGGACTACTCCTCTGCTTTTCTTGGCCTTAGCATACCAAGTTTCTGAAAACAATTTACGTAACTTTCACTTGGGGTTGCAAGATGATGATGATGGGACTGCCTGGCTGCTTCTAGGGGATCTAAGTGGACAAAGTCACTCACAGATAGCTGCTTGTCTGTTGCCCAGCTTCATTAGTAGGTGCGAAGTGCTTTCTGCCTGCTTGTTCACGCTCCTAAAGACCAACCTACTCAAGGCCACACATTTCTAGGACCAAACATGAAGAAAAGAGGCACCTGGCTATTTCCCTGGGGCCTAAGTGTGTAACAATGCTCAGACTATGTACCTGGCTGCTTCTCAGAGCCATGGGATAGCTAGTTCACTGGCTGAGTTGGACAAGATGACCAGCTGCTTCACAGGACCCTGGTGAGCATAGTCTTAAGGCAGTATACTACAGCAGGATCCAGGATGCGGGAAGGTATCACGTTGGGTGGCTTCAGTCAACAGGGTAATGCAACGGTATGGTGACCTTGTAGCAAGGATCAAAATGTGCATTCATTTTTAAAGCCCTTCATATTAAGTGGTTACAAGGAGAATTAATTTTAATAACCTTGTAGGTATTTAATTTTTCAGAACAATATTTTATCTTAAGTTTGATCCTAATCAAAAGGCTTAACTGTATGAAAATAAGTCATAAGCATTATGATTCCAACTTAAAGTGTGCCATGCAAATATTTGATTCTGCATTAGTCTGACTCTAGGATAAACTTTAAAATATATTTGGGTCATATTTCTACTTTATCATACCTTCTTCTTGTCCTTATTTTATTTCTCTACACAAAATTCAAAATTTTGCAAAGAACCAAACAGCTGATCATTCTGAATAATAGGCCCCTCACTCTGCTCCTCAGTCTCTGTTACTCATTGACTCTAAACCTATACTTAAGCATTAATAGATAACCATTTATACTAACACCGCATGATTAAACAAAGTATGACTTTAACTCAATAACTAACCTTTAGGTATCCACCAACAAATGACAGATAAAGAAAATGTGGTATATGCATGCAATAGAATTTTACTTAGCTATTAAGAAAAAAATCATCCCATTTTCAGGAAAATAGAGAATATTATACTAAGTGAGATCAGCCAGTCTCAGAAAGTCAAGGCTCAAATGCTTTCTCTCCTATATGTAAGCTAGAGAGAAAATAGGAAACAAAAGGGACTTCAGATAAATGAGGAGAGATGTGGATATAAAAACTGGTAGTGGATAGGTAGAAGGAGGTCCGGAAGGTACCAAAAGGGGCTTGATTAGGGAAACATTTCAAACAGCACTATTTTCATATATAAAGACATTACTACCAATCTCACAAACATGTCCAGAGAAGAGGAATGGAGTAGATACAAAAGGAAAACACAAGTCCTGTCAGCATGTATGTTTCTATCACTTGGAATCTCACTATGATGTATAAATACAGTGCACCAGTAAGAGTATATTAAAAGTAGTAAACTTTAAAACATGTATTAAACATTCAAATTGAGACACAATTTTGGTGAAAATTTTGAATTCAGATGGAACAGGCTGATGAAAATGTATTTTTAAGACTCACCATATGAAGTTTTGGCAGTCATTTGGAACCACTGGAATATTTCTACACAACTGACTGGAATGGTATGAATTTCTTGGAAAGCAGTTTTAAAGTTTTCTATGAATGTAAACATGCACTTATCAAACAACTCAGAAATATCACTGTTATCATTCAAGAAATGATCACATATATCCACACAAAGTGTATGCAGAAGCCTCAAAGCAATATCATTTATAATAACCAAACTCTGGGGAACAATTCACAAATATCTGCAAGAGGAAAATGTATAAACAAATAAGAATATATTTATACCATAGAATACTACTAAGCAACAAAAATTAACTATTGATGTATCAGTAACTTGGAATTTCAATATAGTTATTACATTTCAAATAGGTCAAAAGTAAAGCACTCATTATTTTTCCCTTTATACAAAACATTAGAAATTACAAACTAACCTAGTGACAGAACACAAATCAGTGGTTGCCTAGGGGACAGACAGGGAAGGAGGGATGAGGTGCTAGGAAAAATGGGGGAAACTGATATTCTATGTTGACTATAAATATGGTTTCATTGGCATGCACACATGTCAAAACTTATATTTTATATTCCAAATATAGTTTATTCCATACCAATTATACCTCAGTAAAAAATTGTTATGAGACTATTCTCACTTAACATAATTCTTTCCAGGTCCTTCCATTTTCTTGCAAATGACCTACTATTTTTGTTTATTGCTAAGTAGAATTCCACTGTGTATATTTCCCATAATTTTTTAATCCATTCATCTATAGATTGACACCAAGGATAGTTCCACAATTTAGCTATTGTGAAATGTGCTGCTATGAACATGAGTGTATATATATAGTATTACTGTAGTTCTCTGATTTCGGCCTCTTTAGACTGACACCCAGAGAACATTATTTTAAATGATATTAGCCCGCCACAGAAAGTGAAGGGTCATATGTTTTCCTTCATATACACAAGCTACGGAGCAATTGGGATAGCAGAGGGACTCCAGATAATGAAGGAGAAATCACAGTGGTACCAAGGAGGTGGTCTAAAGGAAAGAGAAGGAGAAGCCTGAAGTTCATTAATGGAAATAGTACTATTGAATATGTGTACACATAAGAATATACCAATGTCACTCAGTACTCTGTATTTGAAAGGGGAGAAATGGGGAGGTGGGGGGAGGGCCAACAAGTGCCATGTACATGTATGTCACCATCATCATGATTTACATTATGATGTGAGATTATAAGGCACCAATAAAATATATTTAAAAAGAAACAAGTATCATAAAATAAAAATATTTATTTTTAAGAGACCTTCCTCAGTCTTTCTCAAATAATTATATACAGGCATTCATTCATGATGGCATATGACAGATAGCCCTCTGTATATCAAATGATCATTACCAACTGCCTTTTCACTTAATGTTGGTATTACATGACAAATTCTCCCACTTTTCTTATACCCTGGATTCAATTTGCAGGACTGCTATCTTGTGGCCCATTTTAATTACTCTTATTAAAGTGTTTAAGTAACTTAATGCAACTTCATAAAAGATACAAAGGAAAAAGGTTTTTAATATGGTTTAAAATACAGTTCAAATGCACGGCATGATGGAGCACGCTTGAATTCCCCACACTTGGGAGGCGGGGACAAAAGGATCGCACAGGTTCGAAGCCAGCTGCCCTGGCATAAGAGACCCTGTTTCAAAAATATAAAATAGGTCTGGGAGTGTAGCCCAGAGGTAGAAGGGCTTCCAGGAACCCCAGTACCACCAAAATATATATATATATATATATATATATATATATATATATTTCAAATAATTTTATATACATATACAGAATTTTCAATATGAATCTTAATAATATAAATGGGGAGAGGCATGTTGGGATGTGGAAGCAAACATACCAAGTACTTTTACTAATAATAGTTATATTCTATTGTTAACCATAAGTATATAATATAATATTATATAACTTATGTTGGTCTTTGAGTTACAAAAGTAACACTATTAAAATAATATTATTGTTGAATATTGAGAGCAAAGAGAAAACTAAATCAGAGTTTAAATGTTCCTTTTTGTGATGCCATATAATGAATTATAAATCTAGGAATTCGAATTTTTTTCCTAATGATCATGTAAGAAGCATGCTTTTCTAATACAGATTAATCACAAAGGACTAAGAAAACTCTATTGGCATTTTCAGGTATATATTTTAAAAAAATAAGAGTAGTCTGGGACAATATTCTAACACTTTAAGTTATATGTTTGAATATATTGCTTCAGGCATATACAAAAATGCATAGTAAAACTGTCACCATGAGTATTTTCAGGACTTTGCCTACACTGACTATAAACAAAAGCTCAGAACATGATCCAGAGTTTATACATTGAAAAGAAGAGTGCAAAGAAGATGCACAAATATTAATATTACCACCACACCACAGTGACCAATCTTTATCCTCTAACCTTTGGTTAATAATGAAGGCAGTACAATGTACTTCTATCAATTTTTAAAGGTGGGTTTTAGATATCAAAGCTACTCTTTGTTACTCATTTTTTGGTCATACTATACAGGTGATACTTGTACATTCTAAATCATATTACCTTTTATCATTTTAATCGGAAATGACAGTAAAATGTTTTTTCTTTATAGGATTCCTTGGATGATACTCAATATACTTTAATAACTATACAGAATAATTTTTGATGATCCTAGTGCATGTGTTAGTATAGTGGATTATTTCACTATAGTCATACACTGTATCCAATAAAATAAAGTAGTAAAAAGGCAACGTATCATCTGTCAGCCATGTTAAATAAGAAAATAGTTTTATCTCACAGTAGTTTTTAGGTTTTTATAATTTTATTGGTCCACTGTAATTATAAAACATAGTGATATTCAAAGTGATACATGTATATGTGTACACAGCACTTGGTGTTTCTCTCTGGATTACACCCCACTCCTCACCTCCTTCTTCCTCATACATATTAGATTGGAAGTGATGCCTTTATATATGAACATAACATTATTGGATCTTCCACAAGTCTCTTTTTTTCTCCTCTCTTTCTTCCCAACACATCCCTTTCCACTGTTCTACTGGTCCCTCTCCTCTTTTATCCAAAGTCCCTTTTCTTTTCTGTTCCTTTTTTTTCCCTAGAAGAAATCAAACCAACATAAAAAGCAGACACTGAAGGAGTAACATTACCTACAGTTAAAGAGTTGTACATTTCATTTTATGTGAGTTTTATATGATAGGGGAAATTGGGTGGAGATGGGCCTTGGAGATGGAAATGTCTTCCTATAATCCAATAGACTTGGCTTGTGACTATGGGATTTTTATAAGAGATCTCTCATGTGGGGATAGTTTGAGGATCAGCCAGATGGAAAGCAGGGCACTGTGGGATATATCATTTATCACAATGACAGTGTGTAGGCATCAGTGATCCTCTCAACACAGAGGGAAGCTAGAACTGCAAATGTGGAGCAGCATTGCAGCTGGACAAGTAGAGTTGGCAACACTTGGAATTCTCATTAACTTAATCATGTTAATTCATTAGCCATATATTTCAAGGCAATTCACTCAAGAATTACCACAAGAAACAATTTACAACTGTTTCTTTTTCTACACAAATGTAGGTTGCATTTATTTAAAAGATTATATTTTGCTTCTTTGCAGGTAAAATTATAGCTATATCTAATAATATAATGATCATCACCTATTTTTATATTATTTGTCCATCACTGTAAACTACTATAAGCCTCATCAAAAAATAAAATAAAAATTTTACTTTAATGAAGTTATATGACCAACAGTTAATTGGATAGATTTTTCAAGAATTTCCTACTTCTGAAACATCTGATCTCTTATATTTAACTTAAGCAACTCCAATGTGATTTATAGCTTATATTTTCAAAACATTTTTATGGTATATTATTCATATTATCTGGAAAAGTATGGTATTTATGATCACAAATACCTGGACTTTGGAATTTGGGCTCCAGCCTTGCTATCTTGAAGATTTAAGGCAAGCCATTGAAATTCTTAAAAATTCATTTTTTCATCAATCAGAAACATTAATACATTTCAGTAGTAGGGTACATGCTTAGTAATTGTGATGCTTGGCACAGAAAATTATAATAAATAATTCCAACTTCACAGGATTGCTAAGTAGATAAACTGCAATTTTAAATAGTTATTTTAAATTTAAAGTTTATCTACATAAATATATATGCATACATTAAATACATGGGAGTGTTTTTATATGGTACTGGGGTTCCTGAAAACCCTTCTACCTCCAGGCTACACTCCCAGACCTATTTTTTTTAATAGTTTTATTTGGAAATAGGTTCTCTTAAGCCAGAGAGGCTGGCTTCGAACCTGTGCGATCCTCCTGTCTCCGCCTTCCAAGCGCGAGGATTACAAGCATGCACCACCACACCTGGCTCATGAGAGTGTTTCAAAAGTGCCACACAAGTTATCATCAATGTATTGTCACCATTATCATTACCATCGTCATCATCACCATCACCATCATTATGTATGGTATACTTTAATTCCAAGTATATACCTTCCATCTACAATGGAAAAATAGGCAATAGCTTCTGCTTTATGAGTCACACATACACATCAACAACCATTGTCAAGAAACTAAAATATTGACGAAAGAAAGATTTAGATTAAAAGAGTTATACTATATATAAAAACACTGATAGACACTAACAGAAAAAATGATTTTGAGAAACTCAGAATCAGCTAATATAATGAAGTTCTTACTATTAACCTGTTATATTTAAGCTGTTTATTTAGTAGAGAAACTACAACTTCATGTTAATCTAAAAACCAACAATATGTTAAAAATATTAATAATAAACTTCTAGCTCCTATTGGGCCAATGGATCTTCCTAAGCACACAAGAAATAATTTAAAAGGCAAGTACATATAATGCACTGCTTATTACTCATGAATATAAACCATGCTTTATAATATTGCTCATTGAAAAACATAACGTCATAGAAATCAATGTGTTTTAAATCAGTCATAACAAAGTTTGATATAGTTTTTCAAGTGAGGACTCCATCAGTCCTTTTTAAATTGGCATGCTCTAGTAGCTCTCATCATATCTAGTCTTTATTATTCAAAGTAATGACTGAGTAAATGAAATGTACCATGAAAAGTGGGACAGTTATTTCAATGATGCAATAGGGTTAATTGGCATTATATTATATCATATCATAAATGTGACATCACTCTATCAAGACTAGGCATAATTCAACTTTTGCCTGAGTTAATCTTGGGTTGAATGTTGTACCTACTATTACAGAATTGGAATTCCATAGGCTTAATTACCCCGGAACTGGAATGAAAGCTGACATTCTTAAAAATATTTTGCTTTAGTACAGCAAAAGGAAAAGAACCCTGAAGAATCTACTACATTTTAAGGAATGAACACTACAGGAATTTCATTTGAAACACTTTATTACTTTCTTATAAACTATCAGTTTATATTTCTCTCAGGCCAAATTCCACATCTGTCTATTTGAAATGCTTTAAAACCTGAGGAGACATAAGTAGTCATCTTTTGGGAAATTCAAAGGCATATATGACTCATCTATCCCTTCTGTGCCATCTAAAGATATTAATATTTCTACAGAGATGCAAAGAAAGATGGGTATGATATTCCCTCTTCTTTTTCCCTACTATGCCCAAAAGTTCACAGAATCCTAGTAAATGAGAATTGTATGTATAAATATTTTATCTGGGAATCAAGAGATTGATTATATAAAAGAAATAAAGACAAACATAAAATGAGACTGTAAAAGTAAACTACAGTCAAATTATATACTATGGGGAATACTTATAACATGGGGAATACTAGCCAAAAAGGATGGGTGGAATTTGGAAAAACACATATAAAATGACTTTTATTTTAGTGTTATGTTTTCTTATATTGTTTGGTGCAGAGTAATATTCAATAAATATATGTCAAATGAAATGACAATGCATATATATATATATATATCAATATATATTCAGAAATTATACCTACCTGTCTATAGCTACATAGATATATCTAAATGAATATCTGCTAATATAGTTAAGAGTAGATCTTATGAGACTTACCTCATGAATAAGACAAATCATCAGTAATTAACATGTTGCTTTATTTTTATAACAGATTTTGCTAAATTGACTAAATATTGCCTAAGTATTTTAATGTTAGGATACTCATGAAACACACACACACACACACACACACACACACACACACATGAACACAGTTATTTTTATTAATATCAGAGTCATCAGCATTTACCTTCTCTGAATATTGAAAAATTCTAGTCTAGTGGAGTATGAAAGAATACATGAATTAGAAAATAAAATAAAATATATATCAATAGAAAAATTCAACCTTCATATTTATTGATATTATACTGCATCTTTAAATATTTGTATATTATTCTATCTAAATTGAAGGAAAAATTTAAATAAATTCAATAGTAATATCAAATGTATCTAATATTTTCACTGAAATTTTTTTCTAGCTGCTGAGGAAAAGAGTATTTAAAAGCAAGAAATAATATACAAAATATCGCAGTATCTGAAAATAGGAACCATTATACTTTTATGGTATGTTTAGACCCATGTTCAAGTAATAAAAATGGAGAGAAATAATGCAAATTAATGCAGAACAAAATTTGTTTTTAAGCAAACCTAGTAGGGTTGAAATATAAATCTCCACACATGATACTGAAAAAGTAGGCAGCAAAAGAATCTTTTTAACAAATAAGTTTTTACTTAAGTGTAAATTTACATACAGATATGCAGTGGTAAATATTACCTTACAAAAAGTTCTCAGAAAAAATTTTAACCAGAACAAATTTTAAAACTTTTCCATAAACATTTGTGGGACAAAGGGATAACTCTAGATTCTTGATGGATCACTTTAATTTATTAACAAATTTCCTCAAAAAATACATTTTCAAACAAGGCGTGGTGGTGCACGCTTGTAATCCCAGCATTCAGGAGGCTGAGACAGGAGGATGGCGGTTCACGGACAACCTCAGCTACTTAGTGAGGCCCTTTGCAACTCAGTGAGACCCTGTTTCAAAATAAAGAATAAAAAGTAGGGCTGAGGGTGTAGCTTGGAGGTAAGAATGCCCTTGGGTTCCATCTCCAATACTGCAAAAGAAATTCAGTGAAATTAATGGTATTTAAGGTTATAAAACAAAATATATATAACATAACATATGAAAGTCATCAGTATCCAACTTAAGAACAGATTCTATCTCAATTATCTTTGCTAATGGAGGACTAAAGAGGTGCCCCTAATCCAAAACAACACATAATCCTAAAATTATTTCTATTTGGATTTGCAAATCACTTTTTTCTATCATTTAACTAGAAGTGAGTAAAATATTTTAGGCTAAAAGATAAATTCAGGTAAACTAAGGAGAGTGTTATGATTTGAATATGAGATATTATACAAACAGTTTTCATTTGTTGAAAGCATGGTCCCCAGTACATCAAGTTTTAGAGGTAGAACTTTTCAGAAATGATTGAATTGTCAGGGCTATAACCTCACCAGTGGATTAATACAGTTGATGGTTTTATAATTTGAATTGATTTTTTGGAGGTAGTAAAGTATTACAGGAAGTTGTATAGAAAAGTGGCCACTGGGAGTGTGTCCTGGGATCTAAACCTGATCCTGCTGCCTTCTTGTCTGTCTGTCTGTCTGTCTGTCTGTCTGTCTGTCTGTCTGTTTCTCTCTCTCTCTCTCTCTCTCTCTCTCTCTCTCTCTCTCTCTCTGTGTGTGTGTGTGTGTGTATGTGTGTGTGTGTGTGTGTGTGTGTGTGTGTGTTTTCCGATTGCCAGGAGCTGAGCAGCTTTCCTCTGCAATGCCCTTCTGCTATGTTTCTGCTTAAGAGCCCCCTGATCATGGACTTACTCCTCTGAAACCATGAATCAAGTTATTTAATCAGGTAGTTTAGTCACAATGACAAAAAAAAATCCTGACAAACAGGGAGATTTTATCTGTGTAAATTCTTCCAGATTTATTAATAATTATTTTTTTAGTTGCCTGAATCTCTGACAGATATGGCCATGCCTTTCCTTACTCAACCCTTAATCATTAATTCTTGGCGTAAACAAAATTTAAAAGTTGAGGAATTATGTCTCAAAGGCACCCTTGGTGATACATCCAAATTATAAGATGGAAAGATAAGGCCCAGATTCAAACAGCAGGCTCCATTATCTTTCAGGATGTGAAAAGTTGAGGATATGGGGTCAAAAAGAACTGATTTAAAACTCAGCTCTATCACTCACTTGTTTAATGACCTTAAGTAATTACTTTAAACTCACTGAGCCAGACTTTTTACTTGAAAAATTTACTATAAAAATTTACTATAAAAATTAGAGTATATATAAAACATTTAGCACCTATACATAGGAACTTAATATACACTAGAATCATCCATAGTAACTTAATATACTTAGAGGTTTTTTTCTGATAATTAAGCCACTAATGTCTATTTAAGAGAAGAAAAACTTAAAAACTATTTAAAAAATATTTTTCAGTTAGACATTCTCTTAAAACCCAGACATAGACTTCAGTACTTATATGGAACAATTTCTAGGATCTGGAAATGTATTTTAGCAATCAAGAAATATATCATTTATTGAGCACCAATATATATTTCAGGTACTGTTTCATCTTCTATATTCATTTATATAGACAGGGCAACTTTCTCTCATTTTAGAGTGTTTATAAATACTTAATTTTAACAAATTATTCTCCCCCCAAATCCTGAGTCTTTTCTTAACTTCTTTCCCTCAATTAATGATACCATCATCTAGCCTGTCTCCAAAGCCAGACATGAATCATCTTAGACTCTACCCTCTCTTCATCTATACTGAATTGACTGTCAAGAGCAATTAAGTTTAATTATTAAAGCACTCTAGAATTTCTTTTCCATCCTAATGAATTTTTCTTAGTTCAGATCCTCAGTATTTCTCCTTTGAACTATAGCAACTGACCATTCATTCTTCAACTTCCTTTCTCTCTAATCTCCACAGCAATGGTTTTGAGAACATTTACTCAGTTTTTTTTAGCAGTGGTTCCCTTTATGTATAAAATGATTTTAATGACTAAACAAAATCCAGTATCAGAAAGAATATATAAATTCTAACTAAAAAGGAAATTTGAAGCCTGAAAGTACTTTTTTATCTATGCCAGCCACTAAGGAAAGCCGTGAAATACATTTTGGGAACTACTGGTCTACAGAGAAAATTTTAAACTGCTTAACATGGTAAATCAAAGACTATCTTTACAAGTTATCTTTTCCCTCTCTATTCAAACCATGGCATTTATAAACCTTCCACCTAAAATCTCTGTTTTTGTGTCTTCAACTTACTGCCCCATTTTAACACAGCACTGGACTCTTTCTCATAAGTGTTTACTTGTCTGTACACTGCTCTATCTAGAATATTCTTCCCCTGATATTCCAACCATCTGACATTCAGCCTATAAGATAAAGCTCTGAAGTTACAATCTATCTGAGCATTACCCAATTTACCAAATTGATTTAGTTGCTTCCACCTTTGGGGGAACATAGTATCCTATATGAACTTATATTGTGGCCTCTTTTATACTGTAATGCAATTATTTGTTCAAATTTATTTCTCCTTAATCCTACTGTGACCAGGACCACTACTTATATATTTTTCATTACTTATGAATTAAATCCAAACAAATAGGTGCTTTATTAAACATATATGTGTTATTGAAGTTATATGTAAAATCTTATTGTCATAAAAATAATTTTCTATAATTAATGTCTTAATTATTTAAAATTATTAGAGAAATATTAGCTGATTTTTAGTGTTTTGTATACTTGTGCATGCCTTTTGGAAAATCAAGAGAATTTAGTGATAATTATGAGACCAATATTTTTATCAGCTTATCTAGTTATTCAATTAAAAAACAATAAAATAGCATTCAAGACAATGACTTCTCAGTTTTTTCTTTTCCAATCATAATATTTTATTAAGGATAAATTTCTTTCTGCTTTTTAAACTTAGAGTAATAACTTAAAGAACACACACACACACACACACACACACACACACACACACAGATATCCAGGCTCCCTGAAAACAACAATAGTATTACCAAAACTTATAAACTTCTCTGCTGCATCATATAGGAGGCTTTGAAATGATGCTACTTTGGCAAACACCTCCCCAAATTGCTGTCCCTAACACACAAATATATACATACTTATAAAACGCCACGAAAGAAATATTATGTGCATATATGACATTTAAAAAAATAATGTCCAATTGATTCGCACTGGAGTAACAAAACTTGTTTTCATGAATACTCAAAAAATTCAATAATATGACCTCTAGTAGAGCTTAAAAATATCTGAAGGATAAGATAGTTAGATCAATATTAGTTTATTTCAAATGCCTGGGTAATATAAAGAGACAAAGCTGATCATCAGATGTATTTTATTACCTGTTGGAGTGATAAGTCCTGGCGATAAGAGGCTTGGGACTGCATGGGGCAGAAGGCGGGCATTGTCTTGCAACACTCCCAAAGAACGCTTAGGGGGCCTTCCAGGCCTTGAGCTGTTGAAAAACCAACAAAGATCAAGTTTAAATGTATGCCTTTTGGAAATACCATTACTTGCTACATTCATCTTCTGAATCTTGCTTACTGCCAAGAGTGATAGAAATTTGCATTAGAGAATGTGTACTGTAATGGATTACTAAAAGAACAATACTTTCTGATAAAATTTTCTACATAGCTATGGCAAACATTAAAGCTATAGATCAATTTCTAGTTTAGATTCCTCATTTGTGATAGACCTTGCCTGTAGTTAAAAAAATACCTATGTTGTCCACTTTTCTTAAAGCTACACGTGCTCCTTAATACTGAGGTATATTACTATGATCTGAGATAGCAACCCAACAATTAAGACTGTACAGAAAGTGAAACCATTTAGTTTATGTTCAGCTTGCCAAAAAAGAGGTTTAAAGAGCTGAAAGGTGTAGAATAAAATTTGACATCTATTAGAATTTCCATAACTTGGGAGAGCCTAGGAGGAACAAAGGAACCCACCCTCAATAGGTTTTTCCTGTTTTTTTAACTATGCTATCAATGAATTTTCTTGGAATGTCTGTATTAATAAAACCCATCACATTTGCAATCGAGGCTGTCTTTTTTTCTCAGAATTATTAGTGTTTCTAACTGATGAGTTGCAGCTAAACTTCAAACATTCACCCAACCAACTGCATTTGCATATTCTTCACCCTATTGTAAAGATTTTAGAAATTGCAATTGTAAATGTAAGATCCATACAATAATGAAATAAAATGTCTGTATCTGTTTTCTCCATCTTGTAACCTAATATAGTTAGTACACTGAAAACATCATTTGGAGACTGTCACTACGATGCAGAAACTTATAAGTCAAAAAGCATTAGGATCAAGTTACTCTCAAGTCGTCCAATATATTTCAAAAATTACTTTCTAATGTTATCTAATATGTTGTTGTTGCCTTTTGGTACAACTATATTACACAAAAAAATAATGGGGCTTTTTAAAAATACTGCAAAATACTATAATAATTTAAAACACAAAAATGTATGAGGTTCAGATAGAAAACATTTCCAAAAATTACTTTTGGTTCACAGAGAAATTTAAGTTAAACAACATTTTAGCAATTTTGTAGTAGCAAAGTGCCCCATCAATACAAGACAAACTCTGATTTTAAATGAAGACAATTTCTAGCCACCTTACACACAGGTACTATTACCCCGTTCATTTTTCATAGTATGCCGATGTTATTTCCTTCTATTGTACAACAATATTGTTTATCATCTAACCCAAAAAATTCAGGCTTCTCATTTAATGTTTCAATTTTGTAAAACAGGCTCTACTCTTCTTTCTACTCAATTCTTGGACATAATTTATTTTATTTAACTCAGTGTTATTGCCTTGTTTGACCTTGTCTTACTTTATGTCTTCCTACCTCTTAAGGAATGCTGAACAAAGAAATAAGCCACTTACTTAAAGTGCCCTAAAGGATCCCAAGATTACTGAATAATGCTCATCAGAGCATATCCAGTCATTTGAAAATGGCATATTTTGTTAAATAATCTTCATCAAATCTATACTTTGTGTTTCACCGTATTTTTCCATTTGTAATTATCTCAATCCTACTAACACTTTTTAAATCTACATGATCACTATTTATACTTTTCCATTATAAACATTTCAGTGATATTTTCATGTTCATGATCACTTTAAGACAGGCTGCCTCCAGAAGCAAGCAGCCTGATGCTTCTTCTAGTTCCCTATAATGAGCAATAGGAATATCTACTATTAACAGTTGGCTTTGGAAGCTATATATTTTAATCAGCTTTGTTCCAATTTCATTAGTAATCCTTAATATTTTAAATAATTATTTCCAAAAGGAATGAAAATATCTGTTTGCAAATGGCATGATCCTATACTTAGGAGAGCCAAAAAACTTAAGACTTCTATAGCTGATAAATAGATTCATAAAAATGGAATAATACACAATTAATAGCTTCTCTATACACTAATAACAAATTCACTGCAAAATAAATGAGGAATAAAATTAAGATACAGAGACAAATCCACACAGTTACAACCAGCTTATCCTTGGCAAAGGTGCCAAAATTATATATTGGAGAAAGGATAGACTTCTCCAAAAATGGTGCTGAGAAAACTGGATCAAAACTGGATCTCCATAAGTAAAAGAATGAAACTAAATCCCTCTCAACCTGCACAAAAGTAAAATAAAAATTGGATCAAAGATCTAGAAATTGGATCAAAGATCTAGAAATTAAACCAGAAATTGTGAGACTACTGCAAGAAAATGTAGGATCAACTCTTCAATATATAGGCATAGTCAGATTTCCCTTACTATGACCCATAAAGCTCAGAAAATAAAATGAAGAATCATAAATTGGTTAGCATCATACTGGAAAAGCCCTATTCCAATACATTGACCCAGGATTAAGAGATATTAGAGGCCTCTTAGTTTAGGGGTTCTACCTTACATTATTTGATTTTAAAATATTGGTTACATTTATTATCACTGGATATCTATTGGAATATCTCTGCCTTATGTCATAAATGACTTGGTAAACTATGTTTGTTATCAACTCAACATGATCATCATATTCTCCATTCTAGCATTCTTCTCAGTCTCTGATTTTGTGTTTTTAGTATGATTGTAAATCGTTTCTGACTAGACACTAAGTTCCTTGCAAGTGGAATGCATGTATGGTTTTGTCACTGAATCCTAAGAAATTTTTATGGTGTTTAGTGCACAGTAGGATCCAGTAGGTCATTAATTACATTAATTAATCAAGATAGGAAAATTCTTTCACTCTTTCTACAGTCTCAAAATATTCCTTATTCTTTACTCCTTTACAGCATGAGCACAGAGCCACTTTCATCATTTAATCATCACATAACCATTTTAGCATCAAAATATGATACACTAAAACCTGACTACAAGGCTACAGAAATATGTCACTGTTTTATTTTCTTAGAAGCCCTAGAAGCTTTAGCTGGGCATAATGTTCACCTGTAATCCTAGTAGCTGTGAAGGTGAGATAGGAAAATACTAGGTTTGAAGTGAGTACACAGTAATTTAGTGAGACTGTTTCTAAGGTCAAATCAAGAATGTAATTGTAGAAATAATACAGGACTTCTGAAAATATTGAATAGGAAAGAAATTAAGGATGCAATCATTGAAATGAAGGCATCATTCAAACTATCAAAAATCAATTAGACAAAATGGAGAATAGAATCCCGTTCCTAGAAGACAATCACTCCAAAAATGATCACATAGTATATAACTTAGAAAAAAACAATCATGAATTGGATACTGAAGAAATATGGTCCCTTTTTTTTTGTGTGTGTGTGTGAGAGAGTCTGGGGATGGAACTCAAGGGCATTCGAACTCCAAGCCACACCCCCTGCCCTATTTTTTATTCTTTATTTTGAAACAGGGTCTCACTAAGTTATGGAGGGTCTCACTAAGTAGCTGAGGTTGTCCGCAAACCTTGATCCTCTGGTCTCAGCCTCCCAAATGCTGGGATTACAAGCATGCACCACCACGCCCGGCTTGTCCCATTTTAAAAGAGCTAACCTAAAATTGGCATAGAAGGTGAAACCAAAAGGATCAACAATCTTTTCAAAGAAGTAATATCAGAAAATTTTCAAAACATAGAACAAGAGGTTGATACATAGGAACAGGAAACTTATAGAACCTCCTTTAGACAAGATCAGAGAAAAGGTTCACCACACTACATAACAGTCAAACTGATCAATGTAGAAACTGTGTTTCTAAGCAAAAAACAAAATAGGTTTGGGGTTATATCTCAGCTATAGAAAGCCATTGGGTTATATCCCCAGTGCCATAAAAGCTGAAGCCACAGAAGCTTGAAGATCTGCTTCAGGACTAAGCACCCCAGAAATCACACATAGATAGTGACTATATCATTTATTCAGTCATCTAGTAAACAAATATTCACTAGTTGTCTTCTCAGTGTGCGTCTGGCATAGTGACTGGTATTAGTGACATAGAGGTTAAAATGTAAATTCAACAAGGGCAAGAGTTCTGGTCTTTTTTTAATTGTTACATTGTGAAAACCTGGAACAGGTTCTACCTTTGAGGAAATAGTTTTCTAGTAAATATATGTGTTAGATATGTGATATTTGATAAAGCTATGTTTTCCTCATTATCTTATTACTTAAATTTTCTGATTGACTCCTTATTAAGTATGGTGATATGATACCTGCTTTCAAATTTAAGTAGTATTTCAATGAGCAAAAATCATACTCAGATTCCATTCTTTTTAATGTTGAAGACTTAATCCCTTAGAGTAAATTAATTGCAATGAAGACTGCAACAGTTCTTATAATCAGTAAAATTCCAAATATAAAAAAGATATATAGCTTTATTCTTACATGTAGGCCTAACAATCTTTTATAAAGCAAAATATTATTAGCACTAAACTTCCTGAATTTGATTTCTAAGAACACAGTACTGACAATATGATGGAAGTCTATGGAGGATTCAGTAGAAATTTGGGAGCGATTATTCTTGATAGATTATCCAGCCATACTTCTTATTTTTAAGAGCTTTATTAGCATCAGACAGATATTTACATATTAATCAAGACAAACATGTGGTGATTTAACTGGGAAATTGCTACGTGGGTGACAATTTAATCAGCATAGGTTGAAAGGTACATCGTTGCTGCATACTGTTTCTGCTAAAATATTGATTGCATTACTGATCTCAGTAATGCTTTATTTTACAGGGCACAAATAACCATGTAATTACTCTTTAATTGAATGATAATTGCTTCTTGGCAATTATTTGTTTTTAGTTTAATTACAAGGTTATTTGTACTTTATAAAATTAAACAGGCCTTTTTTCAAGTTCCTACCCAAACAACTCTGCCAATACACCATCCATTTACACTCTAAAGGGTAGTCATTAAGATACAAGGCAAATAATCCCATAAAATATCAAAACTTTTCGTAAATAGCTCAGATAAATCTTCCAGATTCTTCTTTATAGAGTAAATATTAGATATTATGTTTATAGGTTATTTAGAGTGAAACTATACCAAACAATTCTGGATTTTCTCTGGATCCATTATTTAAAATAATTTGTTTTGATATATGGTTTCCCCTGCATTCCTTATATTTCCTTCAAAGAATCGAAATAACAACTCAGCTTTCTTGGATCAATGAAGAGGTCAACATGGAATATTTGTCCACAGTACTTCATATTGCTACAATTGAAATGAATCACCATCAGAGCATTACCTTTCAATTTGTAAACTTTGTGGAGCTGGAAGTTCTGTAAGTTCTCTGGCATTAGTGATATATTTTCCAAGTTATAACAAACCAAGTAGCTTACGCTTTGCTCATTAAGATTATGAAATTCCAAGGCTTGGAATATGGCTCAGTGTTAGAACACTTGCCTAGCATGCATAAAGCCCTGAGAAATGTCATTGATAGACATATTTTCTATTTCATGTCTTTATCCATTTATAAATCAAGGAGTAATCAACTGAAGAAAGTGATTTTCTTGTTCCAAAGAAAAAAATCCAGTTAATAAAATAACTGATAATGTCATAAGCCCTCAAGATATTCACTAAAAATCTTATGAACAGAACTTTACTTAGAAATTGCACAAGTCATGCCATCTTCTTTAGTGAAAACCTGTCTTATTGTTCCATAAAGACACATAACATTTTTTGACAGACTGAGAAAATTGCTGAAGATATATTAATGGCAACTTTGAAAGACCACTGCAACAGAATATCTGAAGGGAAGTTGTTAGCAATAACCTGGGATTCAGTCTTCATTTTTAGGTCTATCACTGATAATTAAAATCTTTTGAGACAGCCCCTGAGTTTGTCAAGTTTTAGCTTATATTATAAGTCAGAAAACCAATAATGGCATTAGCTTTGGAGGTATTGTTTACCTGTCTGCAAGAGCACTCCTCTGGTTTTCAATGTGCTGGTTAAGTTAAATAAGAAACTGTTTGTTTGTTTGTTTGTTTGTTTGTCAAAACACTAAGACATTTCACAGTAATTGTGGACTAATAATACTCTTAGGTCTGATATTTATTACAACACTTCAAGGATACAAAAGGTTGTTAAACTCTACCTGACCTTTCAGTGCTTATGAAGAGAAATAAACTCTGACCTCACAGCAACCTGAATCCATCTTTTCTCAGTGATGGCAAACTGATCACTTGTCTATTGCACTGGATTGTATTCCTGTCCAGATCAAAGGAAGCAGCAACCAATTCAGCAACGGGGAATAAGTCATCCATGCAAAATGGTCAATTAACATTAATCATATATGAAACTGTTTAAGTTGTAAACTGGAACCTGGTCACTATGGTAACTCTCATAAAATGGTGATTGTGTTAAACTGGGTATTAATCAGTCCTTGGTTCATGGGAACTTAGAATATGGCTCATAGTTTCTCTCTGAATTGTCAATTCACGGAACAAAAACACACTGACTGGAGAAAAGATCATTGAGATTCCATTACTAATTATTCCATTTTTCAGGACTTACATGTATATCTAAAAGGTCAATACAGACAGATTAAAAGCATCAACATGAACGTTCCATTAGAATTGGGGGAGTTAATGTAATTATCTTTAGCATAAGGGTGTTGAGATGATGAAGAGAAAATTTCACTTCCTAATGTGTGATGCATTACAATATCAAGACTCAAGTGGAAGAATCTATGTTTATTCATAAATTTTTAAGTATAAGTTGAATTGCATATAGCTATTATTTAAAATTGTGGTGTTTTATTCCCTTGATAATATTAAATATCTTTTGTTAACTATAATAATAAAGGAAAACTGATAGTATATTTAATTTAAGAGTCGAGTACTCCCTTGATAGAAAGTATAATTGTGAAGCTATTTTATATTTCATTTACTTGACACTGTTCCCAATTAAAATGAAATGTGTTCTAGGTCTGGTATTAGTACTGTTAAATAAGTTTACTTTTTGTCATAAATTGACTTTATTCTAGCAAAGGTCTTAGTATAATTAACAACACTTTCATAACAAAAAAAATGGAATATGATTTGATTCCTTAGCAGCATTCTCTCACTCCGGTTGTGTAATCTCTAGTAACATGAGGAGAATTGATGCACATTAGTAAATCTTAAAGTAAATCAAATCAAATAAGTAAATTCCCTTCCTAAAATTCATTCAATAACAATAATTCAGAATCATTTGCAAAATAAATATATTATTGAATGTACAGCATATCACTGTAGAAACCTTGATATTATGAGTGGCTAAAAAGTTAATATTTACATTTGAAAACATCCCACTGGCATTTCAAATTCAGCATATACATTCCCAAATCCCACTCTCCATTCCTTTTTTTTTTCATTCAGCAATGGAGGAATGATCTCAGTTTGCAAAATTACAAACTATTCCCATCCTTTCCTTTCATCTTATATCTCCAATGTTTTATTACATTGTAACATGTGTGGCAATATTCCACTTCACTCTATTGCCACTTTTGATACTCTACTTCAGGCCATCATCCCTTCATAAGCCAGTCAATTTTTGTTTCACTGTGTTCAAATCCATTGTTTATAAACTATAGGGATTTTGGTGAAATACATCTTTCATCATGTCATCTTTTGCTCTGGAACTTTTAACAGTTCCTAACTGCATTCACAATAGTTTAAATGCCTTATTCTAGCAATGTGTCAAGAGGTTGTCCTTAGATTTTTCAATTCTTTAAATATACTTTTATTGGTGCATTGTAACCATACATCATAGTGAGGTTTAGTGTGATAGAAACATAAATGTGCATAGCACCCAATGTTTCCTCCAGATCCTGCCCTTCTCCCTCCATTTCTCTATTCATAATGTTAAAACTGCTCTTGATACCTTCAAAAATGCATGCCCAATTGTTTGAACTGCTTCCAATCACATCTTTAGTGAGTTTTCTACTCTAGCTGTACTAGTCAGTTCACTAAATTCTAAGCATAGAATTTAACCCTAGTACCATTTCATTGTGAAACAGTCTCAAAGTATTAGGGTTTCTAGAGCCATGTTTTCTTATGATCCATTGTCCTGAGAAGGATTCAGTGTAATCTGCTATGACTTGCGTTTTTACATAAAAGGTCATGACATTGGTGTGTGTGTGTGTGTGTGTGTGTGTGTGTGTGTTACTTTACTAAGGATCAAATACCTGGTCTTGTACATGCTAAGCAAGTGCTCTATCATTGAGCCACATCACCAGCTCAGGCTGCTGCCTTTCACTTTGTATCATGATAATATAGGGTATTGTTAATGGTTATGCAAAAATTGCTTTAATACTAGGATTAGGAAACCTAATAAAACAAGCCAAAATATTGTTTTCTTTGTCTGACAAATGAAGTCCCATCAGGAATCATTAACCTGTGAAGAGTCTCATCATAATCTCAACAGATATTATTTTTGGTTTGAATTTTAACCAGAAAAAAAATCCACATGGTAATAAAATCACAATTTAGAAGATCTTAGGATGCTGAGTGAGCTCTTAGGAAGCTGATCACTGACTGAATTAGTTTCTAAACATATAGTTTGGAAGTACATATTCAGCTGATAAACACAAAAAATGTTTCCTTGATGTAAACTTAAAATTTTATTCCTCATAAAAATATTAGCAGCTTATTGTAAAATGCAGGCACCTTAAGCAATCTTAGATACTTAGTGGTATGGTGGAAAAGGACTGAAAAGTTAAACCTGGTTCTAATCCCAGTTGTGATAGATATAATTCCAAAATCTCTTTCATCTCAAGATTTCTGCCTCTAATTGCTAGAAGTATAAGTATGATGAGCTATCATGTCTAAGATTACGGTGCCCTACAGAAAAAAAGAGATTTTGCAGTTGTGGTTAAGGTAACTAATCAGTTGATACTGGAAACACGGAAAGGAAATTATCAAGGTGGGCCTAATCTAATTCTATAAACCCTTTAAAGAAGAAAAGTAATTCAAAGACTATCATTACTGGCTTGAAAATGGAGGAGATTGTGAAGAGTAGTGTTTGGAAGACAAGAGAAGCCTTGTACTGAAAATCAGCAAGGAAACAGACATAAATCCTATAATTGCAATGAAGTAGATCTGCCAAAAACTTCAATGATTTATGAGGTTTTATTCCCCTATGGCTTCCAAAACAAGACATGCCTGGACAACACCTTGATTTCAACCTTGTAAGACTCTAAGAAGAAAATCCACTTAAACTCATTCAGACTGCTGACAAATGAAACTGTGAGATAATAAATGAGTGTTGTTTTAAAATGTTGTTGGTCACAGTATGTTGTATAACAATAAAATGTATCATACTAGTTTTGTCATTATTGAACTGTATGAACTGAGGCAAATAACACCAGTATTCAAGAAGTGCTTTTCCACTTTAAAGATAGAAATGTAAACTAAATAATACATGAGTTTGCTCATTAGAACCATGCTACAATTCTGGTCTACTGCAGATGACTCATTAGCTCCAAACAATAATTGGTTTCTTACATGCTCATATGCATATTTTAATTTATATTTTATATTTTAAGTTATATTAAGTTGAGGCTGATAAAGA
The DNA here is from genome assembly GCF_963383645.1 of Muscardinus avellanarius. Taxonomy (NCBI): domain Eukaryota; kingdom Metazoa; phylum Chordata; class Mammalia; order Rodentia; family Gliridae; genus Muscardinus; species Muscardinus avellanarius. The sequence goes on along the minus strand of NC_137792.1, from coordinate 119,414,157 downwards.
AGGATCACAGGTTCAGTGATAGCTTTAACAACTTAGTGAGACTCTCAGGAAATTAATGAGATATTTTTTCTAAATAAAAAATTAAAATGTCTGGAGGTGTAGCTTGGAGGTAGAATTCCCCTGGGTTCAATCCCAAGTACTCCACACATATAAAAAGAATAATCCAAAAATTGTAATTGTGGTGGGCAAGACACTTAGATATTTAGCATGAACATTAATATAGGAATATTAAAAGTAATAATAACTAAAATAATTTAAGGCCAATGAAATATAAGAAGATGTAAATTGGGACATCAAAAATTTAAGCAGTGGGGAGGAGATAAATCCTCATGGTTTTTCCATGCAATAAAAATTAAATTATCAGTTGTAAACAACCTCTTGAGGTCTCAAAATGGCTGAATAGAAGTACTCAGCACTCACCTACTTTTCACAAAGAAGAATCAAAGCAACAGGTGTATAGATGCATATTGAGATGAGGGATCATGGGAGAACACTAGAAATCAACAGAAGAGAAACAGAAACCTTTTAACATCCACATACTTGGGGAAAGAGCATAGTAAGAGAAGCAAAATATTCTGGCACCTGTTGTCCTGGCTCCAAAGCCAGGGCAGGGGACAAGGGTCTGCAGAGGTAAGGATTAAAAAGAGGATCCAAGTAAACTCTGTAGATACTGTCCATATGAGATATTTGAAATTTTCACAATCTTTACATACTTGCTTGCAGCCAAATGAGATAAATAACACAGAATCATCCTAGTAGTATGACTATGGAATAGGAATTCCCATCATCCCTCAACACCTCCCCAAGGTACTGTGGCTATGAGCCATCTTGAGAAGGAACCTACTGTTTGAATTGGCCTGGTCTACACAACAGAAAGCCTTGCATATTCCCATCTCTGGGACCTTATAAACATTCTACTGCACTGGCTCAGTTGTAACTTCCTCTTGAATTCAAAGTGACTCACTAAAGTTCCTCTGAGATAAACCCACAGAGAACATTGCACTTAGGGGACAGGTATTATGACACATAGGGCAACAGAGGGTACTGCCCTCAAGAAAAAGGAATTTGGGGAGCTTTCTTAGACATGAGGCCAGTCTTGATTGGTTTCCTACAAGTTCCAGGACTTAATGCAGTTACCCTCATGGTTCCTGCCACCCTTCTCGCAAGTACATTCAGGGGTGTCTATAACTAACAGGACTGGCAAGGAGCCTTGTAGTTCTATTGCTTCCCCATCCACAGGAGGGTGATAAGGCTGTCTTGAGCAATGTTGCCTCTGCTCTAGCTATTTCCCTACAAAGTGAGTGCATAGCAAAGGAAGGTCCAGAGAGAAACTCTCATCCCCACAAACACCTCAAGCTGAGAGGCTTTTTTGTCCCACTCCAGCTACAACCCATGCCCTATCTCTGGCAAGACCTATAGTTTAAAAACATCAAAAGGGAAAAAACTAGCTGTTTCCCCATTCCCAAACCTGCTGGGCTAAGGAGGGTCTGATATCTCACTTCTAGGCAGTAGAAAGGAACATGACTGTCTACTGCTGTCACCATACCTACACAAGTCTCACTGTTGGCTGTCCCCACACCTCATCTAATCACATACTGCTGAAAAGATTGAGTATTAGCACCACAAAGGAGGTGATATGATTTCAGGCACCATCTCTTACCATAAATCACATGGGCTCACACTATTGTCTAGAGGGCAAGTGCTTCCAACTCCTCACCACTACTGGTGTTCCACTGCCAGACAGCTTTATGCATAACATCCAATCAATTGTGCCTGAGGAAACTCACTTCATCTGATTGAGGTCACCACTCTCAGTGCAGGAATAAATGCAAATGGGACACTCTATAAACTCAGCAGAATACTACAAGAGTATTCCACTCTTAAATTACTAGCAGAGAAGAAAGGTTTTTCCAACTCCTCTACAGTACACACTATGAACAAACTCACTAATCACAGTCAAAGAAGCAACAAGGAGATTACACTAAAAGGCCTAGCTGGAAATAAACTCAACATTGCATAACAAACCCAGTACCCCAAAAGTCATCTTCAGGAGAAAGTTATTTTTTCACACATCACTCATTAAGCCCTTCCCCAGTTCCCACTCCATTCCCTCCCTTTTCCTCCTTCTCATGTTTGGCTTACCAATTGAATTTGATATGATATGAAGGTACATGAATGTACATGTATATTAGGGAATTTCCCTCTTCCCTCTTCCATCCTCCTCAGTTAGGTTACCTTATTTGCTCATCTACGGTTTCTCCTCCTTCCTCTAGCGTTTCTCTTATGAACCTTTTTCTCTCGAGCTTCCACATATTTGGGAGATTATCCAATTTTTTTTTTTTTACTTTTTGTGACTGACTAAACTCACTTAGCATAATATTCTCCAGTTTCATCCATTTCCCACAAATGATGTAATCTTTATGGCTGAGTAAATTTCCATGTGTACATATCCCATAGTTTTGTAACCCATCCCATAAAATTAGAAGGAGTATCCATTTCACCAAATGTACAAATCTCAACAAGAAATATTTCAAAATTTAACATAACACCTCCAAAATAATACAGCCCTACAATGACAGATTCCAAATATATCAAATGGATGAAATGCCTGATAAAAATCCTGACAAATGATCTTAATGATTAAAGAAATTCAAGAGAATACATACCAATAGTTAAATGACATTAGTAATACATTGAAGTATATTGATGGAGAAATTTAGTACAGTTAGAAATTTTTAAAAATGACCAATCTGAAATAAGAAAATTAATCATTCAATAAATCAAGTTAAAATTTTTGTTGAGGGTTAGGGATAGAGCTCAGTGGTAGAGTACTTGTCTATTATGTGTAAGACCCTGAATTCAATCCCTCCCTAATACTATAAAAAAGTTGAAACAATCAACAGAAGACTATATAAAGTAGAAGAAATAAAATCAGAGCTTAAAGATAGTTCTTTCACTATATCACATGCACAGAGTAAAATAAATAATGAAAACAGCATTTTAGATCTTTGGAGTAACATTAGGCAAACAGACACCTGCATTACCGGGATATCTGAAGGCAAGGACATAAATGATAGGGACATATAAAACATGTTCAATGAAACAATAGTGGAAGACACCCCTAATCTTTGGAAAGATATTGACATCCAGGTACAGAAGACCTCTTAAACCCCAGATAGACCTGACTAGGAAAAAATTATCACCCTGAAATTTTAGATTCAAACTGTCACAATCATAGGACAAAGAAAGAATGTTAAAATGTGAAGGAAAAAAGCACCAACACACATTTAAGAACAACCCCATTCGAATAACATAAAATTTCTCAGATATCTGAAGGTCAAGATGATATAGAAAGGCACATTTAAAATATTAAAAGACGTTGACTTCCGGGAAGATGGCGACCAAAAAAAGTGGGGTTTAAGAGCCCCGCTAACAACTAATCTCCATTACCACAAAATCAGCGCCTTTCATAGCCAGAAAACACCATCACCAGAGAAACAAAAAAATCACCAGGCTCCAGAGAGAAAGCGGACTGAGAACAGAGCTCAGAGCCACAGAGGAGATACACCGGCCTCACGCCCGAGGCTGCGGCAGCAGCGCCATACTGCCGGCGGCAGTGGCAACTTCACCGGACGGCTACAGCAAGCCGAGGTGAGCCGCTGCGGAACAGCCAGGCAGGATTTCTCACCGCAGGTAAAATCTAAAGCTCCCAGTGGCTGAGCTCAGCACACGCTGCAGGGATTCAGAGTGGAAATCAAAATCAAGAAGAAATACGCCAGCCTCACAGTGAGTCAAATTGCGGGCCACAGAGGAGAAATCCCAGTACTGTACTCCCTGGGACTTGACCCAGTGGGGGAGGGGCGGTGGCAGAGATATCACACCATAGGAGAACGTGCAACCTGGCACCCCCCATAGTCTAAAGCAGCCTCTATCGACTCCCTCGGTCGGAGACTCTGTGATACAACCCAGTAAAGGAGTAGTGGGGTCTGAGATACTACAGACTCGAGATCCAGAGCACCTTAAGCAAAGTCATAGTGACCCAAGGGAAGAACCCAGAGAAGGCACAAACTTCCAAAATCATGGGAAAGAGGAATAATACTGGAGCAATGAATGCCCACAACCCCACAACATCAGAACCCGATAAAACAGAAAATCAGAGATTTCTAGAAGATCAAATCAGGAAAATAACTGTAGAAATAATAGAGGTGCTTTGAAAAGAACTCAGAGAGAGCCAAAAAGAGATAAAGGATGCAATTAATGAAGTAAAGGCCTCAATTCAAAGCACAAACAACCGATTAGACCACATGGAGAACAGAATCTCGCTCTTAGAAGATGATCATTCCAAAAATGAATGCATAGTTTCTAATCTAGAAAAAAATATCTGACAGCAGGAATCTGATATTGAAGAAATATGGGCCCATTTTAAGAGAGCTAACCTAAGAATAATTGGAATAGAGGAGGGAAAAGAAAGTGAAACCAAAGGGATCAACAATCTCTTCAAGGAAATAATAGCAGAAAATTTTCCAAACATAGAGCAAGAGGTTGATACACAGGTCCAGAAAACTTATAGAACTCCCTTTAGACAGGATCAGAGAAGAGGATCCCCACGCCACATAATTGTCAAAATGACCAATGTGGAAGCCAAGCAGAGAATCTTAAAGGCAACAAAAACAAAGGGCCAAGTGACATTCAGAGGCAAACCAATTAGAATCACTCCAGACTTCCCAAACCAAGTCATGAGAGCCAGAAGGGCTTGGAGTAACATATTCCAAACTCTGAAAGAAAACAACTTCCAGCCAAAAATTTCCTACCCAACAAAACTTTCTATCAAATTAGATGGAGAAATAAGAAGCTTCCATGACAAACAGAAACTGAAGGAATTTATTTCTTCAAAACCAGCACTAAAGAAAATACTCAAAGAGATTAACTACAAAGAAGAAATAGGTAATACACATCAGAACTAGAGAAACAAGATTTTCCATCCAATAGACAACTAAGATTGGTTATCTGTGGAGATTCATTATTTATGTTAGTCTGTTACCTATCTCAGAAAATATATATCTTCTAGCTTTGTTCTTTTTCAAGATCGTTTTGGGTATCTAGAGTCCATTTTCCATATTAGGATAGATTTTTTTTTCTGAAAAATAAATATTTAAATATATGATAGTTTCACCTAAAAAAATAGAAAAAAAATATTCTCTGGTAAGAAAGAAAGTAAAAATAAATATTGAAATGTTATCTTTAAGTCATCAAAAGCTTGGTATCAGACAAATGAAACTGTTATGTGAGATTATCATTTTTAATTTTGGATAAATTGCTATAATACTAGAGGTCAACCACTAAGCCAAGCATGGGAGGGAGGGATGGGGAGAGAATGGGGTGGGGTTCGGGTGGGGGCTGACTCGGTGATGTGTGCATGTATGTCTACAAAAGTTTGTATCCCACTATGATGTATGAATACAGTGCACCAATAAAAAAAATATTAAAAGAAAAAAAAATCACCAACCAAGATTACTATAAGCTGCAAGTCTAGCCTTCAGAAATGAAGGAGATATATATACCTTCTAAGATAAGCAAAAAACAAAAATAAATTCATCACCACAAGAATAAGCTTACAAAAGATTTCCTAAGTTCTACATCCATAAGTCAATGAAAAATAAATATCATTATGATAGCATGTGAAAGTATAACTCCCACTAGAAGAGTAACCAAACAAAAGAGAAATAAAAAAGAATCAAACATTGTCTATATCACAAACCATCAAGGCACAAAAAGAAAAAAAAAACAAAGAATATTCAAAACAACTATAAGAAAACGACAGGCATAAGTCCCTAATACTGAATGTACATGGACTAAATTTCCTAATAGAAGATACCAACTTGCTAAATAGATTATAAACAAGATTCAATAATATACTATGAGAAACTTACCTCACTAGTGAAGACACACACCAACTGAAAGAAAATGATATTCTAAACAAGAGAAATCTTAAAGCAAGCAAGATTAGCTCTCCTTATAACTGACAAAATACACTTTGAGACAAAAAGAGACAGATGAAGTCACTATATAGTAATTAAGGGATCAATTCATCAAAATAATATGATTACAAATTTACATGTATATAATATTAGCTCAACAAACTTTACAAAACATATATTATTAGACTTAATGAGAGAGATAGACTCCAATATATTAATAATGAATATTTCAATAGCCCAGTCTCATAAATGAACAGGTCATACAGACAAAAAATCACCAGTTTAATATCAAAACTAAACTACACTAATTACCAAATGTATTTAAGTAATGTTCACAGAACAGTCCATCCAACAGCTGCAGAACATATATTCTTTTGAATAGCACATGTAACTTCCTATAGAATAGACTAATCTTTAAAAATTCAAGAGTGAAAATATACTCTAATTTTTCTGATTATAATGGAATGAAATTAGAAATTAATAGAGAAACAAATTATACAAATTATTCAAACACATGGAAAATAATACACCTTTGAATGAACAGTGGGACATTGAATAAATCAAAATGAAAAATTTTAAATCCTTGAAAAATATAAATATGAAAACTAGCCTACCAAATCCTATTGAATGCAGCAGAAGCAGTTATTAAGAGGAAAATTTATATCAATTAGCATCTATACCCCACCCCAAAATAATATTTCAAATCAGTAATCTAATAATAAATCTCAATGTCCTAAACTCAAATTTAGTAGAAAGAAAAATGTACCAGAAATAAATAAGACAAATGATCAGTAAAACAATGAACAAGTTCTTTGAAATGATAAAGTCAATAAACCTGTATCTAGACTAGTAAGAGAAAGAAGAGGCAAGAGAAAAAAGACCAAGTAAGAGACTGTAGCCAATATAAGAAAATGCAATGGATCATAAGAGATAATTACAGAAAAAATGTCAACAAATTGGATAACTCAAAATAAATGAAGAAATTCTTGAACAAATACAACATACAAAGATTGAATTATAAATAAACAGAAAATCTCAATGGACCAATAATATAAATTTTCCCACCAAAGAGAAGTCCAGTATTTGATATCTTCTTTGGTACATTCTACCAAGCATATAAATAAAAACAATAATTCTTTAGAAAACATTACAAAATAATTCAAGCAGAGAAAATACTTCTGAATTCAGTCTACAAGACCAGCATTACTTGAATGGCCAAACCAAGCAAGGATACAATCAAAAAATATTTTTTGATTCCTAATTAACATAGATTCGAAAGTTCTCAACACAAGACTGGGAAACCAAATTCAACAGGACATTAAGATTATTATTCACTAGCTGAGGTCAGGATGTACCTCAGGTGGTAAAGCATATTCAAGTATTTCCAGCATCACAAAAAAAATCATTGACTGTGCTAAAGTGGGATTCATCCCAAAGGTACAATGATAGTTCAGCATAAGCAATTAAGTAAATATGATATATCACATTAAGGGAATGAAGGACAAAAATCATGTGATTATTTCAATAGTTTCAGAAAAAATAATTTATAATATTCAATATCTTTTCATGATAAACAATGGACTCTCAACATATTAGGTAGAAAAAGAATGTGCCTCAGCACAATAAAAGCCATTTATGGTAAAACCACAACTAAAATTATGCTAAATGGATAAAACTTAAAATCTTTTTCTTAAAGATCTAAAACAAACAAGGGTGCTTGATTTTAGCACCATTCTTTACTATCTTGGTGAAAGTCCTAGCCAAAGAAATTAAACAAAAGATGTAAATAAAATACAGCTAAACTGGGAAGAAAAAGTCAAAATTTTCTTGTTGTCAGACAACATGTTCTTATATGGAGAAAACTCTTAAGATTCCATCAAAAAAGAAAAACCTGTCAGAACTAATAAATTTGGTTAAGTGACAGTATATAAAATCAACAACAGCAGCTGATAAAAATTATTCACCAGTTTCCTTCTAGCCCCAAACAATCCAAGAAATATAATACTCTACTTATAAAAGAGAAACTTTTCCTAAAGAAAAAATAAATATTATCCCCATACTTATGTCCTTTGTTTAGCAGAGGAAATACAAAAACAATATAATGTTTTTACTTAAGGTTCTGCTTCTTATTTACTTTTTCCTTTTCTTAATTGGTGCATTATAGACATACATCCTAATGGGGATTGTAGAGGCATAGATGTACACATCACTCATTTAGCCCTTCCCCAATTCATACCCTATTAGGAAAAAGGTTCTGCTTTTTAATTTTTTATTTTATTTTATGTGGATCATATTGAAAATGGCATTTATTTTATGTGGATCATATTGAAAATGGCATACATTCAGACTGTGCTTGGTGCCCTCTCTTTCTCCCCCTACTTTCACTTCCCCCCTCCCCACAATGAGTATCCAGGTTAACCATACTAAATTCATACTTTTACACACATTCGGATGTAGCTGCTCCATTAATCAGCCTCAGCCTTCTTTCTCTCTTACCCTTCCATTCTAGCTTTGCTGAGGTTTCCCCTCCATTATCTGGAGTCCCTCTGGTATCCCTAATACTCCCTAGTTTGGTCATATTAGAGAAAACATATGTCCCTTCTCTTTCTTTGCTTGGCTGATCTCACTTAACATAATATTCTCCAGGTCTTTCCATCTTGTGAATAAGATGATTTTGTTCTTCTTTATAGCTGAGTTTAATTCTATCCTGTGTATTCCCCATAATTTTGCAATCCATTCATCTGTTGATGGAGACCTAGGTTAGTTCCATATTTTGACTATTACAAATTGTGCTATGAACATGGGTATGTATATGTTACTGTAGTTCTCTGATTTCAACCCTTTTGGAAAGATACCCAGAAGTGGTATAGCTGGATCATATGGTCGATCCATTCCCGATTTTCTAAGGACTCTCCACACTGACCTCCATAGTGGCTGAACTATAGAGTTCTGCTTTTAAATAGTCCTTCCTGAGTCCTTTTGATTCACAGTAGAACGTTTTACCATTTTCTGAAGCTAAATGGGTTTAATAGTTGCAATGAGTAATATGAATTCTATTTCAGGTGAGAATCTCTTTGATACTACTAATGGTAATTTGATTCCATAGTTCCTAGTAGCAACATGACAGTGTTGCAAAAATTTAAAAAATGACATATACACCAAGAACCTAAAATTGATTATTAATTCAATATTAGCTTGAAATAAAATTTCACCAGTTTATATATAATTTTAAAATCAAATTCTGGCAGGGGCCTTTCAATAAATTATCATTTTCTGAGTACATTCTTGATGCCTAAATTAAACAGTTCAGTTCAGGGATATAAAAATGCCCTGATACAGCTTAAATCATAAAACAATAATTTTCTTTTGAGGAAATGATTAAGTGTATACACACACACACACACACACACACACACACACACACACACAAACACACATCATTATATTCACTACTTAACACCTGGAATCCCAAAATTTATCCCCAAATATTTGGGAAGAAAATAAAAAGTATATTAAAAACCTCTTGAAATTTTACATAAAAGAATATGAGCCCTGAGAAATAAATGAGAAATGGTATATGTATTTTTTATCATGACAGCATCTAGTCCACTGCTCTTATATTATTATAATTATGGTACTAGACAACAATTTCTGTGACAAAAAACCCATAGTGTATGTATTCACTATCTTTAGACTTCCCATTTTTCTGTTATTTATTATCAGATTTGAGAAAATGCTATTTTTTGGCACAGCAGGCTAGACAATCACAAATATGATGTTAAATAACACCACCTCAAGGCAGGAGAAGATGGAGACAAATGAGCCTTTGCATCATGAAATGAAAAGTGTTTCATCACTGATAATTTTTTTCGAAGATGAATTCAACACACATGCTCCTATTACAAAATTGTTAAACATGATTTAAAGCCAATTCTGTATATTGAAAAACCTGTTGACTGTTTCTCTTTTTAAAGCAGGAGTAATATTCAGCAAGGTCAGGACCATGGAAATTGTAAGGTTCTTAGAGATTTTGGTAATTGAACTCCATCAACAGAAAGGACTGAGCAGTGAATCCTCCACCTCACTCTTAACACTTTGTCTTCATGACATCCAGACATTCCTGCATGTACATAGCAATTTTATCCTTTTATGCATTTAAGAATATAAATTCATTCAACTTGGCATCATGATAAAGAGAGCAGTCTGTCTCACTCCGCCTGATATAAAAATATAAATGTAAGTTGCTACTTGACCACACTATAGGTTTGTTTTTAAAGGGGACTTTTTTATCGTTTAAATATTGGTCAAATGTCTTAACATAGCTCTTGGTACAAAGTAAACTTCAATAAGAAGAAAAAAAAGAGGGTAAATGGAAGCAAAGAAGAAAGGAAGGAAGGGTATTATTCAAAATGATTTGCCAAGATATTTGAACTATATTATTCTAAGCATTTTGAGAGCTTCTTTAAATCTTCAGAGGTAGATGTATTTTTTTTTTAATGAACTTTTCTAACTAGTTTAAAATAGCAGAATGAACATGTGGCAGGGTCAGTAATTAGTACAACAAATGGGAACCACAATGAATATTGTTTAAAATCTAAATTTAGAAAGGATTTTTTTTTAATTGGCAGGATATGAAACCTTAAGAATTTTTCCCTTAAGTTTCCTATTTATATAAAAGAAGTGAGTCAATTTCAAATGCATTTAGTTTGAAAAGCTATACTCACAAGTTCAACTTGAAAAGTGGTCAAGCAAGGTCATTCTCAATTTACATTAAGCCACAGGAAATTGATTATTCCAAATAAGCTTCAAATGCTCACTAAGAGATTACTGTGTCCTTTATCTTTCTGTCTTCCAGAAAGTTATTGGTTGTGTTTGAACCTAAACTCTTCATTTACCCTTCTGATATAATGTGCTATGAGATGCTTTTCAGTGAATAGTAGCAGCTAAAGAGTACAAACTCTCTGACAACTTCCTCTAAATTCTGTGGTTACACGAGCATCCCACAAAACCCCTCTTCACAACTGCACACATTATAATTTACACATTAAATACAACAAGGTTTCACCTTAGGTTTTCTGCCAAGAATAATCATTTTTAAATCTTTTTATCCTTTCATAAAATGATAATTATAAATGTGAAAGTGGCAGCAAAGGCAAGTTGTTAGGAAAGCATTTAGAGTAATCTTCCCCATATGAACACAGAAAGGCTGATGAAGAAAAGTAGAATAAAAGGCAAAATGTGTGTAAGTGTGTGTGTGTGTGTGTGTGTGTGTGAGAGAGAGAGAGAGAGAGAGAGAGAGAGAGAGAGAGAGAATATGTCATGTGCAAAGTATAACATTTTAAAATTTTTATTTATTTTTATGTGGATCATATAAAAAATAGCATATTCGCCCCAACTTCCCCTTCCGCCTCCCAACAATGAGTGCTACATTAATACTTTTACACACATTTGGATGTAGCTCCTCCATTCTAAACTGAAGCTGTAAGACATCTGTCCAATTGTTCCCAACACAAGCAGACTGCCTTGGTGCTAGAAGAACAGGAAAACTCAAAAGCATTCCTGCTTGGTATTTATTGGTAGAAAGCCAGCAATGAAATGCACATGCAAAACTTGCTTACTGCTTGTACTCCCCATGAGTAGAGGCTATCTAACAAACAATTTAGCAACTCTATATTTCCCTGAAGATAAATGGATTGCTCATTTAATTTGTCTTTTGTTACAACCTGATTGTGTATAGTCTAATCTTGGAGTCTCTTCCTCCACACTACAGGTGCTTCCCTTTCGCTCATTAAACATTAACTTTGTGCAATTGTTGGTGCTCTAAAATCGGTGGTTAAACATGTCTGACTAAAAATACCAAAGAGTCTAAGTAAGTAGTGTTCCAGATAAACTACAATGAATACAAGATTTTTCTGTCCTCTGAAACATTATACTGGAAGCCTATAGTTTATTGATTTTCAAGTTTTCTCTACTTAAAATGGCATTGTTTTCTATAATATTATCTTTGAAAGAGCGAGTAGAGATATGGGATATGGATCAAAGATGTTCCTTCGAAGAGTATGTCATATTATTTAGGACATAAGGTCAAAGCTAAAGGCATAGAGATTTTGTCAGAATCTTGCTACATGCACTCTTAGGAAATTTCTTCTCTATTGTTTTGATTTTTTTCCTTCTGTAATATACTAATTAATGACTGGATTTATATACTTATATAAACAAACTGCTTTAGCTCAAAAAGTACTTCTTATGTTTAGAGAAATAGTATTATCAAATTAATAGTAACTGAGTTTTAAAGACAATGTAGTCAAAAATGTACAATTAATCATATATTTCAAAAATAATTGTGTCAAAATGGAGGCAGACCTGGGGAAAGAAAGACTTGGTTTTGGTTTCAGTCAGGAAGCAAACAGCTATTGAAACGTAAATTAGCCTAGCTAAACGTAATTAGCAAGTCTATAGGAGAGGGGAACTAGGACTTCCCCATCCTCAGTCTAAAGACAGGTTTACATAATAATTGGATAATCTAGCTAGGATGGGAGGAGGGTACCTATACTATCCATAGTATATCCATAGTATAGGTATACTTGCCTCCATATTGCTTAATTTTTTCTGGTTTTTTTTTTTTTTTTTTTTTTTTTGGTCTGGTTGGTTAAGGGGGAAAATAATCAATTGAAATGTCTTGAAATCAATAGCAACATTCATTTGCTCAAGAAAATTTTCTCATTTCTTTTTCTACATTATCAGGTATTCTTTCATTTTCTATATTAATGATCCATAAATGTCAGTGAGTTTCGTGGCAACCAGTTGTGCTCTAAGCAACAGTGTCAAGTCCATTTAAGATTGTTGTACTTCAAATTCAAAATTGTTTTTCAAAATCTGGCTAAGAATTTTTCAAAAGAAATAAGCTGCCTATGCACACATTGGGAGTTAATGGCAGCAGATGATTTTTTAAACAGGGTCATTCTAACTCTGAGCTACATTCCCAGACACATATGTATATATTATACATATTATATATTCACTTAAATATGTCAGACCATATAATTTTGAGAAAAATGCTATTCAACAGGAAGGCAAAATTCAATAAATATAAAATATTGGCCTATGAGTAAAGCAATTTAGGCCATATAAAATTTAGATACTTTAAAATATTTACTTCAATAAAAATCTAAAGCAAGGAAAATTATATATATAAAATATTACACATATTATATATATAATATTGCAGATATTATATATACACACATGTGTGTATGTATATCTGTGTACAGAGAAAGAGAGAAAGAAAAACATGATCTCAATAAGGTGCTTATAAGCCTCACTAAGTTTCTTCTTTTAAAATTTTTTTATTGGTGCATTGTTGTCATACATCTTAATGAGATAAAAGATGGTGAGACATACAAGCACACATCACCCAATTAGCCCTAACCCAATCTCACTAAGTTTTTGAGGTTAGCCTTGAACCTGTGATTATCCTGTATCAACCTCCCAAGTGCTGGGATTAGAGGTTTGTACCACTCAACAGAACCATATAATATTTTGGTTTAATGAAAACATTTACAAATGTTGACCATTTGAAAGTTTTCTAAGTATATATGGTAAAAAAAAAAAAATATATATATATATATATATATATATATATATATATATATATATACACACACACACACACACACACATAGCAACTAAGTTATCATCCCCCATAACCAGGAACACAAGCCAAACTGGCTAGACCAAGGATGACAATGACAAGACTTAATTCACTTAAATATGTCAGAATCTAATACCATATACTTTTGAGAAAAATGCTATTCAATAGGGAGGCAAAATTCAATAAATATAAAATATTGGACTATGAGTAAAGCAATTCAGGCTATATAAAATTTAGATTCTTTAAAATATTTACTTAAAATCTAAAGCAAGGAAAATAAAGTCAATAATAGCTGCTACACAACTGCCAGTTTCATTAGCAGAAACAGTTATGAGGAATGATTCATATCATATATATGCTCATATTTCAAAGTGTAAATAAGATGATATGCAGAAATAGGACACATTTCCAAAACATCAGCATGCTAATACTATGTATCCCAACATTTTCATAAATTATCTACCTGTGATACAAATATATATCTGCAATGTTATTGTTCAGCCATAACTAAAATTATGGTCACATCACTTTTTTGTGTGCTTTTTTATAGTTTTTTTTATTTTTTTTTCTTTATTGAACATAAGTGGTATACCCTTTAAATTATATTTAGTGCCCTCTCCCCCCGCCCCTGTTTCCCCTTCCCCCCCCGCCACCAATGATTGTCCAGGGTAACCATGACATATTCATAATTTTACATATATTCGGATGTAGACCCTCATTAATCACGTTCAGGCTTCCTCCTCCCCTATCTTTCCATTAAAGCTTTGCTGGTATTTCCCCTCCATTACCTGGGCACAATTTGTAATAGCCAAAATATGGAACCAACCCAGGTCTCCGTCAACAGATGAATAAATTGCAAAATTCTGGGAAATACACACAATGGAATTCTACTTAGCCATAAACAAGAACAAACTCATATCATTTGCAAGAAGATGGAAAGTCCTGGAGAGCATTATGGTGAGATCAGCCAAACACAAAAGGAGAAGGGACATATGTTCCCTCTAATATGCCCAAACTAGGGAACGTAGAGGATACCAGTCACATCACTTTTATTTGCTTGTTTAGTAAGAATAGATTTATGAACTAAAGAAATTATTCATTTTACCTCTAGCTTTGATAAACACTCCACTTTTTGTTTTATATATACTTTTCTATTTTAAAATTCTATAGTTACAATAGCTATAAATTAAATAAATTTATATATCATTATACCTATATTTTACAATATATAAAATTATATCATTTATATAGTGTGAATAATTATGTAAATCAGTGATTACTAAAACAAAACACATGCTCAGAATCTTTCCATATATTACAATCTCAAGTACTATTATAACTTTAAAATATACAATGGATGTTAAAAATGTAATGTACAAAATCACAATAATTCAAACTATTTCAATAACATTTTTAGATTGTAATACATTGTACTGTTATTTGGATATATTGAGCTAAATAAAAAGTAATAAAATTAAGCTCACCTGAGTTTTTTTAAAATGGGACCAATAGACATCTTAAAATAGATTGGTAAATATAAAAATAATTAGGTCCAGTCTTTGTTTCCTTCATTAATTTTAAAAATAAATATCTCATGCTCTGTTTTTTGGTACCACCTGCTATTTTTCAGAAGTAACACATGCTTTACATGGTACTAACTTGCAAGAATCACATTTTTAAGTTTAAATAAAATCTATTAAATATTTTTAAATTACACACAAAAAAGGAATCTTAAAACTACAAATGGAACTTCCGGGAAGATGGCGACCTAGAAAAGCGGGGCTTAAGAGCCCCGCTAACAACCAATCTCCATTACCACAAAATCAGCGCCTTTCATAGCCAGAAAACACCATCACCAGAGAAACAAAAAAATCACCAGGCTCCAGAGAGAAAGCGGACTGAGAACAGAGCTCAGAGCCACAGAGGAGATACACCGGCCTCACGCCTGAGGACGCGGCAGCAGCGCCATACTGCCGGCGGCAGCGGCAACTTCACCGGACGGCTACAGAAAGCCGAGGTGAGCCGCTGCGGAACAGCCAGGCGGATTTCTCGGCGCGCTAAAGCTCCCAGTGGCTGAGCTCAGCACACGCTGCAGGGATTCAGAGTGGAAATCAAAATCAAGAAGAAATACGCCAGCCTCACGGCCGAGGGCGTAGCAGCGGCGCCATATTGCCACCGGCAGCAGCAGCAGAGAATTCACCAAATTCACCGAGTCCAGTACAACTACATCTGCGTACTCAAGAAGAGTGAGTCAAATTGCGGGCCACAGAGGAGAAATCCCAGTACTGTACTCCCTGGAACTTGACCCAGTGGGGGAGGGGCGGTGGCAGAGATATCACACCATAGGAGAACGTGCAACCTGGCACCCCCCACAGTCTAGAGCATCCTCTATCGACTCTCTGGGTTAGAGATTCTGTGATACAACCCAGTAAAGGAGTAGTGGGGTCTGAGATACTACAGACTCGAGATCCAGAACACCTTAAGTGAAGTCATAGTGACCCAAGGGAAGAACCCAGAGAAGGCACAAACTTCCAAAATCATGGGAAAGAGGAATAATACTGGAGCAATGAATGCCCACAACCCCACAACATCAGAACCCGATAAAACAGAAAATCAGAGATTTCTAGAAGATCAAATCAGGAAAATAACTGTAGAAATAATAGAGGTGCTTCGAAAAGAACTCAGAGAGAACCAAAAAGAGATAAAGGATGCAATTAATGAAGTAAAGGCCTCAATTCAAAGGACAAACAACCGATTAGACCACATGGAGAACAGAATCTCGCTCTTAGAAGATGATCATTCCAAAAATGAATGCATAGTTTCTAATCTAGAAAAAAATATCTGACAGCAGGAATCTGATATTGAAGAAATATGGGCCCATTTTAAGAGAGCTAACCTAAGAATAATTGGAATAGAGGAGGGAAAAGAAAGTGAAACCAAAGGGATCAACAATCTCTTCAAGGAAATAATAGCAGAAAATTTTCCAAACATAGAGCAAGAGGTTGATACACAGGTCCAGAAAACTTATAGAACTCCCTTTAGACAGGATCAGATAAGAGGATCCCCACACCACATAATTGTCAAAATGACCAATGTGGAAGCCAAGCAGAGAATCTTAAAGGCAACAAAAACAAAGGGCCAAGTGACATTCAGAGGCAAACCAATTAGAATCACTCCAGACTTCCCAAACCAAGTCATGAGAGCCAGAAGGGCTTGGAGTAACATATTCCAAACTCTGAAAGAAAACAACTTCCAGCCAAAAATTTCCTACCCAGCAAAACTTTCTATCAAATTAGATGGAGAAATAAGAAGCTTCCATGACAAACAGAAACTGAAGGAATTTATGTCTTCAAAACCAGCACTAGAGAAAATACTCAAAGAGATTAACTACAAAGAAGAAATAGGTAACACACACCAGAACCAGAGAAACAAGATTTTCCATCCAACAGACAACTAAGATTGGTTATCTGCGGAGATTCATTATTTATGTTAGTCTTTTACCTATCTCTAAATGGTATTGTTTGCCTTTATTGTTGTTAACTTTTAGGATTTCTAGTTGGAATATTAATATACCTTCAGATATAGCATTTGGAAATATTTTATCCCATTCTATTAGTAACTTTTAACTCTGTTTACATTGTCTTTGGATATACAATATATTTTTTTATTTTTTAGGGAGTTTGTATATTCTTCTGTTGCCTGTGCCATTGAAACCATATCTAAGAAATCATTGCCTATTTCAATGTTGTGAGGTTTTATGACCCAGATTTTCTCCTAAAAGTTTATAGTCTTAAGATTTATATTTAGGTCTTTTATTTATTTTGAGTTAATATTTGTATATGGGATTAGGTAAGGGTCCAATTTTATTCTTTTCCATGGAATTATTATTTTTCAACAATATTTAGTTAAAAGATTATTATTTCCACCACCAAATGTTCGTGGAAACCTTGTCAAAAATAACTTGACAATATAGGGAAGAGTTTAGCTCTAAGCTTGTATTTAACTCCAATGGTTTATATATCTGCCTTTAGAATAGTACTACACTGTTTCAATTATTGTAGCTTTATATGGTTTGAAATCAGAAAATATATATCTTCTAGCTTTGTTCTTTTTCAAGATCGTTTTGGATATCTAGAGTCCATATTCCATATTAGGATAGATTTTTTTTTCTGAAAAATAAATATATAAATATATGATAGTTTCACCTAAAAAAATAGAAAAAAATATTCTCTGGTAAGAAAGAAAATAAAAAGAAATATTGAAATGTTATCTTTAAGTCATCAAAAGCTTGGTATCAGACAAATGAAACTGTTATGTGAGATTATAATTTTTAATTTTGGATAAATTGCTATAATACTAGATGTCAACCACTAAGCCAAGCATGGGAGGGAGGGATGGGGTGAGAATGGGGTGGGGTTCGGGTGGGGGCTGACTGGGCGATGTGTGCATGTATGTCTACAAAAGTTTGTATCCCACTATAATGTATGAATACAGTGCACCAATAAAAAAATAATAATTTCAAACCAACACAAGAATCACAGATTAAAAAAAAAATGTTTGTATCCCACTATGATGTATGAATACAGTGTACCAATAAAAAAAAATGTTAAAAAAATAAAAAAATAAAATAAAATTACAAATGGGACTATCATTTGTAATTCATATTATATTTTCCCTGTATGATGCTGCTTTAGAATATATATTATTGTATTGTAAATATTGGATCATGGCAATTAATTATGATGGCTTTTAAGTCTCATGTAATTTACATAAAATGCAAGAGTATTTCAATAAAACAAGATGAAATGAAGAGAGATACAGTTATCAATTGTTGATTCAGAGACAGGAAAGTATTATGCATAGTGGTTCACACCAGAAAAAATATGAGATTAAATATATTATTGAAAAGATATTGAGTTTATGAATTAGGTGCTCAATCACAGCTCTGAAATTACACCGCTTTATTTGGTCATTTCACTCATCTGTTTTATTACATTTAATATATTCTTATCTGATACATTCGTTACCCCCCAATTCAAAATTTAATCAATGTTTTATTTTCCTAACTGTATTTTGTTCTTTGAGCATCCCTGAATTTTTATACTTATACATATCACTAATGATAAAAAAAAAGCATTGGACTTATAGTAGGAATACTTTAAGAATTTTAAATTTTGACCTAGAAAGAAAAGCTTCTAATTTAAAGTCAATTATAAATCAAGAACAGTCCTTAAAAATGAATTTTGAAAATCCACTTTCATATATCACCCTTTTTTAGCTAAAGCTTTGTTCCATGTATGTAAAATACCACAAGTGTATCTTCCTACAACTTTGTCCTATTTTTTGCTCACTTGCTACGATACAGGTTTCATTGCCATTGAGGACTTTGTAGAGATCAACGAAGATAGCCAGGCCAGAGCTAGGCCTGCACTCTTCATTTAGGCCACAATAATGAGATGAAAGCATTTTGTGGCCTTCTAAGTCATAAGACACCAAATAGATCTCTAAGAATTATGACCAGAGTTTGACTTTGTGGCCTAGCTTTGTACAGATCATTTGTCATGGCACTCAAGATTGCTTCTATCCTACTCCCATTCTAAAGTCTGTGCAAAAAGGTTTCTAGGAGCTGATGAAACTGTCTATCTCATACCCCTTACTTATCTATTGTGTTAGTTTTATAAATGTTGTTACTTGTGTTTGTGTAACAAGGGGATATAGAAGTAGTTTTAATTTATTTTAATATCAGCCATAGTTTTGAAAATATAAGCAGCAACTTGAAACAAGGCAAACCATTTAACTTCTATAGGTTCCTAATGTGAAAATTGGAAGTAATAAAACCTACCTCTGACTGAGTTACTTCTAGTTAACACACACAGAGAAAACCGAGCAGGTACAAGTATATGCCTGTAATCCCAGCACTTGGAAGGCTGAGAAAAAGAGAATTCCGGATTCAAGGCCAGCTTCAGCAACTTAGCGAAAACTTGTTTCAAATTAAAAAATGAAAATAGGGCTAGGGGTGCAACTCAAAGGTAGATCACCTCTGAGTTTAACCTCCAATACCAAAATCGGTTCATAGCTGTTAAATTTGTATAAATTATTGTCTTAACATTTTTATTTCACTCTAGTGCAGTACATTATAGACAATATGTTTTACTTTATAAAAACATATCAGTACTGTTTGAGTAAAACTCTTTAGTTCTTTAATACCTGCCTAAAAATTTTTAACCACAGATAAAAGTATATGGGGAAAATAGCACTCAGTGTTTATATTCACTTTTCCCCAACATCAAAATAAATTCAAATAATTTTACTTATTTATTAATCCATAGCTACTAGCTGATGGAGTACACAGTTGGCAAGATTTAATCTAGGCTTTAGAATGTTATGCTTGTTTATTTCTTTGGGGCGTGTGTGTGTGTGTGTGTGTGTGTGTGTGTGTGTGTGTGTGAATGAAGACTTGGACCCAGAAATGTTCTATCCCTAAGTTATATTCCCAGCCCTACTATCATTATTAATTTTTTTGGTGGCAATGGGGATTAAATCCAGAGAATTCTATCTCTGAGCTAAATCTCCAGCCAATTTTTTTTTCTTATTTAGAAAAAAGGTCTACTAAGTTGTGAAGTATATCGCTAAGTTGTCAAGGCTGGTTTAGAACTGGTTTTGAACCTGCTATCCTCCTGTCTCAGCCTCCCAAGTACTGGGATTACAAGCATGTGCTACCATGCCTGGCTCCCAGCCCTATTTTATTGTTTTGTTTTGAAACAGGGCCTTGCTAAATTGCTAAGACTGGTTTCCAATTTGTGATTCTCCTGTCTCAGGCTCCCAAGTAATGGGAATACAGGTATGTGACACGATGCATGATAAATTTAGTTTTAAAATAAAACACAGAGGTAAGAGAGTGTGCCATTAGGAAAAATTAAGAATATGGGTTGTTTCTGCATTGTAATATGCAATGACTTAGAAGAAATTTGAGGACCAATTATGCTAATTGAAATAAGTCAGTAGTAGAAGGACAAATACTATATAATCCTACTTACTTATCAAAATACTCAGAAAGTAAAATACTGGGTGCTAGAGTCTGTGAGAAGGAAGAACTCGGATGTTGTTCAATAGGCATAAAAGTTTCAGTTATACAAGATAACTAGATTCTAGAGATGTGCTGTATAATGCTCTGCTTATAGTTAACAATACTGTATTATATACACTTAAAATTTTGTTGAGTATAGATCTCAAGCAAAGTATTCTCACAATAAGATAATTTAAAATATAGAGAGGATATTTATATTTAATATATATTTAATATATGAGCATCATTGTATGGAAAAGAAATGCAACTATAGGTTAGATGATAATTTGTACAACTAGATAATTTTGCTGATTAGTAAGCAGAAAGCCAAGAAAAGTTCTGTGACCAGTTAAAGTTCACCAGAAGTAAACTGCAAAGTCAAAGCAACACCTATTTTTGGCTTCTAGCATTCTTTAAAGTGTACCATGCTATCATTTTTTATCTTCTCTTTCTTAAAAACACTGAGAGCATCCTTTCAACACTGATAAAGACTTCTCAAAATATTTTTGCTGTTTTTATGGTCAAAATACATTTTGGAAATATTTCCATAGGGTGATTGGTGGGAAGGAGAGAGACTTTCTTTGTGAAAATAAAGGCTGGAAACATTTTGAAAATGCTATGAAAACACTTGGCTGCCTTAACAACCTAAAAGAAAACATTTATTTTGGCCACAGTGACTAAAATATTTGCTTCCTTTGGAAATGCTTGCTGCCAAAATAAAGGTTTAAGTTTTTTTTCATTTAGAAGCAAACATTTTGTTAAAGTATTTTATATTTTTGTGTAAGTTATTATGTATTATTAAAGCCACTCACTACCATCAGTGTGCAGAAGACGCAAGTTCAGAAAATAATAAGGATTCTTGTATTACAGCTCTCCTACATAGATTTAACAGTCTGAGATGGCAATCACATTACAGTAAAACATCTATATAAGTAATCGGAAATTCTGTCATTCTGTTAAGAAGCTATCTGTTGCAATGTTTATATTCCATTCATCGAAAACATCTGAAGTAAAAGGCACTGTGAACACCAAAAAGAAAGAAAACAGACTGGCTGATTAATTGTCCACAGTGGCTAACTAAATTGTTCACATTTTAGGCTATATTTTATTTTAATGTGGAACTAGTCTAAGGATATTTAACATAGAGAATATATTAGTGTAATATATTTAGTATATATATATATATATAAACTCAATTTACTTCTAGAGTTCATTTCTGATGGGTAAACTGATTTTAATGTATTTTATGTTATCATTTGGCTAATGGTCCTCAATTTCAGTTTTCCAAATCCATTTATATAAAACCATATTCACAGCCTGGCGTGGTGGCTTACACTCATAATTCCAGTTCTTGGAAGACTGAGTCAAGTGGATTGCAAGTTTGAGGACAGCCTCAGCAAGTAGTGAGACTTTCATCAACATAGCAAGTCCCTGTGCCTAAATCAAATAAAATCAAATAAAATAGGCCTGGGATTATAGCTCTGAGGAAGAATGGTTCTGCACTCAATCTCCAGTCATACACACACACACATACACACACACACACACACACACACACACACACACACACTTATGATCCATACATGCATATCCATTTAAAGGACCTGCCTACTTGTACAAAAATTGGGTTGCAACTCTCTGCCTGAAATGTCTTCCAATGTTAATATTATAATGTTTATAGCATTTTGTTGCTCAATAAATTAATCATTTCTTATTGGAATGTAGCTTTATCCTGAAGAAAATGAAAAGCATAGACAATTTTTTCACAGAGTGAATAGCCTTTTAATTCTCAAACTACACAACAAAATTATCTGTGAGGTTTGTAAATATTACAACTTCTAGATCTTACTCCAGATTTACTGAATAAAGGAAGATGAGTTGTAAGCCACATGGAATCATAATAGTGTCTAGGTCTGTGCATAGCCAACTGAAATCCAGATAACAAAACCGATCTGAAATCTCTACATTTGCACTGATTCTACTAAACTTGAACAAACTTGACCAAAAGCAGTTGCTATTTACCAGCATTACATTAGTTGGCACTATTCTTCAGGTACAGTCAGGCTGACTGTCCCATTTTACCTCTGAAACCATGTCCTGTATTGCTTCCGCAATATGATCAGTGATGGTACCTAGCTTGAAGAACCTCAGCTGTTCCCAGAACCTAGATTGTCAATGGAAATGTACACTTTTTACTTCACTTTGACATTCTGCAATACTAGTCTGGGCTTGGTTTGTTTTTACAATGAGACATGCAACATTTGACCTGAATGATTGAATGTTGACCCAACAAGGCACAATAGAGGCATCTATATTTGCTCTCTCTTCTAATTAGGAAGCATACAAAAAACACTTGTCTGTATTTTACGACACACATAAGGTTAGTGTTGTGAAATTAAAACACATGGCAGTGATACAAATGACCAAGTGAATGAAAAAGCACAGGGATTCTCTCTGCAGCTAAATTCAAATAGTGTCAGGCAGAAAGAGTTCAATATTCCTTCTAAAGCGTACTGTGACTTCCTGGCTTCCATTACAGAGCTTTATCTTAAGTAAACATTAATAATAGAGTAAATTTCCTTGCTGTCCAAAGAGGACAATTTCTAGTAATTTTCTAGTTTGTGTTAAGGCCTCACACAAACCAAACAAGGCAAACATGCTACATAATTATATAGAATTGATTTAGAGAGATTTTCAAATTCCCTCATGAAAACTTCTGTTTCAACCAACAAGAAAGCATTTTTTGAACTGCACTATAGAACAATACGCATTTAGCAGGTAGGAAAATAATATATGATAATACATTACTGAAAAAAATCAGAAAAGTGACAGTTAAAAGCAGTTTACCCTAAAACATTAGAAAGTGTTGTAATCTATATTGTACATTTATTTGTAAAAATTATAGAAATGTATAGTATATAATATTTGTTATACATATACATAGTAGAGTGGCTCAAAGTAATTAACATTTATATTGTCTAATATACTTATTTCCTGTGATAGTAATGCTTAATATCTACTTAGCAATTTTTAATAGACAATATGCTATATTAACTATAGTCACCATGATGGTCAATACAGTTCACCTATAATCTTTATCATTCTATACTGTTCAATAATGATATTTGCTCATCATCAGACTGAATTTTTCTATAAATATGTAACTGATATTGTATTAAACTTAAAAATGAGACTTTGAATAATAATAATAATTATTATTATTATTATTATTATTATTATTATTATTATTATTATTTGGTGGTACTGGGGTTCCCGGAAGCCCTTCTATCTCCGGGCTACACTCTCAAACCTATTTTTTATTTTTGGAAACAGGGTCTCTTAAGCCAGCCCAGCTGGCTTCGAACCTGCACGATCCTCCTGTCTCCGCCTCCCAAGCATGGGGATTATAAGCGTGCGCCACCACGCCGGGCTGAAACAATTATTAAAAGGGATTTCCTACATAGAATTAAAAGCCTGTATCATGAGCATGTACAGGGTGCACTATCAGATGTTCTGAATGGGTTACAATAGGAAGTTTAAGATGTAAGTTCTGTCCTCAGATACTTTAGAAATTAAAATATTCACTCATGAACAGATATCTAAAAATTCAGGTAAATATAACCTTATCCTAAATTCATATCATTCAGTTCTATGCAAATCTAGTATCAATTTGAGAATGGGTAGCTAGGTTGTAATGTTGTACTACATATCATAACCACTGAAAAATGCCTTAAGGATATATATTTTGAATTTGATTGTGTAGGAATGAAAATGAATGGAAACACTAAGATATAAACTGACATATAAAGTGTGATCTATGATAGAGATAGATGATAAGTAGATAATATGTATAATACATACCAAAGCTAGACCTTACTTCCCCCCAACTTGTAGACATGAAAACTAAGGTTCATAGGTAACAATGCTAAAGTTACACAACTAGTAAAACATTCAAATTAAGTTTGTTTGACTCTAAGCTTCTGTGTTATTTGTATTGAGCAGTGGTTACAATTAGAAAATATTTTACAATTTTTACTACATTGTGTGTGTGCTTTTTTCTTAAAACAAGATCATATTTTATTAATATGTATGCCATTAATAAAAGTGGTTATAATAAAGATAGTATTTATTCTTGAGCATGAAACATTTTATAAGTATTTGTCACTAAACATATGTTATAGTACAGAATATATGTTCATAAATTATATTCAAATCAAATATTTTATAACATAGCTATCACTTATAAAATTAGCTTGATAAATGAATATGAGTAATAATCTTTTGCCTCAATATGCACTAGAAAAGAGTTCTATTTTCTAGTAATTAAAATATTGCTTTTGTGTGTGTGTGTGTGTGTGTGTGTGTGCATGCGCGCGCGCTCATGCACGCAAGTGCACGCACACACACGTTACTGGGGATTGCACACAGGGGTATTCTACCTCTGAGCTACAACTTGAGCCCATTTATTTGATATTTTAAAACATGGTTTCTATTATATGCCCAGTGCTGTCCTCAAAATTGGGATCCTTCTGGTCTCAACCTCCCAAGTATTGGCATTATAGACATGCACCACCACACCTGGTTAAAGTATCAATTTCAGTAAATATTTGGTGATCACCTAACTGGTGCAAATTGATCAGCAAGATGTCCTCCTCACACTGGGCCCATATGGCCAATGCTGTGTGGGGCTTTCTGATTATCACAGTTCCCAGAATAGCGCATTATATAGGTTAACTTAGATTACAGAAAAATTATACATACTTTCTCTAATTAAATAGGAAAAGGTACAATAGGCTCTGCCAGAGTTGAAATGACTACAGCCAAAGAGATTACTTTTATTGTATCTTCAATTTCAATACAACCACAGTTGAGTAGAATTTATCTTCTGCTATGAAAGCTGGGACAACCTAGCATTTATTTTTAGCTATTTTCCAGGTTGAAATTGAAACATTCCAAAACAGACGCATCCTGACTTCAGTCCTTCTTATTTTCTTTTAAAAATTATGTGTCAAAATTAGGTATCTAGGCCAGGCATTGTGGCACACGCTTGTAATCCCTGCGCTTGAGAGGCGTAGACAGGAGGATCGCATAGGCTCAAAGCCAGCCGCGCTGGCTTAAGAGACCGTTTCCAAATAAAAATATAAAAAGTAGGTCTGGGAGTGTAGCCTGGAGGTAGAAGGGCTTCCAGGAACCCCAGTAGCACCAAAAAAAAAAACACTTGAAATTAGGTATCTATACATCTAATATTTGAAGTTTGAGTTTAGCATCTAGCAAAATTTCAGAAGTGAATATAAAAAAACTTAGTTCCATACTTCTGGAAAAACTCTTCTTTCTTCCTTCCACTTTAGATCTCAGTTGAGGAAGGTTTTGATTCCATTGCAGAGCCCATTGTGATGACGTTTATACCCTTACTAGATGATTAAAGAGAAATAAAAATAGCAAATTAACCCCTACTGTATCTAGCATTGCATTAGGTTTACATCAGCTTCCTTTACTTCTCTAAATAGTTCAATAAAATGGAACCTATTATCCCTATTTTAAGGGAGAGAGAAACTTCAGAGAACTTGGTGAAAGCTATCCAGAGTGGAGGAAATAATCTCAACCATAACAGGAAGCCGAAAAGGTGGATTTTGCATGGCTATCTCACTTGAAGTTGGAAACAACTTGCATCTCTGTGATTTACCAAAACTATACAGAGGCAAAGCAGAAAAAAAGGGTTAGGATTTTACACTGAAAATAATTTTAAGTCAAAATACATGCCAAAAACCAAATACATGGACTATAAGTTTCATATCTGTAAGTCTAGGGCAAATTAAATAAAGGAGTGGTTAAACAAGGCTGTGATAGAAGAAAACTATAAAAAGTGAAAAAGTGAAACTGGTGCAGAAGAAGGAGTCAGTGAAAAATTCATGAAGAAAAGGAGCCCGTATTCAAATGTCAAGATTGAACAGGACCTGAACAGGAAGAAGATGTCTAGTAGACACTTTTCAGACAATATCATGGAGGTGGAGGTGAAGCTGTCTAGGAATTAGCAAGTGAAAAAATAGGCCTATTAGGTAAACATAATGGCATTATGGTAATGGTGGAAAGGATTGATAATAAATTGTATAGGGCTTACCAAGAGCCAGGCACTATATCAAATTCTTCGTATTAGTCACATAATACTAGGGACAATCCAGAAACTGTTTTAAGGTCATGTTATAGCAGGTAGTGATACCATTGGGGTTTAGAACCTAGAATCATGAGTTATGATTCCAGAGTGTATGAAATGTACAAAAATAAGAAACCATAGAAACATATTCAGGATAAGAAGTACAGGTAACTACTTTGCTACAATAAATATTTAGGTTCTTGAATATAAATTAAGAGAAAGTAAATATATAGGGAAAAGATAAATGAGGAAAAGAGAATAATAAACTATTATCATTAAGTATTTCTTCTAATTTATCATTTCAGAAAATGTGATTGACTATATACTATAAGTAGGTTGAAAGATATTTTTAAAGAATTAGTATTTATGGCATACTTTAGATCTATTAAAATTCATATACTTTTATTCATTATCACATAGGATGCTGAAACAAAAACATGTCTGTAAACTTTAGTTTAATTAGCATCTTTTTATCTTAATCTGCATAATACAAAATATTTGAAATACTCATATATATCTATACACACTACATGTCTAAGAGCAAAAAGGAGAAGGCTATATTCATATTAACACTTTATTTTAGCTATTGCATTATTTATTCATTTATTTATTATTTAGTGGTATTGGGGATTGAACCCAGGGCCATTCTGCCTCTGAGCTACACCCCCAGCTCTATTTTATTTTTTATTTTGAAACAAAGTCTCACTAAGAAGAGGAGGCCTCACTAAGTTTCCCAAGCTGGCAGCCAACCTGTGATCCTCCTGTCTCATCCTCCCAAGTACTGGGATTGCAAGCCTGTGCCAACATGCCCAGTTTATTTTAGCTTTTTATAAGGCAATCATATTTTGAAAATCATATGCATGATCATCATCCCAATAATTTGTGTTAAGAAATATCTTATCCCAAAATACTGTTGTTTAATTTGACACACACAAAAATATGCTGGCACCTAAAAAGTATTTAGGAATTCTGCTTTTAAGTCATTAATTTTCAAACCACATATATTTTCCTGTATCTATCCATCATACATGACAAACTGCAACCATTGTAATAGAATGCTATTGTTTTTATAATTAAAGACAAACACCTTTGTTCTTTAAATACTTTGATTTTTCTATGACACAATGACCACTTAGTTAAAAATGTGAATAATATGTGTAAAATTATTATTTAAACCTTCCCCCACTACTTTCTAAAGATAGAAGCCAAAAAACTAAGTAAGTCAGGGTGCCTTTGAAGATATTTAATTAAAATCTAATCCCACATTCTTAAAAGCTCACATAAATTAAGCTGTCATTCAGGAGATTTATGCATTCACATTTGCATATTATATACAATTCATCAATTACTCATGTTTGAAAGCAATGCCTTTCCCAGGGTGCTGAACTGCTAACCGTGCCAAAGGCACACTGCAACACACAAAACCATACCCAGTAGTACCTTGGAGAAAGCCACTTCCATATGTTCCCTTCTCTGCACATCCACAGAGCTCCAAGCACACTTAGAAAACTATAACTACACTCCATTTGACAAAGATGAACGTTTTACTTAATCTTAAAGCAACTACATAGTCGTAGTAATTCAATAGCCATATTTTCACTATTGGCAAATTTTAAAGTTATGGTAAGGATACAGAACATTTGTTGCATTTCAGCAAACATACAGTAGTTAAACTTAGAATATTCTATCCATGATGATAGGATCTAGCTATTTGTTTAGTATAGCATATATGAGTAATCAAAACATATTACATATACTTGCATTTGTGTGTGCACATATAGACACACACACACACACACACACACACACACATATATATATATAATCAAAACGTATACCTATATACATATAAGGAGACAAGCAGATAGCAAAGTGAAAATATCAAAATGTGCACTGGCTCATTGAGAACACATGTAAAACTTGAGGTGTGGCAAAAATAAGATGGTCCTAATGTTTCTACACTATTTTTCATAAACACTATATTTTGGGAAAAAGACAATTCTTTAATAGTACCATTTCCACAAACAAATGTAAATATATATTTTTCCTAAATAGAAATCACAAGATACCTTCAGCCCTTCATATGTACTGTGAAAAGAGGTCATTCGTTTTCCCAAAGGAAAATTGGTACACTTATCAGACTCCACATAAAACAAAAAGAAAGAAGCAATCCAAATGGCATAATGGAGTAAGCTATTTCCAGCATAGACAAAGCATCATCATAGCATTCAGCATGAATTTTAAAAAATTCTCTATTTCAAAAGTTTGCCAGTGGGCTAATATTCTGCAAATTACTCATAGAAACTCAACTCCATAAAAGATGTTTTGAGTGCTCACTATATATAAGGCACTGTGATATATATGTATCATGATTGGAGACTACAATCTAATGAGAAAGAACTGACAAACAATGCATTAGAGAACATAAATGAAATATTTGACCAAGAAAATTAAAGGTGATAGAATATGATTCAGTTTTTAAACATGAGAAGGATCAAAAAGAAGACTTCCATAAAGATGTATTCCTTGGCCAGGAGCAATGCCAATCAATAGCATTACAATATTAATACACATGCTCCTGAACACGTCTGTAATTAAAACTAGTTTGAAAATTTGGTTAACATTCAAAGTGGATAAAAAAGACCAGAAATAAAACTTCACATTTTATGTGAAATAAACACTGTATTTCCTAATTATCTACTATTTTACATAAAACCTAAACCCAACTGGTTTGGTATAAAGTGTGCTTTTCTGTGTGGTACTGTGTCTAACTCTGAGCTTCACCCCATCCCTTTTTTTACTTCTTCATTTTAATCAAGAGTCTTGGTAAGTTACTGTTAACTGGTATCAAACTTGCAATTCTCATGTATTTGAATTTTAGGTATGACCCACTATTTCTTCTTTCTAGCATCCCTTTTAATTCATAAAATTATGATTTCCCCAAAACAGGTAATTGGCCTTTGTTATATGTCATATACATTTAATATAAAATGTTCTTATAAGAGGTGTTACATGTCATATACATTTAATATAAAATGTTCTTATAAGAGGGAGCATTTCTTACAATCTGGAATGGTGGTAAATAATATTATAGAACAAACTCTTAAAGGTGTGTGGGGCTGGAAATGTATCAAAATGGTAGAGCACTTGCCTAGCATGCAGTAGGTCCTGGCTTTAATCCTTACCACCAAAGGAAAAAGAGAAAAAGGAGGTGAGAGAAAGAAAGGGACAAAGGAAGGAGTAAAGGATGGGAAGAAGGGAGAATGTAGGGAAGAGGAGAGTAAATTCACCTTTTTTGGCTTTAATCCTGAGACAAAATATTTGAGTTTGGTGAACAAAATAATCTCTCATATGTTAAAAGGTCAGCTAACAACACTGGAAAACCATTTGAAATGCAATATATCCAATGCTCCAACTTTCAGAGTCTGTTTTTTGAGCCTTCAAATCCTTAACCTCTAGGCCTTATTAAATATATGTAGATTTTAATTGTAACTGAGAAAGGAACTATAGTTGTATTATAGTAAAAAATCCATGTGGTCATGATTTTAAGAATAATTACTGTTTGTAGTAATTTGACTGATTGAAACACTTCATTTAAAAATTGCAGTGTAGCAAGTATATTTCCAACAGAAGGGTATCACATTTGAAATTATTGATCATTTATCATTAAAATATGATTAAATGACACAGGTTATTTTATGGTGAATTACAGCAGAATTTCATCTTGTAGTCCTGGAATCCAAAGGCTGAAATGAGCTTTTCTGGCTATATTCATGGTGTCAGAAGAATTGGATTCCTTCTGGAGCTTCTAGGAGAGAATCCCAGTTTCTTTCTTTTCTACCACAAAGAGGTTACCTGCATTCCACGGCTCATAGGCCCTTCCGCATCTTCAAAACCAGGATCATGACATTCTGACCTCTGCCTCCATTACCACATCTCCTCCTCTGACTCCTCTAGCTCCTCTAGCTCCCTCTCTCTCGTATGGGCTTCCCCAGATAATGGAGCAGTTGGTAGATATCATGCCCTTTTTATAGGCAGGAAATCCCTTGCTGTTTCTAGTGTTGCATTTTTTTAAGAACAGGGAATAATGGAATAACCCATATTCATGCTGAGGTTATCTTTATTCTTTCTAAAGTAATTTCAATTGATAAATAATTGTATGTATTTATTGTGTACAAAATGATATGAAATAAACACATTGTGAAATGGTTGAATTCAGCTCATTAACATATGGACATTCTTATTATTTTTATACTGAGAATACTTAAAATCTACTCTTTAACTGATGTTCAAAAATACAAAGCCAGGTATGGTGATGCATGCTTGTAATCCCAGCATTTGGGAGGCTGAGACAGGAGGATCGTGGTACGAGGCCAACCTCAGCTACTTAGTGAGGCCCCATGTAACTCAGTGAGACCTGTTTCAAAATAAAGAATAAAGAATAGGACTGATGGTGTAGCTCGGAGTTAGAATGCCCCTGGGTTCTATCCCCAGTACCACAAAAAAAAATGCAATGCATTGTTAATTATAGTCACCAAATTGTACAATAAATCTCTTAATCTCATCCTTCCCAACTAACTGAAAGTTTAGGGGCACAAATCGTTACTGAAATCATAACTGCTATTTACAACTGAAGGTCTTTCATCACAATTTCTCTCTCTAAATGAAGACTCATGTATCAACCTGTTGACTTTCTATCTTCAATAAAGACTATTTCTCCTCCCCCTTTTAGGAAAAATATTTTAAAAATACATCCCCATTTTAGGATTGAAGAAATAATAAACAATTCAAGTAATGCTATGGCATATATGAAGGTATTACTATCAGTTTCACTAATGTGTAGAGGGAGGAAGCAGGTTGGAAATACAGAAAAAGCTGTGTGCATAAATGTATCATTTCACATTGAAACTTACCATGATATAATGCATTAATACAATTATATTTTTTTAAATAGCTGGATGTAGTGGTGCATACCTATGAGCTCATCAGTACTTGGGAGGCTAAGACAGGAAGATTGCAGGTTTGAGATCAGCCTCATCCACTTAGCAAAGACCTTTGCAACTTAGTGAGACCCTGTTTACACATAAAAAATAAAATAAGGCTGGGAGTGTAGCTCAGAGGTAGAATGCCTCTGGGTTCAATCCCAGCATGACACATGAACATACACACAAACTACACCGCCATCATTTTTAGATTAATTTTAGAAACTTTCAATGCTAATATTAAAAGTATCTTATGGAATAATTAGAAAATAGGCCTTCATTTTCCATATTATTTTGTTAAATTTCTAATTTTTCTTTTTTTGAGGTACCGGCGGTGGAACCCAGGAGGTTTCTACCTCTGAGCAATACCCCCCAGCCCTACTTTTTATTCTTTATTTTGAAATAGGGTCCTACTGAGTTGTAAAGGGCCTCACTAAGTAGCTGACACTGTCTGCAAATCGGGATCCTCCTGTCTCAGCCTCCCAAATGCTGGGATTACAAGGGTGCACCACCACGCCCGGCCTTAATTCCTAATTTCTTAAAGGGATAAAATATTTCCCAGGTAAAGAAGGACAGAAAAGTTAAACCAAAGGGTCTCTAAGTTCTGTTAATAACGAAAACTACCAGAAACATAATAAGAGTGACATTTTAGAAGCTAAGTATCAATCTATTCTGTTCTTCAGTATTCTAAACACTAATTAAAATTAACTAGTGGACAGAGTACTATTGTAATCCATATGTAAAGAGAAAAATATTAAGGCACTGACTATAAAGAAAATATTAAGTTGGCAAAACTTACAATTTTAGTGTCTTTTTCAAACATTTTAAAATATTGCAAAATATTTTATGCTAGAAATATGTGAAATGAGTGACACATTTGTTGAGTTACATAATATTTTTATATAGTGGTGTTCTTTTCCCTGGTTCAATATTTATAAAAAACACATTTATTTCCAACTTCAGTTCTAACAGCTTCTCTAGATAAAAATCTACAAACTTGTGGTTCAATAAAAATTAAAATGATAATAATTTGAGGGGTAGGTTTTGACAAAGTAATGAAGTTTTCTGAGATTTAAGTACTTAGTTGCTTTAGTTCAAACCTTTAGATAATATAGAAGGTGTAGTTGAATTATCAAATTATATCACTGTAAAATATCTTGTCTCTTTGACATATATCATATATATTAAATTAAGCATAATACCCCTTTACATGATATTCATTTTTAATTCATTTCCTCAGTTTCCATGTCTAAGAAAACTAACCTAAATTTAACTCATATGATAAGAACTCTGCATATAATTCATCTTATAGTGTCTGAAGATATTACATGATTCCTAGCTTTGCAATGTCTGTTATGGAAAAGGTATCACCTACCAAGAAAGATAAATGCTCTGTCCTTTATGAAACTCTACCATATGTTGCCAAGGTTAAAAAAGTCACTGAAAATGACAAGAGTTAGGTCAATCAAAATGTAGATACTAAAAGAACTTTAATAAATTGTCTGATAATCCACAAAGTACTAAAAGAAGCACAAGTGGTTACACCATAAAGGATGGTCATAATTCCTGCCTCAGGCACAACTAAATATTAAGATTTTTTTTTTTACTTTTTTTTCAGCACTCTCACCATAAGCATCCATCAATTTTGTTGTCAGGAACCCTGTTTCAATCAAAATAAGATGAACAGTGTCACAGCAGAATATCAACACAATCTCTAACTGACCAAGAACATCTGTCAGGATAGAAATAAACAGAGTTTAGGTCTGAAACAGAGATAATTAAATTCCCATTTTCAAAGCTGAAGGGTAAGGCAATAACTAATTAACTCAATTCAACTCAATATGAAAAAAATTTAGTAAATTATTAATAATTGTTCTTGATTAGCACTTATTAGAGATCTATAATTTGGAAAATTCACACAGAGAACACATGCAATGTGTATATACACATTTGCACAACAATAAAGCCATGTAGAATGCATGATACATGGCAAATTCCTAATCAATGTTTCAGTGAATGATTTAATGACTTAACGTACTGAAATTTTCTACAAGTAATTTTAAAAATGTATTGTCTTATCATTTTACAATGTCATCATTGTGAGGCTCACTGGGGACAAGGGGTTACAGGGAGGAAATTAAAATATGTCTTCATTTAAATACTGGTGCTTATCACTTTATACTTCTTTCCTTCCTAAAGCATGCTGATTAGATAGGAATCTCTTTAATTTAAAATGTATTAGAAAATATCAAATTATGAGTGACTTTTAATTGTTGGATTTTGATTATTTTCAAGTGAAAATAAAAAATTTGTATATATGCTGTACATGATATTTTGATATATGTTCACACTGTGGAATGGTTAAATCAAGCTATTTAAGTATTACCTCACAAACTTATCATTATTTTGTAGTTATAATGCTTAAAATCTCCACCTTAGCAGTTTTCATTTATATAATACTGTATCTTTTTGTTAACCATAATTGCTATGAGATAAAATGGATTTTTCAATTTATTCTTCCTGTCTAACTGAAATCTTACATCCTTTGACCAACATTCAACTCTGTAATCCTCCTACTTCCAGCCTCTGGGTGCTACCATTTTATCCTGATCCTATGGGACCAATGTTTCATACTCGATATCTAAGTGAGAGTACATGGTACTCGTCATTCTGTGTCTGGCTTATTTCACTTAACATAGTGATTTCCTGTCCTGTTCATGTTGTCACAAATCGTAGGATTTCACGGTAAATACATACTATTTCATGCTGCAATACATACTATTATATACAATGGAATACTATTCCGTTACGTTCATATGCCAAATTTTCTTTATACATTCATCGGTTGATGTATACTTGGCTTGTTTCCATTTCTTGGCTATTGTGAATAGTACTGCAATGAACATGGGATTGCATATATGACTTCAACAATGTAATGACACATCTTTTGTATATATACACAGAAGCTGGATTGCAAGACTATATAAAAGTTATATTTTTAATCTTTGAATCTTTAGCATTCTTGAAATGAACTATTCCCTGACTTCATTTGACTGACAAATGTTAGGGAATAACTATACTGAAAGCTCTGTACTTTGTCTTTATATTCTATTAGGACAATGTTATACTTTTGCAAATACAACTCATAAAATGGGATCTTTCTCAGATGACCAAAGAACTGTCTAACAGCTTAAGATCATCACTGTAAACATAATGCACCATGTTTCATACTAGAGATGCAGCAATCAAAGAAAATTGAAATGTACACTGACCCCAAGATGATTCTTTGATTGCGTAATCTTGCAGTATCCTGCTAAAAGCTAAAGATAACTCTCCCAGATAAATTTGTTTACTTGAGTATTTAAAGTAGTTATTTTCTCGTTAATCATGCTTTTGTTGCACTGTGATCAAATATTTCCTACCAAGAAGGCATGTAAACAAATATATAGTGTGCAAACATATACAGATGATTAGATGATGATGATAGTGATTATAAAGATAGATAAATAGATAAGAATACTGCAACAGTAAACAACCAGCACTAAATATTTGGCATC
The DNA here is from genome assembly GCF_963383645.1 of Muscardinus avellanarius. Classification (NCBI taxonomy): domain Eukaryota; kingdom Metazoa; phylum Chordata; class Mammalia; order Rodentia; family Gliridae; genus Muscardinus; species Muscardinus avellanarius. The sequence goes on along the minus strand of NC_137792.1, from coordinate 119,378,772 downwards.
CTGTAATTGTCCATGGAAATTGTAGACCTTTGTAATTATTTGCAAAAAGAAATGAAGATTGAAAAATGCATCAATCAGGTGAACAATTCATGTACAATCCTCTCAAATTGAAACTTTTTTCTCATTTCAATAGGAAAAGTGTATGGATGACTACTGATTTTCAAATTTTTAGTTCTGTATTCTCTACTTATTTCCCATTCATCATCTACATTGATTTCCCTCTATTCATTTTGATTTAGTGCCAATGTAATACACAAATACAACAACCAAATCACCATTTCCAAAAAAAGGAATGTGCTTGATTCTAAGAATAATATTTCTTTTATACAAAAATTCACCCAAAAGAAACATAAAAAACTATTTAGTTCAGAGTGAACTGGTAAGATGTTCTTCTGACAAGCTATTTATAGGTTAATATGATATTTTCCTTTTCTCCTCTATTTATAGCTGTTGCTTTTATATATTTTTGAATCAATGAAAAATCAGCAATGTTTTTTTGTATATATGTAAGTATACTTTAATGTACATAAAATTTGTAGTCAAGGTTCCGCAAATATTTCCTAAAATAATTATGCTTTTTTTCTCAGATCTGTCTGTATTATTTTTTCATAGGTGATAGAGAAAATTTATCCAATGAGTATGAAACAAAGCTTTGAATGGGTAGATGTCAAAAGCAAATTAGACCTCTGATGACATAAACTGTAAGGAAAATCAAATACAATACTTCTTCTATGAATTTATAATTGCATGCCAGAAAGCAAAGAATAAGATAAACATTTTTCTGTTTGTTTTTCACTTTCACAGAAACTCCATCCTTATATGCTTTTAGATGGTCACATTTTGCTGACATTTACAAACATTTCATGTTGATCTTACATGGGTCACATCAATCATCTATACAGTTTCAATGACACTTTGTTAAATAAACTGTCAGAAAAGATTTATAGAGAATTTGATAAAAGTAAAGAAGATGTAGTTTAGCTTTTAAAGATGCATTACCCTTTTCTGAAGTATAATATCACTTCTAAAACACCATTAAGCTTTTCTGGCAATAAGTAAAGAAAGAAAAAAATCCCTTTCTCCCACACTCCCATTTACATAGCATTCTTCTTCTTCCAAAAGTTGTGGGTGGAGTAAGGAAAGAGAATCTCCATCCCAATTCCATATGTTTTGGATTTAATGGTTGCATACTGATCCCATTTTAATAGGATATTTTCCATAAAGTTAACTACATTTAGGATTTATTCTTCAAAGAAATAATTAGGATTTCTTAATCCATGCTTAAAATTACTTCTCAAACACTTTGGGTTTTGTATTCTGAATTGTATATGGTGTGATGATGATTACAGAGTACTTGAGAGGCTAAGAGAGGAGGATCACAGGGTTGAGGCCAGTCTCAGCATCTTAGGGAAGCCTGCAGCAACATACTGAGACCATTTCAAAATGAAAAATAAAATAGGACCAGGTGGTACATTCTTGTAATCCCAGTACTTGGGAGGCTGAGAAAAGAGGATTGCAGGCATTCAGCCAGCCTCACCTATTTAGTGAGGCCCTCTGCAACTTAGTCTCTGTTTCAAAATAAATAATAAAAAAAATTAGGGCTGGGAATTTAGATCAAAAGTAGAATGTCCCTGGGATCTATCTCCAGTTCTGCAAAATAAAATAAAATAAAATAAGGCTGGGGTACATGTAACTCAGAGGTAGAATGCCTCTGGGTTTGATCCCCAGAACTAAAATTAAACTAAGAAGATGACAGAAAATATTCCTTACACATTATCATGTCAAAGAAATAAGGGTTACTAAAAGTATAATTCAATTTTAAGTTACTAGCTACCTTAACCATTTGACTACATGTGATGTTTGTTTTCTAAAATTTACAAAAATCTGTGACTACTATAGTGATACATGCATATCAGTGTTCACAGCAACACAATTCACAGCAGCCAAATTATGGAACAAAAGTAGGTGTCCATCAACAGATGAGTAGATAAAGAAAATGTGGCAAATGAAGAAAATGGAGTTTTACTCAGCTATAAAGAATAAAATCTGTCATTTGTATCAAAATAGATGGAACTGGAGAAGATTATTCTAAGTGAAATTAGCTAATCTCAAAATATCGAATGTTGCATGTTTTATAGGTAGAAGCTACAGAGAAAATGTAAAACAAGAGACTTCAGAGAGTTGAGAGAGACCAGTAGATTCAAGTGATACATTCATATAGGCAACTAACATCTTGGTGCATTTCCCTTACACGCCCTCTGCTACCCCCTCTTCAATACTCCATACATCCTTATCAGATTGGTACCGAACTAAATGAAACCTTCATAAAGGAACCTAATATTGAGTCTGTTTCCTTCCTCAAGCTTTGATTTTCCCCTCCTTTCCCCTTCCCCTACTCCTCCTCCTTCCACTCTTCAACTGGTCTTTCTCATTTTGATAAGCTTCCTTTTCTTACTGTTCTCTCTAGCTTCTGCATATAAGAAAAAAAAAATAAGACCATTCATGTTCTGAGACTGGCTAATTTCAAATAGCATAATGTTCTCTGGATTCATCTGGTACCTCTTCCATTTTTAAGTAACTCCCTTGTCATTTGTTATGAAACCAGGGAAGAAAATTCGTGTGTGTGTGTGTGTGTGTGTGTGTGTGTGTGTGTGTGTGTGTTACTGAGGATTGAACCCAGGGGCATTCTACCTCCAAGCTGTATCTACAGACCTATTTTTTTTGTGTGTGTGGTACTGGGGTTCCTGGAAGCCCTTCTACCTCCGGGCTACACTCCCAGACCTATTTTTATACTTTTTTTTTTTTTAATTTGGAAACAAGGTCTCTTGAGCCAGCAAAGCTGGCTTCAAACCTGCACGAACCTCCTATCTCCACCTCCCAAGCACAGGGATTACAAGCGTGTGCCACCATGCCAGGCTCCCAGACCTATTATATATATATATATAGTGTGTGTGTGTGTGTGGTACTGGGGGTGGAACCCAGAGCTTTCTACCTCTGGACTATACTCCCAGACCTATTTTGTATTTTATTTGGAAACAGGGTCTCACTAAGTTGCTGAGACTGGCTTCAGACCTGCAGGATCCTCCTGTCTCAGCCTCCCAAGCGCGGGGATTACAAGCATGTGCCACCACACCTGGCTCCCAGACCTATTTTTTAATCTTTATTTTCAAACAAGGTTGCACTAAGTTGCAGAGGCTGGCCCCAAACTTGTGATCCTCATATTTCAGATTCCTAAGTACTGATGGGATTACAAGCATGTGCCACCACGCCTGGCAAGAAAATTCTTAATTGTAAAGAATAAAAGAGATCCTATAGAGGAGCAAACAAGACAACCTAAAGGAGGAGAAAGGAGGAGGGAAGAAGGAAAATCTCTACAACACACAATTTACTTAAACATATCGAAGTCAACCACTAAGTCAAGCAAAGGAGGGAGGGATGGGGAGGGAATGGGGTGGCAACTGAGTAGGGGTTAAACCAGTGATGTGTACATGTATGTACACAAAAGTGTTTTACCCCAATATGATGTTGAGTATAATGTACCAATACAAAATTTTTAAAAAGAATAAAAGAGAATAAAATTTGATTTTCAAACTGGCTATTTTCTAGGAATTCAGTAATCAAAGTACATTTTGAGAAGCACTAGGTAATTTTACAATACATAGTAATGAGAAAATTAATAATAAAAGCCAGCTTTATATTATGGTCCTAAAAGCTTAAAGATCCTTTTAACTTAATTTTTATACTTTATTGGTGCACTGCAATTATACACCATAGTAAAGTTGAAAGCAAGACATACACAAACATACATGTACACATCACTTGGTGCATTTTATCAAAGAAAATCTGAGTAAAAGAACTTTGAGGAATAGAAATGATAAAAACTCTACTTAATAGCAACAGGTTTGCCTACTTACTGACATGTCAGAGCGATTTTTATCCTTGTATTGTTGCATTATAGTCTTACAGTCTCACATTATAATGTAGTTCATTGTGATAGTGACATACATGCACACAATACTTGGTTTTTCGCCAGCTCCCTCCCTAATCTCCATGGTTCCTTTCCCAACCCCCTTTCCCCCATATATGATATTTAGATCGGCATTGGTATTCTCATGTATGTACATAATGTGAATGGAAGTCATTCCTTCTTTAACTCTCCCTCACTCCAACAGGGTTTCTCTTCCATAATCTAAAGTGTGTCTTGTATCTGGATTACTCCTTAGCCTCTGCATATGAGAGAAAACATATGACCTTTCACTTTCTGTGATTAGCTAATCTCACTTAACACAATGTTCTCTAGACCCATCCATTGTCCTACAAATGTCATAATTTTGTTTTTATTTATTGCTGAGTAAAATTCCATTGTGTGTATATTCCATAATTTTGTAATCCATTCATCTGTTGATGGACATCTAGGTTGTTTCCATAATTTGGCTATTGTGAATTATGCATATATCATGGATATGCATATATTGCTATAATCTGATTTCAGTCCCTTTGGAAGAATACCCAGTAGTGATATAGTGGGACCATATGGTGGATCCATTCCCAGCTTTCTGAAAAATCTCCACAATGATCTCCACAGCAGCTGCACTAATTTGCAATCAAAACTATTTCCAACCTAATCAATAGATTTGGTAAACTGAAAGCAGGGGCTCCTCATTTTGAAAGTAAAATTAAATATTATTTAAGAAAGTAAAGATGACAAAGAAGCAGCAAAGGCATTTAATCATCTTTAATATTTACAAGTTGACCTGTTTAAAGTCAATAAAATATATCTGCATCTTATATTAATTTTTCACACACACTTAGAAGTTAGTAAAATACCACAGAATTCTCATCAATTAAAATATGCAAACAGATAAAATCAACAACATGATCCCAGGTACATAATGGGTTGTCAAAGTTTGTTTGTTTGTTTGTTTGTTTGTTTGTTTGTTTGTTTTTAAGTCAAATATTTTATTCCATGGGAAGGAACTCTGGTGCATCAAGGGCTACACTCGGGGTCTAAACCTTGCGAATGCATCCCCGAGCTACCAGGGAGTATATTTTTTCCTGTTAGGATAACTTTATTTATATTAATTTTTACAATTATTTAGTTTTATTTTTTATGTAAATCATATTGGAAAAGACATACATTCACACAGTGTTTTGTGTCCTCCCCTCCTGCTATCCTTTCCCCAACCCAGCAATGAGTGTCCAGGTTGACCATGCCACATTCACACTTATGCACAAATTCGAATGTAGCTCCTCCATTAATCAGCCTTCTTCGTTTCCTACCCTTCCTTTCTAGCTCTAATGAATTTTCTCCTCCATTATCTAGAGTCTCTCTGGATATCAGAAGGACTCAACATTCATTTTAAAATATCCAATAGAATTCTGCTTAAAAGCAAATCATTGTATCTATGAATAAAATGCACCAATAATTTTTAAAAAGGAAGTACGTTCAGGAAAAATGTGTAGAAAGCCTGAAAAAATAAAGTTCTTGCAAAAGGATAAACATTTTATAAACTGCTTTCTAGATATATCCAGAAGTCTTCTAATAAACTTTAAGTATTCATGTAGATTCTATAAATATCATTTTCAATACACTTTAGCTTCACATGAAGCTAGCATAAAAAAACATGCTATAAAATAACAGAAAGGCAAAATGGATGTTATTTTCATGTATGAGGTAAAAAGAAATATTTATTTTAGAACTATTTATATGATTTGAAATAAATTGCTAAATTATCCTTATTGGTTGTATCCTTATTGGTTGTATTTTAAAATAATTCAAGCTTCTCTTCCATAAGTAATGCCTTTTTATGGCAAATTCTGTCTCACATACTTTTATGCCTTTATCTTCAAGAAAACATAATTTTTCCATTCATACTTTGTCTGGCTCTTTATATTATAAATTCTACAACTCGTTATAAGTAACCAAAATGTTTTATTGTTTCAGGATGACAATCAAAATTCTTAAAATGACCTATTCTTGGGTTATCAGTGGATAAAATTATATATATATATATATATATATATATATATATATATATATATATTTTTTTTTTTTTTTTTTTTTTTTTTTTTTTTGCGGGTCTGGGTATGGAACCCAGGGGCATTCAACCTCTGAGCTACAATCCCTGCCCTATTTTTTATTATTATTTTGAAACCGGGTCTCACTGAGTTGCAGAGGGCCTCACTAAGTAGCTGAGGCTGTCCGGGAACCGTGATCCTCTGGTCTCAGCCTCCTGAATGCTGGGATTACAAGCATGCGCCACCACGCCCGGCTTTAAAATTGTATTCTTTAGAGTGCATCGAAAAGCAGGCTTCATTCAAGAAAAGTGTCTTCTGTTGATGTATTTCTTCAGTCCATTATCTCCTTCATTAATCACATTCAATCAGGTCCTGACACTAGGTGAGCAGCTTTATTTTCAGATTGTGTGTTACCCTTTCACTTTCCTAACAGGGTCTTAATCTAGTCCTCTTTAAAGACCTACAATTTCTATCATGAACGTCAAACTGAAGAATCACTTTTAACTTGGAGCTTGGACCAATATTTACCTTTTAAATGGAAAGTTTGATATGTAATAAAAATTGAAAAAAGTTACCTAAGAGTAAAGATTATTCAATTCTAAGTTTAGACTCTCAGAAGGTAAAAACATCAATGGATAAGAAAGATAGTCAAAGAGCAAAATGTGTCCTTTGCATCTCTTTTTAATCAAGTTTCTCAGAATAATCTAGAATTAGCTAAGATATAGTCAGTAAAAGAAGTGAAGTACTATATTTAAACTTGATCACTATAGTGTTTCATATTTCATAAATTCATTGGTAAATATTCCCAGGGACAATTCCCTTTTGTGAGCTGCCATTTTCTAGGCAAATAATAATGGGTAAAAAATTGTCACCCTTCTCTCTTCATTCTAGGCCTTAAATTTTCAGTTCCAAGACCTTTTTACTTGCTCTTTTTCCAACTTAAACATTCATTATTTAGTTGCTAGGCCACATGTTTTTTTCAGGTTCAAATGTTGTCTCATTAGGAAGTTCTTCACTGACCACTATAGTTGAAAGGGCACCCCAAAGTCATTCTCATTTTTTCTCTACCTTATTTTTCCTCATAGCACTTATATGATTTATAATTTATTGACCAATCTCTTCATGATCTGTCTTTTCAAGTTATCAAGCCATTGTTAATATATTTTCTTCATTACCAAATCTTTACTGCCTAGAACAAAGCCTGGGTGGTAACAATAAATATTTTAAAAATAATATATGAGTAAACATTAATTTGATATGTTGTATTTAGGTAAATGTCCTAACTTAAAATTTTCAAAAATAGTATAATTAAATTGATTGGTGAAATTAAGGGTGATTTTGCCTAGCTGAATGCCTAGCTGTGCTCCATCAATCATAACTAGGCAATTTTCATAGCGGGTTATGTTTCATATTCCTTTATCTCATTCTGGACAGTAATAATCTAGTCCACATCATTATTGCTACTCATCAAATGGCTATCCATTCTTCTCTCCTAGAATTTCTTGAATCTTACAAGGTGAGGCAAATCACTCATTACATTCCCTGTTTTGCCATCAGCCTAGGGATACATTCTGACAAAAAGTAGTGAGACAACTCCATAACATCTCCATGAAGATGCTACCTTGCTATCCATAGTTGTGCAAAGGTAGAAGACAATACTATTAAAGCTAAATTTGACCATACTTAGCCATACATATTCAAAGTGCAGATAATAAGGTCTAAATAAAAATTTAACAGAATTCCAAGGCAGTAAGAAATAGTCCTTACTTACCTACAGAGGAGAAAGGAAGAGAATTTTATCTAACGTTTCCAGTGAAATATTTGAAACATTAAGTTCTAGAGAGAGAAACACCAAGCTACAATTCTGCATTCTGTGAAATTATCCTTCAAAAGCAAAGTAGAAATAGATATCAAAGTTGAGGACTTTTTTTTTTTTTGGTGGTACTAGGGTTCCTGGAAGCCCTCTGGGCTATACTCCCAGACCTATTTTTATATTTTTATTTGGAAACAGGGTCTCTTAAACCAACGCACGTGGCTGGCTTCCAACCTGTGTGATCCTTCTGTCTCCGCCTCCCAAGCACGGGGATTACAAGCCTGCGCCACCATGCCCAGCATGAGGAAATTTTTTACTAGTAGTTCTGACTTGCAAAAAATGTCAAAAACACGCTTGTAATCCTAGCACTCGAGAGCCAGAGACAGGAAGACTTCAGATCACAGCCAGCCTCAGTTACTTAGTGAGGCCCTTTGCAACTCAGTGAGACCTTTTTTCAAAAATAAAAAGACTAAAAACTAGGACTAGGTGTGGAGCTCGGAGGTACAATGCCCCTGGGTTCCATCCCCGGTACTGCAAAAATAGAAAATAAATAAATAAAAATGTCAAAAGCAATTCATCAGAGAAAAATATTAGGTTAGAAACTCAGAACTTCAAGAATGAAGAGGATCACATAAAATGAGTGAAAATAAAATAAAAATTATTATATTTTACTCTTAATTGATTTAATAGCTGTTCATAATAATTAAAATGTATTCAATTATTACACCTTATTTATAAGTGAAATGAATGACATCCATGATATGAAGAAACAAAGAGTAAAATTAGGAACATTTTGTTAGTAGAAAACAGATATACTACCAGTAAAGTCATAAAGCACTATTTGAATATAAACTAGAATTAGTTTTAAAAGTATGTACATGTTTGTAAAGTATGTTTTATCTGTCGTGTATTGGCAGAAGCAAATGCAATATAAATTCAAATCTAACAGATTAGAAAATAATGCACACATGGTGTTCAAATTAGAACTTTTGTCATAGATTTTTATGGTGTGGGCCAATATGGTGAATACACTATATATTTTTTTTCTATGAAAGTAAGGCATAATTTTTTTACTTAAGATTTTTTCCCATGCATCCTATTATGGATATTAGTTTTGTGGTTATGATTCTTTCTTCTTTTCTTTTAGAATGTAGCAGTAATGCCATTACTGAAATGACTGATTTCCTTTTTCTGAAATGTAATAATTGATGCTTAAATGATAGAATTTTAGTACTATAAACAGGATTTAGTCATTAATGCAAGAGACTTTGAAGAAATACATAGAGTAGACTCTTAATTGTGTCTAAATATATTTTACAGTAACTGGTTTGGTTTTGCCCTCCTTACTATATATTAATTCAGAACTTGTATTTTTTATAAGTTTGACAGTCTTTTGGAATAAAAAGAAACTGATGTTTGCATTAAGTTTTTATTTGGAATGCAAAAGAAGTTGTAAAAGGTTTCAATAATGCACATGTAAATGTAAATAATTTATTTGAATTATATACTAAACATATCAACCAGTTTCTTAAAATGTCTTTTTAAAACTCAGCATTTATGATTGGTGGAAATACCAAGTAGTATACTTTTTTCTTTCATCTTAGCTACATAAATGGTTTTGTACAATGAAAAATACTAATTCTTTTGACATCCCATATTAATCTACTGTCTTGTTCATCTTCATTGCATGTACGCTAGACTTACACCATCAATCATATAATCTGGAGAGTGTTATTCAATAAAGTTTTTACTTAGTTTGAGGACAAAATTAAAGTATCTTTCAAACTACAAAGAGGTATTAAAAGTTTTAAAAGAAGTATTTATGCAATAATAAGGCAGAAAAATGAAAAATTCCCAGTCATATCCACTGCTGGCATAGATAAAGAATGGCATAGGAACAGGCCCTGTGGAGAGCTCAGAGACTCAAACATTCAGCAGGAGAAGCACCAGCAGCTCTTGGTGACTGCACTGACACAGAGGACACTAGCTTCATTGTCATAATCACTGCAGGAGATTCCAAAGTGAGGTTGCAACTGACATCATTACTATAGGTTACTGAGGAAAAGAGAACTCATGGAAGACACTCAAGAATCTACTATAGTAAGTAGACATTACAGAGCCAAAAGTATCCATGCAGACCCAGGAGGATGGCAGAGGCCAAGTCTGCTTTGTACTTGCATATTGGCAGGTTTGGTTTTGGTTTGATTGATTGGTTGTTTTGTTATTTTCTGTGTCTGTTTACCCTCTTCCCCGTTCCTTTTACAAGATTCCTCCCTCTTTCCTCTACTTTTTTCCATTCAGCCTTTTTCCCTTTGTCTTATACTAAGCCTATTTCATATAACTATACCTAAATACTCTACATTGACTACTAGAATCCTATATATCCTATATCACTCATCTCTACCATATATCACCTTACTATACCCAAACTCTCATTCCATTCAGTCATATTCTCTACTGTACCCTATCCTTGCACACATAACTCCAGATCCTACCCTATCACTCAACCTTCACCACTGAATACAATACAACTTGCGTTTTGTATGCCAGTTGAAATATCTAAACCTTTATAGCTGGGCGTGGTGGGGCATGCTTGTAATCCCCGCACATGGGAGGCAGAGACAGGAGGACCACACAGGTTTGAAGTCAGCCTTGCTGGCTTAAGAGACCCTGTTTCCAAAAATAAAAATATAAAATAGGTCTGGGAGTGTAGCCCGGAGCTAGAAGGGTTTCTAGGAACCCCAGTACCACCAAAAAAATAAAAATAAAAAAATAAACCCTTACTGCTGAGATTAGACCAGAAAGGTGAATCACTGGAAAGGACTGCCAGACACTAAAGATAAACTAACCAAAGCTGAGAGAAGGAAATGTCCAACAGCCCACACATTGAGATTTAAAAGGCACAGGACACAAAATATTCTGCTCATACCTATGAGATGAATCTCTGTAATGCAGGAGACAGGACACCTGAAACCCACTAACACCACCATCACAGGGTTTAGAAAAAACCAGAGTAACCTTCAATTACTCTACAGTTAGAACAACAGTGATGTGAGAGTAGAAACAGTCTTCAAGGTTAGTATGAAATGATGACAAATATACAACAGAGAACAGAGGATAATTCTATAGTAAAGGCTACTCAATTGTAAGGCATAGCAGGTGGTAAATATTTACCTCTACAATAAAATACTATTAAAAAGAAATTAGACATAAGAGACCTACAGGAAGAAAGGTAATAAAAGCAAAAATATATAAAATTAAGGAACCTAAAATCATGAGATGAATGGATAGCAAGATAACAATGCTCCCACAACCCCACAATTACAGAACCACCAAAACAGAATTGCAGAGAGTGCCAGAAGATCAATTTGGAGTTTTAATAGTAGAAATGATACAGAACTTCTGAAAAGATTTGGATAGATGCTGAAATAAATAGACAAAAAAATCTGACATCCTGAAAAGAAATAAAAAAGAAGCCTTGAAGGAAGTGAAGGATGTACACATTGGAATGATGGCATCAAAACAAATTATAAACAGTAGGCTAGACCACATGGAAAATAAAATGATACTCTTAGAAGATTACCGCTTCAAAAATTAACACAGTACATACAATTTGACAGCATGAATTGGATATTGAAAAGATCTGGGGAAAGAAAACTGAGCTAGCCTAAGAATAATAGGTATAGAAGAGGGAATAGAAAATGAAAGCAATGGAATCAACAATCCTTTCAAAAAAGTAATATCAGAAAATGATATCAACATAGAAAAAGAGGTTGGGTCAACACACTGGTACAGATAACATATAGAAACCCCTTTAGACAAGATCAGAGAAAAGGTTAACCAAACCGGATAATAGTCAAATTAATTAATGTAGAGGCAAAGCAGAGAATCTTAAAGGCGACAAAAGTAATAAACCAAGTAACATTCAAAAGCAAATAAATGAGAATCACTCTAGACTTTTCAAACCAAGTCAAGAAAGTCAGGAGTGCCTAGAGCAACATGTTGCAAACTTGGGGAAAAGACAAATTGCAGCCAAAGATTTTCAATCCAAAAAAAAATCTCTATAATTGAAAAGGAAAATAACAATCTTTCACAACAAACAGAAGCTAAAAGAATATATGTCTTCCAAACTAGCACTATAGAAAACACTGAAAAAGATTAACTACAAACAAGAAAAATTTAAATAAACACAAGATTCAGAGAAATAATAATTACCATAAAACAAATAACTAAGCAAAGAAGAACAAAGACTACCTCAAATAGTTAAACTCAAAATGTTAGGAATAATAATCATCTCTCAATAATCACACTGAATATAGTCCCAACACCCCAATGAACCATGAAACAAATAACTAAGCAAAGAACAAAGACTACCTCAAATAGAAGTTAAACTCAAAATGGTAGGAATTAATAATTATCTCTCAATAATCACTCTGAACATAAATAGTCTCAACTCCCCAATAAACAGACATAATTTGGCAAAATGGATTAAAAAACAGAATACATCTCTATGCTGACTACAAGAAACACACCTTACAAGTTAAGATACTCATAAACTAAAGGCGAAGGGCTGGAGCAAGGTAATCCATGCCAATGGAACTCAAAAACAAGCAAATGTAGCAACTATGATATCAGACAAATTAAACTTCAACCCCAAGCTTATCAGGAGACACAAAAGAGGTTATTTGTACTGCTAAAAGGAACAATAGAGAGAAAGAAAATAACAATAGTCAACATTCATGTCTCAAACATGAATTGGAGCAGCCAATTTAATAAAACAAAATTTATGTAACACTGAGTCACACATAGATCCCAAAACAATAATATTAGGAGGCTTAAACATTCCTTTCACAGCATTTGACTGATGTTCTAGATAAAAGTTCTGTAAAGATGTCTCAGAAGTAAAGAATGCCATAAAACAAATGGATCTATTAGACACATAGGAATATTCCACCCAACTACAGCTGAGTTCAAATTTTTCTCAGCTGCTCATGGAACATTATCTAAAACAGACCACATCCTGGGCCACAAAGGGATCACTAGCAAATTCAAAAAATGTGACATACTCCCCTAAATTTCACCAAACCTCAATTAGAATGATAAACATTAAAAACACAATAATAATGCTGGCCAGGACATGGAGAAGTAGGAACACTAATACATTGTTGGTGGGATTGCGAATTACTGTAACCACTTTGGAAAACAGTATGGAGAATCCTTAGAAGAATAGGAATAATCCTACCATATGATCCAACAATAACACTTCTGGTTGTGTACTCAAAATAATGGAAACCAAACCACCAAACTAATGCATGCTTATCTATGTTCATAGCTGCACAATTCACAATTGTCAAACTATAGAACCTGTGAAGATATTCACCAACAGCTGAATAGATTATAAAACTATAGAAAATGTACAGAATGAAATTTTCCTCATCCATTAAAAAAAGAAAATTAAGTCTTTTATAGAAAAATGAATGGAACTGTAGAACATTATGCTAAGTGATATTAGTCAGTCGATGTTCTCCCTAATAATGTGAAAGCTAGGGAGAAAAGGGTCATCAAAGGAACTCTAAAATGGTAAAACTACAGATGAGCAAATAAGGTGACCCAACTGAGGGGATTGAGAGGGGGAAAGAGGGAAATTTCCTAATGTACATTCACATATATATATCAAAGTCAAGCAATACGCTAAACATGAGAAGAAAGGAGAGAGGAGAGAATTGGGTAGGAATAGGGGAAAGGCTAAATGAGTGATGTGTGCATGTATGCCTCTATCATCTTGTAATCCATTAAGATGGATGACTACAATGCACCAATAAAAATGAATGATATTAAATTCAAAATTAATACTCTAAATGGTAGAAAAGCAGAAGGTAAAATAAGAATAAAGAACAAAAGCAATATACAGAAAAGAGTAACAAATAGGATAGATACTAATGCAATTATATATAAAGTAATCCTTTTAAAATTCTATGGTCTAAATATATCAAATAAAATTTCCAGAGTTAATCAAGAAACATTTCCCAACTATGTGTTAGATACAAGACCCACTTTAAATATAACAACACTTACAAATTAAAAGGATAAATTAAAATGTCATGGTAATACAAACCAAAAGAAAGCCTAAGTAGCTATATTAATTTTAGGCAGAAGAGATCTAAGAACAGGAAGACTCTTTAAATGTGGATAGACTGTTTTGGACAGTCACCAAGATAGACCATATGGCTCATAAAAAACACTTTAATTGCCAAGTATGGTGGCACACACTTGTAATTCCAGTACTTGAGAGGCTGAGACAGGAGGATTGCAGGTTTGTGGTCAACTTTAACTAGTTAGTGAGTCCCTCTGAAACTTGATTAAACCCTATTTCAAAAATAAAGGACAAAATTAGGGGGGTGGTTGGAGGTTTATATCAAGGTAGATTCCCCAAGGGTACAACCCCCAGTACCAAAAAAACCCACTTAAATGAATTAAAAAGAATAGAATTACACAATAGGTGCTATCAGACCACATGGAATTTTATTATGAATCAATAACAGAAAAACAGGTAGAAAATCCCAAAGTACCTGGAAATTAAATAAAACAAACACATTTCTTTTGTGTGTGTGTGTGTGTGTGTGTGTGTGGTGCTGGGGATGGAACCCAGAGGCTTTTTACCTTCAGGCTACAATCCCAAACCTATTTTGTATTTTATTTGGAAACAGGGTCTCACTAAGTAGCTAAGGCTGGCTTCGAACCTGCACAATCCTCCTGTCTCAGCCTCCCAAGTACTAGGATTACAAATGTGCACCACCACGCCCGACAAAATAACACATTTAAAAACAGTACATAAGTCAATGAAGAAATCTCAAGAGGAATAGAAAATATTTTGACAAAATAAAAATAGAAATACAACATATCAAAATTTGTGGGATGCAGCAAAACAGTGCTTATCAGGAAATTTATAGCAATATATATATTAGAAATGAAGAAAGATATAAAATGAATCTAGTCTTCTACTTTATGAGACTAGAAAAAGGAAAACAAATTAAATCCAAAATAAGCAGAAGAAAAGTTGATTCAAAAGAGTACAAATCAATGCAGTTGAAAGCAATCAATAGAGAAAAATACTCTATCCTTGAAGGAGAAAGAAGAAAGAAAGAAGGAAGGAAGGAAGGAAGGAAGGAAGGAAGGAAAGAAAGAGAAAGAAAGAAAGAAAGGGCGGGCAAGCAGGCAGAGGCAGTGGGAGAGGGAAAGGTAGAAATATATAGAGAAAAAATAATTATTATCAGAAATTAAGAGAAGATTATCAGCACAGATTTCCTGGATGACATAAGCATAATGAATATATGAATGACTCTTTGCCCACAAATTAAAGAACCTAGATGAAATGGATGTAGTTTCTTGAAAGGCTCCATCTGTCAAAATTCAGAGGAAGGAACAGATAATTGAAGAAGCCCCATAGATATTAAAAGAATTAAGAACTGATAATCTAAAAGATAAAACAGCAGGGATAAGTGGGTTCATTAATGAATTTTACCAAACATCTAAGGAATAAATTATGTAGACTTCTTTATAATCTGTTGTTGAAGGGAGAAGAAGAGATAACTTTCTCATTCTATGAAACCAACATTATCTGGATAACAAAATCAAAATGACAGACCAAATCTGTCAACAAAATGTTAGCAAATCGATTTCAGTAATATATAAAAAGAATTATATGCCACAAACAAGTTGTTTTTATTCCAGGTATGTAAGGCTGATTCAACTTTTGAAAACCCAATTAATGTAATTTATCACAATTCATTAAATAAGAAAACTTTATTTGTTCTATTCCAACCTGTGTTTTTTCTGTTTAAAGAAATAAAATGCAGATAGAGAAAAATATACCGTGTCTCAGTTCCACTTTTGCCACTGAAGGGTTTCATTTATATGCTTGAATTAAAATGGTAGTTATTAAATAGTTTCTTCTAACTTTTTAATTGTTAATCTACAGATTTCAGGACTGTTGTATATCCCTATGGAAGGTCGATAACTTAAAGGAATTCTTATACTTCACAATACACTGTAAACCAAAATGTTATTCATTAATGAAATATAACGGTCCTTCAGGATAAGCACAAAAAATATAAAATCCCTACATAACTATCATAATAAAAATAATACTAAATAAAAAATAAAATGTATGTGAAGGGTAAAAGATATTCTGGAATGCATATAACAGTGTATTAAATCCATTTAAAATCACTTATTTTATAAATGATCGTGGACTAAAACCATTAACAAATAAAAATGCCATAAATTGATGGAAAACATACTTCCCTTCTTTGGATCACTAGTTCTGTATTAAAATATAAACATAACTCATAAATGCTATTATTTATATGCATAGTATCATTTGCTTTAGTTAAAATAAGAAAATATAGGTGAACTGCTCTAATAACACACAACCTCATCCTGCCATTTCTATATGGTTTTCTGGAAGAAAATATACAAACGAACATTGTACTAATTGTGCTCATTTATATACAATACCACAATGTGGCAGGCCTTAATAATACAAATTTAACATTCTACTTAAGTCTTCAAATGTATTTTTTAAAATTAATCCAAAATAGTTCCTCTTTGAGGCTACCCAACAACAACAACAAAACCATTTCTCCAAAATATATTGCTCAATGCATACTATCATTCAGGTGGAAAGTAGGAATATATATTGGTGTTCTATTTCACAGCATGGTAACTATGGTTGATAATAATGTATGGTATGTTTCAAAATAATTACTTTGAAAGAAATTATTTTAAATATTCTTACCAGAAAGAAATGATGAATATTTTAAATGGTGGATAAGCAACATAGCCTGATCTGATCGTTCCACAATATATACATGCAGTATATACATGAATTTTTTATTTCAAATTCTACCTCATACAAAGATATATTTTCCAATTAAACATAACATAAATCTTGGGAGTAAAAAACTTAAGTATTTCAAAATAAAAAGACATCTCAACTAATTGCAACTTATGAACTATATATGAAAAACATGTTTTAAAATATAAATCCTACCTGTTAAAAAGCAGAATTTTTTCTCTCATATGAAATGATCAAATTATCAAAACATTAAAGAATTTGAAACTATGGCACAGCCATAATTAATAATTGCTTTCACATGCATTATGTCACTTGAATATACAAAACTATATATTACATTTTATAATTGTCGTGGCCCACTCGGCTGGACCGAGGTGGCACCCAGGCTTGTTGCCAGCGTGGACTCAAGATGGCGCCTGGGCTTGCAGCCAAGTCATGAGGCTCACGAGGCTGGCAGTGCCCTGAGTCTGTGCAGTGAGCCCTATCAGGCGCCTTACGGATGATTAATGATGCAGCGCCTCGTGCTACCACCTGCCCGCCCAGGAGAAGGTTGAAAATGCGCATGCCCTAGCGGGGAAGAGAGGAGGGTTGGTGGAGTGATGAGGGAGGGGATAGAAGACTGATGTTGTTTTTACCTGAGAGGGCGTTGAGAGAGCATTAAAGAGGAAGGAGCTTCATCAACAGAGTCGGCGTTCGTGTGTTTCTTTCCTAGGCTCTGCTGGTCAGAGCCCTAGGGACGCGACAAATGGTGCCAAGACCCGGGACAAAGAAGGGAAGAAGAAGAAGAAAAATTTGCAGGTAAGCGACAAAATAAGATAGGGCTCGCGGATAAGCGAGGGACAGCGCTGTGTAGGTTCGCAGGAATTTGCGACTGATAGGTTCGCAGGAATTTGCGACTGATAGGTTCGCAGGAATTTGTGACGATAGGTTTGTAGGATCATGGGGTCTAAGGTTGCTAAAGTGAAAGCAGCCATTTTAGAAAATTTGAAAGCGAAAGAGGAGATTTCAGGGAATGGTCAACAGGCAGTCTCTCAGAGGGATGAGGAGTCCTTTGAAAGCGACTCCTCTAACTCCCCTGAGGAGGAGATATGGCCTGTTTCACCAGAAAGAGATAAGAAAGAAGAAGCTCTGTTAGAATCTTGGTGCAGATTTCAAATGTCTTGTGATAGAAAAAAGAAACACCCTGAACCTTCCGCTCCTCCCCCTCCCTCTCCTAATCCGCCACCATATTTTACTGAGAAAGGAAGGTCTGATAGATGGAAGACACCTGTTAGTCCGTGGGCGGAAATATTGCCTACACCAGGAGCATTTCCTGTGTTTCTTGACCAGAATCAGGAAAGGTATCATGAGCCATTAGATTGGAAGATTGTTCAAAGATTAAAAGAAGCTGTGTCTACTTATGGAGTGCAGGCCTCATTTACCTTGTCACTGGTAGAATCCTTTGAAAGATACTCTATGACTCCAAATGATTGGATGAATTTGTGCAGGGCTGTACTGTCTGGTGGAGCCTATCTTAATTGGAAGTCAGCTTATATAGAATATTGCTCTGATCAAGCTCATGCTAATGCTCAGACAGGGCAACCTGCTTGGAATTTGGACATGTTAATGGGACAGGGACCATTTGCTAATAATCAAAATGGGTACCCACAGCAAGTATATGGGCAAATTAATCAAGCAGCATTAAGGGCATGGAAGATGTTATCAGGGACAGGTAATTTAGGAGCCAGTTTGTCAAAAGTTACTCAAGGACCCAATGAGCCTTTTGCTGATTTTTTATCACGGCTTGTGGAAAGAGCTTCTCGGGTTTTCCCTGATGTGGATGCTGCCATGCCATTGATTAAACAGCTAGCTTATGAGCAAGCCAATAAGCCTTGTCAAGATGCAATACGTCCCTATAAAAATAAGGGCCTAGAAATATGGCTCAAGGTATGCAGAGACATAACTGACTCTGTCATACAGGGACAAGCCATAGCTGCTGCCATTGTTGCTGGGTTGCAGGGCAAGCCTTACAACAAAAGCAGAGAGGCAGTTCAGAGAATTGTTTCCGATGTGGTCAACCAGGACACTTTAAAAGAGATTGTATACAGACTAATTCTGGAGCATCTTCTAGACAAGCCCAGAAGATTCCCAAATTGTGTCCTCAGTGTAGAAAAGGTAATCATTGGGCTGTAGAGTGCAGATCTCGATGGGATGTAGATGGAAAGCCTCTTCCCCCATCGCAATCAAGTGCTAGGCCAAAAAATGGGCAGAGGGGCCCTGTGCCTAAGGGCCCTCAAATGTATGGGGCAATTCAACAGGAGACAAGGAATGCAGGACCACAGATGAGGCAGGTGCCTCGATTTCAGCAGCCTCTCCCACCATACGGAGAGCAACCCCAGGGAGTGCAGGATTGGACATCTGTGCCACTGCCCGACCTTGGCACCAAATTAGAAGATACTATTATTCGTCCTCTTAAGGTTAGCTTGAGGGTGGACAATTTACAAACTTTAAATGATTTTCAAAAACTTTTAGGGGATATAAATTGGATTCAACCATATTGCAGACTTAGTAATGCTGACCTAAAACCTTTGTTTGATTTGCTAAAAGGGGATTCAGATTTACTTTCTTCGCGATCTTTAACACCTGAGGCACGAACATGTATTCAACTTGTAGAGGAAAGATTAGCTGAAGCACAAGTGGATCATATAGATTATCAGAAAAAACTGCTCTTATGTATTCTTGCCACAGATCTCACACCCACTGGAGTGTTGTGGCAAGAGGGTCCTATAATGTGGGTACACCTCCCTCATTCTCCCAAAAAAGTGTTGCCATGGTATCCAGCCTGTGTTGCACAAATAATTATTAAGGCATTAAAGGCAACTCTGACTGCATTTGGAATGCAGCCTGATCTTATCATCACTCCATATACTAAAGAACAGCTTGCCACTCTAGCTGCCACCAATTCTGACTGGGCCATTGTTCATGTAATGGCCACAGGACAATTCAATAATCATTATCCACAACATCCATGGCTCAGGTTTGTTTTGGCTCATCCTATTATTTTTCCTAAAATCACTCGATCTGCACTGATTGCTGGAGCGCCAAATATTTTTACAGATGGATCCAAAGGAGGTATGGGGGTGATATTCAAAGAAGGCTCAGATCCACAAACTTTTCTTTTTCCCCATTCATCAGCACAGGCAGTAGAGATTTTGACAGTGATTCAAGTATTTATGCTCTATGATTCCACTCCATTCAGTGATTCAAGTATTTATGCTCTATGATTCCACTCCATTCAATTTAATTTCAGATAGCTTATATGTAGTACAGGCACTTAATAACCTTGAATGTGTAGGACATATTAAGGGACAATCTACTATTCTTTTATTATTGGCTAAGTTACAACAATATATTTGGAACCGAAAATGTTCCTTCTATGCAACCCACATGCGAGCTCATTCAGGACTTCCTGGACCGCTTGCTGAAGGCAATGCTATTGCAGATTTTCATACTCGAACTGTACTTATTTTTTCAAATGAGGACAAAGTGTTACAGGCTCAAGAATTTCACAATAAATTTCATGTAAATTCCCAAACGCTGAGACTAAAATTTAAAATCACTAAAGAACAAGCTCGACGCATTGTATTGCAATGCAAAAATTGTTTGACATTATTGCCACAGCCTACTACAGGAGTAAATCCTCGAGGTCTGCGACCTCTTCACCTATGGCAAATGGATGTCACGCATGTTTTTGAATTTGGCTCTCTTAAATATGTACATGTCTCCGTGGATACATGTTCCAGAGTCATCTTTGCCTCTGTTCATACTGGAGAAAAGGACCAACATGTAATTTCCCATTGTTTGCAGGCTTTTGCTGCCTGGGGCATCCCTCACCAAATTAAAACTTATAATGGACCTGCTTATGTTTCTCAAAGATTTTCTCATTTTTGTACCCAAATGGCTATACACTTAAATCATGGATTACCATATAATCCACAGGGCCAAGGCATAGTAGAACGAGCCCATGCCACTATTAAGTCTGCTTTAATAAAAAAAAGGGGGGAATAGGGGCTCAATGGAGCACACCAAAAGATAAACTAAATCTTATATTATTTATTCTAAATTTTTTAACACTGGATGCCAATGGACGAACAGCAGCGGAAAGACATTACAGGCCTCATGAGCGCTATGCAGGGCAAGCAATGTGGAAAGATATTCTTACAGGAGCATGGAATGGTCCGGATCCAGTGGTAACGTGGGGTCAAGGGTCGGTGTGTGTTTTCCCACAGGACAAAGACTCGCCAATTTGGGTTCCTGAAGGATTGGTGTGCCATGTACAGGAGCCAATGGAAGATGCCAAGCGACAAATGGATATTGCTAACTCTGTTGGTAATGTTTCACATTAAAATGGGTGAAAAAGATCTTTGGGGAATTATTTTTGCTTTCCCTCTTCCTTTACCTTGGTTAATGATAGTCTAGGTTGTTTTATTGATACCTTTTTTCTGACTTTCTGCTAGAATGCTTCTATGCACCCTTGGAGACTTTGGAATTTCTGCTCTTATTGCTGTAATTGTGGCCTCTGTGGCCATGGCAGTTACAGCTGCTGCCGCTTTGGCGACATCTATAAATACTGCAGCCACTATGAATGCTCTATCCTCACATGTGGCTGCTGCCATGGCTCAGCAAGCTCAATTATCTGGACTATATATAACGTATGTGCAGTAAATTTCTCCCATGCAGGCAATTTGTCTTGTCAATTAAGCAAGATGCTTCTGGGGACTTGGAGCCGTGAATTTGAACACACCATGATTGAGCTTCGAGCATCCATCGCTGCAATTAATTCTACCCGCATAGAAGTTGCTGCAGTACAACAATGGATGGACTTGATACATGGAACATTGGGTTTTTTAAAAGACTGGGGTGGCATGGCATTCTGGGCATTCTTGCTGGTGGTAGCATGATGTTTCATGGTTGGATATATCAGGCGAACTCGACAACGCACACTGCAACAACAGCGCATATTGGTGCAAGCTCTGGCAGCCCTTGAAGCTGGCTCATCTCCCCACGTATGGCTCAGTATGCTGGATCGGTAGTCAGTGACAGGTAAGATCGTCCCCGGGACCATATCAACCTAAGACAGGGAAACAATCATGCTATTGTTCTCCCAATGACGGGTAAGAATGGTCCTTGAGGGTCGACAACCTAAGACAGGCATGATCCCGAGCCTTATTTTAATAAAACCGAAAGGGGGAGATGTCGGGGCCCACTCGGCTGGACCGAGATGGCACCCAGGCTTGTTGCCAGCGTGGACTCAAGATGGCACCTGGGCTTGCAGCCAAGTCATGAGGCTCATGAGGCTGGTGGTGCCCTGAGCCTGCGCAGTGAGCCCTATCAGGCACCTTACGGATGATTAGTGACGCAGCGCCTCGTGCTACCACCTGCCCGCCCAGGAGAAGGTTGAAAATGTGCATGCCCTAGCGGGGAAGAGAGGAGGGTTGGTGGAGTGATGAGGGAGGGGATAGAAGACTGATGTTGTTTTTACCTGAGAGGGCGTTGAGAGAGCATTAAAGAGGAAGGAGCTTCATCAACAGAGTCGGCGTTCATGTGTTTCTTTCCTAGGCTCTGCTTGTCAGAGCCCTAGGGATGCGACAATAATTATGGCATACCATTCACACACCTATTCTCAAAGATTTGAGCCAGAAATACCAGGAGTATGTCTGATATTTTTCTTCATTGCTTAGGTCTCATTCATTAAACACAGTAAAGTTATGCTAATTGCCAATTTTTCTTCAAAGCTCAGTCCTTCTATCTTGTTACAATGAATGCCACCATGGACAAATTAAATGTCAGAATCATTTCCTAGAATAATTTTGTAGATCAGTTGTAATATCTAGCTATATAATTCCAAAATAAAGGCATATAAAGTGAAATGCAAATATGTATTTGTTGTCATGTTTGCAGTCAAACCTTCATTCAGAACTACCAATAATTTGAAAAAATGGAGTGTTCATTTCCTTTTATTTTTATCTACCTATGTTCTATTTAAAACTCTAATTGTTTTACACACTCCCTGGGACATATAAGAAGAATGAAGCCGGGCGTGGTGGCGCACGCTTGTAATCCCCGCGCTTGGGAGGCAGAGAAAGGAGGATCGCGCAGGTTCGAAGCCAGCCGTGTGCGCTGGTTTAGGAGACCCTGTTTCCAAAATGAAAATGTAAAAACAGGTCTGGGAGTGTATCCCGGAGGTAGAAGGGCTTCCAGGAACCCCAGTACCAGCAAAAAAAAAAAAGAATAAAAAAAGAAAAAAGGAATATTAGTCATCAAATTATTGAGAATTACTTGTTTTTCTTCTAGCACATAACCTAAGATTTACCTGGGATCATCTGAAGTACCTAGTAAATTTGTCAAAGAAATCCTAATACTGTATTTGTGCTTACTCAACCATGTGGAACTAAGCAGGTAAGGTTGTTCTTGATACCATTGCAGGAAATCACAGACTATAATTTCATCATTCATGAGAACTGATTTCTCACAATCATATTTATGTATTTAAAAGATACAACATATGCTTTTACTATGTATGAGGGATTGCTCTGGGGAATTTACAAATAATAAACCCTTTGATTCTTAAAACATCCCTAGAGGTAGTTACTAGTATTATCATCATTTCAGTTTTATGAATTAGGAACTTGAAGCACAGGCAGTTTGTGCAACTTGACCAAAACCACATGGCTAGCAAGTGATGAATCTGGGTTAGTGTCTACACAGTATGCGTCCAGAGTCCATATGTTTGACCACAGTCCTATGATTCCCCCACGTATAATTTTACTAACCATCTATAATTCTCTGATAGCAGAATTGTGTCCTGTAGTCTTGATAGTTTTCACAATGCGATTCAAATTTCCTAAGTACAACTTTTAATAAATGCCTACCTCTCACTCAACTGCACAAGTATCAAATCTTATAAATCTAAAAATAGATTTAGATAGAATGACTTTTATAAATGAAGCTCTTTACATGTTTGCACTAAT
The DNA here is from genome assembly GCF_963383645.1 of Muscardinus avellanarius. Taxonomy (NCBI): domain Eukaryota; kingdom Metazoa; phylum Chordata; class Mammalia; order Rodentia; family Gliridae; genus Muscardinus; species Muscardinus avellanarius. Next base: position 119,355,074 of record NC_137792.1, on the reverse strand, counting down.
AAGTCACAGGCTGGATGCAAAACAGATCTGCCTTATGCTAAATTCCATGTTAGAAATGAGATAACATTTTAATTCTCTAATGTACAATGTTAGCTCTAAGTCAGGTGAAAATAAAATGTCTGATAATCAAGCTATCTGCCTTGCACATTTGGAGCATGTGAGTGTTCTTCAAAGCTTCATGTGAAAGGCATCTCTTCTCAGCCTGGCATTTTGGATCTTTTTTTGTCTTTACCTAGACTGTGGAGGGAATGACATAACAGGATTTACTAATGAATGTAACCCTCTTTTGTCAAAGACAATTGCTATCACTCAGTACCAAGGGAAATTGAGAGCCTTGAACTCATTTGATAGTATTTATTTACATTCTACTCCACAATCAGTTTAAAACAGTCACAGCACAAAATGTCCTGGGAAGATGGTAAATACTGGATTTTAATTTTTGTACCTAGAAACAAATCTCATGAAAAACAGGAAAAACCGTTATTTTCCTGTTTATCCAACTGTTACAAGATTCTGATACTCTAAATTATTTAACATTTCAGCTGACTTTGGGAGCACTTTAGATTTTTCTGTTGAGTCATACTTCAGTGACAAGTAGCAGTACATGCAGATCATGCTTCTCAATTCATATAAAACTCAGAAAATTTTTTGTTTTTAAAATGACTTTTCTCTGAACCTCAAAATATCCTCATTACTACAAAATTGACAGTCTCCAAAAATATCCTTTCACTGAAACCATAAAAATTCAGAGTAGATATGAATATTTCATCATTAATCCTAACCCTTTGCCCTAATGTTAGGATTACAACAAATTCAATAATCAGTGATCTTTACAAGTTCAACTTTATGAGTTTAAAGATGAGTATAAAAACAATGATTATTGTAAAATTCAAAATAATAATTACATGCCTTTGCTACAAATTAGACACCTACTGTAGTTATGAATAATTAATCTATTAATTCATAGAAAATTATTTTAAGAGACTGTACAAATGATTTCTTGAATTATTCTCATTACACTCAAATTGCTTTTGTTATGATTGTGATAATTCTATGGTGATGTAATACAAGAGAGGGGCTGAATCACTGTGTATGGCATTAAGATTCATGTATTTAAATAATTCTATTTCTGTCACTATACTGCCAATCATAAAATTTGTACTCTGTGCCTGATATTTTATGTTCCCAGTTCAATACAAGCCCTCAAAAATTCACATTATTCTTACCTATTATTGCTGGTGATGAATTATGACAAATCTTGTAGTAATTAAATCCATTTGAACACAACCTTCTAAATTAGACACCATGTGTTTCACTTTAATTTCACCTCTTTGCTTTAAAAATATTATTTTGAGTATTGCACAACCCATTACTTCAACCATAAATAAGTCAATAAAAACAATTTGGCTCAATAATAGTAAACCCAATTTTCTAAGGCATACAAAATTTACGTGAGCCTGGCTACACAATTTTAACTCATAAAAACCATGAGGATAATACTGTAATTTTGCTTTCTGGCCTCTCCTTGGAGAAACTATGAACCCATGAAATATTGCTACACATGATTATTCTGCCTAGATTATTTACTCTCCAACTTAAAGAGCAGAGGAAATTTACTCAATGAAAGTAATAGATAAAATGTAGACAACTTTCAGTTGGAAAACATTAGGGTTTAGTCACTAACAACACTAGAATTAATGCTTAGATAGAAAGGGTCATGCACAATGTTGCAATTTTGAATAGAAACATAATAAGCTAAAGTAACAAAAATCACATTCATCAATTTTAAAAGATTCCAGCATGTCATGAAAAGCTTATTTGCATGACTTTATCACTATAGGTTGATATAAAGGGATAATTTGAAAAGCAAATTAAAATAATAAAATAAAATTAGGATACAAAAAATAAAGGGATAGTTTGGAATTACAGGTATATATTATATATTTAGTTTAAGAATATAGCTAAATTACATTGTTGGTGGGACTGCAAATTAGTGCAACTACTTTGGAAAACTGTATGGAGGATCCTCAGAAGAATGTGAATGAGTTTACCATATGATCTAGCAATACCACCTCTGGATATCTACCAAAAAACCCAACTACCAAACTAATGTATGTTCATAGCTACACAATTCACAATTGGCAAACTATAGAACCAGCCAAGATGTCCATCAACAAATAAATTAATTACAAAACTATTGTATATGTACACAATGGAATTTTACTAAGTCATAAAGAAGAATAAAATTAGGTCATTTGCAGGGAAATGGATGGAACTAGAGTACATTATTCTAAGTGAGATTAGGAAGTCACAAAAAGTGAAAAATAGGATGCTCTCCCTGATCTGCAGAAGCTGAGGGGGACTGAAGGGGGAAGAAGGAAATTCCCTAATGCTAAGTGAGATTAGTCACAAAAAATAAGAAATCTGATGTTCTCCCTAATATGTGAAAGCTAGGGAGAAAATGGGTCATAGAAGGAACCCTAGACAAAGAAGGAAATACTATAGATGAGCAAATAAGGTGACTAACTTAGGGGATGGGTGGGGGAAGAGGGAAATTCTCTAATGTTAATGATGTACATGAACAAACATATTAAGTCAATCACTAACTCAAACATGAGAAGGAAGGAGGAAGAGGGAATGGGGCATGAATTGGGCAAAGGGTAATTGGGTGATGTATGCATGTATGTCTCCACCATCTTGTACCCCATTAAGATGTATGAATACAACATACCAATAAAAAATTTTTAAAAAGAACATGGCTTAAAGATCAGTAAAGGAGAAGAATGCTTTTGAAGGTTCTTAAGTAGCTTTCTATGTTTCATTGTTACAAAAGATAAATCAGGAAAAGACAGCCAAACATGAGCAATACAACAACAGGCATTTTCAGTTGTTTGTAAGGATATACTATTACTGCTAAGATTTTCAGGACTGTCTTCTTCAAAGCTAGCCCCCACCTCTCACAGGAGAATTGTTAGATTTAGATATAAATGAATAGAAACAATAGAAAAGAAAATATCAAATAGAATAACAATGTTAGTAACATGAAATCTTAAATTTTTTGGTAGCCATGTTTCTTTTTTATATACTTTTATTAGTGCAGTATAGTCATAATAGCCAACTATTTTTTGCAATACTGGGGGTTGAATCCAGGGACATTCTACATCTGAGCTACACCCCCAGCCATATATTATATTACTTATTTTGAAACAAAGTCTCACTAAGTTGCAGAAGGCCTCACTAAGTAGCTGAGGCTATTCATGGACCCACGTCCTCCTGTCTCTGCCTCCCAAGTACTGGGATTACAAGTGTGTGCCACCATGCCCAGCTATAGTAGCCAACTTTTAAAAGCATAAATAAAGCAGTTAATTTTAATAATATATTAAGTCAATATGTTCAAAATATAATCCTAACCTATATTCAATATTAAAATTATAAATGAGACATTTTGTACTCTTTTTTTCATACTTTTGAAACCCAGCACCTATTTTATACTCACTGTACATCTCAATTTGGACTAGCCACATTTCACATGCTCAGTTGACACATAGTGCTAGTGACTACCACAGAAAGCACTGTTTGCAGTCCCACAATACTACTAAAATTTGGATAAGTGTCACCCAAAGGTCTATGTTTTAAATCCTGATCCCAATAGTGGCACTAGTAAAAGGGGATGGATCCTTTAGAAGGTGGAGCCAAGTGGGAGAATCTTAGGTTATTAGAGGTATACCACTAGAAAGAATTCTAGGAAAGGCCCCTTCCAATTTTTTGTTTTACTTCTTGGCCTGGAGGTAATTAACTTTAACAATACACTCCTGACATGAGATGCTGTCTCAACATGGACCCAAGGCCATGAGGACATTCAATCCTAGACCGGAACCTCCAAACTATAAGCCAAAATAAACTTCTTCTCTTTATAAGTTAATTATCTCAGAATTTATATAGACACAGAAAGGTGACTAACAAAAAGACTAAAACATGAATTATAAAATGTATATAAAGAATTACAAATATAACATAGAAACTATTAAAAGTTTAGGAATACCAGAAAAGTTTGCCTAAACATTTTCAAACGTTGCCAAATATATAAATAGTAGGGAGCCTGTCATTAGAATACATTGAAGTCACACAATGCCCCCAAATCTGAAAATATTCTAAATTCTGTTTCAATACCAACATGAGTAAAATTCACATACTTCTCTGCAAAGTATGTTTCATGTCAGATTTGTTTTATGAAATTTTAAAAGTTCTATTTTAGAAAATAAATGGAAAAAATTAGAAATGCACTTAATAACAATAATTTCATTTACAATAATATGAAGGCCCTGAAGAGCCTTATCTTTTTTTCCCTAAATATTATATTAAAGATTATAACTTCTTCATTTTTGCAAACCCACTAGTAGGTTGCATTTGGGAATCAGTGTTTATTTCAAAGCTCCCCCCAGGCATTTATATTTTCCCAAACCAAAAGCACATTCTGTTTACTTCAATTTTAGTGAACACAATATATAGAAAGCATGGAAGGAAATTCAATTATGATAAAATAATAGGACTAAGTAAAAATGCATTCACTTAAAAAAGGAGGATGAATGAAGGAAACATTTCCACTCACATGTACAAATGTGAGAATACCAATGACAATCTCAATATCTTGTATGGAGAAGGGGGAGGAGTGGGAATGGAGCCAAGGGAAAGCCGACCAAATGTTATGTGCAAATATATCACTATCACTATAAACTTTATTATAATGTGAGACTATAATCTATCAATAAATGTATTTTTAAAAAGTCCAGGCATGGCAGTGCATGATTGTAATCCCAGTACCTGAGAGGCTGAGATGGTAGGATGGTAGGTTCATGACGAGCCTTGGCAACTTCATGAGACCATCTTTCAAAATAAAAAGTAAAATAAAATAGGGCTGGGGATGTAGCTCAGAGTTAGAATGCCTCTGGGTTCAATCCCCAGTAGCACAAAAAGTATATAAAATATTATACATGTCTATTTTGCATTTTCCCAGGTCAAGAAAATCAATGGAGCTTGCAGTTACAAAAATCTATTCTTCCTTTCCATAAAATGAAAGACTAAACATAATGTATATGCAATATTCTCCAGATAAAACCTTAGTTACTGAAATCTATCATTCAATATTATCATCAAATGATAAAATACATTATGGTGAATAAAAGTTAAGGACTAGCTCACATAACACTGCTATGTAAATTTGCAGATAACTCAATGTTATTAAAGAGTTTGATACCTATTTCAAAAAATAAGAGAACAGCAAAGACTAGAAATCAATAGAGCATACTTAATAGACCATATATTTTTGTGACACTGGGAATTGAACCCAGGTGTATTCTATGACTGAACTATGTCCCCAACCCTTTTTAATTTTTATTTTGAAAGAAGGTCTTGCTAAGTTATGGCAAACAAATCCCAAACCTACAACACTTCTGTCTCAGTCTCCCACATACTGAGATTGAAGGTATGTGCCAACACTCGGGGTCCTTTATAATTTTGTCTAGTGTGAAACTTCTATACTGAACTTAGATTTCAAAAAATAAGTACATAAATGAGGAAAATGCTAAGATATCCTTACATCCCTAGGCCATTGGTTTTGTATGTTTTCTAGTCCTTTTAAGAGATATTTCCACATTGGTCATTTTGACAATTATGTGGCGTGGGGATCCTCTTCTCCGATCCTGTCTAAAGGGAGTTCTATAAGTTTCCTGGACCTGTGTATCAACCCCTTGCTCTATGTTTGGAAATTTTTCTGCTATTACTTCCTTGAAGAGATTGTTGATCCCTTTGGTTTCACTTTCTTTTCCCTCCTCTATTCCAATTATTCTTAGGTTAGCTCTCTTAAAATGGGCCCATATTTCTTCAATATCAGATTCCTGCTGTCGGATATTTTTTCCTAGATTAGAAACTATGCGTTCATTTTTGGAATGATCATCTTCTAAGAGCGAGATTCTGTTCTCCATGTGGTCTAATCGGTTGTTTGTGCTTTGAATTGAGGCTTTTACTTCATTAATTGCATCCTTTATCTCTTTTTGGCTCTCTCTGAGTTCTTTTCGAAGCACCTCTATTGTGGAAGCCAAGCAGAGAATCTTAAAGGCAACAAAAACAAAGGGCCAAGTGACATTCAGAGGCAAGCCAATTAGAATTACTCCAGACTTCCCAAACCAAGTCATGAGAGCCAGAAGTACTTGGACTAACATATTCCAAACTCTGAAAGAAAACAACTTCCAGCCAAAAATTTCCTACCCAGCAAAACTTTCTATCAAATTAGATGGAGAAATAAGAAGCTTCCATGACAAACAGAAACTGAAGGAATTTTTATCTTCAAAACCAGCACTAGAGAAAATACTCAAAGAGATTAACTACAAAGAAGAAATAGGTAACACACACCAGAACCAGAGAAACAAGAGTTTCCATCCAAAAGTCAACTAAGATTGGTTATCTGTGGAGATTCATTACTTATGTTAGTCTTTTACCTATCTCTAAATGGTATTGTTTGCCTTTATTGTTGTTAATTTTTAGGATTTCTAGTTGGAATATTAATATACCTTCAGATATAGCATTTGGAAATATTTTATCCCATTTTATTAGTAACTGTTAACTCTGTTTACATTGTCTTTGGATATACAATTTTTTTTTTATTTTTTAGGGAGTTTGTATACTCTTCTGTTGCCTGTGCCATTGAAATCATATCCAAGAAATCACTGCCAATTTCAGTGTTGTGAGGTTTTATGACCCAGATTTTCTCCTAAAAGTTTATAGTCTTAAGATTTATATTTAGGTCTTTTATCTATTTTGAGTTAATATTTGTATATGGGATTAGGTAAGGGTCCAACTTTATTCTTTTCCATGTAATTATTATGTTTCAACAATATTTAGTTAAAATATTATTATTTCTACCACCAAATGTTCATGGAAACCTTGTCAAAAATAACGACAATAAAGGGAAGAATTTAGCTCTAGGCTTTTATTTAACTCCAGTGGTTTATATATCTGCCTTTAGAATAGTACTACACTGTTTCAATTATTGTAGCTTTATATGGTTTGAAATCAGAAAATATATATCTTCTAGCTTTGTTCTTTTTCAAGATCGTTTTGGGTATCTAGAGTCCATATTCCATATTAGGATAGATTTTTTTCTGAAAAATAAATATATAATATATATGATAGTTTCACCTAAAAAAATAGAAAAAAAATTCTCTGGTAAGAAAGAAAGTAAAAAGAAATATTGAAATGTTATCTTTAAGTCATCAAAAGCTTGGTATCAGACAAATGAAACTGTTATGTGAGATTATCATTTTTAATTTTGGATAAATTGCTATAATACTAGAGGTCAACCACTAAGCCAAGCATGGGAGGGAGGGATGGGGAGAGAATGGGGTGGGGTTCGGGTGGGGGCTGACTGGGCAATGTGTGCATGTATGTCTACAAAAGTTTGTATCCCAATATGATGTATGAATACAGTGCACCAATAAAAAAATAATAAAAAAAGAGATATTTCCAGTTGGCTTAAGGATTTGTATTTGGAGGATTAGGCCAGCCTATAAATTTAAAACCTATCATCAATAATAATTACTCGTCTATCTCAAGCAAGCCAACAATCAAGCAAGTATAAGTATTGTTTTTGATTTCTGTAAAAATAAAAACCAAAACGTATCTTTTACATTTGAATTCAGTGATATTATCGGAAAGTATGCAAATATAAATTATGATCTTAATTTGTATTTAGGCTCATCCTACTAATTGAATTCTTGTACTGACTATTTTTTTTTTTTTGACGGTACTGGGGATGAAAGCCAGGGGCATTCTACCTCCAAGTCACACCCCCAGCCCTATTTTTTATTCTTTATTTTGAAACAGGGTCTCACTAAGTTGCTACGGGCCTCACTAACTGAGGCTTTTCTGGAATTACAAGTGTCCACCACCACACCAGCTTGTAACGACATTTCTTGATGTAAATGTAAAGATGATCACCTTCAAAGGATAATACTTAATCTTGAATTTTCTGCTATTATTTGGGATATTATACAGTATGTTTTTATTACATTTCAGTTACTCTCTTAATTGGTAAATCATGTAATATGGGATCTAATAATTCCATTTTGTCTATTTTTCTAAATTTAGCTTCTAAATCAATAATCAATTTGATTTTATTTTAAATAGGTTAACCAGTTTTCCTTTAAATAATGTACAAACATGTTTAAGTGAATTGGCATTTGAAGAACCCTCCAAATATTTTCATTACTGAACCTAAAAAACAGTCAAGATCAGTTCATAAAATCAAAGAAATGGTCATATTACTGAAAATATTCTTTACTTTCTAAAATAATTCTCTAATCACCAACCCTTTTAGGTGTCCAGCAGGTTAAATTATATACATAAATTTTATACCAAAATCTTGTCAACTAGGTCATTTAATTCATATTTCTTTAGCCTTGCTTTTTATATTTTTCTTTACTGAACCATACTGGTTAATATTTCATGGTAGTTACTTCTTATAGATTATACATTTAAGACTTTTTATTTATATTTGAAATATTTAGCATTATTTCAAGACAACCATAATTAAAAGAAAATTTCTCTCTATAAATAAATTGCTCTTAGAGATTTAGATTTGACATTTGTTTCAGTGAGCAAAAACCTAAATTTCAGAGATTTTCCAAATAATAAGATGGCCATAGTTTCTGAACTTGTGAATGTATTCCTGAGAATGTTGAGTAACTGCTTTTTCTAACATTTTTAGTCCCAGAATGGAGTTCTATTTTCTGTATAAGAAAAATTTGTCATATACTCAAACTAAATTTATTCCATAAAAATAAATCACTTTGAAGAAAAGTACCAAAACCTTTCCCTAAAGTAAGGAAACTAGACCTCAAAAATTTGACATTGAGTAGATCTTCAAATGCTGAATTTAAGATTTTAGACAGTTACTAGCATTATTTCTGGGAAAAAATCTAAATCCTGTATCTCTTCCCAAAACAACACTTTGTGAAACAATAAGTATGATCCATGTCCAGTGTACCACCAATCCAGGACAGCAATCTATAGCACAGCCTGTTTTGAAAGATAAAGAAGGGACTCTACGGTAAGAATAAATTGGTCTTGGAAGTTATTAAAGGCAACAAAGAACTCCTATCATTTGGATTGAATTCTTTTGAATGATATAAGTGGAATTATCAGAAAAAATAAATAACAAAAGAAATCTGTCAAAAAGGGATGTATCCTAAAAATTTGAGTGCTGCTTCTGCAAATTGGATGATAGCTATTCTCTTAATGATATCTATTTTATAAAGCAAATACATCAGCTTTTCTAGAAGCTCTAAATTGTACTTAATTTGTTCTTATTCATCCTTTTTCTAGGTTTCTGTTTGCATATTTCTTTTATTTTTTTTATTTGCTTTTTTATCTCACTTAGTAAATGAAGGCAAATGGAAATATTCAAAATGCAGAATGCACTCAGAAAGATCCCAGCTTGACTCTATGAGGTTAGACTGAGGAGAGGCAAAGACTAGGAACACTAGTTTCACGAGCCAGCATTCTAGTAAGTATAATGAATCAAATGTTTAAACCAAATGACAATAAATTTTTCTCTATATAAGCAAAAAAAAAGATGCTGACATGGAAATAAAAATAGAATTCATTCTCATTCTTTTTACAAGCATCCTCAAATGGGAAACATATACTGTTGTATAAATTTAGCAAAACTGCTCAAGATTAGGAATATATCACAATACAATTCAACCTTCCTTAAAAGTTTTCTTTGTTAATCATAGCCTTTAGAAATCCTTTTCCATGATATAAAGGGGTGTAAAGTGATGATCTAGATGGAATGGCCAAATCAGCCATCAAAAGGTGTCTTTCTAAGTAGAAGGAGAAAGCAAATCAGAGTTGAAAGAAATAGAGGGCACACATTGAGCCGGAAAAAGATCTGTTAGGGTGGTTTCAAGTTGATGATACACGTATCAATCCCCAATCAACAGATGAAATTGCAACAGTGCTACCAAATTCAGTATTATGGTAAATATACTTTTTTTTGTGGTACTGGGGTTCCTGAAAGCCCTTCTACCTCCGGGCTACACTCCTAGACCTATTTTATACTTTTTTATTTGGAAACAGGGTCTCTTAAGCCAGTGAGGCTGGCTTCAAACCAGCATGATCCTCCTGTCTCTGCCTCCCAAGTGCAGGGATTACAAGCATGCGCCACCACGCCCGGCTGGTAAATACACTTTTGCTTAGCTAACTATGCATATACAAAATCCATTTAGGGGAGAAGAAAGAATAGCTCCATGCTCTTCACTCAATTCCATAGCTAAAATATTTGCCATTTCAAAATCAGCACATTTAGGCTATTATAAATTGTGCTGCTAGGTCTCCATCAACAGATGAATGGATTGCAAAATTATGGGAAATACACACAATGGAATTCTACTCAGCTATAAAGAAGAACAAAATCATGCCTTTCGCAAGAAGATGGAAAGGCCTAGAGAATATTATGTTAAGTGAGATTAGCCAAACACAGAAAGAGAAGGAACATATGTTTTCTCTAATATGCCCAAACTAGGGAGCATTGGGAATACCAGAGGGACTCCAGGTAATGGAGGGGAAACCTCAGAAAGCTAGAATGGAAGGGTAAGAGAGGAAGAAGGCTGAGGTTGATTAACTGGAAGAGCTACATTGAATATGTGTATAAGAGTGAATGTAGCACGGTCAACCTGGACACTCACTGTTGAGAGGGGGGAAGTGAAAGCAGGGGGAGAAAGAGAGGGCACCAAGCACAGTCTGAGTGTATGCCATTTTCAATATGATCCACATAAAAGTAAAAAATTGTAAAAAGATACAAAAAATAGATAAAATAAAAATCAGCACATTTAACATAATTGTCCCTAAGCTTGAAGTTGCAGAAATGCAAGCATTCCATTCAATTAATTTTTAATTTTTTGTTAACATATCTGTACATATTTGCACAAATTTTAACACAGTTGTACATATTTACATAGTTATACATATGGTGTACAGTGTAATGTTCTAACTCACATATATCGGAATGCACTAATCAATTTAGGGTAATTAGCTTTTTTATTCTAAAACTAGTCTAACACCTGCTCATCATAGCTCTTCTAATTTCCAACTTGTTCTTCTACTACTAAGCACTACTTGTTCTCCTACCACTTACATCTACTAAATGGGATTTTTATGCTTTTAGGAAAGCTGTCATACTAACCAAACTGGTACATTGCTGTATCTCAAACCTTACCTAACCCTAGGTTTAATATTTCTCTTAATAATTTTTGCTCATAGTTCTCCACCAGATTCACTGGAGTAAGAAAAGCTGATTCTTTAACCCAACCGCTTTAAATCCAACATGGTTAAGAATGTAAGCAGTCCTTTCAAAACCTTTAATGGCTATACCTAAATTGCACAAGAAATTCTCTTGCTAAGAATTCAAAGATTACCCAGCTATATCTGTTAATATCCAAACTACTAACTTCTGAATCAACTTCCCCTTCTAAAATCTGCTAGAAAAATCAAGTGAGCCAAGTTCATTTTCCTATGTCTATATGCAATTAATACTTGCAACCCTCAAAATATGTTGTACCTTTTATATTCCCCCACATTATTTACTCAGTATTCTCATAAATACAATACATTTAGGCCTCCTATGTATGTAAGTAATTCACCTATTGCAAACATCTTCAAAATTTTAATCTTGCCTTATCCTTTATTTTTTAAATTTTATATTGGTACATTCCAGCCATACCTCTTAACGGGGAAAAGATGTTAGAGGCATACATGCACACATCACTCATTTAGCCCTTTCCTAATTCATACCCCCATTCCTTCCTCCTTTCCTCCTTCTCATGGTTGGTTAGTGATTGCCTTTGATATGTTTGTGAATGCATATCATATACATTAGGGCATTTCCCTCTCTCCACCCCATTCCCCTCAGTTAGGTTGCCTTATTTGCTCATCTATAGTTTTTCCTTCTTCTAGGAGAGGGTGTCTTTGAACCTGCAATCCTCCTGTCTCAGCCTCCCAAGTACTGGGATTTACAAGAATGAGCCACCATGCTCTGTGGACATACTTTTAAAAAGTATCTTGCCGGGCGTGGTGGCGCACGCTTGTAATCCCCGCTCTTGGGAGGCAGAGACAGGAGGATCGCGCAGGTTCAAAGCCAGTCGCGCACGCTAGCTTAGGAGACCCTGTTTCCAAATTTTAAAAAAATGTAAAAATAGGCCTGGGAGTGTAGCCCGGAGGTAGAGGGGCTTCCAGGAACTCCAGTACCACCAAAAATAAAAATAAAAATAAAGGATATTATACCCGTAAATGTCAACACGCAATGAACTTTATACAGTGAGTGTTTGCCCTCCAATTTTCATCGCAGTCCCTACATGCACATTATTGGTATAATTTTTCAGCTTTATTCTGGCCCATCGCCTCAACTCTCCCCAAGGGGTTTTCCTCATTTTCTGTTTTCCATTAAACTGTGAAGTTATTTACATAGTTGTAATGTCAATGGTAGGAACTTAAGTATTATAAATGTTAACCTATATGACTGACTAGGTTTTATTTTCCATACAACCTGCTAGAACAAACAAGGTATAAGTACATCTTGTATATTTCTAAGCATTTTCTCCCTCCAGTTAAAATTACATAGCATTCCAGAAGCAGAATTTTTGTAATAGAAATAGATTTAACAAAGGAAGGTAATACTTGTATATTAATGCCACATTTTTGAAAATTAACTGAGAAGAAAGCTATCTAAATCAATATTCTATGAAGAAATTTCCACTAGTTTAAATTCATTTCAAAATAACTCACTGTTAGGAATTTAGACTTATTTATAAAGAGATGAGTAAGGAAAAGAAAACGACTAGATCCTTATTTAAAATCCATATGCCTTGTCATCACTTCACTCACACCTGTGGCCTTCTCTCCACCTGGAACATCTTTAACCCCAATCTACATCAATTCCCATCAATCAGTCCTCAAGAGACCACTCAAATACAGTGGCTTAAATCTTCCACAGGCCATTAATAACCCTGGCATCCATGTTCTGTCATTCTTAAGGGACTCTCCTTTATTTAGTAATTCCTAGCTCCTGGGGCTGCTTTAAAGAGTCAATGAGATAAGATGAGTTAAACCACTCACTTAATTATGAAGCGCAATACAACTATGAAGTATTATCGTAAGCAATCAAATATCCTTGCTGGATACATGAGTGAAAGCATCTACTCATAACCATGAAATATTTTCTTAATCTGCATGCTCTATAAGGAAGTGCCATTAAATTCACATTTCTAGTTTATAATTTACTTATTCTTAAAATCTAAGTGCAAGCATGCATTATAAAGTGTTGTGTGCTTTTGTGCATGACAAATGGAGAGAAAAGGAAAAGTCTCAAAGAGAAACATATATTTTAGGCTTCTATAAGTGTATGAAAATTAGCCTTCTACCATCGACTCCTAAAAACTCCTTCATAATACATAATTACCTATATTTTTCTTTGAGTTTGATTCATTATATAAAAAGTCATTAAGACCCATTAAAGGGCAGCATACAATACACGAAGGTACTTCAAAAGTGTTCAAAATGTTCTATGAATAAAAAAAGCAAAATATGATCAAAATTATTAAAATCTAAGAGACAGAATTCATAGGTTCAAAACCTTTATTAATTCATGTCTTAATGAAGCAAATAACTTTAAACATTTACAATTTCCCATGTTCTTTCAATTTTACATAAATGTAAATGAGGCATATTATTATTATTAACTTCTGACATTAAGCAATACACTTTAGGTGCACGTGAATATGATTAAGGGTTAGACAGAGGGTAAATTTTCTGTAATACAATTATAGCATAAAAATAATCTGCTGGAAAAAAATGTGACAGGTTCTGTTTTTTGTTCATGTAAATGTGTTCTATTATAAAAAAGAAAAATGCTTGGGCACAAATACATGTACAGTACTTGTGATTTTATTAGACAAGGCATAAACTCCATGGAATATTTTAAGGAAGCCCTCTCTCAAGATGCTAATTTATAATTCTGTAAGGAAAAGAAAGTGTGCATGTCTGCGTCTGTCACAAAAATTTATTAACAGTCTGCCTCCTCATTTATGCATCACAAGACAATAAAGTCATCAGTGATGTTTATTTCTGGTCAAAAGAAGAAATATTTTATTCAGAGGCCTAGAGCATAATAAAATATAGACACATAGAAAATGCAGTTGCTTATTTAACTGGCATATGGCACTTTCACTGTGCCTTCACTGGCACGCCTTCCCATCACTGAGGCACATATGATTGACTAGCCTCTTTATTATTTAATTGATTTTGTTCACTATGGGTACCTAAAGTCAAAAGGAAAACTGCATGACTAGGATAAGACTGCACTGCAGGTAAGACTGGCCTTTGTTTACCACTGATACCTGTTAGGACTCAGTTCATCTTCACAATAACCTTTGAAGATACATCCATTCTTTATTTATTTATTTATTTATTTATTTATTTATTTATTTATTTATGTGTCTACCTGAGCTACACCCACAAGCCCTTGTATTTTTTTTTTTAATTTTGAAACAGTGTCTCACCGAGTTCCTGCATACTGGGCTTTAAACCTACAATCCTCCTGTCTCAGCCTCCCAAATATTGGGATTACAGTTGTGTAACAGAATATCTAGCTAAGATGCTTTTATTTTAATTTTGTAGCTGAGAATACTGAGCTTAATAATATTGAGTTTTACATACTTTGTTACTGTTCCACATAATTTTTGAGATCCTCTCAAAAGCTACACTTTCAGCAATTCCCATTCCACATCACAAAAGCTGATCATGAGAAAGTAGCCTTCAAACAGCGAAGTAAATCTACAATGTTTCCCTCTTACCTTGCTGATGAACAGCTATTTCGCTATTTGCAACTATTATAAGAAAATGTACTTCACGTTAACTACTCATTTCTTAAAATAAAAACAAACTCTCCTTTATCTCCATTTCTCTATGGGTTTTCATTTTGAATACAAAGGAATAGTTTTCTGTATATGACATTTGGTAAAATTCCTAAACATCAGTCTTTCAATTTCCCACATTCTTCTTGATTTTTCTCTAACATTTAGCTTTCTTGGTTTGGTCTTCCACCACCTGATTCTCAATAAGCTGGAGCAATCTGCTGATTGACTATGAACAAGAAAT
The DNA here is from genome assembly GCF_963383645.1 of Muscardinus avellanarius. Lineage (NCBI taxonomy): Eukaryota > Metazoa > Chordata > Mammalia > Rodentia > Gliridae > Muscardinus > Muscardinus avellanarius. The sequence continues at coordinate 119,339,867 of NC_137792.1, read as the reverse complement.
ATAATCAGAAAAGGATAGAGGGCCTTGAGTACAAAAGAGGAATAACACTAATGACCCAGTTTTTCTCCTTCAAATCAGAAACCTAGTGGTTTATGAAAGTAGTCCTTAAATCTGCAATCAACATGTGCTGCACATATGTGACATTTTTGGTAGATTCCCAGTGCATCAGGTAGGTAACTCTCCCATTCTCTGACTTCACATTTTCTCTGATAAGTCTATAGGCATTGCTTAGTGGTAGAGTGCATGCTTAGAATGCATGAGGCCCCGGGTTCAATCACTGGCACAAAAAAACCCTCTGGTCACAGAAACTATTATATTTTCCCTTCTATTAGAAACTGAACTAGAGCCAATGTACAGTGAAGGCCACACATTTTCACCAGATGAAATTTTGAGATGAGTACAAATCACTCTGGTGATGTTTTTCAAATAAATTTAAGAAAAATCTTTAAAGTATTTTCATATGATGCAGAAAATGAAATTCCAGTACCAAGAATAGAAGATGGGGAAATCAGTGAACTAGGAAGAACTTCAAAGAAAAAAACTACACCTAGCCAGACCTTAAAACAAGATGATCACCTGAATATTCAAAAAAATATCATGATGGCCTGTAATTTAAAATTAAGTTGATGAAGAAATAGAATAGAAATATAAGGGCAAATCACAATACCCTATTTCTTATAAAAGTAAAAATATTAAGAAACAATTATAATTAGGTAGTATGAGTATAAATGTGAATGGTTTGCTTCCAATATAGTTCTGTTCTCCAGTGCCTTATGAACACCACAGAGAAAAATAAGGAAACTGTACAACCCTGACCAAATACTTCTAACAATTTCTCCAAAACTGATGCCTAATTTGAATAAAGATTCCAGTATGACAATCTTAGAGATCCATTATGAACTGTCCATTTTTCTATCAATGCTTGTATATTTAATAAGAAATAGGTGCTGAGACCTATTTACAAAACATCTAAATAAGACTGAAAGCATCATCTTCTGATACACTGACACTTGATACAGTTGCTAAAGCTGGATAGCTTATGAAACCATTCTCATGTCCTAAGCACAATTTTGACAATGGACTGGAAGATTAATATGGACAGACAGAACCAGCAAGTGTGCCAGAAAGATGGCTGGTTGTTAAATAAAGAGTCTCAGAAAGAGGACACAACAAGGATACTAGGAAGGTCAGGATAGTAAGGATGTTCTTCAGAGGAAATGGTAAATTAAAACATCCCTTGTAAAAGGAGAAGGTGAAAGAAATAATCTCTGTCAGGATCCCCAAACTAGCTCCAAAAACACTTATATTGGCATTTGAAAAGACAATTTTCAAATTGACTCCAGAAATTAATATCAGGGGTTCAGTGTCACAGTAGTGGCAGGGAATCCATTGAGAAATAAAATAAAGAGGAAGGAAGGAAGGAGAAAAAGAAAGAGAAAGAAGGAGAAAAACAATTACCCAAAGATTCAGTTCTCTAATACCCAGGCATAGTAGTCTGAAACTAACTTTTCCTTGCTCTTGTAGAGACTTGTGAAATTCCTGCTGTGTCTGCAAAGGATAAGGAAAACCACTAGAAAAGCAAATAGTCCCAACTGCAAACAGCTGTTATTTTCCAATTAAAATTCACAAGACTAAAATATTAATTTATTAGGTAACAATGTTGAATTTGGAAAACCAGAACATTTTCTAGCAAAGCATTATTTTTAAAAAGAAGCTGCCATGATCACTTGGCATAAATAATTTAACGTGACAAAACACTTTATTGTCTGCTGTTGATATGCAAACGACTCCATCCCATATTGAGAAATAGCTATTCAATATGAATGCGAGAGTAAGGATTGTTCTTCGGTAGAAACTAAACTTCGCTGACAGTTTCCCAAATATTTCACTTTAAGCATCGCTGTCTCAGACAGTGGAAAGTTTTTATCTTCCTATCAAAGGTGCAAGTTACTAAACTGACAATAACAAAATGATGTATCTGTCAAAGTTTATACATTAGGATATCAAGCTATAGGTTATCAGCCTATTGCATTTACACTATTCATATATCATTACTCCCCAAAACACTCCATCAGTATAGCTTACTTTCAACCAGAGGTTAAATAATAACAATATATTAAGAATGCCTTTGTCTTACATACTGTTCACCTGTTTACTTCAGATCAAGTTTCATTTGCTTTTGTTTAGGTATTTTTTTGTCTGGACAGATGGCATTTATCAGTTTTCACTGCTATAATCCAAAAGACCTGACCATTTGCTCTATTACATGTTGTATATAAAAATGAAGCACCATTCAGCCCAGTGACTACTCCAAGTGTTTCAGGCATCAGTGGTCACACACTACATCTATGTCACCTAGGGAGGATGATGGGATATGGCATGCTTTATTTGCACAACTGACAATTAGTCAAACTTGTATAAATACCTTAACAAACCATTTGTGTAGTAATGCTTAATTTTCTCTGTTTAATAAATAATTATCCAACTCTTCTTATCCTTTTATTAGTACAAAAAATTAAACTACACCCCTGAAGTGATACTGAAAGTTAGGTTCTTGAAGGGCTGGGGGTAAATAGTAAATGCATTTCAATGTAATATCATGTTCTATGGTAGTTTGAACATTTCTTTTACTCTACTCTTATTTATACAATCATTTAACTCAAATACTCATTGGGTATTGAATGATGCACACAGTACTGAATTTATAGTAAGAGAATACATTTATCAATACCTGTTCCCCAAAACTTTACGGTATAATTAGAGGAAAACAAATACAGTATCTGTAATAGTGAAGGGCTATATACTGTCCAGGTCATAACAAAAATATATAGAAATGGCACATGCCACACAAGAGAGCTCCTTTGAGATATTTTTTCTCCTCCAATTCAACTCCTACTTCTCAAGTTTTACTGCTTTATTTATTACATGATTATGTTAACTAAAATTTTTCAGGCTTAATAACATTAATTCTCATATAAATGTGGCTGGTGTAATTGTGAGATTATCATCACTAATTTACAATGTATGCACTTATCCCAATCCTAGTAAAATAATGTAAGATGCCACTCTTCATGTAAAAAAATTGGGATAAGAATAATATTTTTATGAGATTTAGCAGTGTTACTCAATGTATGTTTGAATTTTTTTCAAACTTTTATTTGAGGGCTGAGAATATAGCTTAGTGGCAGAACACTTCCTAGCATGTGAGAGGCCTAGGTTTAATTCCTAGTACCACAAAAGACAAAACAACAAAAATAAATTTCCAAACTTTGATAGGAAGAATCCCTTCATGCTCCAATAGCACTTGAATCTTACCACTAGCATAGTATTTATCATAATCCTGACCCCAACACTAACTGCACACTAAATTACTTAAGAGCAGATACAGTACATGCTCATTTTTGTGTTCCTGAAGTTTAATACTTCTCGGGCTTAAAGATAGTAATATTTACTAAATATTTCTCATCTCTTGTGATGGTATAGTTGAATATTATCACAAGCCAGATTCTATAATTGTGTGTTTGTGTGTGTTACTAGGGATGGAACCCAGGGGCATTCTACTTTCGAGCTACATTCCCTGCCCTAGTTTTTATTCTTTATTTTGAAATAGGGTCTCACTGAGTTGCAAAGGGCCTCACTAAGTAGCTGAGGCTGGCCACAAACCACAATCCTCCTATCTCAGCCTCCCAAATTCTAGGATTACAAGCGTGTACCACCATGCCTGGCTTAGATTCTACAGTTTCTAATAGGTGCATCTGAGAATCCACTACTATTCAGTAGTATATAGTCTTAATTATAATAATCAGTTTTTAACCTGGAGCATAGCATTCGACTCTGTACTGTAATGAAAGGCATACTGCGCCTTCAACCAAATGATATATGGTTAAGTCCTAGGTTTGCCATTTACTAATTTATATACACCATGATAGTTCTTTCTTCATATGGAAAATAGGAAAAATCTACCTGGTTTAGTTGGCTTTTCCAAAATTGTTGTGACCAAAATGCCTGATAAGAACAACTTAGAGGGGGAAGAGTTTATTCAGTCTCCTGATTCCAGAGGTTCCAGAGATTCCCATTCTTATCCAATTGGCTCCAAGGTAGAAACCTTGCTGGCAGGGCACATGATGAAGAAAAGCAGTTCTCAGCCATGGCAGGCAGAAGGAAGCAGAGAGTACTAGAAGGAATCCTAAAGGAGAGACCTCAGGGACAAGTAGACTCCCTAAGGACCCAGCCCCAATGACCTGAATTGTTCAGCGAAGCCCCACCTGTGAACCTTACTGCACTGAGGACACTGCTTCAATGCAGGAGCTTCAGGAGAACATTACAGAACCAAACCATGACATTCTCCTTGCTTTCTTCTCTGTTCTGAGAAAGAAATGGTTTGGGAGTACTAAAAGGTTTGTAGAATAGAAAAGGCATGCCAGCAAAGAGCCATTTTCAGCTGCTCACCCAATTATCACTGACTATTCTGAAGATCTGTTTGAATCTGCTGCAAAATCATCACTTATTGTTGAAATGGAATGCTCTACCTATATTCTTCCTATAATAACTACACTTAAACCTTTGGGCTTTATGGCAAAAGGTTTTGGGCAATATTAGTAAGAAAACCCACCCTTCATTGACTGAATACTGAGGAATAAGTACTTTATATATGAATTGTATCTTCTCACAACAAAGCAACAATGTAGGAAATAATATCCTTTTCTATAAGAAAATTGAGGCTCAACTACACTAAATAGCTGGCAAAAGGTCACAAAGTAAGAGGTGTAGTTGGAGTTCTAAATGCAGGCTTGTTATTTTCATTCAATTGTGCTCTGTTGTTTTTCCAAATAGATTTCAAAAATTCCAAGCTTTATCCTTGTACTTATAAAAATACTATAGAGTCTCAATATTTTTGATGAATGCATTAATGTTTTCTTGATTATTACATTACTATGTGAACTAAAAGTTATCAGGATAAGTCATGTTAGTTCAAGTTTCTTCATTTAAGTAGCTTTATTCTAGGAGGCCAGAAAAGAAAGAAATAAAATTACCTGGTTCAAAATTAATTCTAAGCTCCCTATGTCAATGATATCCATGCATTTCTCTCCCCATTTTTCATTTATGTGTTTAAAATTCTTCATATGAAAACATTTACAAATTGGAGTAATGAATTTTATAAATTACAGAAACTTTGAAAATAGTAATGCATACCTGTTTCTGATGTTAGAACATAAAAAGGTGAGATTATTTCCCCATACTCAGATCAAGGGTCATCATAGAACTTTGTCATTCTATCATATACTTTTGGCATATTTCAGCATTTCTGAACTACTATTCAGTTATGTCTGTATCTTACATCATGTTGATCTTAACAGAAACCATGCCAGTTCCATTAACAACATCTCTAATAAATTTCCTAATTGAATTTACAAAATTGTCAATATAATATTTTAATGTTATTTTTAGTAATGAGGGCTCTGTGGTGATTTTTTTGTTATTTTGTTATTTTCCCTAACCATAAAAATTTAATATATCCTTCAGATAAAATACTTTCCTATTAAAGAAGTAATGAATCTTGCATATGACAAATAAACTACTTGCTTCAGATCATATTGTTCTAACAGAAATCTTTTTACATTTATTTTTAATTTCTTGAATAACTCATGGCAAAACTACTCTTTTTTTTACCAACTGTGTCTTGTCTTGCCCTCTTAGGTTGTTAAGATAATGTTAAGTATGATACTTTTTAGTATTTTCATGTCATTTAGTACATTAGGTAAAAATTGCTTTCTCAGGGTTCTCTGTATGCTTACAGGATTTTATTCTGTCACAACAAAATTTAGTTTCTCATTTATTGCAATCTATACTACTGCTTTTTTTTTAAAAAAAAAAAAAAGCAACCTTGCTTCTCGGAAGAATAATCAAGGGATGCTATGAGTCATTATTTCACAAAGTAACTATTCGTGATGTTTTATTTCTTATGAAATGGACTTCCTGTATATTGAACTTGCCCTCAGCTTATATATACATTGAAGCAAATATATGCATATATATTTAGTCCTGATTATAAGACCTGTACTAAGACCTACATAGACCATAGTCAAAGACATCATTATATATGTAACACTCTATGAGCCAACTCAAAGAGTTGGTTCTTACCCTTCTATACCCTTCAAACTAATGGCCTAGAGGCAGGGAAAGTGTCTTCATTGCTTCCAGCACATTTTCACTCAGTACTTTATAAGACACTCAATTTTGAATCCCATATTATCAAAATCAGATTCTGAACTAGGCATGATGACACATGCCTATAATCCCAGTACTTGGAAGGCTGAGACAGGAGGAACTCAGGTTTGAGGCCAACCTCGGCAACTTAGTGAAAATCTCAGCAACCTAGCTAAATTCTGTTTCAAACCAGAGAGAGAGAGAGAGAGAGAGAGAGAGAGGGAGAGGGAGAGGGAGAGGGAGAGGGAGAGGGAGAGGGAGAGGGAGAGGGAGAGGGAGAGGGAGAGAGAGAGGGAGAGGGAGGGAGGGAGGGAGGGAGAGAGAGAGAGAGAGAGAGAGAGAGAGAGAGAGAGAGAGAGAAAGTAAGTTAGTTTGTAGTTTAGAGGCAACATGCCCCTGGATTCAATTACCAGTAGCTCGCTCGCTCGCTCGCTCTCTCTCTCTCTCTCTCTCTCTCTCTCTCTCTCTCTCTCTCTCTCACACACACACACACACTTAACATGTTGATATGATTATCAATCACCATATTATTGCCAACCACCATATTATCATCAACTACCCCTTCCTTTTAGAATCATTTGTTAATTTACAGCTCACTCTTTCTCATTCCTTGAAGATTTTAGCTCCCCAGATTATGGCAACTCTACAACTTTCCTATTACAATTCTTTATCTTAATAGGTGAGAACCTTCCTTAGAATAACTCTATTAAAACCTAACTTCATTTCTCTTTGCAAAAAACATCACATCATTTTCAAATCATCACGTATCACACATTTATAAGGTAACATCACATCATTCCTCATTTCAAAGCCTTCCAATCACTTGTCACTTCTTTCATGTAATCACCTACTGCTGGCTTCCTCCTCCAAGCTCTTCCAGCCCGAATAAGGCTGGACACATTGCCTTTCTTGCTGTTCTGTGACAGGCAAGCCTCCTGCCTCAAGACCTTTGTCTGGGCTGTTGTAGCTTCACATACACCCATGCCCCATTTCCCTCATGTCTTTTCTCTAAAGTCATCTGAGAGCTTCCCTATTCACCTTTACCAAAACTGCATACTATTCCAGTTCTCAAATTTCAAATCCACCTTCCTACTTTTTTAGTGCTTATTTCTATATACTATATATTTTATGAGTTTATCTTACTTGTTTTCTGTCTGCACCCACAAAAATACCAATTCCATATGTGTACTACCTGAAAGTTCCTGAAATGTAAAAGTGTTCAATGTTTTTAAAAGAAACTAAAGGAAAAATAAAATGGGGAAGAAATTTGAGGAATGGTTTATAAATGAAATGAGTTAGAATCTAGGCCTTAACAAAAAGAAAGAACAGAAAATAAAGATGATTACATTAAAAGGCACTTTTCCAATTATGTTCCAAGAAACTGAATTTAACTATGTTTAAATATCAATCAAGTGACTTAAACAAAAGCCTCAATAATAGGATGTTTCCTAATCTGTAATATTATATATGTTTATAAAATATTGATTTTTAGTCCTTACCTCTTATGTATTATTCTGAGGTAGTCAACCAAATATTGATAGGTATTTATTGAGTAATACTGTTTCACTAGTTTAATTATCTTTCAGTTACCTTTTGGCCAGCTAAATGTCACTGCTGGTTGATGCATGTTCATGAATGGTGCAATAGATATTGATATTTTCTCATGCTATGTTTGCCTATTTACAAAATGGCCAAATAAGTCCACCTTTTTTCCCCTTAAAACAACTGTTAACTTCAGGTGAAAAAAAGTATATATGTGTGATTGCTAATCTCATCAAAGTTACTATTCCAAATATATGATATAACTTGATTATGTATTTTTAAAACTACTTAGCACTGAAAAGGTTCACCTTTTATAAGAGTGGAGTGAAACTGCTTAGAAAGAAATACTATATGCATAGCCAGTCTCAGCTACTTAGTGAGGCCCTAAGCATCTTAGTGAGACCCTGTTTCAAAATAAAGAATCAAAAATAGGTCTGAGGGTATTGCTTGGAGGTAGAATGCCCCCTGGGTTCAATCCCCAGTACCTCAAAAATAAGAAAAAAAATACCTTTTCCTAGTGGAGCTCCATCTAGTCATTTAATGCTATATGTTAGAGATAGTCATTACAAATCACAGTATGCTTGTGTAAATTTTCAGTTCAGATTCATTTGTAATACTGCCCTGATTACACATCTAGACCAAAGGCCATATGTATCCCTAAGATGCTCACTCAGCATCCCAATTGAATTAAAATGCATCAATAGTAAAAGAAGGTTGTCTTAACTAGGGATCATGTCCATATACAATAAGTAAATTACAATTATAAAACATTTTTCTAAAAAGATAGTGCTTTACTGAATCGCTGAGTCAAATTTAACTGTGTGTAAAACATAAAAGAATGTCTGAGAGTGAATTTCTTAACTTAAATAATATAGCCACAAAACTTTTCAGACATCCCTGGATTTTATTTTCTGAACTTTGTTGTAAACACCTTACGTACAAGATGTTTTATATCTTATATCTTAAATCCAGAAAGGATATGTATTCTTATGAATTTATGGATAATACTTATTTCATTTTGAAAAATATCATCTTTTATGAGATCTTTAAACATTTTTTCCTTCAAAGTTCTAGCACTAAATGCAAAAGTACTTTTTAATAGCTTTTAACCAAAATAAATTTCAGTATTAGTTAACAGCTTGAAAATATCTAATTTTTAAAAAGAAATATTTTTTCATCTGGAATGCTTTCCTATAATAATGAAACTTGACTAGTATCAACTAAATACATCTTAAATTATTCAAATTACATAGCACTTACTCAATTTAAATGATGCTGTGTTCTATTTCATAAAACATAATTGATGTTCTTTGAAAATATTAACAGCACTAATACTGAATATAAATGAGAGACTACATTAATTCTTAGAGTCAACTATCACACCTCTGTTGATGATTCCCCAATGGTAATAATAATAAAAATGACAAATGATTATCATAACCTAATATTTATTAACACTTACTATATATCAGTAAAAGATGAATATTTCACAGTCTTACCCTCAAGGAACTTACAATATAATTGAGATTACAATGAACATGCCTATGCAATTGTAGCACTGAGCAGTGTGTAAGATGACAGAAGAAACTGAAATGCTATAGGAGTTCAAGAGTGGAAGATGATTCTCATTGTTCAAAGTCACCATAAGGCTTCATGGGAAAGGTGGCAGAAGAGATGAAAGGTTCAGTTTCCAAAAGCATAACATAAAGGAAGGAAAGGACATTCCTAGCTACAGAAATTACAACAGTAAGAATAGTTAACACTTATTTAGTATAATCTCAACACTGGGATATGGATAGCTGTTTTAAATGTAGTAACTCATTTTATCTGGTAGGCATGCATTTCCTCTCCATTTCACAGATAAAGAGACCAAGGCTAAATGACTCCCACAGTCACAGAGCTGGCCAAGTTCACCCCAACAGCTCTGTTTCTATTATCTTAAAAAGATCATCAAATCAACAAAAATAGATTCTCATTGACTCCTCAAAATAAAGCTTCCTTCCCAGTTCCCCAATTTTGGTTGCCATTCTCTCAGTCTATCTGATACATAAAAATCAGATTTGATTCTTCTGTCACAATCTATATAAAATCACTGACCAAGCTATAAGAATATTCACTTTGAGGCCTATTCCATTCGCCACTTTCTCTTCATTGCCAAAGCCATTATACATAATCTCACAAACCCTTAAGGCCTTTATCTTAGCATCCAAATCCACCACCCACTGATATATTTCGTTAAGTAGCATTTACTTTGTCTCAAACTGCATGCTGTAAAATGGTGATACTAAAAAAGATAAGACAGAATTCCAGCCCTCCAAGAGTCAAGCTTCTAGGCCTATGATGAGTACATTTAGTAGGTAGAGGGTAGAGGTATGGGGAGAGGAGGAATAAACCTGTGCTTAAAGTTGGGAGAACATTTATGAAATTCTGAAAGTAAAAGAGAAAATGGAATTTTCGAGGATTCCCAAGTGATTAAATTGATGGTAAGGAACAAAGTAGTTTGAGATGAGATTATCAATGTGGGCAGGATTAGACATTACATGGTGGCATTTGCCATTTCTCAACCCCAGAGCTATTGATATTTTGGGCCAGACAATTCTTTGCATTTTAGGAGCCACTCTGTGCATTATAAGATGTTTAGTAGCATCCCTGACTGCTACCTGCTAGATGCCAGTTGTAGTACCACCACCCAGTGTGACAAAGAAAAATGTCTCCAAACATTATCAAAAGTTCTGTAGGAGCAAAATCGCCTTCAAATGAGAACTATTGACATAGGACCTTGAAAGTTTTGTTAAGATACTTGAACTTTATTTTAAGAGGGTGGAAGGGGTAATGGTTCCTAAAATTAAGAATGGAACCAAACAACACATTAGATATCTAATGTTGTTCTTATTATTCACCAGTCCAACCGCTTCAGCTATTTATAGTCTGACTCTCAGCAACTCAGTGAGACCCTGTTTCAAAAAATAAATTAAAAAGGGCTGGGGGTGTAGCTCAGTGGTTCAGTCCCCAGTATGAAAAATGCATGTGTGCACACATACACGAATAATGTTTATATCCTTCAACTAAGCAGTCCTCCTAGTAGAAAACTATTGCAGACTAAGACAGGAAAATAAACACAAAATTAATAAATGAAACAGTATCTCTGACACCAAACTGTTAAAGAAAACAATTTTCAATAGAGGAAAGACAAATAAAATATTCTATTGCAAGATATTATTTTTATTTCTTCATCATATAGAAGATCCAGAATCAGAATTTATTCATTTTCTTATATTAGCTGAATTGAATCATCATTATATTGATTGGTAGACTCCTTTTTTATTAACTCCTAATTGGAAACAAAATGACAAACTCAGTATAGTCGTTGTTCGTAAGTAGAGGAATCTTCTACAACCTCAAAGGAAATATGTAAATAAAAGATTGACCAGTTTACATACATTACATAACTGATTATGCAATTTCCTCAAGGAAATGAGTATTACAGATTTTTACCCCAAAGCAAGCTTAAGTTTGCTAATAAGTATTTGGAAAATTCCTTCCATTACTATTTCAGAAATTTCATGTATAAAACTAAATTAGCTTTGATATATAAACTTCTGTTGTATTCATAGCACTCAGATCTGAAAGTTTCAGCATTTTATATTATATCTAATCACTGCCATTTCTACAGCTTCTTATAAATCACTGTCCAAATTCACTGGAAAGGACTTCAAAATGATAATCTTGCCTAACCCTTTGCTTCAATCACCTAAATGCCGAATAATCCAGCCACTTGAACCTTTCTAGAGGTCCAAAATACTAAAGGATATTACTTTGGGGATGAATTGGCAGTAAAATAAAGACAAGTGATTCATTATATTTCCAATGTTTTTAAATTATTTATAACAGAAACACTGATAGGTGATCACTTCTGATAAATGATAACATGTTATTCTGTGGCCTACTAAACATACTAAAGCCATTCTAAATAGCCAATTATGCCTTTATTCTACTTTTATAAAGATCTAACCATTAAAATCAAATTTTAAAAGTAATCTGTCTTAGGAATTCAAAGCAAGTCAAGGTGTACTGCACTCCCCCCTCCTCTCTTCCTCTTTCCTACAAAAGGATATTATAAGACGCCATAACTTTAAACAATCTAACAGCTTGCACTCCAACTTAAAAGAGGCATTATAGATTTTCTTTGAAAGGCCAGTGACAGAAACAAATCTGCCCATTTTCAGCTACTCAATGTGCTTACTAGTTTAGATGAGCTTTTTACCAAAGACATTGCCAGCTCTCACTTTGTCAGACAATTCTGAGAATCCAGACAACGCTTCCACCCAGTGTTAAATGAGATCTAATGGATTAAGGTACGAGGAGACCTTCTTGTATGTCATGTTGGAAACTTTTCACAGGCACCCGCAAGCCCGTGATAAAAGTAACCAAGGGGTGCCAATGATGAAAGACCTTGTTGCTATGGTGTCATCTCATAAATCATCAATGATTGTCTCTTATTATGAATGTGACAGCCACATACTGTCATAAAGGGATTTGCATTTTCATCTAGATTTAAGATTTTTTTTCTAGACATCATTTGCTTTGTAAAAGAAATGTCATGACAACCACAGAGCACTTAAGCTCGTTATCGAGTATTCAAGCATTCATTTGGACTTTGTCAGTTTGGCATTTTGGCATCCCAACCCCTTTTGCATTATTGAGGAGTTTATCTTTACAGTTCATAAATATATTTCTAAACATAGGTATACAGTATAATAGGCTGAATGCAAGAGAAGCAATAGAACTCCTTTGGTTGCTATGACAACCTAAACTGATCAATTTCCTGTCACTGTTTTAAAAGAGGCACTCTCCTGTGGCCATAAATACTAATTACAAAAGCAAGCCGTTTGCTAACATGTTCAGCTTACAGATTAAAACAGTTCATGCCTAATTTATCACTTAACATGTCCTCCCACATTTGTAGCGTGGTACAGAATGAATAATAACTTCGCTTGCTTACAACATTTCCAACTTGATTTCACTAATTATTTTTTCAGTTGCTGGAATTTGGGTAGGCTGGTACAAGTAGACTGGACTCAACAGATTTGCAAAGCACAAGAAAATATTCTGAAATGTCATTTCCAGATTGAGGTTGAAATGTTTGATTAAAACTCCCTAAAATTGTTCATTTAAGTTTTATTTTAGCTAAAAGAGTTTCAAGAAAAGTTTCTAAGAATATACATGAATGTCTTATTCGATCATCTACTCATTTCAATTAAGAATATATTTGGTTAAAACCTGTAATTGGATAATGCAATAAATTTACAAGCTGATACTCTAAATGGGGAATGCATCTTTTTGCTTTCTTTTCCTTTTTCTTTTCATCTAGTACTAGGGATTAAACCCTAGGGGCAGCCTACCTTTGAGCTATACCCCCAGTCCTTTTTATTTATTGTTTTGAAACAGGGTCTCACAAGATTGTTGAGAGTCTAAATTGCTGAGGCTGGTCTCAAATCTGCAATCCTTCTGTCTCAGTCTCCAAAGTAATAGAATTACAGATAGATATCACCGTGCCTGGCACATCCCAATTTTTGAAAGAAAGCAATAGTTTCAAGGGGAAAAATAATAAATCCATCATGCCTCAGTCATCGTACATATTATCTAATAGTAAGCCCTCCCTTCCCCAGCCACACACATTCGATGCAAGATTTAAGTCTATACTTCATCTTTTAAGCCTAATGAGGTAGAGAGCAAAAGAATTGCTGACCATTTCAAAATATGAATAACAGAAATGCTGCAAAATTGTTAAACTACTATTGAAGAATGTCTAACTCTGGCCAATCTTGTAGAAATCTTAGGGAATCATTGTCACATATAATGTGTGTGTGTGTGTGTGTGTGTGTGTGTGTGTGTGAGAGAGAGAGAGAGAGAGAGAGAGAGAGAGAGAGAGAGAGAGAGAGAGAAAGAAATATTGGGGATGGAACCCAGGGGCTTTCTTCCTCCAGGCTACACTCTCCGACCTATTTTATATTTTATTTGGAAACAGAGTCTCAGTACACTGCCAAGAGCCTAAGTAGACGAGCCTGCGCAATCCTCCTGTCTCAGCCTCTCAAGTAGTGGGATTACAAGTGTGCCACCACACCTGGATATAAGGTTTAACTTTTAATCTTCAATATTTTTCTCTTGTCTAGAATTCCTGAATTATATCATGGTAATATGTATATTATTTAGAGATTAAGAAAAAAACTCTGAACTGATCTTTCCTATTGTCTCACTAATCCCAAAACCTAGAATTTGATTTTAAACATTTTGGGTTTTGTTGCCAAGCTGAACAAGCTCTTCTTAGATTTCCAATGGTCACCTAGTATTTCTGAGAAAGCTGGCAATATCTCACAACAACATGATGACTATGTTCCAGTTGATTTTCTGAAAAGAGAAGCTTTAATCGAAAAAGGGTTACCCTGGGAATACTTACTGAATACTGTTTGGTGGGGAATTAGATGAAATGGAAAAGGTGAGATCACATGATTCTTCTCACCAAAGGACGGCACAACATGGCCTGTCCTGCCAACCGCCATCACAGCTGCACCTTATCTTCTGTTTTACAAAAGGGATCCATCCGATAATTACTTTTAATCAACACAAATTATACCTCCAAAGAAAGTAAAAACCCTTCAGCGGGTCTCCTGTGGTTGCACAAGAGTGACTGACAAAGCACTTCCAACTGCCTCTGAAGCCAGCAGCTGTAGTCGAGGCACTCTAGGGCTCCGAGGGCCCCCTGACAGCCTGTGCGCACAGGTGCTCCTCTTCTTCTAGCACCAGCTCAGTGACTCTGCAGCAGGGATTTTACATCACCATAGTATGGATGTGAAAGCTTCACTGCCCTGATTTCAAAGGAAAATCTGGTCAGCTTGAAGCAATGAAAACTAATCAGAAGGCAGCCAGCCATTGGCTACGGGCACATGTTCAGCAAAACAAGATTGGAATCAAAAGTGTAGGGGTCTTTTTATATATTTTTGCACACACATAGCCAATTCTTCTGTACTTTTCTGCCTATATGTTGTCACATGGATGCCTAAATCCTTTTCTGAAATGTCATAAGCTGCCATACACGTGGAAAGGAAAAGGAAATAATGTAATAGTATATATAATTCAATTGCTCAATAAATATTTATTGACTACTGAAGGCTAAATGTTAATAAAATATGCTACATACCAGGGATACAGTAGTTAGCAAAACAAAGTCATGGCCCCTGCCTTTAGACTGTTTATTAAATTTGCAGTGCAATGAGCATTTTCAAATTATTCATATATTATTTTGGTTTCTTTTAGCTTTTCTCAACATTATGGGGAGAGACATTTTAGGTCTATTTAATGGATAAGAAACTTGTGGATCTTAAGTGACTTGCCTATGGTAATAGCACTAAATGATGTTGGAGTGAGGAACTGAGCACAAGATTTCTGAATACAAACTCAAGACTCTTACCATTATAACAGCATTTCCAAAAGTATGTTTTATGGAATATTAGGTTCCAAAACCAAACAATTTTCCTTAATAATAAAAGACTGAAAGTTTTCTATTTAGTATCTTTTCTTGCAGATTCATAGAACCAATTAACAAGTTACAGATTCTGAGAAGACCTGACCTGCAGTAAAGGCGTTTGTCTACCTTTATTTAACCCCATGTTTCCCAAAATTTTCCAATCCCAAAATACTAAGGAAAAAACAATGAACCTGCAGTGACTCAGGAACTTGTCATAAGCTAATTTATTTGAATCAGAATAGGGAACAGGTTGCAGGAAAGACATATGTGTGAATAATTATATAAAAAATTCTAAATCAAATCATGACAATGGGAGTGGCCATGGAAGCCTGTGAGGATCTCCTCTTTCTTTTTTTTTTTTTACTATATTTTAGATGGCAATAAGTATTAATGTGAATGGTAAGAAGATGAGACCTGTGTGCCTTTATTAGGATGATTTAAAATTTAGAGCACTAACAAAAAATGGAGCTTAGTTTCTCTGACCCTCTTTATTAGCTATCTCAGCACTTGCTTATGATTAGTAACATAAAAAATTCCCAAATTACTCCTTGGTGAAATCACCGATTATAGGCCTGGTACATATTCTAACACAAGAAAATAAGGAAATTCACTGAAAAAAATTTTTCAATGTTGATGGCATGTAGAAGGTGCATAAGAGTCAATTGAAAGAGCTTCCAATGGCCAAAGTTAGAACAATTTGCAAAATAAAATATTGTAGTATTACATTATAACCCAAAGTAGTAAATAATTTGCTATGAGTCTATATTGTTAGAAATAAGTAATTAAATAAGTAAATGAAGTAAAAGAAAAAAATCACCCATGCAGAAAGATTCCAAATAATTTTTATACAGTGATTGCCTTCCAAAGACTCCCAAAGAATAAATTATAGAAAGGGAGGAGCTTAGAAAGTATCTTTGCAGTGGAAACAGCTGACAGATGCTACCTGAACCAGGCGATGAAGGTCAACCTCAACGGTAATAAGTCACAATGATGATATGTACCCTCAACATAATGTGACAAAAATGATATTTTACCTCGTCAGTCTTCTTCAGTAAAACACATAGCCCCAATTTAATCATGAGGAAAGAATCAGTAAAACACAGCCTGGGACATTCTACAAATACCATAACAGTACTCCTCAAAACTGTCCAGGTCATCAAAAGGAGAAAACTTCTCACAATCAAAAGGAATATAAGGAGATCAATCAGCTAAATTGAATGTGGTAGCCTACATCTTTAAACAGTCAAATAAGGTCATTCAGGGAAATGAATGAGGGAAAACTGAGGAAGTTTGAATCAAGTATAAGCTTTAATAATGGTGTCAAATATTTCACAAATTGAGACAAATTAATTCACTGATTCAAAGATATTAACAATAAAATAAACTGGATACAAGGTGTATGGGAACTCACTGTACAATCTGTAATTTTTCAATAAATTTATAACTGTTTTAAAGTATCTTTTATAAAAGAAAAGCAGGCTGGGGTTGTTTGTAGCTCAGGTGGTAGAATATGTGTTTAGTGTATACAAAGTCCTGAGCTCAATCTCCAGCATCAAAAAGGACACACAAACTCTCTCTCTCTCTCTCTCTCTCTCTCTCTCTCTCTCTCTCTCTCTCTCTCTTTCTCCACTGTTGTGTGATACCAACTTTACTACACATTTCATCCCTAAATTAAGTGGAGTCCAATTTAATTCCAAAAATCACAGGGAGCAGTTATTAAAGGAGAGGTAGATAAACCAAATTAAAGAACAATTTGTTTCTGATAATAAAACTTAAAATAAGTACACACTATTTTTAAATATACTATTTAAATCAAATGTCCTAAATCCATTCACATTATGTTTCAAATGCAAGTGGATACTCTACTGCCAAAAGTAACTCATGATAAAAAGTAAAAATACTATCTTCCTTATATTTAGTATGTTAGATACATCAACATGTGATTTAATGAGTATCCATAAAACTTACAAAACAAAGAATGTAATAACACCATTTTTTGCAATTAAGGCTAATTACTTTTTTTCTGTGTATAATACTGGGGATTGAACCCAAAACCATTCTACCTCTGCACTACACCTCCAGGTCTTTTTTTAATTTTTTATTTAAAAACAGGGTCTCACTAAGTTGCAGAAGGCCTCACTATGTTGCTGAGGCTGGCCAAAACCCTGGGATTTGACCGTTGAGGTTGACCTTCATCACCTGGTTCAGGTAGCATCTGTCAGGTGTTTCCACTGCAAAGATACTTTCTAAGCTCCTGCCTCAGCTTTCCAAGTACTGGGATTACAAGCCCAAGCATGTGCCACTAATCCAGTCTAGTTATTAACTTTATAAAGAAGCATGATAATGCAGATCTATTCAACTATATTATTACAGTAATATACTTTTGGGCTAAAGTAAAAAAATATTCAAATGAGATGAAAACACTCAAATGAAGATAAAATAAAAATTAAATGTATAAGTAAAAATATTTGCTAAAGAAAAACTATTTTATAATGATCAATCAGTTCAAAATGCTTTTAAACTCTCCCAATTATAAAGCGTGGCTGCTATTATTAACCAGTTTCAATGTTTTGTGTGTTTTGACAGCTTTTACACATTTTTAAATTTATATGACATTGAACATATCAGATGATCCAGCATTATGTTTCATGAGTTATAAATAAAATATCACATGAAATCTATTGATTGAGCAATATAGATTTTTACATTTCAGCTTTTTTATAGATTTTTAAAACTTTTTTATATATTTTGCTTATTCATTTCATAATTTCATTTCTCTGAACATTGAAATTAATTTTCAAAAAATAAAAACCAAAAGGAAACTTCCAAATGATAATCTAAATACCTTCTCTGTAGTTCTAATAAACTGGGAGATAGAGAACCGTTTGAAGAAGCAAATTCTTTGTATCAAAAACTTGGTGTTATCAAAACCAGAAAGCAGGACATGTCTTTAGGGTACTTCACATTTATCTGCAGGACTTTAGAGCGGGTTGCCATGGACATAATTCCTGCAAGGACTACAAACCAATGAACAGCCATTTTGGAATAATAGTCTCATTTCTTAGCATTATTTTGTACCATTCATCAAGATGTATTACAAACCATACCAATTTAGGGACAATGCATCCTTTTTCTAATCTTTTCTTACTGGGTCTTAGAATCAACTCCATTTTAGCAACTAATTAGTTACACTGACAAACTTTTAAGAATAGGGCTATACAATTTTAGAGAATGTCACCACTCTCTTTGTAAATTAATGATATGTTCACCCATTGCACAATAATAGGTGGTTATCAGCCTTTCCTCTTTATTCTGTCTCAGTCATTTAGTTAAAACTACCCTGTGCCTTCCAGAGAAATTCATGGTCTGTCACCCTACACGCTGGTATTTAGATTTATAGATATTTCAGCTGTCCCCTCATTTTCACATCACTAGGCAACTCCTCAGAGTTAAAAAAAATGACAGACTTCACCTGAACATTCAGACTAGTCTCCTAACAGAGAAGTCTGGGTTTTCTAGATTTCCCCCATAATTCCACTTTCCTTTATTTTGAAAGAAACCCACAGCCTGAGACCTAATGTATCACACCTTCACATTATTAAATGTAACATGCAGAACATTACATTATTATGCTATACATGGCTAGGACATTTTAGTATTCACAGGATTATGGTAATTAAGTCTTCCTTCACTTTGGGTGATGTGACACTTGCTTGACTATAATGTCACTCCACTTAAAGTCTGTGTAAACAACATTATCTTAGTCGCTCTGCATTACATTTCCAACTGTGAGCAAAATTACAAGGTCAGAGTGGACAAGAATGCAGGTAATCCCAAGGAAACATGTAAATGACTTGCTCCGAGTTCAAACTAGGCTTTTAAGAGTAGCAAAAAGGAATATTTTCTCTAGTCATTTTATAGTTTTATTGTCTAGATGCCATCTGGCAGTCAGTAGTAAAGACAAAAACGCTCATGATTTTGATGGTTTGACATAAAAAATCAGTGTCCTTTGCCTAGGCTTCATTCAAACTCACAAAAGTATGGCTACTCAGGAAGAAATAGTATATGGAATGACTGTAATTGATTTTGTAAATAAAAAGTTATCATTATGTAAATACTTATACTACTTTTTAGTAATGCAGACGATAAAGGTAATACAACAATGTTCATACTACCTATTTTCCAAATTTCCTATTTTTTGTGTGAATGTAGTCCTAGGGATTAGACCCAGACGCATTCTGTCTCCGAGCTACAACCCCAGCCCTGTTTTGTTTTCTATTTTGAAACGGGGTCTCACTAAGTTACTATGCACTGCTGGCCTCAAACCTGAAATTTTCCTGTCTCCTCCTCTCAAGTACTGAAATTACATGTATGTACCACGACACCTGGCTTCCTGTCCTAGTTTATTAATAAATATTGAGCAACCATAGTGTCTTTAATTTTTTACTGGTGCATTGTAATCATACATCTTAATGGGGTACAAGATGGTGGAGGCATACACGCACACATCACCCAATTAGCCCTTACCCAATTCCCACCCCATTCCCTCCCCCTCCCTCATGCTCATGTTTGGCTTAGTGATTGATTTTGATATGTTTGTTTAGCTACATCAAGAATGTGTGCACCACTACACCTGGCATCCTGTCCTAGTTTTTAAAAAATATTGAGAAACCATAGATTCTGTTTTTAAAACAGGAGTTGATTGATTTTCCAACAGTCTTGTCAGTCATGTAGTGAACTATGTCCAGAAGTGCTGTCTTAAAAATGCTGAATTACATCTTTGAAATTCACTTATGCTTTCTGGGATATCTTGTGTTTTAAGTGGTTTAACCAGTGTTAATTGAAAAAGTTTGAAAATGTGATTAATTTTCCACGTGGGATAGGTAGGATCCAGGAAAATATATGTTATCCTATCGGAAGTTTCTTTTCACTGAAATGGTAGAAGTAACAAACAAAATAGTTTCCAGAGTGATTAAATTTCAATGTAGGATGCCACTTAGCAAAAAATAGCAATGAATATTCTCAAATATGTGCCCTAGTCAGTTCTCAAATAGGCCAAAATGGGCAAAATCCCTCAAGAGCAACATATGTGAGATTCTCTTGGCTTATTGTTACAATTGTACAATAAGGTATATGAATATGAATATAAATTCATATTATACCAAAGAGATATATGAATATGAATATTAAACTGGAGATCAGAACAGAGTGTGCAAACCAGAATTTTCATGTACTATGTGATTTTGAAACTTGGTAGGGGGGTCAATTCACTTTCTAGAAATGTCATAGTCAAAACGTTTTCCTAGGACTAATAACAGAAAGAGAGGCTCCTAAAAATAAGTGATGATTTATATTTTGCTTGCATTTATTTTCATCTTCTACATATATAACTTCACTTATGATATATCCAATGTGCAATGTCATTATGCACAGAGCATTCTGTTCAAAAGTCATTGAAAATAATGGGTATCCTGCTTTACAGTGAATACATACTGTTTCTGTGCACATGTGGATGAGGGAGAGGGAGGGAGAGAGGGAGATAAGTAAGGAAGGAGAGAATATATGTGAATGTGATACATTCGCAACTCTGAGAATTTAAATAAAATTGATTTTAAGTGATTCCCTTTTCTAGTTAAATCTCTTACATATCAGACAAATTTCTAACTGAATATTCTTTCCAGAACATATAGGATAAAAGAAACACTGAAAATTCTGTATTAAATCTTAAGGCAAAGATCAAGATCTTTTTAATAAAAATATCTCCAAAACACAAAATCCAATTACTTATTGCCTTACCCAGAAAGAAACAAAGAATACACCAAATATTCAACCTGAATGCTCCCTCTACTTTAAGTAGTTATGTGCACCACCTTATATAAAGACACTGTTGTAATAAAAAATTAAATGAAATAAAAATATCGAATATTATCTTCTTTAAATCAGAAACATAAAATTCACTTTAAGTCAAGTACAAAGCCATAACTAATAGTGTTTGAGCTTTCTCTATGTTTCAGTATTTTGAATGTGATGCTTTCAAGTGGAAAAAAAACTGTGTTTTATGCACAATGAGTTTTTATAACATCAAGGAAAAGGGAAGATAGGTATCACAGCTCAAAGGTTATAATATTGGTTTAAGATATTCATAGTCCAACACTATTTTTTGTAGAAGATATTGAACCAAGAAGCATTCTACCTCCAAGCTACACCAACAATCATTTTCAGTTTTTAATCTGAAACACGATTTCACTTAGTGGCTGAGAGTCTCATTAAGTTGCTGAGGCTATCCTGGAACCCGCGATCCTCCTGTCTTGGATTAAAGGTGTGCACCACCATGCTTGGCACAACAACTTAATTTAGAGGAGACAGAAACTAAAGTCTAAAACCATGGATTTATTGAGAGGATTGATACAAGTCCATGGAATTTTGACCATTTTTTCCCCCAGAACTATTTCATCAAATGAAGAGTTTTATGAAAGTGTTTTTTAACCTCCAAAATACTTTACATATTTAAGTAGGGTGTGATAGCACAGGCTTGTAATCCCCGTGTTGGGATGCAGAGACAGGAGGATTGCTCAGGTTCGAAGCCAGCAGCCCTGGCTTAAGAGACCCTGTTTCCAAATAAAAAATAGTATAAAAATAGGTCTGGGAGTGTAGCCCAGAGGTAGAAGGGTTTGCAGGAACCCCAGTATCACCAAATATAAAAATAGAAATACTTTACATATTTAAAACAGTACCATTATGCTTAAATGAATTTTTTTTGCCACCACATCCAGCCCAATTTTATTTTTTTATTTTATTTTTTTGTTTTGTTTTGTTTGTTTTTGTTTTTTTTGCTTTTCTCAATGTTATTTTTTTAATATTAGTATTATTTTTTATTGGTGCACTGTATTCATACATCATAGTGGGATACAAACTTTTGTAGACATACATGCACACATCGCCCAGTCAGCCCCCACCCGATCCCCACCCCATTCTCTCCCCATCCCTCCCTCCCATGCTTGGCTTAGTGGTTGACATCTAGTATAATAGCAATTTATCCAAAATTAAAAATGATAATCTCACATAACAGTTTCATTTGTCTGATACCAAGCTTTTGATGACTTAAAGATAACATTTCAATATTTCTTTTTACTTTCTTTCTTACCAGAGAATTATTTTTTTTTCTATTTTTTTAGGTGAAACTATCATATATTTATATATTTATTTTTCAGAAAAAAAAATCTATCCTAATATGGAATATGGACTCTAGATACCCAAAACGATCTTGAAAAAGAACAAAGCTAGAAGATATATATTTTCTGATTTCAAACCATATAAAGCTACAATAATTGAAACAGTGTAGTACTATTCTAAAGGCAGATATATAAACCATTGGAGTTAAATAAAAGCCTAGAGCTAAATTCTTCCCTATATTGTCAAGAGACTTCCGGGAAGATGGCGACCGAGAAAAGCGGGGCTTAAGAGCCCCGCTAACAACCAATCTCCATTACCACAAAATCAGCGCCTTTCATAGCCAGAAAACACCATCACCAGAGAAACAAAAAAATCACCAGGCTCCAGAGAGAAAGCGGACTGAGAATAGAGCTCAGAGCCACAGAGGAGATACAACGGCCTCACGCCGAGGACGCGGCAGCAGTGCCATACTACCGGCGGCAGCAGCAAATTCACCGGACAGCTACAGCAAGCCGAGGTGAGCCGCTGCGGAACAGACAGGAGGGATTTCTCGCCGCAGGTAAAATCTAAAGCTCCCAGTGGCTGAGCTCAGCAAAAGCCGCAGGGATTCAGAGTGGAAATCAAAATCAAGAAGAAATACACCAGCCTCACGGCCGAGGGCGTAGCAGCGGCGCCATATTGCCACCGGCGGCAGCAGCAGAGATTTCACCGAGTCCAGTACAGCTACATCTACGTACTCAAGAACAGTGAGTCAAATTGCGGGCCACAGAGGAGAAATCGCAGTATTGGGCCTCCTGGGACTTGACCCAGTGAGGGAGTGGTGGTGGCAGAGATATCACACCATAGGAGAGCGTGCAACTTGGCACCCCCCATAGTTTAAAGCAGCCTCTATCGACTCCCTGGGTCGGAGACTCTGTGATACAACCCAGGAAAGGAGTAGTGGGGTCTGAGATACTACAGACTCGAGATCCAGAGCACCTTAAGTGAAGCCATAGTGACCCAAGGAAAGAACCCAGAGAAGGCACAAACCTCCGAAATCATGGGAAAGAGGAATAACACTGGAGCAATGAATGCCCACAACCCCACAACATCAGAACCCGATAAAACAGAAAATCAGAGATTTCTAGAAGATCAAATCAGGAAAATAACTGTAGAAATAATAGAGGTGCTTCGAAAAGAACTCAGAGAGAGCCAAAAAGAGATAAAGGATGCAATTAATGAAGTAAAGGCCTCAATTCAAAGCACAAACAACCGATTAGACCACTTGGAGAACAGAATCTCGCTCTTAAATGAATTTTTGTGCTTTAAAATTAAAACAGCAATAAAAATATTTTAGCAAATATTTTTATGTGTGCCAAATTATCAGAATGACTGTTTCATCTCTGTGTGTATGATGATGAAGAAGATCAATTAAAAGAATTATTTTTCAAAGGGCATATTTGTTTAAAAACTTCTTTTACACTGACAAGAATTTGGGGAAATGGAAATTCTTGTACAATATTTGTGGAAAGGTAAATCAGAACAGCTTTGAAAATATTTTGGCAATGATTATTAAATTGGAGATCTACATAGGCCAAACTCAACAATTGAACTCCTAGGTTTATATCCTAGATCATTTCTCTGCATGGACACAAGATAATATGATGTCCATTACAGCACTGTTTGGAATACAAATATTGGAACCAACTTAAATCTCTAAGAATGTGGATATTAATATACATAAATAGTATAATGGACAATTAAAAATGAACTAAAGCTAGGCATGGTAATGCATGCCTGTCATTTCAGTGCTTGGGAGACTGAGACAGGAAGATCTCAGGTTTGAAACCATTTTCAGCAACTTAGCTAGACTCTCAACAACATAGTCAAGACTGTTTCAAATTAAAATAAAATAGTACTGGGGGTTTAACTCAGAGGTAGAATACCCCTGGGTTCAATCCCCAGTACCACACACAAAAATGAATGAATTAGATCTACATGTATCTACATAAATAAGCCTTAAAATATAAAACAAAAATGATAAACAATTTAAAAAGTATAATATATTATTATATAATTTAGGTTCAATTTTAAAACATAAAGATCAATATGGTTGGTATATTGTCTTTCTCTAAATATACATATAATTTAAGATTTTCAAAGCAATGATATGTATCAAGATAGTAGTTACCTCTGATGAAGTATGGAATAGAAAGTATATTTTTGTTAATCATAGCACTAATGCAAAGTTTTGTTTTGTTTCTGTTACTAGGAATTGAACCCAGATGCATTCTAACTTCGAACTCCACCCCAGCCTGATTTTATTTTTTATTTGGAAACAGAGTCTTGCTAAGTTGTTGAGAGCATCACTACTTGCTGAGACCATCCTCAAACACGCAATCCTCCTGTTTTGGCCTCCAAAGAACTAGGATTATAGGTATGTGCTGCCACACTGGGATTATAGGCATGAACCATCACATCCTGCTGATTCAGCCTTTTTAAAAAATGAGTTCTGAATCAAATGTAGCAAAATATAGACCTGGTTATTTTTTCTATAAGTACCCCTCAATATTTTCTGCTCTATTTGTACTATTTTGTAATTAATTTGCTCATTTTTATACTATCAAATATTGACAAGAGTGATTCTGAATAGAAATGCCATTTTTCAATAAGTCAGAAATATGTGTGTATAGGTGGGTATATTTTTATGTATATTAAGCGAGGTATTTTGGAAATTAATTTGATTTTAGTTCACAGATTATAAAATACAAAGCTATAGGGGTTCAAAGCATATGAAATCTAAACGCCTTCATTCAAATGCTAGTCCTGACAATTGGAGGCTGGGCATTTCTTAGATAAGTCACTGATCCCCTTCTCTGTGCCTTAGAAACATGTATAAGACAAAGATCTTACTAATAGCACTTATTGTGTAGTGTCATGTTCAGATAATTTAATGATAAATATTAAGTATTATTAAGTTCTGGCAAAAGAGGACTAATGGTCCATCAAAACTTTATCTTAAATTGCCTATTTATATATCCATAGTGGTCAAATAGTAGTCACCAAGTTTAATTAATCCATATACTCAAACTAGTTTTGTTCTTTTACAACTACTTACAATCAAAATTATTTGATGATCTAAAAAGGGCAGCACCATCTCTACAAGTTTAAGTAAACCTCAATTGTTTTGCATATTTCCATGTGTTTTGATCATTTTTTTCCAACAATTTCTCATCTTTCAGATGTGTCTGTGTTAAATCTTCAAATAGAATAGTCAACAACTGAATTTTTCTAGTTCACTTAGGATTTGAGATTGTATATTCTTTTTCTTTTTTTTAATGTTTTCCCTTGTTTTTAAAGTTCTTAAGTTTCTCATGAGAAATAACAATGTTAAGTTACTATCCTGACTAAGAATTTATGGTGTAGATCATAGAAGTCCTTAAAGCAAGTTTGCCACTGGGGTGTTTTTCTTTTCCTTTTTATTTCCTTTTTTTCTAGAGAGATTGGAATTTAATTGTTTCCTTTTTAGACAAATATGCTTTTGGATTGCCAGTGATGAAAGGGCCATACAGATGTCAAAAGCATTGTAGCACAGTGGGATTATGTGCTAAGGTCCAGGGCAAGACAGACAAACAAGCAAAGTCTCAGATCAGTCAAATAGTTACCTCTCAATAAAATCTCAGATGACCAACTTTTGTTTTATCTTTGCCAATGCATATCAAAAGCTCAAATGAAGTCCTGTTATGTTAACTATTTACATTTCTTGTATTTCGTATGTTAACCATTTGTAAAAATAAAGAAAATTCGTTAGATGGAGTTGGGACTTTGTTTAAAGGCAAGCCAGTTTAAAATATAAAACAACACATGCTATACACATGCCTTCCTTCCTATTAAAGCCAAACAAATTAGGCTTTAAATAGAAACTTTAATTGTGTTACAGAACTATGCTTAAGTATTCTCTTTTGCACATGGCAGTAATGATCTGCTTTATACAGCATTTCATTAATAAACATAAAAGGAAAAAATTCATAATTTTAATTTTCAAACCACTATAAAGGAAATCTATTTTGAGTACCAGAAGCATTATTTACAAGAACTCCACTTATTATTTATTCTGTTTACATGATTTTCCATTACCAAGACTTTTCGGTGCATTAGTAAAATACTGTGCATTTTGTCTTGTTTTATTTTGTTTTGTGTTGTTTTTTGTTATTATACTACTCTGAGGATTTACAATTTACAGCAGAGGTCACAAACGGACAGCCCAAGGGGTATATTCAGATTACAGATGGGTTTTATTGTCCTATACAATTTTCCTTTTTTTTCTTGAGTTAGTATCAATATTTAAGAATTGGAAAATTTTATATAAAAGTTAAGATTCCTACCATTTCTTAAAAAGTAAGGCCTTAACAA
Source organism: Muscardinus avellanarius (assembly GCF_963383645.1). Taxonomy (NCBI): domain Eukaryota; kingdom Metazoa; phylum Chordata; class Mammalia; order Rodentia; family Gliridae; genus Muscardinus; species Muscardinus avellanarius. The sequence continues at coordinate 119,313,028 of NC_137792.1, read as the reverse complement.
TGCTGAGCTTACATTCCCATATGGTAGCAATCAGTTGAGGCATAATAACTTTGGAAAAATATATATTTTTGGGCTTACCACAGCCCCTAATACTCCCTATTACTTATAGACTTTCATTTAGGTTACCAAGCTTACCTCCACTTCACAGGCATTTAGAATTGCAACTTTTCTGGTTTCTTTGTAATTTTCTGTGACTTAAAACATATAATTTCAAAAACACTTCATAGTTTTACTTGTATATCAGTAAATGTAAAAATGTATTATATATATATATATATGTGTGTGTGTGTGTGTGTGTGTATATATGTATGTTTTGATAATCCATAAATAAATAAGTACTGTAATAAGTACCGTTACATTTAGTTAAGAGAGAAGCCAACATTAATTTTTATGTCATTTTACAAGAAAAAAATAAAAGCCAATCTCAATGCCTCAATTCAATTCCATCCATGTAAAATAAGAAACACTTTCAATATCCACACTTAAAACTCAATCCATTTTAGTAAAAAAAAATCAGTAATAATTATGTCACAGTAGAATACAAAGTTTGGCACTTAAGGAGGCACATCCACTGCTTCAGGACACTTGGGTATTATATAGTGTGCATGGCATTTAAGACTAATCTTTTATATAGAAAAATGTTTCATATATTAGAAACACCATCATAGCCAATACAGATGTTAATTCTCATTTTCTATCATGAAAATTCAGGATTAATAACATAGTATGGTCCCCATCTCCCTCAAAGCTCTATGACATTTTTCTTGTAGAAAAATAAGGACAAAACTTGTATCAAGGGCAGCCCTAAAGGAAGGGAATAAAAACACTGCCAAAAGATGATTTAACATGAGAAAGGTGAATGAAAGAGAAGAGGAGGGCATTAGAGCCAGGCAATATTAACATGTTCTTGAGGACCAGAGTTGCCTTCCTCCCTTGCCCCAGAGTCACTATGCATTCTTACTCCATAACAACATGAAAGATATGAAGCCTAGAATATGCTACCAATAACTGTGATTTAACTGAAATCTTCATAGTTATTTTAGGACCTTTAAGAGTAAGTCATATTAGACTTCCAAATACTTTTGAAATATATTATTAAAAGAAAAGAAATTTCCAATATTAGAGTGACTAGCAAACATACAAAATATTTCTGTTCCTAATGCTTAGAACAACTCAGCCTGGTTCTTTTGCAAGATTGCTATAGCACACTTAATAGCCTGTGCTGCCCTGCAAAAGTGAATGTACCTTCCTAAGCATACTATACACAGCCAAGGGGTAGGTGGGCATTTGATTTATATCACCATTATTTTACATAGTTGTCATGGTTTTTAGGCCAGTGACCCTTACTCAGTCCCCACCAACTTGTAGATTTTCTCTAACTTCTTCTTTAGTTTCTAGGGAGGGAGTGGCTGCATGATCCCCACTGTTTAGTCCTAGGAAATGCTCCCAGCTAATAGATATAAATGATCGCAAACTAGAAAGAGTGAAACTATGGAGACCCCAATTAAATAGAACCGTTAAATTCATGGACTAGTTCTAATCAACTCTTTCAATTTCATTTATCTTATTATTACTAAGGATTAGGCAAGATTCAACAATTGCTGCTAAAAATTGTAAAGGGCTCCCCTTTCCTACCTTAGCAAATATAGTTTAAGAACAAGATTATGGAAGTTGGGCTGACTCTGTACAGGTTCCAGGACATTCCCAGGAAGTTGATTTTTAAAAAATAAATACATAAATACCTGTTAACAGCTTGTTTTCTTGTCATTTGCCTCTTCCTTCTAAAAGGAGAGTGTAGCAAAAAATAAATAACTGGTTAATTGAGAGTTCTGGTTAGTTAGCTTCCAATTAATCAAGGCTTTATTATATTTCATAAAAATCTTCTTAAATTCTGCATAAATTTTAGATAGATTACACACAATGAAACACCAGCAAGGAAGAGCACAAAGAAGGTAAGAAATTCTGAATTGCTATTAGATCGTGTTTTAAATATATGGATAATGTTATTACATTTCTGGTCTAATCCCAACTGAGCAAAGAATAATGTGAAATGTCATGTGGTTTAGGGCTTTTCTCTATATGAAGGCAAGGAAATAAGGTTATAGATTTCTGTTGAAGAAAATGGCCTCGGGTCGTAATGATTCCAAAAAGAAAAAAAAAAAAAGATTCAGCAATATTATGTCTTTTTCTTTTCTCTCAAGAGCCTTCCTTCCCATCCCATTGGGTATTCCAATGCTTTAGAGGGGGGAAATAAGCCTCTAATTTTTTTCTCATTTTTTTATTTGGCCAACAGGATGATGAAAGTAAGCCAATATCAAAGTTGTGCTACTTCTAAAACATGGAGCCATTAATCACACAGCTCACTATATACCTATTTTGGGAGCAATGCTGAACTATCTTACATCTTCCTCACAAGGGTTACATTCACACACAGACAAATACACACATGCATGCACACATACACAGTCATCCACAAATCCACGCAAAATAAGTTAAATATTACAAAAGAGATCATTAATAAACCTACAGAGTTAGCTTAGTTAGCAAGACAACCATTCTTTCCAGTAGTGCAGTAATTTCCAGTGTTCGCCAATCATTTGATGCAGATAAACAAAATCCAAATTGACATGCTAAGGAAAATAATGTGGAATTTTTGAGGCTAAGTGCATTTATTAGTAGCAAAAGGGAAGGGTCTCCTGTAATGCCCACTATGATCATTTGGGGTTAGTTCATCACTCGTTTTTTTCTATTGACCTTCTTTGTTAAGTATTTCCTTTCAAGCTTTTTGTTGGTCACTTATAAAATTTTCTTTTCAATAGTAGTTGCTTTCCTGCTTCAAACATCTGTAGAAGCCAGGTGTGCTGGCACATGTTTGTATTCCTAGTATTTGTGAGGCTGAGACAGGAGGATCACATGTTTGAGCACAGCCTCAGCAAGTAATGAGACTCTCATCAACCTAGCAAGACCTTGTTTCAAATTAAAAACAAAATAGGGCTGGAGGTTATAGCTTTTAGGTAGAATCCCCCTGGGCTCAATCACCAGTATCTTTCACTCAAAATAGGTATGTAGATAGGTGTCTAAATATACAGCCAATGCAAACATTTATTTGATGTTGCTGGGGAGAGATGGAAGGGAAAAGGAACCTTAGTTCACCTAATCTTATGTGCTATCACTTCACTATCAGATCTATATGATTTTCCTTTACAGTTTACTCATCCAATTTCTCTTTTATTTTATTGAGATAATAAATTTTGGTGCAAAGGGTCAAAACCAAGGAAATTCTGCCTCTGAGTTATACTTCCAGCCCTTTTCATTTTTCATTTTGAAACAGCCTCCCTAAGTGGCTGAGGCTGTCTCAAACCTGAGATCCACCTGTCTCAGCTTCCCAAGTACAGAGATTACAGGAAGTCAGGTGTAGTGGCATTCACCAAGACACCCAGCTGAGATGGCACTTTTCTAAAATAGGATTATACCTTGAAGTTCCAAATAAATGATAATGCATACTGCTTTAAAAATCTCAGTAATATGTAATTGTACTTGAAGGCTTTAATATGCAATTGTACTTGAAGTATATTTATTTGGTAAATATACTTGGATATTTAACAAATAGCCCCATGTTTTTACTTATTTATAAAACTTTCTGAACTCAGAATACATTTGACCATCATATGTATATGATTATACTAATCCCATAAAATATAAAAATTATTTGAATTTATTATGGCATGGGATATAACAATTCAATTTAGACTGTAAAATTACTGACTTCTGGAATGTTCTGGTCAAAACTTTCCAATAAATATATAAAATTCTATGCATTAACTGTCCTTTCATTAAAGACCCATAACTTTCTTACAAAATTAAGACTTTCTCTTGATATTATAAAATTTTTCATTTTTCTTATCTAATATGAAAATACATAATGATTCTTAAAACTACCTGTGACACTAGAAATTCAAAATTTGCACATTACAAATATATGTGATTGTCCCTCAGTATCTATGAAGACTTGGTTCCAGAATTTCCTATGGATAACAAATGTGTATATGCTTAAGTCCCTTATATAAAATGGTACAATATTTGCATATAATGTATTTATAACCTCCCATATACTTTTTTTTTTTTTTGCGGTAGTAGGGATGGAACCCAGGGGCATTCTACCTCCAAACTATACACCCAGCCCTACTTTTTGTCTCTTTATTTTTGAAACAGGGTCTCAGTGAGTTGCAAAGGGTCTCACTAAGTAGTTGAGGCTGTCGGCGAACCACGATCCTCAGTGAATGCTGGGATTACAAGTGTGCACCACCACGCCCAGCCTCCCATACATTTTAAATCAAGTGTAAATTAATTGCAATACCTAGTACAATGTAAATGCTATTCAAGTAGTTGCACACTGTACTGTTTGAGAAATAATGACAAGAAAAAGTCAATATGTGTTCAGTATGGATATAAAATTTCCCAAATATTTTCAATCCACACTATGTTTCCCTATCCATGGATAGGGAATCCATAGATACAGAGAACTCATTGTACTTTGTTTTGGGCATTCTAATTTTAAAAATGATTTCTAAGTTTATGAATTTGTTCCTTTTTTTGGTGGTACTGGAGATGAAACCCTTCTACCTCCATGCTACATTCCCAGACCCATTTTATATTTTTTATTTGGAAACAAGGTCTCTTAAGCCAGCGAGGCTGGTTTTGAGTCTGCGCTATCCTCCTGTCTCCGCCTCCCAAGCGCGGGGATTACAAGCATGTGCCACCACACCTGGCAATTTGTTCCATTTTGATGTCAATTAATTCATTCAATATTTCCTTAAACTTTGCTGAATAATCAACATTTTGAGAAATTTTATTGAATGAGTACATGATTCTACTGTTTTCCACTCAGTATAAAATAGCCTATAATATGAGGAAAATCACCTCAGTTTCCTGGAATTGGCTTAGAGTGTTTCACGTTCCCTAAAACATCACTTTGTCTACTTAAGTTTTTTATTTTCTGTTCCTCTCTGCTTCTGAGTCTAGTTATTAAATTAACCAGAGGGCCTGAAACTTTGTAAAACTTATCCTTATGTCTGGGATGTACATATGACCTTTTTCTCAGGAAGCTATGACCAAAATGGGGTTAAGTATAGTAAAAAAATACATTAGATACTCTCCTCAATATTCTACTATCAACCAAGTTTCTACAATATATGCTGGTAAGTACCATGGGCTCTCTTCAGAACTGACCAACTCCATCCATCATTTTTGCACTGCGGTAAGACATTGAATAATTTTACCATAGAAAGACCATTTCCCTACATATGAGTATAAGGTGATTTTATGCTGGCTTTAACCCAAGAAGTTAATAATTAAGAGATGCTGTATTTTAAATTAGTCAAAATCTCCTTTATTTTGTATCACTGATAAATTTTTATAATATTATTATTCCAACTTCTTTGGGCAACTGTAAACCTACAAATTAATGGCAGTAATAGAATTTCAGTGTGCACATATTTGATTTGAATCAATTTGATAGAAGACTCGGAGATACAGAATGCTTATATTGAAACCTAAACTTAGACCTGGGGTTACATTTACCAATATAAAGAAGAAGCATAAAATGCATGACAATAGAGGATAAAATACCACAAATAGTCCCGTTAAAAATCCAGATTCATGCCAGGCTTGGTGGGCCATACTTGTAATCCCAGGGCTTAGGAGGCTGAGACAGGAGGATCACACAGGTTCGAGCCAACTTCAGCTACTTAGTGAGGCTCTCAGCAACTTAGTGAGACCCTGTTTCCAAATAAAATAGAAAATAGGTCTGGAAGTATAGTCCGGAGGTAGAAAAGCCCCTGGGTTCCACCCTCAGTACCACAAAAAGTCCAGACTCATTAGTTGAAATATATTAGTCCTTTGAGGAAAAATTAAAAATTCACTCTAAACTATAATGTAGTATATCCAAGTTCTGATGTGAAGGTAACTAAATAGAATGCTCCTTTCAATAATTCTTCAAACACATGAAAGTACTTAAACAGAGCATTTTAAAATTACAGTTACGCAGGCATGGTGGTGAACACCTGTTATCTCAGTACTTGGGAGGCTAACAGGAGAATTGGAGGTTCAAGTCTAACCTCAGCAATTTAGCAGGACACTGATTCAAAATACATATAGCTCTTGGGGTGTCATTCAGAAGTAGAATTCCCACAATTGACAGAGCAAAAAATAAAAAAGGCAAACTTTGAGATTACCTACACCAAAGGATTTCAAACTGGATTCTAAAGAAGTTTAGCAAAAGTGGAGGTGGATAATAGAAGGAAAACAAAGGAGACACATTTCTTTCCACACCTTCAATTGAGCAGCTCTTTTTTAAGCTATGTGATATATTGGGAGTGTCTGAATTACTTTTGGTGACTCCCCACTGACACTACCATTTAACAGATGAGGAAATTAGTACCTGAGATGCTCAACTATTTGACTGAGGTCTCAAAATAAGTTAAATATAAGAATACTGACACCTAATTCCCAGCTACTGCTCTAAAGTTACTTTGCTTCCTATACTGGATATTACAGAACCAATTTTTGAAGGCTTCCAAAAACAGCTGTATCTGTTTTATTCTCATGGGGACATAATAAGGTGAAGAGACATTACATATGCACTTAGATAGTAGGAGGGGGCTCTATTGATACCTAGGCCAGTGCTCTTTCTGAACTATACTACTCTTAAAGCAGAGGCTCTACTATGGCAAACTAGGAGTGTCAAATATGTTGTTGGGACTACCCAGAGTTTAAAAAATCTGGAAATTCTACATAAAATATGAATTTCAACCTTCTCTTATTTAAAAACCAAAGGAAAGGCTATTCATAAAAGATCCATATACTTATTTGCTGGACACAAATAGGTGAATTAGAGAAGACCCATAGACAAATGCTCAGGCGTTCCCTAAATATCCCACAAATTCTCATGAACTTATATCTGGCTCTCTTAAATAATGTATGCTAGCTTTCTTGCCCCAGTAGAAATTTGTGTTTTATTACCACTATGTAAATTTTTAGTGTGTAATTTACACAAATATTAGTTGATTTTTCCATATTAGCGTGGGATCTCTGGAAACCTCCTTGTATTTATACTATTGAATGGGGAAAGTCAAAGCACTACACCATTAATGTACATAAAAAAAGTTGTATGCACTCCTTGTAATGAGGATAGACAAGTCTTGGTCCTTGAAGTTGACACCCTTATATGTAAAAAAATACCAAAAGCAAGTTATTTCAGATGAAAATTGATTCCATAAAAAATAGCTGAGCATGACTGCACACACCTGAATCCCAGTATTTGAGAGGCAGAACAGGAGGATTACAGGTTTAAAGCCAGCCTCAACAACTTAGCAAGCCCCTCAGCAAGTTAGGTAGACTCTGTCTCAAAATTAAATTGGTCTGGGTGTATGGATCAGAGGCAGAATACCCCTAGTACCAAAAAATAGAAAGCAAATAATAATTAAACTCACAGAAACCGTATCACTTGATCAGAGTAATATTCATATATTTAAAATTCTAAGAAATCAATACAAATATTTCCCATGCTTTAAAGTGGGAGTTAGCTGTTTATATTGTCCATATGAACAATATGTACCAATTATACCATTTTAGAGGAGACTAATTAGACTTCTTTACATGGATAAGATCCTTATAAGTTGTGCTATTTGTTTTTCTGGTCTAATACAATAAACAAAATGCTGATTTGAAGACAAATGTTAAAAAATGAGCATATGTCAAGCAATGCTTCTCCATACCTACAGGAAATCCTAGGTAGAAGATAAATTTCCAGTAAATATGTGTTGGTTATCTTGGGAGACAGGACCAAATCATATTAATTGCTTTATTTCTACCATTGAAGCTTTTATAGGGGATTTCTTCATGTTTACTGATTATTTTATGTCAACTTTTGTTCAATGGCAGTAAGTTTAAAGCTATTTAACCTCATTGAAATACTGAAAATTCTTTGGCAATCATGTATGTTAAAAGAAAAAATTAAATATTTTTTTTTATTTTTAAAGTATAAAAACAATGGCTTGTCTATTTTTGGCTTAAGTTTCTAGAAGATATCCAAACAAACTTGCGGTCAGCTAAGTCTCTAAAGACACTCTGTTCTGAATCAAGGCCCAAACAATGAAAACTGACCATTTTCCACCTTCCAGATTTTTCCCTTTACCTGTTTTAGAATAACAAAACTATTGATTATATTTAATGTATATCTTTTTCTGACAATTTTTGGTGCATAAGATTTTTCAATGCACTAATAAAAATATAAAAATCATTCAGATTTGAAGTCAAAGTATAAAAAAGGGAAAAATTTGAATATGGGATTGGGTAGTAAGAAGCCTATGACATTTTAAAATTAATTTGTAGGAGATGGGTGTTAGGATACACACACACATATACACAGTATTTAACTCAAACAATACAAGACTCTATGTCAGTTGTCTCTGACAGATGATCCTTTATATAAACACAAATTTGTCAGTCTAGTCTGAAGAAGCTCAGCAGTTTCAATATTTCTAATATGTCTTACAATCACAAAGAATCTCAGAAATAGGATTATAACTCATAGATTCCAATGTCTTTTTCAAGGTAATCATAATAATTAAAGTAACTTTGTCTTCTTATAATACAACAATGGCTATTCCAGTATGTGTACAAAATATGTCCCACTAAAGATGAAGCCAGTTAAGTACATTTAGTGGTTACTAACAATGCATTCTAGATAGTCTTTTTAATAACATTTTTCTACATATTCCAACTCAATAAATATCAGTCATGTACATGAACTTTTATGAGTAGATAAACTACCTTAAATCATTTAAATGGTATAAAGTAAAGCTTTAACTGTTAAAATTCCCCCCAAACCTTCATAAACATTACATCACTTAATGCTATGGCATCTTTGTCCACATTTGTTCCGATGATTTTTATCTTTGCAGCCCTGTGATCTGCTTATAGGTTTCACTGAACACATCATCAATAAACCACTGACTTTTGTACTTTGATTTGTATGGGGGCTCAAATCAGCCATTATAAGTGATGATTTTCCCAACAGTGTTACTCTAGTTCTGTTAGGCGTGCAGTTAATGATAATGTCTTTCTATTGTATGGTCAGAATGACTTGCAGAATACCCTGAGGAAATGCTCTCTCCCTCCCTCCTCTCTGTCTGTCTGTCTGTCTGTCTGTCTGTGTCTGTCTGTCTGTCTGTCTGTCTGTCTGTCTGTCTCTCTCTCTCTCTCTCTCTCTCTCTCTGTGTGTGTGTGTGTGTGTGTGTATATGTATGTGTGTGTGTGTGTGTGTGTGTGTGTGTGTGATATATTACAGCACTTCAAACCTTGAGATTAATTATGCTGTTATCTGCTTTCGGATTAATACTGTGATCACACTGAGGTGATATAAATTTGGCCTACTTCATAAATACTATGGTCCAATGTCAAGAACTGGATGTCAATTTGAAATGCTGAAATGGGAATTAAAATGTTTTTTTCTTTGTAATAGTTATTACAATATGTAATTATTTTACTTACTTGAAAACATAATCTCCATGAGAAAACAAATTAGATTTGTGTCCGCTCTCTTCAGCACCTCACATAGATGCTGGCATGTAAGAGTCATCAATAAGTATTTCTCAAATGTAACTTGTATTGGCCACATGAAGGGATACTTTAAAATTTTAAATTGATTTAAAGTCATGCTGTAGAAACAAAACATCTTAAGAATCTATTTCTACTCTGCAACAATGATTTAAATTATTGATTATGGTATATAATTTTTATAAGTATAACCATGGTATTTTAGCATCTGAATAAACATTCTCTGAATAACCAAAGTTTGTCAGAAACATTATGAGCTGAAACTTATTTGAATGGCATAAAAATATACTGAATTATTGATGGGTAAAAATTTAGATTACTTATTCATGGAGATAAAACTGATTCTAAATTTATTTTAATTATACCTTTACTTTTTCTAACATTTACTTTCTTTGTTTAATGAGGCTTAAATGAGATGAGAAAAGCTGACAGTTCTGTAAGCAGAACTTATTTAAGCTGTTTCTAAGAAAATTAGTTCATTTGCCAACTGATCATTCTAGTAATCCTATCTAGTTTAGTCTAGTTTAGATGAAGACAATCAAGCAGGGTCAGAGCAAAGGAATCTAGGCCTAGACATGCTCTTAATGTGTTATTGGGGAGCAGAGTGGGAATAAGGAGGATGACTGTTTTGAAAGTCTGGTAAATTCCTTAAATACATGATCTGATAAATCCTTGACCAGGACCATGCTGCTATTTAAGAACACAAGTATATGCCTTACCATTTAAGAAAGCAGAGGCAGATACTTAGAATTACAAGTGATGTCGGGCGTGGTGGGCACGCTTGTAATCCCCGCGCTTGGGAGGCAGAGACAGGAGAATCGCGCAGGTTCGAAGCCAGCCGCGCACACTGGCTTAGGAGACCCTGCTTCCAAATAAAAATGTAAAATATAGGTCTGGGAGTGTAGCCCAGAGGTAGAAGGGCTTCCAGGAACCCCAGTACCACCAAAAAATAAAAAAATACAAGTGATTACCTTTTAAAATACTAGATATAGCTTCTTTACAGTTTTGAAATCTCACATTATACAATAACGGCATTGTATTATTATATGGTTTTAAAGTTAACAGAATATTTCCTCTGCACAACTATGTTGTGTGCATAAATGGATTTCAATCATTGCTCCATTTTTATATATGTAGAAAGTGAGAGTGAAGGGTGTTAAATTTGATTCTGTTTTCCTCCACTTACTGCTAATGTTATTTATCTGAATGTGACTGAGTTATGATTTTGTCTTGATATATTTTCCTTGATATATTTTGTTTCTTTTACAATACACAAAGAATCAGCTTCATTAAGAATTGAAGAAAGCTCTTCAAACATGCTTATAATTGGTATATAACAGTTTGAACAGGATCCTATTGAGACCACATTTACAGCCTCACCCTATCATAGCAGCTTCTTAATTCAATATTTATTCTACAAAGACTTACTGATCATCAGCTAAGTACAAAAAGCTACGTGCTATGGTCCACAGAGAATACAAATATCTTAAACCACAGTCCCTGACATCGAGAATATTCTAATCATAAAAAAGAAGTAATAGTCACATTTTTTCACACTGAAAGTCTGTTAGTGATAAGCAACACATGATTTCTTGGCATACAGTAGACACACAATTAGTCAATAGATGTTGAATCTGAGAGCTAGAACCTACAGGCTATATGAATTCCGAAGATTAGCTGGGCATGGTCACACACTCCTATAATCCCAGTACTCAGGAGGCTCAGAGAGATAGATCATAGGTTCAAGATTAGTACACGGTAATTTAGCAAGGCCCTGTTTCAAAACAAAATATTAAATAAGACTGAAAGTACAGCTCAGTGGTAGAATGCCCTGGGGTTAAATCTGCAGTACCACAAAAAATTAAAAAATGAAAGTATCACTTTTACCTGGAGTGGTAAATGAAGGCATTATGGAGGAGGTGACATTTGGTTTGGATCTTGAAAGAAAAAAAATTCTCTAATGTATATGATGTACATTTACAAACATATAAGTCAATCAGTAAGCCAATCATGAGAAGGAGGGAGGGGGAGGAAATCGGATGGGAAATGGGAAAGGGCCAAGTGAGTGATGTGTGCATGAATGCCTCTACCATCTTCTACTCCATTGAGCTGTATGATTATGATATATCTAATTTATCTTTTCAAATGCTACACTTTTTAAAAGAAATGTGGTAACCAGAACTAAACATAATATTCTAAATAGGGTTATATGAACGTTATAATCTCGCCATATATCCTGTAGGTTTTTAAGTCTTTGTTATATGCAGATAAAGTTCAGTCATTTATTAAGAAAACCACTATTATTTTCATTTCTCCTCCAGGCATTTAATTTTACCTTTAATTTCCCAATTGGAAAATGCCTATAAATATAGGGAATAATTGAGACCATTTGCCTAATAGTGACATAGAAGAAGACACACCAGTACTCATACCACGGCCTTCCAACCAATTTTATCTTCCTTAGAGGAAAGTAAAAGGACGTAATAATCTGTATGTTTTCATCTCTTTATTAGAATGTTGAATATTACCTTACCCCATAAGTGTGTATTTACTCTATCATTTGAAACACAACAAAAAGGAAGACCCACACCTAATAAATGCCTCCTTGGAGTGTCTAGCTAAAAACCATGTATACAATCACACAATTACCGTGTAGTGGAAAAGTTGTCATAATAAACATTTAAAAGGACTGTGAAACTTTCTGTTCCTTGGCACTTCTGTGATTGTGCGTGTTTGTGTGTGTGTGTATTACTTGGAATTGAACCCGAGGCATTCTACCTCCAATCTATATTTCCACCCCAATTTTTTTTTTTTTGTTTTTGAAACAGGGTCTCACTTATTTTCAAAAGGCTTCACTATGTTGCTGAGGCTCACACCTGCAATCTTCCTGCCTCAGCCTCACAAGTACTGGCGTTACACGCTCGTGATACCACACCCAGGTTAGTGTATTCCTTTATAAAAGTAAAAACAGGTCAAATGCACTAATCCTAATATTAATCCTGATCACATTATTTTTTATCATTTGTAAAACATAAGGCAAATTCTCTTTCCTTCCTCACTGCTCAGCTAGCACTTTGTGTTAAGAGTACTGTCATAAGCTTCTCTCTCTCACTAGGCTTAAAAGCAATGGAACCTATTAAACACCATCTAGAAAACAAGATTACATCGAACATTAAAAAACAGTAAGAGAGTCTTTAGAAGGCATGTTTTTGCTAATAATTTTTTGGGGTGATAATATTGATTTCATATGGAACTATCAGGAGAAAAGCTTATTTATCTGAAGTCTTTTCTCAAGTTTTCAATGTAATAAAATATTGCCTTTTAAATGCCACCTAAAAAGTAATAGTTATTTCTTCTTTATGTTAATTGTTCCCAAAATATTGATAAACACTATTAAAATCTTTAGGAACAGTTTGCATTTTGTAACCTTCTTCGATTGTTATACCTTTTACCTCATTGTAGTGCCATAAGTTTTGAATATAGAAGATTGCCTCCAACTGAAATATCTTTCCTCAAGGAGTATTATATTCTTTCCTCCACTTGTATATTTAGTTTTCGGTCGTCTCAAAAGTGTTCCACATCATCTTTATTAATTGCCTAAGTTTTTACCTTTATCTCTTGATCCCAAATAAATTCAGGAATAATTGCCTTTTTCTGAGAATAAGCAGATAGGCACTGTTTTTTATTTTAGGTGTCAACTTTCTTGTTTTAGCAAAATCAAACAAGCCCACAAACAAGTCTCCAAATAAAATTTCTCATAGACTATGGGTATCCAGGCAGCTTATTCAAATATAAGCCTCTTCATTAAATTCACGTCAAAGATTATGAGTAACACTAATTGAATATTTATGAAATCTATTGGCAATTTCCTTTTGGCTATTCTGATTAAGTCAGTAGTAGGTTTTTTCTCCTTTTTAGAACCTTCCTGCACTATTATTGCTTTTTGTGTAGTTACGCTTTTCACTTTCTCAATCACTAGAGGTAACTCCCATGACCGCTTTCTCAATTAATGCACAAGCATCTCTTTTTCAAGCATTGTGCATGGTCCTTCAAGTCTAAAACATCACCAAGCATGTATTTTTTCCTAGAGGTTCATCAGCAAAAAAAAAAAAAAAATCATAGGGTTATGGAGAAAACACTATCGCTTCGTTCAACAAAACTTTTTTTAAAAAATAAAAAAATACAAAAAAAAACAATGAGGAAGCAAAAAGAAAACTTCCCTGTTATGTGAAAATAAATTGCTAATGAAAATTATTGGATTGTCCCCAGAATGGGTTATAGGCCTTTCCTACCCATCACATCATGCTTCTAATATCTCTATAGTCACTCCTTCTATAGAACTGCTTCTTAGTATTGCATTCTTTCTCTTCCCTGCAGTATAATGTATAGCTGTCTTCACACTGAAAATCAAGGGATTTCACACTGCCTCCTCATCTCTCCAAGGAAACTAGGCCTTCCTTTTTTCCTTCTTCCCCATTGTAGCAATCCAATATGAGATTCTTAGTCTTTTACTCTGCTTATTTGTAAGGCTCCTGGTCTTATAGTGATCACATCTTGAAGAATGTCTTTGTATCTGTGAATGCCTTCCCCTAAAAATCACATCAAGTGGCAGTGAAAGACCACCCAGTTATTTCTGAAAGTGCATTCGTAGTAGAAAACAATACATTTTTACCATGCTCACAAATAGCATGTCCTTATTACCTCACACTCACCATTTACCCATTACAATTGCAGCAAACAAAAATGAAAAAAAATCAATAGAAGTGTCACACAAAATAGGCAGGCAGTTCTTAAATTCTTCACACACAAATTACAGAGCATTTATGGGATGAGAGAAAAAAGTCTCAAAGGTGTTCAAAGCCTTGACTTTCTTTCAAAAGCACCATTTTCTCTAGATGCTTTTAATAGAAAAGAAACTCTGGCACTATTTTAATAATCTCTGAATGGTAAAACAAAAAATTATAGGCAGAAGCACAAGCATAATTTTTTTTAATGTGAACTAAAATTATTTTTAATTGTATAAGCCTGCTAATTAAATACCTTTGTTTTTGTTTCCTCCAAATTCTACTGGAGTTCAAACATTTCATCTGCTGGACATAGTATGTATACAGAATGCAAAACTGCATACAAATATATATGCGCTCCTCCCAACAAAATATAATGATAATACTTAACATGATTTTTCCCAACTACATTTCATAGGAAAATGCAATGTTACAAGTAGTTGTCATTAAATTTTTAAGTAAAATTTTTATGAAATACTTGATAAAATGAAAACAGAAACTAATGAATGGAAAGAACAAAATGTCTTCATAGCAAACTTTTGAAATTCAGTTGTCACATACTTTTGAAAACTGCTCAAATATAGCAATATGAAATTTATATCACCATGTTGTCATATGACAATATTAAGAGTACATTTGCATGATTCAAATATTTCAATGTTAGCCATATATTTCAATAAAATATATTTTTTCTGAGAATTTTTTAAAGAAATGGAGTTGTAGGAAGGATGATCAATGAGGAAGAAAATGGTTTTGCAATTCATCTGAAGCACGAAGAACACCGAAAAAAGAATACAAAAGCCTAAAGTTGATTCTTCTTCTCTGATTACTATCTTAAAAAGTTATGCAAAGCTGACTACAAATAAAGCATTTGATACTAAAACCCTAAATTAGTTGATGTTGTTAAATGTAAAATCTAACCATGTTATATAAATAAATAGATACATAGATATTTATACAATTTTATTTCAAGGAAATAGGCTACTAATAGGAAAAATTCTAAATATCTCAATTTCTTGTCCAATAATTAATCTCTAAAACCAGTTTTCCTTAGCGCTGAAAATTAATCGACGTCACAAATTAGATTCCAGCTTTGTTTTTCAATATTTGAAATAGCTAAAGTACCAGAAAACACAGAATTGAAACACTAAATTTCTAGCTGATGAGATCTCCCTCACCAATGGGTTTTTCACTAAGTACCAAAAAACTGCCTTCCTATATGATCATGATTTCTAGAATACAGGTATTATCACAATTAAAAGCAAGGTCTACTGCTATAAGTAATATATGTCACCTATTTAGCAACTGGCAAATCCATAACACTGTAAAACTACTGTCATTCCAAGTTCAGTAACTTCATAACATGTTGAAATAAGTAAATATTTTTACTCTGGCTCCAGAAAAGGGAGAGATTAAGTGTCTAAGAAAATATGTAAGTGTATGTTTTCTCTTTACTTAAGACAATTATGAAAATGAAATGGGAGAATGTCATAGAATTCAAATTGTCCTGTCATTTGTAAACCACTTGCCCCAAGTTATATCTAGGTATCTTCTGTAAATATTAAAAAATACCTGTTTTAAATTTTTGTTTTGTTAGTTTATCACCATGGATTTAATTTATTTTAATGGTTTTGGGTGAAATTCATGATTTTTATATTTAGGTTCATTTTTGTTTGTTTTTGTTGAGTTTTGGGGCATATTGCTTTTTCTGTCATCTGTTTATATGTGCATTTCAATACTTTATATTATCAAAATTAATGCCGTAAAGACATTTATGCTTTTTCTCTCCGTTCTGCTTCTATGTATATTTTCATAATTTATATTGTGAAAATGAGTGCCATAAAAATATTTCTGCTTTTGCTCTAAATTTACTCTTCACTATGTAACTGAAATTCTAGATTCTAAACTCTATATGCATCTTTGCCCTCGACTGTAACTTTTATGCAATATTACCAAATGGTTTTTATTTGAATATTTATTTTAATAGTATCTAGCATTATTCTGAAGCCTAACACTTGTGAAGTAAGCAATAATTATTTCCTGAGTGAAAATTCAAGGATCTTTTTAACATAATTTGATTGTTATTTGCTATAAGTATAATCATTAATAAATATTAAGGAGATATACTAATGTGAGTCAGATATTTTACTCTTTCTAAATTATTAAATTGTAACCATCAAGATAACCTGTTAACCTGATTTACTTATTTTGAAATTTAAAATGAAAATAGTTTCTAAATTGTTGTGTGTGTGTGTGTGTGTGTGTGTGTGTGTGTGTGTGTTACTATGGCTTGAACTGAGAGGTGTTCTATCTCCAGTCTATACCTCTGGGCCATATTTTATTTTATACTTTGGAACAGGGTCTCACTATGTTGCTGAGGCTGGCCTGGAACCTATAATCTTCCTGTCTTAGCTTCCTGAATACTGGGGTTACAATTTCATGTCATTGAGCCTGGAATAAATTATTAATTTTAAAATGTCTAAAATAAATCCTGCTGTGTCTGCCACACTTAATTAAATATAGAGAGGATAAAGAGATATATGTTATACTGTTTTCTTCTGCTCAACTGAATTTTCATTCAAAATATTCATCATTCTGTTAAATAGTATAAGTTGAACACAAGTTGTATTATCATGCCAAAATATTTTACAAAATAGGAAAGTAATTTAAGTTTATATATATTTTTCTGGTACTGGGGTGGAACCCAGGAGCATTTTACCTTTTAGCTACTCCCCATTTCCTTTTATTTTAAAATAGGTTCTTGCTAAATTACTGTGGCTGGCCTCAAACATGTCTCAGCCTCCCAAACATTGGGATTATAGGTGTGTGCCAATGTATCTGTCCTATTTATTTAGTCCTTTTATTCCTACATTCAGTGTGGGAGATAAGGGCCTCGCACACACTAATTCAGAACTCTACCACTAAGCTATATCCCTAGACCCTTTCCCCCACTTTAAATTTTATTTTGGAGACAGTGTCTTACTAAGTTGCCCAGCCTGGTCTCAAACTTGCTTCAGCCTGACAAATTCCTAGGATTATAGGCATGCACCACCACACATGACATAGTTTATAGCTTTACATCTACATGTCTGGGCCTTTTGAATCAACAATTTCACTAAATCTTGTCAATTTGCAAAAAATTATAGAATCTTAGAAGCAACAATTAAATTTACATATCTGGCCAGTTTGTCAATATCCTTAAACATTTTCCTGATTTATGAAATGATCATATTTTAAGGAGAGATAAAGTATTAACAGAAAAAATGATACTCTTGCTATGATTAGGTATACTAAAACACCAGTAAATCTCTTGAAAAGTAATTCCTATAATAAAATATCATAAACACTCCTGAGGATTTTTTAAAACTCTGGAATCTAATAAGAAATTACTGAGCAGCAAATAGCATGTGTAAACTAAGAATATTAATATCCCATTAACCACTATTCTCAAATATGAACTATATTTTTACAACTTATGCTAGTAAGTCATATTTGTAATTTACCTATGACAACCTTAATCACTTTAATTAAAACGAATAAGATAAGCATTGAGTAGGTCTACACACAAAACAAAATTATGCAAAATTAAGCATATTACATAATGCCTGTTGCTTAAAAAGCAGGTGTACTTTAAAGGATTTTTTAAGCTTTAACAGGTTGCCAGATGGGGCAGAAAAACAACAAGGTGTCCTTTCTTTTCTGAAAGTTTATTTCAGGTTTTCTATGTGTTTTTATTCAACCATGTTCATATAATGATGGGATCTCAAGGGCCCCTCAGAATAATAATCAAAACCATAACTCAAAATATGCTTAGCAACAAAGAGTGCATATTCTGAATCATCCCCTAAAATAAATATTAAAATACTGCTAAATATTAACATTAATTTAATGCCATTAAGGTAGACGTTTTAAATAAGCGATTTACTACCTATATATCTTCACTTAAATTTAGTAGGGAAAATCATCTAGCTATGACTTGTGAAAATTTCGCTTTGCCAAAGAGATAAAGAGATTTAATCCCCTCTTGGGAAAGGATAGGAGATAATCTCAGATCAAAACAAATGTACACTGGCTGGAAGCCACTGGAAGAGTGACATACTATCATCATGAAACTATTAATAAAAGAGTTAAAGCAATTATTGTACTGACACTATAAAGGTTAAAGGAATAGCTTTCCCTTAAATATTATAGATTTCACAAACGTTTACTTACTTTCTTGGGAAGAAATGGAAAACAAATGAAAAAGTGATAGTAACTGAAGTCTATTTTAATCCATGTACTTAAATATGTGTGTTTGTGTATATGTATAAAATTTTATCCTCATGTTCCATATATCACTTTTATAGTGCAGGCCTAGCTTAATTTCCAAGGAACTTAAGGTCCCCCGCAAACTCCATTAATAAAATCATTGCTAGCCTATGTCAAATATAGGGTAGTGAAAACTGTTTTCCTCTAGAAACAGCATTCACTTGTAAGACTGCTCCTTTCAGATCCTCAGTATACTTCAAAAAACAAAATTAAAGTGAGAATAGTACAGCGATGCATGCATATCCATGTTCACAGCAGGACAAGTCACACTAGCCAAATTATGGAACAATGTAGGTGTTCATAAACAGATGGATAACAAAAATATAGTATATATACACACAATAGAATTTTACTTAGGTATAAAGAACAAAATTATGTCATACTCAGAAAAATGGATGGAATTGGAGAATATAATGCTAAGAGAAATCATCCAGTCTCAAAAAGTCAAGGGTCAGTCAGGCATGGTGGTGCATGCTTGTAATCCTCTTGTGTAGGAGGCTGAGACAGGAGGATCACACAGGTTAGAGGCCAGCCTCAGCTACTTAGTGAGGCTCTCAACAGCTTAGTGAGACCCTGTTTCCAAATCAAATATTAAAAAATAGGTCTTGGGTATAACTTGGAAGTAGGAGGCCACTGGGTTCCATCTCTAGTACCCCCCAAAAAGTCAAGGGTCATATGTATTGTTTCATATGTGGATGCTAGAGAAAAATATAGGAAACAAAAGTAATCTCAGACTAATAAAGTATGAGACCAGTAGAATAAGTGGGAGGGAGGAGGGGAAGTAGAAGTGGGAGGGGGTAAAGAGAACACGAATAAGAAAGCAGACGACATAATATTATGTACATATGGGACTGTATCATTACCTCACTAACATGTAGAAAGAGGGAGGAAGCTGGTAACATGGTGGTATTAAGAGGGAAGGACACGAGGGCACATTGTTTGCATATGTGAATGGATCCATTTGAATCTCACTACCATGTATAGTCATATTGTACCAATAAAATGCTAAAAATTAATATCAAAACATAAATTAAAATCACTGGGCAAAAAAAGGGGAGCTCAAAGGGGGGTTTGCCCTAGCTACTTATTCAGTCTTGTCACTGAGCATTCCTTCTGGCTGAGATTCTCAAGTAGAATCTTTTTGGTTTCATTTGCCACTAAAATAACAAGAGGGTAGAAAGAAGAGAATGACTAGTCAGCACAGGGCAGGAGAGGCCTTGCCACAACTTTGTAACTGCTATCAAGTTTGAGTGTGTGTGTGTCTGTGTGTGTGTGTGTGCACATGCATATGTGTATATGTGTGTAAAACAAGCTGAAAGGGGGGTAATTTAGAAAAAAAATCTCTGTCTCCACTAAATCTACTGTGAACAGTACTATGAACTAAAAAATGACAGGCCCATTTAAGCAGCTGAGGAACTGGAAGAAACACATATGCAA
This sequence comes from Muscardinus avellanarius, assembly GCF_963383645.1. Taxonomy (NCBI): domain Eukaryota; kingdom Metazoa; phylum Chordata; class Mammalia; order Rodentia; family Gliridae; genus Muscardinus; species Muscardinus avellanarius. Next base: position 119,292,881 of record NC_137792.1, on the reverse strand, counting down.
AGAACTCTAGCTAGAGAGAGGTCTTCAAAACAAATTTTTCGCCGGGAATGGTGGCGCACGCTTGTAATCCCCGCTCTTGGGGGGCAAAGACAGGAGGACCACGCAGGTTTGAAAGCCAGCCACGTGTGCTGGCTTAACAGACCCTGTTTCCAAATAAAAATATAAAAAATAGGTCTGGGAGTGTAGCCCAGAGGTAGAAGGGCTTCCAGGAACCCCAGTACCACAAAAAAAAAAATTTTTTCTATCTTATAACTTGGCTGAAACAGAATTATTTCTAATCAGATGTTTTATATATGGAAATGCTGGTATTCCGCAAATAATAAATAATACACTACACTTGAGTTTGCCCAAATTATAATCTGTAACAAAAGCCATCAGGGGAAAAGCCCAGGAGTGAGGTCTGATGGAAGGAAACAGAGAGGACAGGAGAAAATTTGAAAAAGGGTAAATGAAGGCAAAGAGGGCAATCCTTAAGTCTATCTTCACCACTATTTGTAATCCCATACTTTTCTTCCCCCAAATTTTCTAATAGTCTCTATAATCTCAGCTCAAGTGCCACATCTTATGTCCCTGCGGTGTTAATAGTGTTAAATGCAGTGTTAAATGTTCCTGCATTTAAAAAATGAATTATACTTTTTTACCTTATATTACAGTGATTTTTACAGACCACTTCCAAGGGTCACTAGAAACAAAGGGTAAATTATTTTATAAGCAAGCATTTCCAAAGAACATTCTTACTATGCAAACAATTCCTTGTAATTTTTAAGTAAGGCTAATCAGAGCCTTAAAGGAAGAGTTCATACTGAGCTTGGATCCATCTTCACACGCAATAAACTCTGATGATGTGACAAACAAAAATGGTTTGATGTCTTTTCCTCCTCATCCACTAAACATAATTCTACTACTCAGAATCGAAAATATACACATCCTGAGTCAGTATTGCAAAGTGTAGGTCAATCATGGGAAGTCAAAAGAAAAGAAATAGCACCATTCATAAGCCTAATGGCCAAGCATGTCAACTGTAGCAACATTTCAGTATAAAAGTCTGAGCAGAATGTTTATTCCCTGATTCTGTGTGTGCATGAGCTAGCCTTCAACTAAAAAAAAAAAAAAGACAGATGGTGGGTTGCTGACTTGTAAACAGTGCTGCCACAGTGGATACCACGAGTTTGACTCTCCCTGGAAATATATCTGCATTCATTATGATGGGTGGTCTTATGAGTGACTGAAGCGCCTTCCTGATTATATGTCCAAAAAGTATTTATGTATGTATAAAAATGAGCAGTTCTCAGGCTTAGTTTCAGTCTTTAATAACTGGAAGCAAAGGACGAGAGGGGAAATAATTAGATCATAAACAGAAAATCAAGTTGTAAATTTTCAATAACTTTTCCATTAGCATAAACTATTTGGGAAAGAAAAGAATAAAGCAGGAAGTACTAGTGTCCCAATGTGTTTGATACTGATGAATGGAATCAAACCTGTCTCTCTATTTGGATCCAAATTGTTGATATCTCAGCTGCAATAGCAACATTTATGCTTCTTTGAAAGGAGATGGTAAGTCTTTAATTATTAAACCAATCGTATTTAGCAGATGGTCAAAGAAAAGTACTTTTTAAAAGTTGCCCAGAGGGTTATATAAACGAACAAGCTAAAACAGCTGGCAGCTGGTGCATGAAATCAATAATGAGAAAATGAGTTCTACTGTATCTTTGTTTTCATTGTCTGCTTGAAGACAGTGAAGGCAAGAGAAAAAGCAAGAGGGGATCAACTTGTGAACTTCACAAATGGGCTGAATGGATTATGTGTATCTAATTAGAAAGAGACAAACCTCCTGGAGTGAGCCTGTAACTAAAGAAATGGTGTGTGTGCATGCACTTGTGAGAATGTGTATGCATGTATCCCCACATGCTGTATGTGGGGAGAGGAATATGGAAATAAAATTGTCATTTCTGACTACTTCAAATATTCAGGTGCAGATACTGCATTGCTCATTTTACAGCCTGAGAAAATATAAATTGCACTTAGAGCCAATACTTTGAGATACAGAATAAAATATCAATGGAATAATGATTGTTTGAATATTGATGGTGTTGTGCACTTGTTCTTTTAGAAAACATCATTATCATTCTGAACTACATTTGGATATGAGACTATGATGCACCAATAAAAGTATATAAAAATAAAATTTCTAGAATTAAAAAAATCCCCTGCTGAGCAGCATAGAATCTTTCTGAGACCAAGTAGTAAATACTTTTCTGTTATTCTTTCACACTGATAATTATTCAGGAAGAATTGCAAAGATAGCTGTACGTGGGAAATAAATTGTCCATGAAAAGTTTATGTCTGGAGAAAACTAAACTTTTAGAACATAAAATTAAAATATAAACTAAAACATATAAAAGTACACTCACTTTTCTAGCCTTGTAATATAATGAAAAATGACTGTTGATGGTTATTTATAAAGGCACAGGGAGTATACTCAACTCAAAAATTAAATCATCATGTTCCTAATTATTGTATGTGGTCACATTTCTCTCCTCATTTACATATGCATATACATTTGGTGATGATTTTGTATTTTGAGATATAAATTCTACATTTTAATTAATCTTGACCAGAGAAATATTATTTGAATTAGAATAAAGGAAAAACACTATAAAAACTTCATGAACTGAGGCTTCACATATATTGTTGGAAAATAAGAAACAGATTTGCAGTATAGAGATAGCACATGCTGTTATAGCCTAAGTCAGCTGTTTTATTTTATTGGACTTTACCTTAAGATGAAAGGGGTACATACCACTTCAACTCATGCTGTTTTATTTTATAGGAGTTTATCTTCACAATCAAATGCTACTCTCAGCTCTAATTTACATCTGCTTTTTATTATAGTGAGTGAACAGTTTTCTGGGAAATGAGAAAATCTGAATTTGTCCTGTGATATGGAAGTGACACTTCCTGCAGGTAGTGGGGGTAGAGCAAAGCAATTAACAAAATTTTATTTTCATCAGAGAATGTTCGCTATTGCAAATAAAAATCTGGCCTTCAGCCTGCATGGAAGGATGGAAGCAGGACAAATTTTATACGCTCACAAGTAGTTAGGCAGATGATTGTCCAATGTGTAATAGTACTCCTGTAAATATTTTTTTTTTACCATCAAAGCAGTTTTGACATTATAAGACCTGAAAAAGAGCAATGTCTTCTTTGATGTTACTGGCACTTAGATTTTAATGTCATCACAGTCTGGCATTTTAAAAAAATGTAAACAGTGGTTTCTCAGCAGCCAAATTTACCTTCTGTTATTCACACAGATCCCACATAAATAAAACACAGCTATCACTTTTGTTTTTTTCTGCTGTCCAGTAATATTTATTCTCAATCATGTAGTATATGAAATGCAGATTAATGGCACCAAGTATTATCGTTCCTGTTCTTTTATTTAGGGATCTTGAAATAAGCTTTTGAAATGCTGCTTACAGCAAAACTGTAAACTGAAATGAATTAGAAAAAGAAGCAAGTGTTATTTTTCCTGTTCATTTATTTAGGGCTCTTGAAGTAAATTTTTGCAATACTGCTTGCCACAAAACAGTAAGTAAAATACAGTATAATAATATATGACTATTTTATTTTGTAAGGGAAATGTCTGCTTTCTTAAATAAGCAAGAATTTTGCATGGACATGGCCTGGCCTCATCAAGTGGTCCCTATGACTTGGGACCACATGATCCTTGTGTTTTAAAAGAAAATTGATTTTTTAGTAACACCAAATAAAATTTGAATGCTAATGGCACATTACTATCATTTCTACATAGTGATAACTTTGAAAATATTTTCTTCCTTCTTGCTATGCTTACTTCACTGCTTTTTCTTACTTTCTCTTCTTTCTTTTCATTCCTTCTTTATACTTTGCTCCCTTCCTCCCTCCATCTTTTCTTGTCATTCTTTCCTTCCTTTTCTCTTCCTTCCCTCTACTTTTTCTGCAATGAGTTTAAAAGTAGAATTTAATCTATGTCAGTAAATCAATTGATAAATGAAAACAGTCTTTATTCTTACCTTTCATCATTTCATGTGTGAGATATTAAACTCATGGGGCTATTCAAATGTGGTTTATTGGCTATTTAAAAAGAAGGTGTAACAGAACCACAATACCGATTTCCTGAGCTCACAAGGACAAAGAAACCACAGCTAACATATCAACTTCATCTGCATAAGCACATTGATCCCCAGCAACCTTGATCAGTTAATTAAAGTTAAATTTAGGCTTGAAATTACCTTTTTTCATGGAAAGGGGAGAAACACTGCATAGGAAAGTAGGAAGATAGCTTGAAAGGCTTAATGATCTAATATAAGGGGAAAAGTAAAACACTTAAACCATTTACTTTTAAAAATCTTTGGAATTTCTGATCATAACTACTTTAGAAACACCAAAGTACATCAGCAGTAACATGAAATCCGGAATGCAAAACACCTCACAGTTTTTACAATGTAATACTCATTGAGGGTATTGAGATTGATTCCAATTTATTGGCCTAGAAATAAAAGCCTCTAAAAAGTAGTCCACCAGAAGAAGTGGGTAAGATGTAGGTGTGCTGCTTTGCAACAATAAGGGAAAATATACGAAGATGTAGTAGAAATGTTCAGACTTATCACCACAGACACTTGCACAAAGAAATATGATAAATATGTTTGTAGGTGAAAATATATATCTGCAGGATTATAAAAAATTGATTGTAGGTAAGAGCAAAAGAAGTTCCTAATACTGTAAAAAGAGCTACATCAGGATGACAAGTAAGAAAATAAAACTCAAAAATTTAACTAAAGCACTATAGAATAAAGTTGGTAAGTCTTGTCGATATACTGGCTGAGCACAAAAACAAGAATCTAAAGATAAGATTCCCAGCTAGAGAACTAGAAAATTATTAATGTAAAAGAAATGAAACAAGAAAATCAAAGAGAATCTCAATTTTCACCATGATGTGCACACACACACACACACACACACACACACACACACACAGTCTTCTAAGTACCTCTGATTGAGTCTATATCATTAAGATCTTGCAGTTTGCTCCTTCTTTCCAAAGTGTTCTTCCATTGCTAGGCTTTATAAAAATAATGACCTAAGTTTGCACTATATGTCCTTTCTGTACTAGATGGTATAATTATTTGAAATTACATCTTTCAAGGACATCAATATGATGTTTACAAATAATTTCTCTGCATTTCACCTACTAATCCTAATGATGAACCCACAATGAGCAGGTAAATCCTTAAGTCTCTAAGTCCAAACTCTAATATAGAATATGCCATAGGTAGGCTGGGCGTGGTGGCGTACACTTGTAATCCCCGCACTTGGGAGGCGGAGACAGGAGGATTGCACAGGTTCAAAGCCAGCCTTGCTGGCTTAAGAGACCCTGTTTACAAAATAAAAAAGTATAAAAATAGGTCTGGGAGTGCAGCCTGGAGGTACAGGGTTTTCAGGAACCCCAGTACCACCAAAAAAAAAGAAGAAGAAGAAGAAGAAGAAGAAGAAGAAGAAGAAGAAGAAGAAGAAGAAGAAGAAGAAGAAGAAGAAGAAGAAGAAGAATATGCCATAGGTATTATTATCCCTTTAATTGTTATCCTGGCTTTTACTGCTTGGGCTCCATTCTTTCTTTTCTTCTAGACAATAGTTAAGAGTACCAGAGTGACAAGTAAGCCTTTAATGAAATAAGTACCTCTTCCATTGAAAAATGATTAGAAGTCTCTGGTGATATAGTTTTACTAGACTTTAAAGATATGGTCCTGGGAAGATGTTGCAAAAGGACACTGATGTCGCAAATATACCAAGATGAGTAGCTGATAGGATGAAGTCTCCAATTTCTTGGTCAAGGCTATTGATAGAAACTTACTATCTTGATTACAAGAAACAGATCCCTACACAACTAATTCTAGTAATTTGTAAACTCAACAGCTATTCAATAGATGCCGACTTTTTCCACTCAATACTAGATATTTGATTGGTATCGACCTTCTGGATAAAGAATGAGCCAGCCAGCAAGCCAGCCAGCAAGCCAGCCAGGCGTGATGGCGCATGCTTGTAATCCTGTGCTTGGGAGGCGGAGACAGGATCGCACAGGTTCAAAGCCAGTCTCTCTGGCTTAAGAGACCCTGTTTCCAAATAGAAATATAAAAAATAGGCCTCTGTGAGTGTAGCCCAGAGGTAGAAGGGCTTCCAGGAACCCTAGTACCACCAGAAAGAAAAAGAAAAGAATGAGCCAGTATCCAAACCCAACACTAATATAAGGCACTAATATAAGACACTAATAAAGGGCAATGATCTAAGCCAAATATCACTTGTTGAGTAAAAACATATTTTATAGATGTGTTCTGAACTATGCACGTGGTAATATGATGAAATTTGTAAAAATCCCTTAAAATGTTGGCAGCTACTTAAATATAATCTACAATTTATATTAAATTACTTTGTGTGACTAGCAAGTCCTTGATGTAACAAATAATTTTTAATGTTTGTCATCAAGGTATTTCATGTCCTATTTTCAAGAGTTTCATTTAATTCATGAAGGAAAATAAGGCAGCTACTCATTGGGGCTATGTATTATATTAGCATTTAAAAAGAATTTCTAAGAAAGGAGCTTTGAAAACTATTAGAGAGTGTTAGTTTCATCTCATCTCTTCCCACTTAATTTCCAAGCAACCTTGTACCAAACTTGTGGTGCAGGGATTAAAATTATGGACAGTTAAGCCAGAACTGGAAATTTATTCAGAATCCCATATCCTCCACTTATTAGTTCCGTGACCAAGTATTTGGTACTCTTGTGCCTCAGTTTCCTGATATGTAACCTGGGAATAGTAATGGGTCTTTTTTTTATAGAGCTCTTGTCTATGGTGAGTAACTTAAAAATATGTTAAAGTGCTCAAGTTAGTGCCTTGCACATAGTAAAGAATAAAAGTGCCTGTTATCATTATTCTGATAAATCAAGCATAAATAAAGATGTAAATGAATTTGTTTTCTTTTTCATTTGCCACAGAGGAATAGAATGCCTATAAATCTGCTTTATTTAGTAGATGGGACTTCAAATTTTAAAAGTGCACACTGGTAATTAAATTTCTTTCATTTGATTTCATATAAGGAATAATTTATTGACAACTTGGTATTATAATTGATCTTTGAGCAATGGTAACATAAAGATATTTCTTTCTTTTTTATGCCAAGTAGTGAAACTCATATTTATATTAACTTCAATTTAATTTAAAACAAATTATCAAAGAGCAAACATTTTGATCAGATTGATCTTACAGAATCTCATATATCTTTACTTTCTCCCAAATATCTATTGATCTTTAATCAGTATTAAGAAAAGAATAGTATATAAATAAATGTCAAGCTTATTTAAGTCATCAATGATACTTTTTGCCTCTGTTTCAATTTGTGCATTAGTTACTAATACTCATTGTTAGCTTTAGGATCTCTTCACCACCCCCAAGTTTCCAATTCAGATGAAATAACCACACTTTCTACTGTTAAGAGTTTGGGGTCAACAAGGTTATCCCTTTCCATAGACTCACTGAAGAATTCACACACAGGAAGTAAGCTTGTACTGCAGTTTTCCTATAGGAAAATGGAGATTTTCTATTTCATAGCCTTTTAAATTTAATGAGCAGCATCGTTTTTGTAAATGTTCATGATTTTAAAATATATTGTTGTTTCGTGTTTTAAGTTTTTTATTTGAGGATCCAGAAAACGAGATTAAGTGGTCATTTCTAAACATCAAGGCTTTACAAATTGTAAGTCAACAGGAAAAAATGAAAATATAAGAGGTCTACATCTAGAACCATTAAACCATAGAGTAGTTTAATCCCTGAATTTTGAATATTCTAAATCACAAGATACTTTCTCTGTGATGTTGTCTTTGCCCAAGAGTTAATATATTATCAGCTTACAAAGTATTACTCATAGCAAAAGATCAGTGGAAAACTTACAAGCATAAATTACTTAGAGCTTGAAGTAGTAGCATTCATCAAAATAAAACATATGCATACAAACATGAATGCCTTTCATACTCCCAATGTACTTTTCCTGTAATATAACCTTATACATTTAACGGGATGAAACCAATTTGTTCTTGCACTGATGGAATTCTCTAATATGCCATTATGAAATTTTAACCTTCTACTGTTCTAATTAAACACTAAAATCAAAGAAATATTCAGAATTTAAATCTGTGTTTTATACAAAAAATTTTTCAGTTTAGTATAATTTTTATAATAATAGTTAATTCTCTGATGATGACAGTACATTTTTCAAGTCTCTGTGACATAGAGGTGTTAGTGTTATATGTCTATAACATTTCCTTTAAAAACTAAAAATGTATTTTATGAATACACACATACAAACATAGTACTAGAGAACATACTATAGTTATTAATTTGCAGATTGACAAACTTACTAAGAAGCTGAACTTAATGGTTTGGGTGGGACTACAATCAAAATCCGTCTCACTTTAGGAATTAAAATATTTTTTGATATACACTGCTAAACACTAGATCTGGTAACATATAAAAATAACAAAGAGCTAGAAGCAGGATGCCAAATAATTATTATCCTTACAAATAATTTAGTATCCTGCAAATAGTATTTATCATCTATATAATACTGATCTCAAAAAACATCAAGGCATTCTAGAAACAAATCATTCCATTTGTCACAAAGATAAAGTGAAGAATAAATAGCCCAGAGCAGCATAGCATATACACCAATATGCCATAAAATTTTACCCACCAGCTCAGTGACTATAGAATAATAGGTACAAAACAGGATCAGCATTACAATGAAACCTTGCTAGCTCTACTGTTTAGGCAAATATGAGCTTTCATTTCTCTTATTTTCAAGTTAACTAATCATTAAACAGAAAACTTCCATTTTAATAAAACACTATTTCCAACTGAGTTTTATTAGCTGAGATAGGAAATATAATTTTCTTGTTTTTATCTCCGGGATCAGAACCTCCCAAGACATTTTGGTGCTCACTCTGTATGTGTAACATCACTAATCTAAGCACCTGCAGGTTACAGAAGGGTGAGATCCTGGAACAGGGCCATGTCTCTTTGTTCACCTTCCCAAAACACACCCAGCACACATATTTCACGTTGAAGGAATTTACACCTATACTATGTTTTTAATATCAATCTATGATTTTTGTGGTAGTTATTTTATAGCAAATAACATGTACAATCAGTACAAATATTAATAGTTGCCATAATAATTCTCTTATGTGTACATTCTCCTGCCTCATAACCCTTATGTAAGAGTAGAGTTTGGATAAAATCCCCTATATGCTAGCAATATCAGCCTGGAGAACAACTACCTTCAGAGATTGACATTGTGGTTTAGAGTGTTTAAAACTGCAAAGATAAAGGTAATATCAAGGTTTCAGAAAGGGAATCTTGTCTTGTTATACAAGTAACCTTGCTGCTACTTTAGAGCCCAGTTGTCATCAAGCAGTATAACTCACTGCATTTGGTTAGTTTCTGTTTATGGGAATCTTGTGACAGCCTTGCCTTTTGTTACTGTCTCAATGGCAGTAAGTTGCTAAACCTTTAATCCAGTGATGTATGACAGCAACAACTATTTGCTTTGACATGTACAAACACTATGGTGGAACAGGTAGGCTTTCAAAATAGCTTTCTGAGTTCACATACAAGGCTGGAATTTTACTCGTTACAGTCCAAATGGTTTGAATCACATTTCTGGAGTGAAAAATATATTTCTCTTCTTCCACTCTCAGATTAACAATGAAATCGTGACCATTTAAATAAAATTTCAAGTATAAATAGATACTTAACGGAAATGAATTCTGCACATTTGAAATCATGTTCTCTATACATATTCAAGTTATGATAGAGATTTAATTCACATGGTCATATTCAAAAGAATCTAATAATCCACTTCTAGTCACAACATTTGCCTAAAAGGAAAATGCTTTTTTGTTATTTCTTAAGTTCCCATGTGTTATTTTCTAAAGGTACAACAAGTCTGCTTGCATCATAAAGATATGCCATCCTTTCCTCTATCTAAAGATACAAATTAAATACCTTGATTATCTAGAAGTCAATTAGCTACTGTAGTCAATTAACAGCATTTATTTAGTTACACATTATTGTTGGCAGAAAACATTTAAATGTTAGTAAGAGGTATTATACTTTAATTATTATTTTTACTATATCACTAATTTCCAGACACAATGTAGAATACAGCAATATCAAGCTGTTATCCCTGCTATAGTTTTATTTATATTACCATACAATCAGAACTGATGAATAAAATAAGGATTTGGAGGTTCTAAGACATCAATCACTCAAATAAGTCTATATTTATGTTTCCTTTACTATTCTACTTATACCAATAAACAGGCCAATATGTATTAAGGTTATTTTCAACAGGGATTAATAATATAGAATTTTATTATCTCCAATCAGTTACAATCTCCTTATCTTACAAATTTTGGGAAATCCATTTTACTTTATTTCTTTATCCTGTTTCTGCAGTACTGGGGAAGTAATCTGGGGGCATTCTACCTCTGAATTACACCCACAGCCCTATTTTTTATTCTTTATTTTGAAACAGGGTCTCACTGAGTTGCAAAGGGCCTTAATAAGTAGCCGAGGCTGTCCACTCACCGACATCCTCCTATCTCCGCCTACTGAATGCTGGGATTACAAGCATGTGCCACCATGCCTGGCATTCCTTTATCTTTTTTAAACATTTATTGGCATATTGTAATTAAACATCTAAGAGAGGTTCAGCAGCATAGGAACAGATATGCACACAGGTCCTTTTGTGTTTCTCTTCAAGTCTCACCTAGCTATCCACTCTTCCCCATACACACACAACAAGTAGATTGGTAGTGCTTTCTTCATACATGGACATAGCACAATTTGAACTGTTTTTTTATCAGTTCATCCCTCTCCCCTAACCACCTCTCTCCCCCATCCCCTTTCCCTATTCTACTGGTCACTCTCCTCAATTATCCAAAGACCCTTTTGTTTCCTATTTCCCTCTAGCTTCCACATATAAGAGAAAACATTTAATCCTTAAGTTTCAGTGACTCACTGATCTCAGTTAACAATTTTAAATTAGTCAAGATATCTGGTGTAAGCAATCTACATTTTACAGAAGCTTTCTTGTTTATAATAAGATTTGTTCACAAATGTGTGGTATGTTCCAAGTTGGTTTCTATGCGGAAAATATATGAGATTTATTCTCTTTATTACACCCAGAATTAATGACAAGAAGTCTCTCACCCAAAACAAATATTCTGATTAGTTTAATGCCATATGCCTGCTCAAGAAATTAAAATTGTGCCATTCTTATTTGAGCCACCAGTGACGACTATTCTGAAAGTGTAGTTTTCTCCATTTTCTAGAAAAGTCAATTCCAAACATCTTTCAAACACTAAACTAAAATAAAACCATCCCAAAGGAGTTCCTAAACACAAGAATTCTATAACAACAACAACACTGTAAAAATCTCAATACTTAGATCAATGTCAATGGTGGTTTGCCATAAATACTAGTGAATTTGGTTGGGGCTCCAAATCCCACTGGCTGCTGATAGGCTATCATCAAATGAAAGTCCCATAACATATTCTAAAATAATGTCATAGGTCTACTATTATCCTAGAGGACCATCTCCTCTTCAGTTGTCATCCAGTAAACGGAATGCTCATAGACTTAGCCCCCTGTTCAAGCAAAATCAAATCCAAAGTTCACCAGTATTCATACACGACAAGGTCAGAATTTTTTTTAAGAAAGAAAAAAATTCTTTGATTAATGCTGAGAGCTGCACCATGTTTAGACAGGGTCGTGACCCCAGGCATCCATTTAATCAAATTTCTCTGCTGCCTGTCCCAGTGGAGCCATCTCAACAAGAAACTCTCTCAATGAAAAGGGGGGAGGGGCGAAGCATACTTCAAATCTCACATTGTTTACATGCTGTTAAGTAATTATTTCACTCTTCCACCCCCACTGGCCATCAACAGACAAGTCACCTCCTTGGAGACTCTGAAAAGCCTATTCAGCGGTATATAGCTCGTTTTGTGTTTCCCTCCCCTTCATAGTGAAACTTACTGCTTAGCTTAAAGGCTTCTTTGTGGATACTAAAGTATACTCTGTCTGTGCTAATGATCTCACTAATTATAAGTATATTTATCATATAGATACTCAGCTTCTCTTTGTTTCTCAACTATGCTAGGGCAATCATTTCTGCATAGTATCTATACCCCTATCATATCACTTCAATCTTTCCTGATGAATACCACTCTACACACACACACACACACACACACACACACACACACACACAGTAAAACCTGTTTTTATAAAGGAATTGCATCATTGTTGAAGTAGTCAAGTTATTTTTTCAGGAGTTTTCAATAATACTCTGATCTTTAATTCAGCTTTTCTTCAGGGCAAAGAGCAGAAATGAGACACATAGATAATAAAGAATTACAGTTTGCCTTTATTTAATAGCTCTATCAGTCAGAGTAATAGAGATGGATAAAATGCTAACCTATTCACCCAACCTTTTCTAATTGCTCTCCTAAAAAGCAAGAAGGGAAGTAGGAATGAGAATGAAAGGTTTATATCTAATTGTAGTTCAGGGATTAAAGGAAAGTGGCTTGAAAGCTAAGTAGAGGCAGAACCCTACAAAATCCAAATGGAAGCAGACTACAGAACACACCATGTTTAGAAACCTCTGGCAAATCTGAAAAGCAGAAATCCCAGTCCTGAAAAGGCTATTTTTATTTCTGATTTTATTCATATATTTTTTCTAATTTCTACTGAAGTAAACATATTTAGATCATTATATTCATCTTGAGAAATAGAGAAAAAAAGTTCAAAAATATTTATGGTTAAAGAATAAAATTCAAGGGAATAATTCAATGACCTCTTAAAAATTTAAGTGAGCACTTTTACATATATTACGTCCAATTTTTTTTTTTCTGGTCAATGATCACCAATAAAAATAAAATTCTTCAATGACTCCCCCAATAAGATGCCCCTAATATTATATTAGATTATTAATATTAAGCTCAAAAGTACAATTCATGCTTTCATGCTTATCTACCTAGAAATATAATATGTAACAAGCAGCTGGACCAGAATTTCTATGCTGTTGGTCCATGTAAAACATCCATTATCAAAAAGAAAAAAATACCCAAACTTTGTGCACATAGATTAATAGTTAACAATTTTTATGTGAATGAAATTATTTTTGTGTCTTCATGTGTAGCTAGAGTAAATGATATTTCCAACAATGAAAAAATAAATAAGAAAGTAGACTGAGAATTAAAGTAAGTGAAGATGAATAAAACAAATATTATGAGAACTGGAAAAGTCAGTAAATGATAAAGAAAAATTTAGAAATACATAAATGATGATTTAAAATATAAAAATAATAACTGAGTGCTATTGGGGGGCATGATATGATCCATATACTCCTGATACTATTGAAGATAGATGAAATGATTAACAAAGGAAAATTGAGGAGAATAAACTTGATGTGCCAGATAGATCACTGGGCTTAATCTCAAAAGATAGTTTCCAGTGACTATTGTGACATATTTGAGCTACCAGAGGCAAATCATTTCACTTTTTCTAGATTTTCATTTCTCGTCTATAAAATAAGAGTTCTAACTAAAAGTTTTCTGATTTCCCCCAGTGTTTTCAAACACAGTTACAATTTTGAGAAAACTGAAAGGACTGAAAATTTTTAATGTCTGCATTACTGATTTTTCCTTTTTCTTACACATATGAGAGCTTCATTCTATAACACATTTACTTTTTGTGTGTGTGTGTTACTGGGAATGGAACCCAGAGGCCTTCTACCTCCGGGCTACACTCCCAGACCTATTTTATATTTTATTTGGAAACAGGGTCTCTTAAACCAGCTGAGGCTGGCTTTGAACCTGCGTGATTCTCCTGTCTCAGCCTCCCAAGTGCTGGGATTACAGGCATGCGCCACCACGCCCGGCTCCATAACACATTTACTATCATACTATATTTTCAATAATGAATTGATTCACCAGAAAGTAAAAGGGGAAGGAAGGAAGGAAGGAAGGAAGGGAGGAAGGAAGGAAGGAAGGAAGGAAGGAAGGAAGGAAGGAAGGAAGGAAGGAAGGACTGAAGGGACTGAAGGCAGTCAGGCAGGCAGGTAGGTAGGTTGGCTGGCTCAACCTAGCATTTCTTTTTTGCTACAAGTTTATCAAAGTTTAGACTGAAAGACTGGCTTAAGAATGATATATTTCTATCTTTATTTTTTTAATACTAGGGATGGAACCCAGGGGCATTTTACCTCCAAGTTACATCCCCAGTCCTATTTTTTATTCTTTATTTTGAAACAGGGTCTCACTGAGTTGCAAAGGGCCTCACTAAGTAGCTCAGAAGTGCAAACCCCAATCCTCCTTTCTTGGCCTCCTAAATCCTGGGATTATAAGCCTGTACCACCATGCCTGGCTAACACAAGAATCTTAAAATAAAAAGATGGTATTTATATTTAGCATTTCAAGATTCATCATTCATTTTTTAAAATGCCCAAAATATTACATAGTAAAAACTGAAGGAATGTTTGGTGGTGTCTTGAGTAAAGAGAAAGTACAACATCCTTCGGGTTGCTTTCCTAATTTGGATCTAGTAGCAGAGAACTCTTATTGTTAACAAAAAAAAAGCAATTTGTGTAATTTTGTCCTTTGGGGTTTTCATTTACTTAATTTCAAACACATATTTCATTTTCATCCACTCACACAGATTTGAATGTCTATGATGGCACCTGGCACACAGCCAGTTCTTGAAAAGTAAATGAACAAATGGATGGTTGGTTGGTAGATGAATAAGTGCACAGATGAACAGTTATTTCTTTCACCTAGCTTCTTCACTAGTCACAAAAGTTAGTGCTATTTGAAATTTCTCTGAACACATCCAACCTGAAATTTACTTTTATATTATCTAGAAAGCAAAATCCCTAAAGGAATCGATTTTGAAAAATGGAAACAACAGCCACAGATCAAACAACACCAAGCAATACTAGTCACTCATCTTCTGGGTAAGTGCTGAACCCTGGAAAATTCAAGGAAGCAGCCTGGCAAAGGGTAAAATTGAAATTCTTATACACAAATACTTGATATTTGTTTTATATGCATTACTCAATGAAGTTCTCCAACAACTCATTTAGGAATACATTATTAACCCAAATTTTAAAAATGTACAACACTGAGGCTCAGAAAAACAGCTATTTACCCAAAATCACAGCTACTGAGTGTCTAAGTAAGAATGAGACCTACATCTATTACAAAGTTACAGCTTTTTCCAACATAATGCAATAATCTATGCATAAGGATCAAACTATTCACCTTGTTATAATTTTAGAATTTGCCTCAATGAAGCAACATTTTACTTATTTAAACCTAGGCTTTTTCTCTTATTATCAGTTCACAATAACAGCATCTAAGTTTGGAAATGTTAGCAGGGTATGGTGGCACATCTCCGTAATCCCAGTACTTGAGAAGCGTAGACAGGAGAATAGCAGGCTCAAGACAAACTTCAGCAACTTAACAAGACCTTGTTTCAAAATTAAAAATAAAAAGGGCAAGGGGTGTAGCTCAGTGGTAGAATGTCCCTTGATTCAATTCCAAGAACTACAAAAAATGTTGCTATGTAGTAACTGACCTCATTAAAACAACACCAAGGTGACTGTATAACATCCTTATCAAATTCTGAGATGGGTTGGGAGGCACACACTTGTAATTCCAGCATTTGGTAGGCTGAGACAGGAGGTCACAGGTTTCCAACATAATGCAGTGAGACTCAGCCGGACGTGGTGGCTCACACTTGTAATCCCAACACTTGGGAGGCTGAGACAGGAGAATTGCACAGGTTCGAAGCCAGCCTCAGCTACTGAGTGGGGCTCTCAGCAACTCAGTGAGACCCTGTTTCCAAATAAAATATAAAGTAGGTCTGGGAGTATAGCCTGGAGGTAGAAAGCCCCTGGGTTCCACCCCTAGTGCCACAAAAAAAAAAAGTGAGACTCATTTGCCTAGTGAGACTCTGATTCAAAATAAAAATAAAATGGGGCCGGGAGTGTAGCTCAGAGATAGAATGTCCCTGGGTTTAATCCCCAGTATCACCAAAAATATTACCATGGAAATTAAATTAAAATAATAAATAATAAAATAAAATGCTAATTATGAATATTTCAATTAAAATGGATCCTAACCAATTGTATAACCATATTTGATTCAACCCTCAAAAATCGATGAGTCCCCAGTATCAAATTGCAATTCTGCAAGAGAACTTCCAAGCAGAATCAGATAGTGCATTACGGGTATGCTTTTGAGTCATCCAGGGTGACATAAAAATGCCACTGGAATATCCTAATTAGTCCATCCTCCCTTTCCCTGTGGTTTCACTCATTTTTCTTGAACTTTTGATAGAAGCTGTAGAGTACTCAATTAAGCTGGAGCTCCCAGGCAAGTGCCTGGAGTGCTGACAGTTAGTATATACAGACATGAAAGCCATATGCTTTAGATACGAGATAATCACACAGCGATACACTATAACGGCTCAAGATATAACATCAATCATCTACCACAGTTTTTTCAGTTGACATTGGATCACACTGAAAAATAAAACAGAAAAAAATGCACACATGATAGCTTAAAGATCCCTGTATGAAGTCGTCGAATTCTTACTCTAACCTTAGGAGGCAATTCTTTAATTACCCTGGTTTCCAGATGTAGAATGTGAGATTTGAAATAAATACCCACTTCAGTTGCATAGGTAGTAATAGTAGGACTTGTATTCAAATCAACACGATGTTTTCTCTCAGAGCCTCTGTTTGCAGCCATTTGGTTGAGGAGTGAGGAAGAAAGTGTCCGTGGAGCACAACTTATCCCCATGGCCATTCTTTATGCAGCTTCATCTACTTGGAATGAATCTATTACAAAATATCTGCTTAGTAGGTATTGGATACCTCCTGTGCAATGCCATATTATCTTATAAATCAAATTCACTCTAAACAGAAACATGGTAACCCTGTCTCATCTTAAAGTAAGCAAAACTGCCGGTTACATTTTAGTTTATTTAGAGCTAAGATATTTCAAATTGTGTGTGTGTGTGTGTGTGTGTGTGTGTGTGTGTGTTTTACTGTCATTCTGCCTCTGAGCTATACCCCAGCCCTTTTAAATTATTTTTTGTTGTTTGTTTGAAATAGGGTCTCACTAGCCTACTTCTCTTGCCACTTTGCTGAGGTTATCCTTGGACCTGTGATCCTCCTATCTCAGCCTCACAAGTACTCAGATCACAGGCATGTACTATCACACCCAGTTAAACTTTCTTAATAGATAAAATTCATGCAAGATTCATACCATTAGATTCATGGCACATGCCTGTAGTCCCAGCACTTAGGAGGCTAGGACGGAAGGATTAAAAAATTGGAGGACAGCCTGAACAACTTAGTGAGATCCCCTCAAGTAGAAGGAGGAGTCTGCTTTTGAAAACTCTCATAAACTTATATTACAGAGCTCTTGTCCATTTCTTTTTTTTACATTACCAGGGATGGAACCCAGGGGCAGTGTACCTCCAAGCTACGCTCCCAACCCTATTTTTTTGGTCTTTTTATTTTAATTTTTTTTAACAGCATCTCACTGAGTGGCGAAAGGCCTCCGTAAGTAGCTGAGAGTGTCCACGAACCGCAGTCCTCAGGTCTCAGCCTCCCAAATGCTGGGATTACAAACATGCACCAACAGTCCTGTCCATTTATTTTTTATGACAAAACTTGGTATGAGAGAATAACTTTGTGCCAGATCATAGGACTATTTAATACCAATAAAACTAGACTGGGATTAGGGACATAGCTTCATGGCAGAGTGCATGCTTATCACATGGGAGACACTGAATTCAATCTTTAGCACCACAAAAATAAAAATACAGGCATACATTGATAAAAAAAAGGCTATAACTCAGATCTCTAAATTCCCCACACAGTGCTATTTACCATCTATTGCCCCACAGTATCCCTGGTGGTTTAAGAACATGGACACGTGAACCAGACTGTCTGGGTATTAATTCTACCTCCACAAAATACCAACTATTTACCATCTCCATGCCTCAGTTTCTTCAATCTGCAAAATGAAGATAGAACACTTTCCTTATACCCTTTAGGAGGACCATCTGAGTATATATGTTACTCTTAAAATAGTGCCAGAACATAGTAAACATTCAATAAATATTGGTTTCTATCACTACTATTATTCTTTTTAATTGCAAAACACTGCCAATTCACAACCATATTACCAGTGAGTTCCAAAGACTAGTCTTCTCTAAAGAAGACTCTAAAGATGACTCTAGAGAATTCATTTTCTCTACTGGGAAAATTTAATATCAGCATCCTAGTTATTATATCTGAAATATATAATTAGTTTATCATCTGTAAGCTTTTGCATTCTCCTTTCAAACTTCCCTTAAAAGAAATTATATATTTTAACAGTTTATTAATTTTATTGTCCTGGCAGAGTCTTGGGTATGCCTCCTGACTTTGCAAAACAAAGAGAAAATATTTTATCCCCAGCAAACCCAAGAGTTTTTAATCACATCCAGGAAAAGATATAAAGAATTACAAACAAATCTAAAATGAGAGGGAAAATTGCGAGACAAAAAGGTCTTCTTCCTTCTAAAGAGGAAATTGCAAAGGCATATAATTGATTCTCTATGATTTAGGTCAACAGTAATTCTCTGTGATTTAGGTCTATAGAAATAGTAGCCATCTTAATATACTTCACAGACATTTTCTTTCTTTCTTCCTTTTTGTATGTGGTAGTGAAGATTGATCCTAGGGCATTCTACCTCTGAGCCATACCGCCAGCCCTATATTAGTTTTTATTTTGAAATAGGGTCTAAATTTCTGAGCTTGATCTTGAATCTGTTATTCATTTATCTGAGCCTCCCAAATACTGGGACTATAGGAGTGCACGACCACAGCCAGCTAACATTTTTTCTATATAAATAAATGTCAACCACCAAGTGTAAACTAAATACCTAGATAATTCTTCGTATAAATCTGTTTTTCACCAATTTCTAGAGGAGGCTGCCCTCTTAAATTAATAGGGGGACCTTACAACAGGAAGACATAATATACAAGAAAAATCTACTTTCTAGATTTTTGCAGTTAGGAAATTAAGCTAAACACTAAAATGGTAACTATAGCTATTTAGAAATATATACTTACATGTTTGTTTTAATATAAAAGTGGATGCTCTCTATAAAACATGTGCAAACTGTTTGACTACATCGAATGTGTTCCTGTAGTGTGAGGATTATGATAAAAGAAGAAAGTATATACAGCCCTGTCCTTGGTCTTTCAATTTTCCTGGATGAATTAAATTAAAATATTTAAGCCAAAATTTTTCTCAAGAAAAAGTTTGTGAAGTAATAAGGATGTTAACTACACATTAACACTAGGTGAGGCAGTAATGACCAATTCTCCTTGTTTATCTTAAGGTCTTATAAAATAGCAGAAGACAAAGAAGATTGTAAGTACAGACATAACTTTTGAAAAATTCTAGAAATCCTTCTGTGTCTATGTCATACTGAGAACAATGACCATAATGTAGATATACGGATAAGATAAAAAATTCCAACCATGTAACAAAAATGCAGTTGACAACTTGTATATTAAGCAATTATGACTGTCATTTTATTACTGTTATTAATTTATTAGTATAATTGCAATTTTTTTCAATGTCATAATGTGATAATAAAGGACTTGTCATTACTAAGTTAACCTCCGAACATCTCTGACCTCCAGGGAGGTAGCTGCATGCTTTCAGACCAAAATGAGCTGTCAGTTACCACAACGACATTTTGATGACTACATTATCTTGTAATTAAATGTCTCAACAAACGTCTGCTTTGGATTGACAAGTAGTTAAGACTATCATTGACCACAGGGCAGTTTCTTTATATTTCAAGAATGATTTTTGGCAATGAAAGAGAAAGACAGGTTTAAAAAACTAAAATGTTTTCAATAATATATTTATTAATCTATATTTGGCACCAGTAAAATAAATTTTAACAAACGAATAGAATAATTCTATCATCTACTCCATACCACGTTTTTCCATGACTGAAATAATTGACAGCACAAAAACTGCATGTTTGTACCTGTTTTATGATCATTATTCTTCCTCCCATTCTTGAATCCAATTAATTATTTCAATATTCTAAAGACAAAATAGGTATTGTATGAAACATACATTGTATCCCTTCTCCTTTATCCTGTTTTCATCCTTAATAAATGGGCCACTAAAGGAATCCATTTTATACACTGTTTCATAATACAAACATTAATATTTGCATTGTATGGGTTTGAATGAAAACTTTTCTTCACTGAGGCTAAATATTTATTCTATTTTAATAATTTTTCAACATAGGGAACTCAATGAGCAGAGAAGATAGCAAAAGAAAAATTTCACGTATCATACCTTAAGATTCTCATAATTTATACAGTCAAGTGTTCAAGTATAAAGCCATTGAGAAGTTAAATTTAAGATGACTATCTTCAATTTTATTTTGATCACTTCTATTATGTTAGTAAAACACTCTCTTAAAAATAAAAACTACTTCTATTATGTTAGTAAAATATACTCTTAAAAATAAGACTAAGCCAGGCATTGTGGTACATGCCAATAATCCAGAACTTGGGAAGCTAAAACAGGAGAATCACAGGTTCGAGGACATTCTCAGCAAGTAGTGAGACTTTCATCAACCCAGTGAGACCCTGTTTCAAGATAGAAATAAAATAGAGCTCGGTGAAGACCAATGCCATCAATAAATAAGTAAATAATAAATAAGTAAATTAATTAATAATATTATACAATATATTTATGTAATTGTAAAGGAAACATTTTAAGAAGAATCTTTCATGATTAAAATAAAAGTAACACAAAGTTGAAAATTATACCAGTAAAGTGAAATCTCATTAAAACCCAATATTATCAGTACTAAATTAAAGATAAATTTTTCTAAAACATCATGATGCAATTTTCTTTCACAAAGTAAGTAAAGCTCAGTTGCTTCAAGATTCGTCATGAAGATGATTATATAAAAATATAAAGAGTGATCATCTTTCTGGGTATGGTACCTCATGCCTGTTATCCCAGAACTCAGGAGATTGAGAGGGGAGAATTGGAGGTCCAAGGACAGTCTCTGCAATGCAGCAAGATGCTCAGCAACCTAATGAAACCCTGTTTCAGAATATAAAATAGATATAATAGATATTATAGTATATATCATATATAATAGTATGTTTTAGTGCCAGAAAACTGAACTTTATGGAAAAGTACTTACATGCAAACACATAAATACTTCTAAAAAAGCTTACAGATGATGGAGCCAAATGGGAGATAAATACTGCATATACCCTCATTTTAAGCTAAACTCTATGTGGAACATACTTTTAGGAAATGTTTGTTTCATATCTGAATTAGTACTGACATTTTTTCAAGTTATTAAATAACCTGACTTCTCAAAATGCAAAACAATTTTTGGGGAGGTAGTAACCCTTTCTCTAACTATAGGTTAAACAAACCCTAACCTAAATCAAATTTCACAGCTCCCAGTTATCCTGAATATTCCTTAACTAATCATATCTCAGCACACAGATGTTTATGAAACCCAAATCAATTCTACGGCCAACTTTTATGTAGCAAAGAACTGAGTATCTCCTTTGTATGAGCATTTTCACAGTCACTGCAGACATCAACATGATCCGTATTATATGCACATGTCTCTGGAGATAAGACAGCAGGAGAATGAAATTCGCATGTTGGAGCCAGGAGAATATAGAAAGGAGAACTGCCTCACAGCATAACATACATATCATAATAAATTCCCTATTTATAGACCAAGAAGAGTTGATCCACAGTAACTTAATGATAAGCAACAACCAATATTATCTATGCTTCTTCAAAATTATACTATATATTTACAAATAATATTTGTGTAGCTAGCAAAAGGAAGATAAAATCTACTAAAAAATAAAATACATGGGCACAAAGTAGGAAGTTATTTTAAAAGAGAGGAAGATGTTGACAGAGTAAAGAGGAACTTTCCAACCTCAGCATATCTCAGAAACAAATTAAGAAATAATGCAACTTGCCACTGTACTGCAGTAAGAATATACATTATTACATTTCCTCTTAGCCAATGAAGAGGGTGGAGTGTCCTTATCTTTCAAGAGCACAACTTCACAGTCACAAAAGTACTTACAAATTTAACTGTATTTTTTCCCAAAATATTATGAAAATTGTATGTCTATTTATATATGAAAGGAAGAAAAGTATAGAAAAAATAGAAATTACCCAAGCAAGCAGTTCAAGCTAAAACATTTCTTGCTTTCATTTTACATCGTGCCTCTGAACTCCCAAAAGCATTTTCTACAAAAAATAATTTATTTTTTTAATTTATTTTTTTATTGGTGCACTGTATTCATACATCATATTGGGATACAAACTTTTGTAGACATACATGCACACATCGCCCAGTCAGCCCCCACCCGATCCCCACCCCATTCTCTCCCCATCCCTCCCCGCCATGCTTAGCTTAGTGGTTGACATCTAGTATTATAGCAATTTATCCAAATTTAAAAATGATAATCTCACATAACAGTTTCATTTGTCTGATACCAAGCTTTTGATGACTTAAAGATAACATTTCAATATTTCTTTTTGCTTTCTTTCTTACCAGAGAATATTTTTTTTCTATTTTTTTAGGTGAAACTATCATATATTTATATATTTATAAAATAATAAAAATAATTTATAAACAACAAGAATGACTGATCTAATTAGGTACTTTTCAAAGTTAGGAATATCTTTAGAATAACATTTTGAAAAGAAAAGTAAAGAATTATGTACAAGAATGTTTTGCCTGAATATTGCTTCACTTCTGGCTATTGAAATACTACTACTACAATGACTACTACTACTACATGTAGCTAAATTGTCTTTCAGCTAAAAACTTAAGTAAACTGCATAAAATGTCTTATTATAAAACCTCACAGAGACATTAACAAGAGCACACAGTCATTTGTCTAAGGAACCAGTGATATATAGTCAGAGTAAACAAGAGAACCCAGAGTGACTTTCAAGGCTTTCTTTTAACTATATATTAGTCAAGTGTGCAGGAACAACAGGGAGGAAGCAAATAAAATATCCCATGTTTTCTTAGAATTGGAAAATGTCCTCCAAAAAAATTCAAAGAAGAAAAGGAAACTAGAAGTTGGCCAATATGATTAAAACACTAGTGGAAATTGTGGACTTCACTGTACCAGGCACTTCCACCTAGTAATATTGCAACATCCTGACATATTCAGACTTTAAGATACGGAAGCAAAACCCATGCAAATAACATTATCTGGAACCCTATTACATTCTTGGGTTATTAAATGAATACCTATTATATGGAAATCCATTCATTTAAACTTTACCACTTCAGTACTAAGTAGGCAGATGACAATGAATTCACTACTGGCCACGTCTGGGTAATTTGTTAAATTCTCTTGTAAATTTTAGTGTCCCATTCTTAGAGTGGTGATACAGTCAATTTTCTTAATACATGTTCCCTGGTTTATTCCTGGTGTTTTAATGTAACTATTATTATTTTGGAGGAGTACTAGGGTTTAAACTCACGGGCAATTTACCTCCAGGCTAAACCTCCTGCCATTTTTTAATTTTATTTTGAAACATTTTCAACAATATTCTGAACTTCTAAGTTGCTGAGACTGGCCTTGAACCTCCAGTCTTGTCTCAGCTTCCCTAAAACTTGAATTATAGTTGTGCACCGCCACGCAGAGCCAAGGGTAGTTAATAGTTCTTTTTCCACTATCAAATATGTTTCAGTTTGGAAGATAAATGATGTAGCCTCACTATTAATATTCCATTTGCCATGTATAAATATACACAATTATCTGCTAGAGGAAATATCTGGGCCTTATCCTATATCCAGAGATTATTCCTTGGAAAACAGTATGAGAAAGAATGAAATATTTTCTAAGCCAATATAATATGGTGTGACCCTTGTACATTACCACTTGCAATTCAGTTACCTCTGATTTAACACACTGAACTCATTCACATGCAGTAACGTGATTTAACAGTGATATCTAATCTGACTGACTCCTAATAAATTCTTTTTTTTTTCAGTATTCTTGTCAAGAAGATATCTGAGATGCTCTACGTAAAATGAAACAATAACAACAACACAAAAGCCACAATAGCCAAAATAAGTTCTCAGCAATAACAGCCATACAGGAGGTTAATACCTGACTTCATACTATACCACAAAGTCATAGTAATTTTTAAAAAGCATGGCATTGACACAAAAACACATAGACCAATGTAGCAAAACAAAAGACTCAGAAACAAATCCGCACACTTATAGCCAATGACTTTTTATAAAGGGGTCATAAACATACACTGGATAAAAGCCTCTTCAACAAATGGTATTGGCAAAACTGGTTAACCATATGCAGAAAAATGGAAATAGACCTCACTTTTTCACCATGCATGAGAGTCAATTCAATATGGATCAAATACTTGGAAATTAGAGCAAAGGCCTTGAAGCTCCTTGAAGAGGGCATAAGTTTCACACTTCAACACAAAGGCACATGTAAAAAACTTTCTAACAAAACTCCAAAGGTACAAATAATTAAAAGGAGGATCAAGCCGGGCGTGGTGGCGCACGTTTGTCATCCCCGCGCTTGGGAGGCAGAGACAGGAGGATCGCGCAGGCTCGAAGCCAGCCGCGCACGCTGGTTTAGGAGACCCTGTTTCGAAATAAAAAATGTAAAAAATAGGTCTGGGAGTGTAGCCCGGAGGTAGAAGGGCTTCCAGGAACCCCAGTACCACCAAAAAAAAAAAAAAGGAGGATCAATACATGGGATCGCATAAAACTGAAGAGCTTCTTTACAAAGAAAACTATCAAGGACCTCAGAAGAGAGCTGACATAATAGGAGAACATTTTTGTCAACTATTCCTCTAATAGAGGACTAATATCTAAAATATACAGACAAATTAAACTCAGTGCTAAGAAAATAATCCATTCAAAAATGGGCAAGTGAACAAATAAACACTTCACAAAAGAAATTCAAATGACCAATAAATGCATGAAAAATGCTCAACATTATTGGCAATCAGAGCAATGCAAATCAAAACTACCCTGAGATTTCACCTAACTCCAACTAGAATGGCAACCATTCAAAACACAAACAACAACAAATGCTGGTGAGGATGTGGAGAAGTGGGAACTCTATAACATTGTTGATAAGATCACAAAATTAGTGCAAGCACTTTAGAAAACAGTTTGGGGGATCCTGAGAAGAATGAGAGCAAACCTACCATATGATCCAGCAACACCACTTTTGGGTATCGACCCAAAAGAATGAAAACCAAACTATCAATCTAATGCATGTGTATCTATGTTGATATTCATAGCCTTACAATTTACAATTGCCAAACTGTGGAACCAGCCAGGATGTCAATCAACAGAATGGATTACAAAATTGTGGGATATGTACACAATGGAATTTTACTCAACCATACAGAAGAACAAAATTATGTCATTTACAGGGAAAAGGATGGAACTAGAGAGATTAATCAATCACAAAATGTAAGAAATTGGATGCTTTGCCTAATATGTAGAATCTAGGGAGAAAAAGGGTCATAAGAAGAACTCTAGATGAAGAAGGAGAAACCATAGATGAGCAAATAAGAAGGCCTAACTGGGAGTGATGTTAGGGAGGAAGAGGGAAATTCCCTCATGATGTACATTCACAAACATATCAAAGTCAATAAGTAAGCCAAACCTGAGAAGAAGGGAGGGGGAGGGGAGGGGTGGGGTGGGAATTGGGGAAGGGCTAAATGAGTGATGTGTGCATGTATGCCTCCACCATCTTATACTCCATTAAGATGTATGACTACAAGGCACCGATAAAACATTAAAAATAATATAAAAATATAATCACATGACCACCTATTCCTAGTACAACTAACCTCCTATGATGAGTTTGCTACACGCTTTGGCATTTGGGAATTTGTTCACAGACCAATATAATTGACAAACTAATATTTTTACACTAGAAACAGAAGAGCACTGGCTGTTGCTGTGTAGTAAAAGAATTTATGTCAAATCATATGCATGTATGTCACTACCACTATGAACCGTAGTATGATATGAGACTATAATGTACCGATAAAAGTATAAAAATTCATATTGGAAACCATATATGACCTATGGGCTGTGAACTTGGTCATATCTGTCTCTTGGCCTTTGGATAGAATGCATCTAGAAAGCTAGAAACTACTGTCATCTTTAAACTCCATATTCTGAAAACTGAACTGCTTACCACTCCATTATACAACTATCAGATGGTTGGTATGTGTCACAATGCCTCAACTATTCACATTGCAACATATTTCTATATAGGCATATATTTTTTTCTATGATTCTGAAACCAGAAAGTGTGCTTTCTTATGGGCATGCATGTGTGTGTTATGAAATGTGTGTGTATGTGTGTATATATATATGTATATATATATGTATATATATGTGTATATATGTGTATATATATGTATATATATGTATATATGTATATATATGTATATATGTGTATATATATGTATATATGTGTGTATATATATGTATATATATGTATATGTGTGTATATATGTATATATATGTATATATATGTATATATATGTATATATATATATATATACATACTCTGATATCCTGTTTACTGGTTCAGTAACTTCCAATGAAATACTGCCAGTAATATATAATATTTTATCTTCTGTTTTCAGTCTCTGTAGATCCAGCATAAGCCGAATTTTCAAGACTGATCTACTATAATAATATGAATAAACCTAGCAAAATATAATATATATGTAAGGAGTTTCATGAGATCCCTTTAAGAATGATTTTAAGCAAAGTGATAGCTATTTGTAAAACCTGAAAAACTACCTAAAATCGAAAGGATTCCATAATTATACAGTTTCTATACAAAGAAAAAGAAAACACAGAAACAGGAAGTATCTAATAAAAACATGATAACATGTTTTATATAAATTTATGAGACACTGCCATTAATTCTTAAATATTATAGGCAAATTCAGATGTGGGATCTCCTAAGAACTAAGCTTAAATTTGATTTGTATACAAATATAAATATATGTCAAACATCATGAATTAAGATATTAACTTATACTTTCAAAAATAATTTTTGGTAAAAAAAAAAAAGTTGGCAGCTGGGCGTGGTGGCGCACGCTTATAATCCCAGCATTCGGAAGGCTGAGACCGGAGGATCGTGGTTCGCGGACAGCCTCAGCTACTTAGTGCGGCCCTCTGCAACTCAGTGAGACCCGGTTTCAAAATAAAGAATAAAAAATAGGGCAGGGGGTGTAGCCCGGAGGCTGAATGCCCCTGGGTTCCATCTCCCAGACCTGAAAAAAAATAAAGTTGCCTTGGGATGATGTAGCTCAGTGGTAGAGCTTTGGTTGCCATTTCCAGCCAAAAATAAGTTAAATTATTATTCTACCAAAATGCTAAATGAAATATTCTACATTAGTATCAAACTATCATTAAAATATAAAATTATTTTTAAAAGACAGTATCAGAACACAGTCCTTATATTAACTTTGTGTAATACCATAAATAAGTTTTAAG
Organism: Muscardinus avellanarius; assembly: GCF_963383645.1. Taxonomy (NCBI): domain Eukaryota; kingdom Metazoa; phylum Chordata; class Mammalia; order Rodentia; family Gliridae; genus Muscardinus; species Muscardinus avellanarius. The sequence goes on along the minus strand of NC_137792.1, from coordinate 119,265,105 downwards.
TTATATAATGATGATTTTACTTATAAACTGCTTATCACCTATGTAAACCGGGAGGTGGGGAATTACCTGGTGTTGCAATGTATTCAACCCAACCGGTTTAGACTTTTCAACCCTCACTTGCTGGGATCATGTTCTCTAAAGTACACCAGTAGAAGTATGCAAAGCTAACTGTCATGTAGTTTTACTATGTCCTAGTGTGGTGCTTTCAATATTCTGTGCCACATGATTATTTCAAGCTCCAAATTCCTTTATATTCTTTGAAGATGAGTTTATACTTTTTGTTTTTAAATAATGAATTATTCCTTGAACACCCCCAAACCTACCAGTGCTATATGCCACAGTACCATTATAGTAAAAATGTGAACATGATTTAAAATATAAAGTGTCAGCTCATTCTAAATTGATCCTAAGACAATGTGCTCAGGTTGGCTAAAAAAATGGTACCCCTAAATCTTCTGGGCCAGTATATTCAGACTGAGCGATCAGTTTTATAATTATTTCCATACAATTTTAGAATGAGTCCTGGATCAAATTGCTTCCCACTTGTTCAGAATGAAGTCAGCCAGAATATACAATACATAGGTGCTAGTACTGCTTCCTACTTAAATGTAGGTTTCCGCCATTTAGAAAAGTGCAGTGATTCATCAGTAATTTAACCCATAAGTATTTGAAGGATGGAGAATACCTCTAAGGGGCTGTTGACCTTCAACAACCAAAGGAACTGGCACTCTAGCTTCAGTCAATATATATTTATCTTTCTGTTGGGACTATTACAACTGTGCAAGTAATGCTGACCTTGAAACTTCCAGCACAGGATACACACAAATAATGATCCCTAAAGGAAAAATATAAAAATACCTAAATAGGATACCCAGATTTAAAATGTACATTCTATAAAGATCAAAATAAAGTATCTGGCCACTCAAATCACGTCTAAAATGGATAAACATATTTCTGTGATCCACTAATTTGCTCTTGGATACATGTTTGGGCATAAATGCAATAGACCAGAATCCTAAAATTTTGGAGTTCTAAATATTTCTGATTTTCCCAAAGGTTGGTGATATGAAGACTCTGGTTTGTTTACAGATGAGCTAATATTAGCTTATACTATATATCTCTCAGATGTCATTATGCCCTTAATTGACTGACTAAATGTTGATATGCTGAAACATTCAACTATTATGAATTTTATCTAACATTATATTTGCTTCAAAGGAGATATTCTTCTTTTGACTAGCCATGGTCTGAATTTTTGTTAAGAAAGAGTGGCATATATGTACACTTTAAAGACACTGATTGAAGCATCATTAAATATATAACAATTCAAGCATACTAAACAGAGTTCATAAAGAGTAAAGAAAAAGCCGGGCGTGGTGGCATACGCTTGTATTCCCCATGCTTGGGAGGCGGAGAGAGGAGGATCACGTAGTTCTAAGCCAGCCCTTCTGGCTTAAGAGACCCTGTTTCCAATAAAAAAAATAGGTCTGAGAGTGTACCCCGGAGATAGAAGGGTTTAGAGGAACCCAGTACCACAAAAAAAAAAGAGTAAAGAAAAATTAAACAACTAGTAAGTCATTGAGAGTCCTTGGAGAATAGGCTGGATGTCTTATTCAAATAAAGTGGAAGACTTCAGAATAAATTTCATTTCATTATAAATAAGAAGGAAATGAGCTGGGTGTGGTGGTGCAGGCCTGTAATCCTGGTACTTGGGAGGCTGAGACAGGAGGATCGTGGTTTGCAGACAGCCTCAGCTACATAGTGAGGCTCCTCCAGAACTTAGTGAGACCCTGTTTCAAAATAAAGAATAAAATATAGGGCTGGGGGTGCAGTTTGGGGGTGGAATACCCCTGAGTTCAATTCCCAGTACCACAAAAATAAGTAGGAAATGAATGTATAGGGTTAATTTGATAAAGAATATTTTGTAAATAGATGTGCTTATACGTTATGTTAGAGCTACATAATTGTTTCAGCATTTTTTTTCTAAAATATACATATACACCTACACAAAGGTTTAGAAATGGTAATAAAAACATGCATGCAAAATTTTTTTAGAAAACCTTAGCAAATAACTGGTTTGACTATTGAGTGGCATGGGTCATTTGCATGTCTCTCATTGGGATGTCATCTTTGTTACAAAAGGAGACACACATTTGAGGAGGAGGAGAATCTCTTTTGTCAGTTTGTAAGAATTAAAAATCCCTTTTGATGAGAAGAAACTTTTTAGTTTCTTTTAGTGCCATCCCACTAGTTAATTATTGCTTTAATTTCCTGAATTTTGGAGGTCTTGTTGAGAAAGTTACTGCCTGTGCCTATATGTTAGAGTATTGAGCCTATGCCTTCCTCTAATAGCTTCAAAGTCTCTGGTTTGATTTCCAAGTCTTTGATCCATCTCGAGTCGATTCCTGTGCATGGTGAGAGGTAAGGATTTAGTTCCATCTTTCTACAAATGGATAGCCAGTTCTCCCAGCACCATTCATTCATTCACAAGAAGATGGAAGGACCTGGAGAACACTATGTTAAGTGAGATCAGCCAAGCACAGAAAGAGAAGGGACATATGTTTTCTCTAATATGCCCAAACTAGGGAGTATTAGGGATCCCAGAGGGACTCCAGACAATGGAGGGGAAACCTCAGCAAAGCTAGAATTGAAAGAGAGGAGAGGAAGAAGGCTGAGGTTGATTAATGCAGGAGCTACATCAGAATTTGTGTAAAAATATAAATATAGCATGGTTAACCTGGACACTCAATGTTGGGAGGGGGGAAGGGGAAGCAGGGGGGCTATCAAGCATAGCTTGAATGTATGCCATTTTCAATATGTTACACATAAAAAATAAGAAAATAAATTTAAAATATCTCCAGCCTTCCTTTCATCTGAAAAAAATTATAATGCAGTGAACAAATACAATAGAAACCAAAAGAGCCACGGACTTGCTGATATATCGATTTCAAAATAACTATAATCCCATTGTGAGATCTGGCAATATTTACAATGTTAGAGAATGATTTACTCTATTCAAAATAGATTTTCAACTTATGGTGTGGAATTATCAAATAAATCTTTAGACTGACTTGTGTTTTCTGACATACATCACCTTACTTGACTTCTAAATTGATTCATATAATTAAACAGAAACCTACACCTGGTTGCTTCTCAAGGTTACTGCTTTAGGCCACCTTAACTCTACACTGAACAGAACTAGGGATTTCTCTATAGATTCCCAATCTATTCCAATCTAAACTATTATACTAATTCTCATACAAATTCTCATGACTCTTGTTATTATTGTTTTTTTCATACCTCTAACTCAAGCCACTTGTAGAAAGTGACCTCTACAATAAAATTCATGGTCTTCCTGTCATTCTTCAGTTCTCCCTTAATCCATGTTAAATATTTCTATCCTTGCCTTTTCCCCAATTTTCCTCAATATGTATCTTCTTCCAAAAATAGTATACTTATCAAATAAGCATTTTATTAATAAGAAAACAGAAGTATACAACATTAAAAATCCCTTAATTATGGGGAGTAGAATACAAAACTTTCAAATTATTATAGTCAAATAAAAATATTTCCCTTTGAATACTGCCTTCAAGGCATCCCAGAGACTTTGATATGTTGTGCCTCTACTTTCTTTTGTTTCTAGGAATTTCTTCTTTTACTTCTTTAATGACACATTCCTCATTCAGCAGTGTGGTGTTCAGTCTCCATATGTTTACGTGGTTACTCTGGGTCTTCTTACAGTTGAATTCTAGTTTCATTTCTTATAGTCTGAAAAGACTCAGGGGAGTATGCCACATTTTTTCACTTGCTAGTGTTGACTTTGTGGCCCAGGATGTGAACTATTTTGGAGAAGGTTCTGTAAGCAGCTGAGAAAAACATGAACTCTGCTCTAGTTGGGTGGAATAATCTGTATATGTCTAGTAGGTTAATTTGGTTTATGGTGTTCCTTAGGTCTGAGGCATCTTTACTGATATTTTGTCTAGCATATTGGTCTACTTGTGTGAGAAGAGTGTTAGATCTATGTGTGACTTAATGTTACAAAGGGTTTGTTTAATGAAAGTGGCTGCACCTATATTAGGGCATAAATGTCGACTATCGGTATTTCCTTCTGCTGGATTGTTCCTTTTACCAGTAAAAAAGAAAGAACCGCTTTGTCTCTTCTGATAAGCTTGGGCTTGAAGTATAATTTGTCTGATATCATAGTTGCTACTCCTGCTTATCTTTGAGTTCCATTGTCATGGATTACATTGCTCCAGCCCTTCACCTTTTGTTTGTGACTCTCTTTAGTTGTAAAGTGTGTTTCTTGCAGGCAGCAGATAGATGGATTCTGGTTTTTAATCCATTTTACCACCTTAGGTTTTTCAATTCACAATTGCCAAACTATAGAACCAGCCAAGATATCCATCAACAGATGAACTGATTACAAAACTATGGGATATGTATACAATAAAATTGTAATCACCCATAAAGAACAAAATTACATCATTTGCAGGGAAATGAATGGGACTGGAGAACATTATGCTACATAAGATTAGTCAGTCACACAGAGTAAAATATCACAAAGAGTAAAATAAAGAGAAAAAAGGTCAGAGGAGGAACTCTAGATGAAGAAAGAAAAACAATAGATGGGCAAATAAGATGACCTAACTGAAGGTAATGGGAGGGGGGAGAGGGAAATTCCCTAAAAGTACATGATATACATACACAAATATATCAAAGTCAAGCACTAAGCCAAACATGAGGAGGAGGGAGGGGGAAGGAATGGGGTGGGAATTGGGGAAGGGCTAAATGAGTGATGTGTGCATGTATGCCTCCACCATCTTGTACCCCATTTAGATGTATGACTGTGATGCACCAAAAATGCTAAAAATTACAAATTTTGGAATACAAATTCTTACTGCTTCCACCACTGCCAAATTCATTTGCACTCCATGCTATATTCCTTAATTCTCTCCTAAACCAATTTCTACTCATCTTTCCTGAGTCAGTTTCTTTAGCATTCCCATCTTTAATAAAAATCCCCATTAATTAGATACTTAGAACAAAGCAACATACTATGATAGGCATTAATGGCAAAGAACAGAATTATTGTGTTATATTTTGTGAACAGAAAATGGTAAACTCAAATCTATGCTAGTTTTTGAACTGATATTTAAATACTACAAATAGCAATTTTAGCAAGGAATATTGAAGGGTTCACCTATAAAGCATTAGCATGTTGAGAGGGTCAACCAAGGTTTTCTTTTTTGGTCTTTTTAGTTTTAGTTTTGTTTTTTGTTTTTGCAGTGCTGGAGATTGAACCCAGGGGAATTCTATTTCCACGATAAGCTCCTAGCGCTATTTTGTATTCTTTATTTTAAAACAGGATTGCACTAAGTTGTGGAGGGCCTGACTAAGTAGCTGAGGCTGGCAGAGAACCTGTGATTCTCCTGTCTCAGCCTCCCAAGTACTGGGACTACAAGCATGCACCAACACATCCAGCAAAGAATTTCTCTGTTTTTGAAGGGTCTTGATGTGCCCATCTTATACCAGTCTCTTCTTTGACTTGCTATAGTACTTGTTCTCTATTATACATAATTTTGCATTTCTGTACTGTAGAGTTCTCATGTACTCTAATTTTTTGTATGTTTGACTTCTAGCTCTGAGTTTTAAGTATCTCATATTTCTTATAAATTTCCCTTACAACTATATACAATTATAGGATCAACACATAATAGACAAACAATATACAGTTAATTGCTTGACTGATTCAAATGGAAGGTTTTATAGATATTAGTCTAAATATTAATTTCACCTATTTTAAGTCTTTGTAAATGAGTGGTAATATATACCTTTTTTAGGAATGTATGAGCACTCAAAATATAGGATACCTATATGCATGAAATATGCACACTATCAAATCAGATGTAGAAATTTTATTTCAAATACTGGTACATCTATTCCTTGTTTACCTATTTTCCAAATATAATAATACATTTGTCAAGAGTGATAATCAATGACTTAAAAGAAAATTGCTGAAATATGTTAAAATATAAAGAAGAAAAGGATTTTCTGTTTGTGGCTTTGATGCATCAAAAATCAGTAAGCACTAAGAAATTAACATCATAAGGGTTATAGAAAACGTTAGCTAGGCATGGTGGCACATGGCTGTAATCCCATTACTTGGTAGGTTAAGACCAAAGGATTGAAGGTTCAAGAACAACTTCAGGAACATAGCAATATCCTCAACAAGCTAATGAGACTTTGTATCAAAACGAAAAATAAAATAAACCTGGGAGGGTATCTCAGATGGAATGCCCCTGGGTTCGATCATCAATACAAAAACTGTTACAGAAAAATCTGACATAAAATTGATCCCATCTCTACGATTTGTAATCCAAATGACTAGAAGAGTTGCTGGCATATTACACTTGACTCAGAAACCTTTCATAATGAGCTATTCACAAGTATGTATATGAGGAAATACACTTAATGACTATTGCATTATTTTCCTTTCTAATCCATGCTAATTCCATTCTCAAAGGTCCCCTGCTCTAGTCTCAAAAAGCAATGTTTATGTTTCTTCCTTTCTATATTTAGTATTTATGTCGAGACACAGGCTTGTTCATGCAAAGTTATACTTTATGTCATAGTCTTAGGAAGCGAGGATCAGAATAGGAATCAAGATATTCCAGTATCCGCTTTTGATGCTCAGGGAATCATGCAACTTTATTTAGACCAAAACACATCCATTTGGTAACACGTATTTCTACGATTTGCATCCATCCTCATTCCCTATTCAACTCAACCGAAATGAAGAATATTTGCAATTAAAAAAAATAGATGTGAAAGGTGGTTAGCTCTCTAGGAAGAGCATTTAAAAGATAAGGTTTATCTGAATTTGTTTTCTACTTATTAAAAAGAGAGAGAAGTAATTTCTATTCACTATTTCTATTCTGGAAGCCTTTTCTGGAAACCTTTTTCTAAAAACCTTTCGTCCTGTTAGTTTAATATTTCGATCTATTACACAATAGCAGTCAATATACAAAATGAAACTTCAAGGTCCTAAAATTAGTGCAGCATTTAACTTAATATGACTAATCTCAAAGAACCCAATCAAAGGGCAAAATAAGTTCTCCAGTTCTAACTTATTTGATTATAGTTAAGCAGATTGACTCCTAATATCATTTTTATAAATATGTGTCCTATTTTAATATACTTCTAAGTTTCAGTCTTGCCTCTAATTAAAGAAAAATGAGGCCTTATTGACAAGTATTTAAAAAATGTACCCAGCTGGACTGGTGATACATGCCTGTAATTCCAGTACTTGGGAGACTGAGACAGAAGGATCTCAGGTTCTAAAACAGCTTCAGTAACTTAGGGAGACTCCCAGGAAATTAGAAGATCCTATTTCAAAATAAAAATTATAAAGGGCAGGGATGTAAAATGGAGCTAGAACACCCCTGAGTTCAATCTCTTGTACCACACACAAACAAAAAAAATGTATGCAGTCAATTCCTGAGGTATTTACATTACTTCTTCAGAAAGCTTTCCCCTGCCCTTACAAGATAATATGTGAAATTTAACTACTTATATTATAGAAAGTGCCCTTTTAAAAAATTGAAAACTACTGTCCAAGATACTAAATATATGACAGTGGATTTAACCACTAAAGACTCAAGTTAAATAGTATTATAGGCCAAAAAGATTTCACCAACACTTACACTTCTCCAAAAAGAGCAATTATAGTGTATATAATACAGATCTATCCTACCTATACTTTAAACTCTCCTCCTATATAAAACAGATATTAATTTTGTAAAATCATTAGTTCTTGTTTCTTTTATGACTTTGTTCTATAGAAAATTATCTCTAATATTACTCTGCATTGGGCTCAGGTGGATTTCGGTAACAAGGGTAACTTCAAACTTAGTAATAATAGTCACTAAGGAGCACTTCTTACCACTAGCACAGTATAAAGTCCTCAAGTAAGCTTTATCTTTTACTCGGATGTGATGTGGTCATGTTTCTTAGCTATTCTGTGCCTTAGTATAAAATGTAGATATAATAATACCTAGCTCAAATGTTGTTATGAAGTTTAAATGAGTTAATTCATAAAAAGGACCTAGAAGAGTTTTGAGCACATAGCATTAACAATTACTTACTATGATCACTTTTTATTAGCACACTAGAAACTAAGGGATTTAAGACATTTGAGATTAATTTTCCATCACATGAATAAAGTAATGAAGGAAGTTTATTATACTAAATTGCTTTGCACATTATATAATGAACTGTATCTGACTCTTGTCAACCCCCCACCCCAAGCTGAAATCAGTCTCCCTAGGAAAAAAAAACTTTTCCTTAGGTTTTTTTTTATCGTTTTTTTTTTCTCTGTCAACACTTCTCATCTACTATTTATTTTCTCAACTTCAAACACAAATACATGAAAAATTAGCACTGACCTAAAAACATTTGGTCAGAATTTAACTTGACAGACTGCTATCTATGCCATGTCTATAACAATCAGTTGTTTTATCTATATTAGCCATGGGGCCCATGTGTAGTTATAATTATAATATTATAATTATAATATTATAATTATATATTATAATATAATAATATAATCTAATTATAATATTCGGTGGCAGAGAAAAGGGGTTGGGTACACTTAATATACTAAGCCAGTAATGATTTTAAAACATTGGAACGATGAAGTATGAACGATCTTTTGGCATACTGTTGTAAGGAATTTTTTTAGTATTAACAGTGAAAGAATCATGGAATTTTGTGAATAAAAGAGACCTTGAAATTATTGACTATGATCATATCTTTTTACAAATGAAGTAATGGAAGACTTACCAAGTTTAAATGAATTGACCAATGATACACAGGTAGCTGGTAAATCATCTATGAAAAGGCATTCAATCATTAGTCTACATTTCAGGTACTGATTTAGAAGAAACTAAAGATAATATGTCTGAAAATTCAGGACAAATCAATAGCTTTTGGATTTTTCAGGTTTTATTTTTTCATATTTAATTTGCAAAATTTTATAAATATGGAATTTTATAAGCTCAAAATATATATTTAAATAGTGAAGACATCCTCAGAAGGTTATATATATATATATATATATATATATATATATATATATATATATATATATATATATATATACACATACATACATATATATATATTTTTGTGGTACTGTGGTTCCTGGAAGCCCTTCTACCTCCAGGCTACACTCCCAGATCTATTTTAAATGTTTTTATTTTTGGAAACAGGGTCTCTTAAGCCATTGCGGCTGGCTTCAAACCTGCATGATCCTCCTGACTCTGCCTCCCAAGCGCGGGGATTACAAGTGTGTGCCACCACGCCTGGCTCAGAAGGTTATTTAATTATCTTCATAGAACTTCATATGGACATGGTTCTTAAGAGTAGAGGAGCTTCCAATGAACAAAGTATGCTCACTGATCTCAATTTCATTTATAGCAGTAAATGGAATATTTTCTAACATTTTGATTTGAAATACTCAAATAATTGCATATATGTACATATATATTCACAAGGATTCATACACAGTAATGAATAATATATTTCCTTGAACAACACAGACTAACAGTGAGTCTAATCATCAGGATAAATGTATGACTGTCAATATAAATTAGAAAATAGTCTGACATACATCAGCATGACTACTTAAGGTCATCTCAATTATTTTTTATCCATAGAAGATATTAACTATCAAAGACAGATTAGTTCAGTACTCCATAAAATATTTGGAAAAGATAAATGTATATTATTGTAAATATTAATAATTGGTACTCATATTCTGCCTACTGTGGGTCAGCAACAGGTTCTAATCACATTTTTTTTTTTTTTTTGGTGGTACTGGGGATGGAACCATAGGGGCTTTCTACCTCCAGGCTATACTCCCAGACCTTTTTTATATTTTATTTGGAAACAGGGTCTCACTAAGTTGCTGAGAGCCTCAGTATCTGAGGCTGGCTTCAAACCTGTGCGATCCTCCTGTCTCAGTCTCCCAAGCGCTGGGATTACAAGCCTGTGCCACCATACCCGGCTATTCACTTTTAATGTTCAGTGCCTAAGTTGTTATAAGTTCATAAGGCAGGAATTGTAACATGTTGAAGAAACTAAAATATAGAGAAGTTAAATAACATGCCTAAAGTCACGCTCAAAGATAGTAACAACACCAATAATAAAACCCAGGTGTTGTTGAGAAAATGGAGTGCTTTTTACTAAGCTAGGCTGCTTACAAATCATGCTACAAATTCACATGCAAGATGTCGTGTGACAAGTCACATGAAGATGTATTATAGATAACATATAAATTGGCATTACTTAATATTTATTGTAGGCTATCAGTTTTACAGTAGCCTTCAAAATTATCCAATCCCTTCAGTCCATTGATAAGGACTACGATTTAGTAACTTAATTGATCAAAGTCATGTTGTTATCCAACACAAAGTAGAATAGATAGGGAACTGTGAAAGGAACAAAAATAGAGGAAGAATTTGATCATTGCACATTGTATGGACATATCACTCTGAATCTCATTAATATGTACAATTAGCATGTGCTAATAAAATAAGTCAAGAAATGTATAAAATCATTTTTAACAATAGTTATGGAAAACACACATGTTTCCAGCATAATCAAGATAGATTAAATATGAAAGTGAAATTTGGTCCATTGATTCTAGAGAAATGCTTCTTGGGTTGGTTCCTGGACCAGCAGCATTAGCATCATATAAGAACTTGTTAGAAATGCAAATTCTCAGTCCTAGCCTACGCCTACTGAATTAGAAATTTAGAGGCTGTATTTTATAAAGCTCTCCAGGGAATTTGAATGCATGATAAAGGTTGAAAACTACTGGTCTAGAACCCGCTTTTTTTTAATCAAGTTAAAGTTTTAAACAAGTTCATTTTTTTAGATAAAATATCTTTACTTTTATAAACAGGGTAGAAAGCACTTTTATGTCTACAGTGAAAATTATAAAATATTAAAGAAGTAAATTGAAGAAGGCCTTAGAAAATAGAAGAGTCTCCATCCTCTTGGAATAGGCAGAGTAAATATTACCAAAACGGCCATTCTGCCAAAGTGATCTACCGATTCAATGCAATCCCTATCAAAAGAGCAGTATCATTCTTCATGGACCTAGAAAATTCAGTCCTAAATTTCATATGGAGAAACAAAAGACCCAGAATAGCTAAAGCTATTCTCAGCTATAAAAACTATGCAGGAGGCAGCATAATTCCTGATTTCAAATAGTACTTCTTTTATTTTTTTTTTGAACATACAAAACCAAATTTATTCTTCCTGTAGCCAGAGAAAACACTACTATGACAGTATAAGGAGCATCTCAGGATAGTAGGAAGGCAGAATTGGATGTTTATGGGCTTTTAAAGTCTAATTAGGGCATATCTCAATACAGGGACCTGGGAAAAGATCATGATATAGGAATGGTAGTTATGGTAAGGTGTAGATTGTTTTTGTGTATGTGTGGTACAGGGGATGGAAACCAGAGGCATTCTACCTCTGAGCTATACCACCAGCCATATATTTTATTTTTATTTATTTTTTAATTTTTTTTGCAGTACCAGAAATTGAACTCAGGGGCATTGTACCTCCGAGTTACACCCCCAGACCTATTTTTCATACCTTTTATATTTTTTATTGGTGCATTGAATTCATACATCTTAATGGGATTAAATGCTTGTGTAGATCTACATGCACACATCACCCTGTTAAATCCTACCTCCTCCCCATCCCATTCCCTCCCCTTCCCTCCCTCCATGCCTTTTATTTTTGAAACAGGGTCTCACTGAGTTGTGAAGGGCCTAAGTAGCTGAGGCTGTCTGTGAACCGCAATCCTCCCATCTCAGCCTCCCAAATGTTGGGATTACAAGCGTGCACCACTACACCCAGCCCCCTTTTTAAAATTTTTAATGGTGCATTGTAGTCATACCTCTTAATGGAGTACAAGATATTAGAGGCATACATACAAACATCATTTATTTAGTCCTTCCCCATTTCCCACCCCATTCCTTATCCCCTCTCTCCTTCTCATGTTTGGCTTACTGATTGACTTTGATATGTTTGTGAATGTACAAAAAAAGATAGTCTGTTCAACAAATGGTGTTGGCAAAACTGGTTAACTATATGCAGAAAAATGGAAATTAATCCCACTTTTTCACCATGCACAAGAATCAATTCTTGCAGCACCTTGAAGAGGGTATAGGTTCAACACTTCAACACATAGGTACAGGTAAAAACTTTCTCAACAAGACCTCAAAGACACAAGAAATTAAAAGGAGGATCAATACATGGGATTGAATTAAACTGAAGAGCTTCTGTACAGCAAAGGACACTAATAATAACCAAAAACTGGCCTACACAATGGAAGAAAATTTTGCCAACTATTCCTCCACTGAATGAATAATATTTAGAATATACAGGGAACTCAGCCCGGCATGGTGGTGCACACTTGTAATCCTCGCACTTCGGAGGTGGAGACAGGAGGATCGCGCTAGCTTAAGAGACCCTGTTTCCAAAAATAAAAAAGTATAAAATAGGTCTGGGAGTGTAGCCCGGAGATAGAAGGACTTCCAGGAACCCCAGTACCACCAAAAAAAAAAAAGAAAGAATATACAGAGAACTCAAGGAACTCAGTGCTAAGAATACAAATAACATAACCCAATCAAAAAATGGCAAGTGAACTTAGATATTTCACAAAAGAAGAATTCCAAATGGCCAATAATGTATAAAAATGTTCAACATCATTAGCAATCAGAGAGATGCAAATCAGTACTACCCTGAGATTTTACCTAACTCGAACTAGAATGGCAATTATTCAAAACGCAACAAATGCAGGAGAGGATGTGGACAAATGGGAACTCTAATACAAATAGTACTTCTTAAAAAACTAAAACAAATGCTACTTAGATTGTACTTCAAGATGAATATGAGTCTCTTAATTACAAAAGATAAAAATTAGATAATGTTTTCTTATTTTCTCCCTTTACCTGTGTCCTATGAGAGCCAGTAACTGAAAGGGACAGAAATTGAGAAAAATTATTTTAGAATGTAAAAAATTACATTAGTCTTTTAGAAAATTAATAAGATATGTACTATTGGAGAGAAACACAGATGTTTTCTTAAGAGGAGAATGTTCCCACACTCTAGGAAGACTGTGAGAATCTGTTTTATTCACCTATTTGTGATACCTATGTGTACCAGCTTATAAAAGGAACCACTCCTAGGGATGGGGATGTAGCTCAGTAGTACAGCAGTTACCTAGCATGTGTGAGGCTCTGGACTCATTCCCCAATGCAGAAAAAAAAATGAGGTACAAGGAACTTCTATACCCGCTTTCCATAATAAACATTGATTTTCTATACACTTCAGTACTGAGCTTATTGGGCAGAACTTTTAAGATGTCTCTGAGTCTAATGGCCACCCAAGATTATCAATTCCCTCCCTAACTCTCCATGCACACACAGGATTGGAGATGATACAGCACTTTTCTTATCCTACACCGAGGTGTGTAAGTCAGAAAAAATTCATGATATAGAATGTTTCCTCAGAGAGTTGAGGCCATAGGGATTTTCTTTCTTTCAGTCCAAAAGAAAATAGTTGACTGGCATATAAATGAGTTACAAGTTTATGCAGCACAATAACAAACTGTAAAAAAAAAAAGAAGCCAAGCCCACCAATACTTTTGTAGCACCATCTTCCAATGATACTCTTTATAATATATAATATCACCATTTATACAAATAGAAATCTTGAGAAAGGTTCTGTACTGTCATACAAATAAACATATATAGCAAAACATTATTGTTTCAATTATGAGAACAGTTTTAACTTCTTCAGGATTTTAAACACTCATGAGTTTGAACTACCCATTTAACCTGAATTGAGCAGGTCCAGTAGAGATACCATGCCTTTAATCTAAAAGACTTAACCTTGGAGATTCTGAGAATAGTTTTTGAATGATATCAAGTTACTAAACATACAAAAAATTGCAATTTTAAAAAATATCTGTTTCAAAATAAACAATAAAAAATAGGGCCGGTGGTATAGCTCAGAGGTAGAATACCCCTGGGTTCAACCCACAGTACTGCATCTATGACTTCTTTATAAAATTATACTAAACTTGGCATATTATAATCAATTGCCTCTTGAGTTTTATATCCAAAATCCCTAAAAGAGAGTGAAGTTTTGGGGTAATGAAGGAAGAAAACTAAGATCTCTTTATTGAAACCAAAACTCTCCCTGTTTTGTCTTTCCCCTACTTTTACAATCTTCAGACTGGTTTCTACCTGCTATTCATTCATTTGTCTTGCATTTAGTGAGTAGTCATTGGTGGGAGTAATAAACTCGCAGATTTACCCAGAGCACTAAGATCAAACTCAATGGCATTCTGTGAGCAGCCCAAAGAAGAAGACAGTTAAAATTCATATTCAATGGTATCCCCACTGTATTTAGCAGCTGTAACTATCACAACAAGGGAATTTCTCTTTTTCTCATCCTAATTCTTTTTTCTTTTAAAAAAAAAACCTTTATATTCACTTTTATAAAATTTGAGAAAACACAAACTCCCATAATGGATTTCCATGTTTTAATCTGCTTGGTGGCTCCAGTGAATACACGTGCGTGCCACATTTAATTCAAACCGTTCTAAAATTAAAATAATCAAGACAAAAGAGTCCTATAATGCATATTCTTCTAACACCATTCTTTAAAGCTATGTTAGATAAGTGAGATAAAGCCCATTTTAAAAGCACTGGCTACTTAGGTGTTAAACTTAAGTAATAAATTCACTTTTCTAAATTGCCCCATTTATTATATTTAATCCTCTTTCTGTAATGAGGAGCACTGAAGTACATATTCATAGTTGCTTTCCTTTGACACGGTTCTTTTATTACTGTCTCTTTTCCTTACATAATGTCCTACAGCAGCTGGGCTATTATTATGATGTTTTTATCCTGTCTTTTTTCTTCAGTAGTTTTGCTAGTATAAGTAATTAAAATGTACTTACCTTCCACTGCATTTGCTGTAACTAAGGGTGCTTTGGGTGCATAAGTCTGGGAGTAGGGTGGGGGAGTGTTAATGTGGAGGAGAGCTTGAGTTGTTTGTTTCTTTTTATTTTATTTCTGAACAGTGACATATTGATGTTTCAGATAATAAATCATTCCAATTTGTTCATCCCTGCAAGCAATGGTTTTAATCTTCATTTACGACTTGCAAAGTCCGTTTTGTTAGGAGCATTTGATAAAATACTCAATTACCATTTTTTCACACTGTAGTTCAACTGCTGTGCTGATAAAAGGCTCCGGCTCAGAAGATAAACTGCAAATAATTCCTGAAGAACAAATGTCAGAGGCGGTATACAACGAATGAGATTTTTTTGAGCAGATTATTCTATCACCAATGTGACAGGGTGGTTCAATATTTATTTTGTTGAGAATGTCATTTAAATATTGTTTGACACCTGCTCCCTATAGTCAGCTACTTATCACATTTCAATTTCAAGGGATTTAAAAATGAGATTTAACTCTATGTCTGGTAAAAAAAAAATCTATAAACCAAGAGAATATATTGCTGGTATATGCAAATTATTCAAATAAATGGAAATGCAACTGAATTGGTTTTATGAATCTATATGGGAGAAAACTACTGAAGCCTGAGCACCCTTTTCTGCCTTTACTTTTCAAGTGTTTGTTTTTTGAGATTATATTTGAAAACTGGCCAAGAATACTTGCTTATTCATTCATTAGATTGCTTTTTTCTACATAATGCACAATTGAAAATTATTATTCACCTTACTTATTCAATTTCCCCCCACATGTAAGCTCTTGGCGGTATTTTTCATTGGCTGACAACTCAACTTTTCTTAGTGGAAATGGGCTTAGAGTCTTCTACATTTGCTCAAGTTGAAAAATTCTGATAAATTACTCAGCAAGTGTGGATAGTTATCATTTCAAGTATGGGCCTCAGAATGCAATAGATTCCATGAAGCATTTTCCTCTCAGGAATTCCTCTCCATCCTCTACTAGTCTATCACTTTTGACAATTTTAAATCCAACATTTTTTTGCTATGAATTTTAAATAGAGGATGTCTCCAGATGAAATCAGGTCTTAATCCCTGCTTCACTCATTGGAAAGTAGCAAGACTGAAAATTAACAGAAGAGGGAAGGGGATAAGAACCATTAGTAGGAACTGACACCTGCCTATAATCCTAAAACAGAGAAGGCTAAGACAGGAGGATCACAGATTCAAGGCCAGCCTCAGCAACTTAGAAATATCATCATCAATTTAGGGGAAGCCTATCTAAAATATATGTATATGTATACTTATATGTGTGTATATATATATATATATATATATATATATATATATATATATATATATATATTGCTGGGGGTGTAGGTCAAAGTTATAATGCCCATTGGTTCAATCACTAATGAAAAAGGAGAAGGAAGAAAGGGAGGAGGAAGAAGAGAACTAAAAGGACAAGGAAGAAAAGCAAGCAGCAGCAGCAACAGCAACACACTGTTCTTGAAAAAGCAACTGAATTTTTCTCTTTGCTTTATCATCAATTGTGTTGATGCTATCGCTTTATTATTCACTGGATTCCCCATATTTTTCACTAGATTTCCCCATGGATCCAAAACATCACATATTTCTATATTATCTTCAATGGAAGCACAATATCATCTCTTTTGAGGGAAATTACAAGAAAATGCTGTATTAAAAATGCCATCCATTTCCCTATAAATGACATAATTCTGTTTTTCTTTATGGCTGAGTAAAATTCCATTGTGTAGATATCCCAGTTTTGTAATCCATTCATCTGTTGAACTGGATGGAAGTAAAGAACATTATGCTAAGTGAGATTAGTCAGTCACAAAAAATAAGAAATAAGATGCTCTCCTTAATATGCAGAAGCTAGGGAGATATCGGGTCATAGAAGGAATTCTAGATGGAGAAACTAGAGATGAGCAAATAAGATGACCTGAGGGGGATAGGAGGGGGTAAGAGGAGAATTCCCTCATGTACATGTTGTACATTCACAAACATATCAAAGATAATTACTAAGCCAAACATAAGAAGGAGGTAAGGGGGAGGGAACTGGGGAAGGGCTAAATGAGTGATGCATGCATGTATGCTTCTACTATCTTGTACTCCATTAAGATGTACGACTACAATGCACCAATTTAAAAAAAGGAAACAGATGTAAAGCAAAGGCCAAAACACTCTTTAAGAGAAGAGAAATATATGAAAATGTCTTTATTAGTGTTTTTAATTCTTTGGTGTTTAGAGCTTTACTGAAGTACATGGGAGCTCTGAACATGATAAATAACTGGATTAGAATCACTGACAAAGGGCAATGCAGAAAATGCAAGTAATCAATCCTCTTCATTAAGTAAACAGCAAACACTACTGAAATTTCTATAGACACTGTTAAAATGGGCAACCTTAAACGAAAGTTGAACTAATGCTGCTGGGAGTGATAAGGGTTCAGAAACTGAGCACCTGGATAAGGTCTACACCCGTCATCACTTTTTGCAATGCTTGAAAGACCTTTCAAAGGATATTAATTCCATCCCTTTAAAAAGGTACAACAAGAAGTGGAAGCGAGCTAGCTCTCAGTGCTACAGTGTTACCAGACATACCAGAAACACTGGAATTAAAAGGTGAACCAGTGTACAAAGCTATAAAATGAAGATGACACACTGGGACATGGGAGTTTGAAAAGTCAGCTCAGCCTTGTGAGACTATGTGGTTAGCAAAATTACCAAGGAATAAGAGGTGGAAAAGACAGTTCACTAAAATCAACCCCACTGGGACAGGACAATAGTCTGCCCAGTTCTGAAAATGATACTATGAATTCTCCTTGATGAGAAGGAACAATTCTAAGTGGTGAGAGGAAATACATACGAAGAACAGTCAGTAAAATAACCCAGTTAGCATAGTAAATTGCTGACCCTGAGGCAGAGACATAATTATCATGAGATCTGCATCCCCTAAAGAAGCATGATGATGGAGAAGAGTGCAGGTGAAACTAAAACTCCACCTCTGCATCTGATACTTGACTGCATACCTGCTTACCCTGTAGATGCCAAAAAACTATATCTGCCTGATACTTCTGGTAGATAACACAAGAACCTACCATGCTAGTAAGAGACAAATATATCTTGGATTCAAATCCTCATAAGGTGGAACTGAGGCTTGCCACTTATATTTGCAAAAGTTCAGATTTTTCATCTACTACATAGATTTAATAACACCTTATTTTTTTATTTAATTGCTGCATTGTAGTCATACATCTTAATAGAGTACAAGATGGTAGAGGCATACAGGCACACATAACCCAGTTAGCTCTTACCCAATTCCTATAGAGGGTATTTAAGAATTAAAAGAGATTTTTGGACTATGTAAAAAAACTAGCATAAACTATGGATTAAATAAATGCATGTTAAACCAATTTATTACTTTAGTAGTGCCTTTTTATATTATATCAAGTGATTACAATTTACTTTTAAAAATTCTAGTTCTTGAACTAAATGCTAATCCAAGTGTCTTTCAAAAGTGCATGTTTCATACAAAAGATATCCAAAGTAATTTACCCACTGGGAGAACCTTGTTCAGTGACCTGTAGAAAAATTCTACAGTCTCTGCTGAGCATTAATAGGTTATACATCTGTACCTTCACATAGGACAGGTTCTTGAGAACTGGGGTTTGTAAGAAATCATCTTGAGAACAAAATGCTGACACGCCCAGTACTCTGCTAAGGATTTTCCACAATAATTGCTGGCCATCTTTAAAAGGGGAAAAATGAGCTTGAGAATTAGAAGTTGCCCCAGGGAGATTACTGTAGTTATTTGATTTTTGTCTGGTTTAAACAGATAAATAATAAGAATAGATATCATAAAATAGAGGTTATCAATACCATTTACGTATTTTAAAGAATTTTTTTAAATACACTGAAAATTTTAGCCGGGCATGGTGGCACAGGCTTGTAATCCCTGCGCTTGGGAGGCTGGGACAGGAGGATAGCACGGGTTTGAAGCCAGCCTCAGCTACTTAGTGAGGCTTTCTGCAACTTAGTGAGACCCTGTTTCCAAATAAAATAATACAAAATAAGTCTGGGAGTATAGTCCAGAGGTAGAAAGCATCTGGGTTCCACCCCCAGTGCCACCAAAAAAATAATAATAAAAATAAATACATTGAAAATTTTGAGTAGCCGGGCGTGGTGGCACGCGCTTGTAATCCCCGCGCTTGGGAGGCTGAGACAGGAGGATCGCACGGGTTCGAAGCCAGCCTCAGCTACTTAGTGAGGCTTTCAGCAACTTAGTGAGACCCTGTTTCCAAATAAAATATAAAAAAGGTCTGGGAGTATAGCCCGAAGGTAGAAAGCCTCTGGGTTCCACCCCTAGTACCACCAAACAAAAAACAAAAAAGAAAAGGAAATTTTGAGTAGATTAAATTTAAAGCTGATCTGTGTCTATCATAAACTTAAGAGTATATAATATGACCCATTAAAACCATTCAGATATGAGTATGCCTAATGAAAATAAGGGGGAATATCTTATTTCCTATAATCTATAATTTATACTGTATCAGTATGAGCAAGAATATCAAATAGAGCTACATGAACAGATGAGAAGAGG
The DNA here is from genome assembly GCF_963383645.1 of Muscardinus avellanarius. Lineage (NCBI taxonomy): Eukaryota > Metazoa > Chordata > Mammalia > Rodentia > Gliridae > Muscardinus > Muscardinus avellanarius. The sequence continues at coordinate 119,245,418 of NC_137792.1, read as the reverse complement.
ATTTTTAAGATATGTGAGTAACTGTCATGAGGAAATAAGGCCATTGACAGGAAAATGGAAGGACCTGGGGAACATTATGTGAAGTGAGAATAGCCAGTCACAGAAAGTGAAGGGCTGTATGTTTTCTCTAGTATGTAGAAGCTAGGGAGTAATTGGGATACCAGAGGGACTCCAGATAATGGAAGAGAAATCTCAGTGGAGCCAGGGAGGGGTCTAAGAGAATAGGAGGGGAAAGTCTGAGGTTCATTAATAGAATTACTACCATGAGCTATCTGTACATATATGAAAATTCCAATGTCAATCTCAGTACTCTGTATGGGTAAGGGGGTGAGGAGGGATCTGTGGGAACACCAAGTGCTGTGTGCATGTATGTCACTGTCAACATGATTTACATTATGATATGAGACTATAATGTGCCATAAAAAGCATATTTAAAAAAGAAAAGGCCAACTAACAGAAGTTAGTTAAAAGAAATCTACTTAAAGCTTCTGAAAGTTTAACTTAGATTTTATTCAATCTTAAAAATAAATCATAAACCAGGTATGGTAGCTCATACTTGTAATCCTGGCAAATTGGAAGGCTGAGGAAGTAGGATCGCAAGTTCAAGGCTAGCACTGAACACCCCATTTCAAAATAAAAAATAAAAATGGAGATAAGCATGGTAGCACATGCCTATAATCCCAGTATTTGGAAGGCTGAGACAGGAGTCTTGCAAGTTCAAAGTCAGCCTCAGAAACCTAGTGGGACCCTCTGTAACGTGATGAGACTCTGTTTCCAAATAAAAATAAAAATATGAAGGATGAAGGTATAGCTCAAAGGCAGGATGTTCCTGACCTCAATCCCTAGTATTCCAACATAAGTAAGTAAATAAAGAAATAAAAAGGGCTGGGAATGTGGCTGTCTCAGACAGCATCCTCAATGATGTGATCCAAAGACCTGATCACACGACTTAGAGGAAGATTTATTTGCTCACAATTTTTGAAGACTTAGATTTCCAGTCCACGTGAGGCCAATGTCTGTAGAGCTTAGGTCATGGTGGCAGGAAGTGGGGAGAGCAAGGGCTCTGCTCTCACCTCAGAGGCAGGAAGCAAGAGAACAAGCAAGCAAGGGAATTTAAAGACAAAACATAGTCCCTAAGGTACATCCACATAGACCCACCTTCTCCAGCTACATCCCATCTGCTTAGATTATTGCCCAGTAAACCCATCACAGTGGATTCACACACACAGATGAGATTACAACCCTCATTACTTACTGGCATCAACTCTGAACAATTAATACTCGAACGCTTCAGGGGATAGTCTATATGTAACCATAACAGGAACTCAGTGGTAGAGTGCCCCTGGCTTCCATCCCTGGTACCACAAAATAAAAATACATTATGATCCTCAAGTAAGTAACTTCAATGTAACAATTTTTTTAGTTCTTCCTATGTGCAAGGCATAGTGTTATCTGGTTAACTTTCTCCTCCCTTGCTATTAATATTGCCAGATGGGACCCTTTAAAAATCCACTATTGCTTTTCTCTTGCCTCTCAGAGAGTACTAAAGGTAATGAATCGCTGAGTTTCCAAACCTTTATTTTCTCCCTTAACACCCTGTAGTTCAATACAGACATCATTACTTCTCTGCTAGTTTAGTGATTCCTTTCGTCATGCCTGAAACAACTACAGCACAGAGATTAAATACAATCTATATCCACATAAATCATTGAATAAATGAATCATGAAATTAATATGTAAATTGTGTGTTTAACCTCTATTTATACAGCACTGTCTGTCACCATGTTGTAAATCTAAAACTAATTGCAAATTCACAACTCTGCAAAAAGAACACCATGGTAAAAGCTTGACATATTTATTAACTAAATGTTGAACTACATTGAGTAAGTAATTAAGAGTCATGCCAGAACAGGGAAAGAAAATTATATTTAAGCACAGATGTCACCTGTATGAAACGGCTAAAACTATTTTAGATTCGATTTTGATATTAATCAAAGAATACTGCTATTTAATTTTGACAGACAAATCTGTTCCATTTATTCATGATTTCATTAAGCAATTCATTTTTAAATATTCATGCCATGATCATCCATAGAAATACAAGTTGCCTTTAATTTGACTGCATGAGAAAAAAATTCCCCAAAGTTTAGATGACAATAAGTGTATCCAAAACCTCAACTCAGTGCATTAATGTAATATTTGATTCATAAACAACATAAAACAATTCCTACATATATTTTAATGATGTACTAAACAAAACTAAATGTTTAATGGTACTATCATCACCAGTATGGAAATCTCCTCAAAATGATTTTGTTCAGTAAAAAGTTATACTAAGAACTTTAAAATGGCACATAAGTATATTCACAGGAAAATGTGTTTGACTATTCTTATTCTTTCTTAAATTTAGATCAGTTTTTGTTTTTAGTACTAGGGATTGAACACAGGGGCATTCTACTTCTGACCTACACTCCTGCTTTTTATATTTTTATTTTTTTTCTGTTCACTAAGTCTTTTTTTAATTTATTGGTGCACTGTAATCATACATCATTATGAGGCACAGGATGGTAGAGGCATACATGCACACATCACTCATTTATCCCTTCCCCAATTCCCACCTCAATCTTTCTACCCTCCCTCTTTCTCGAGTTCAGGTAGGTGACTGATTTTAATATGTTTGTGAAGGTAGGTCATGATCATCAGAGTGTTTCCCTCTTTCCCCCTCCCATCTCCTTCAGTGATGTTGTCTTCTTTACTCATCTGCTTCTTCTCCCTTGTCTAAAGTCGCTCCTATGTCCCATTTTGTGTGTGTGTGTGTGTGTGTGTGTGTGTGTGTGTGTGTGTGTGTTTTACTGGAATTACAGGGTGTTCCACCATAATTGACTTATATTATTAGTTTTAAAATCATAACATCTCATTGATAGCCACCATATTTGTCAACTGAGTTTCTACTGAGATTCCATATTTTAAAAATATAATAAATATTTTAACTATAAGAAATGGCATTAAATTTTATAGTATATAATCATTATTTCAATATTATAATCACTTATTTCAGTTGGTATTGCACATGCAGATGAAAAATAAATCTGATACTTATCTTCTGACTTTTCTAACTAATTCAGTCAACTCACTAGTCCCATTTACAAAGGGCAAAGTATAAGATATTTCAAATTCAGCTAAAGGAAATCATTTCCCAGAGTTTTACACTTCTATAAATATGTGCTTTCAGTCATCTTATGTGAAGGTTCTTTATAATGTGTCAAGTATTTTAAAAAAGTTTAACCTGCAAGTAATATATATTACTTTCTGATAAAACATTGAAATAAATTTGTGAAAAATAGGCAATACTTATCATTCTTTATCCTAGGAAATTATTGTCCAATGTGCAAAAAGTGTTGTTAGTACCCAAACATCCTTATGGATGGCTTATACTGAACTGTCTATATTATCCTGCCTGATTATTTTAATAACTGGTATCATGCATTCTTAAGTGAGTGGATTAGAACTAGTAGTATACTCTATCTGTGGCATAAAATTTCTGAAGGTTTAAAATTATGAGGCTGCTAATGGATCTGGATCTCTAGTTATGGAGCTTTTGACCAAACTATTAGAGTAAATTCAACTCTCCCAGGAATCCTGAATAGAACGGAAGGAATATAGCAGAAAAAGAAAATAATAGCCACGATATTTTATATGAATATTATCCACTAGAATTAATTAGATTGCAATGATTATACAAATTTTATTTTTGCATTTTATGTGTTAAAAGCAAGAGATGAATAAATATCACTCCCTTTTTATGATCAGTGGGCTAGTTCAAATGTCAGGGGGGGGGAATGAGTGGATTAAAGAAAAAGACCATTTTTAGATCAAATAGCTAGCAACTCCAAAAGTGGATTAAATATGATAAGGCATGTAAGTAGTTTATGACACAATGCCTAGAGAATAATTAGAGAGCCTAAGAACTATTAGATATAATCATATCAATGATTGTAATTAAGATGAAAACAAAACTAAATTTACAATTTATATGTACATCAATAGAATTAACGCTTAAGGATTTTATATGAGGGATCATTATACAGTCACTAAACAACATGTTTCTGATGATTATTAAAATATTGCAGAAGTATTAATAATTTAATGTTATGTTAGAGGAAAAAAGATGCAGAAATATATATACCTTGTGATCTTTATTTTGGTAAAATAAATATATAGAAGTATATATAGAGGAATCAAGGGAAGACAATGTGATACTTCTAAATTATTGGAATATAACAGATTCATAGTTGACTTCATATAAATTCCAAACTATTCTCTATCATGCATTTTACTTTTATAAGCAGAATACATGTACAAACACACATGTCCGTGCACACACGCACACACACATATACAATGAGAAGACCTAATCTTTAAACAGAAAAATATTATGCCTTGTATCATCAGTTCTCAAAGGTTCTGTCTCAGAATCCTTCTCCACCATATTTATTAATTCCTTGAAAAAACAAGGATAAAACCGTTATCTATTAACATATTTTATGACAAGATAAGCACTTTCCAAAATAAACACATAAGTAAATAAAGATTTATTGAGAAGAATGACACTAAATTATTATTATTTGTAAGTTGAAAAGACTCATATATTCCTTGGCCTTCAGTCTCATGCATTATGTGTCTTAGTTGAAGGATATACAGGAAAAAGATCCAGCCTTGCACACACATGTAACTGGATAAAAGAGGGACCTAGGGACCCCTTGGAAACATCTTAAGAGTTCCTACAAGTATCTTAGACCATACTTTGAAAATTTCTGCTTTCATTCAATTCTTCATTTTATGAGGACTCTTTCATTACTTTTATTATATTTCTCATCTTGGAGATTAATGACATCTTTCTCTTCAGAGGAAAAATATGTTCTATTATTTTGTTAAAAATAGAGTTCTTCAAGAAGTTGTAATGTGGCATTCTACTGCTGACAAATGCATTTATTTCACTGATATTCTCTTTATTTCCCTAAAAAAGAGAGAGCTCAGTTCATATTGCATAGTTTTTTCACTAATTGTGCTTTCTGAAGTGTTTTTTTTTAATGAAATCCCTGTGTGAATTTACCTTGCCCACTGACAAATTACATGAGCCAAGAATTGGAGTAGTGGATGGAAAGAGAGAAGATTTGCTGCTCAGTTTTATATCTGCTGATAATCTTCTGTGAGGTTTTAGGCAGGTCACTCAATTCGGGGCTAAAATGATGATGACTAACTTGCAACCTTCCTAATATTATTAACTTAGCCTAGATAAATGCATTAGAACTGTTTCTTTTAGAAATTTGGTTTGTTTTCTTTCATTTGGTTTATTAAAATGCAATCAGTTTTGGCAATTTAGTGACTTACAGAGAACTTCAATGACATAATCTTGATGCAATTAAACTACATTTTTGTAAGTAATCAGGAAAAAGTTATTTTTGTTCCCACTTAATTATTTCTAGGAAAAGGCAAATTTTGGCTACATATATTTATATACACCGCTGGAGACTAACATTTTTAAGTACTTATTATACACAGAATACCATGATAGTCTCTCTTTACATGTCAATTCACTTATAAAATTACTATTATTAATATCAGGTAACTCATCAAGAGAGCCATATTCAAAGAGGGCATCCTGCCAAAATTCACAGAGTTACTTAAGTGGAAGAGCTGATGAGCCAGATCAAAACACATTTTACTGCATACTACGCCTTCTTCTAACTGAATATCATCCCAGATCAACATGTCTTTCACTCCAAATTCAGAATATGAATCCATTAAAAGTTTTCTGGGTTTAGTCGGGCATCATGGCACACACCTATAATCCCAGCACTTAGGAAGCTGAGATCACAGGTTCGAGGCCAGCCTCAGCAACTTAGTGAGGCCCTGTTTTAAAATAAAAATGAAATAGGGTAGGGGGTCTGGCTCAGAGGTAAAATACCCTGATATAAGTCCCCAGCACCAAAGAAAAAAAGATTTCTAAATTTTTCTTCAAAAAATAACAAGAGCAAGACCTTTAGAATAGCGGAAGGGGATCAGGATAGAGAGTTTTGGGAGGAACAATTGAGGCTTGGAGAAATGAAGTTAAAATAATGTTATATCCATATATGAAGGCATTGCTATCAATCTAACATATACGGGGAGGGTGCGGAATGGGGTAGGATCAGAGAGAAATCCACCAAGACATCTATGCAGGTATGCTTGTATCACTTGAGCCCTATTGTGATGTCTAATTACGATGTGCCGATGAAAGTATAAAAATACTAAAAACCATAGTATATCGAGAGAAGCAAATTGCTACCAGAGGGCATCTTCTTCACCTCATGTTTAAGCTGGAGACTATGCCGTATGTCTGTTCCCCTCGAGATTTATGTTGAAGAGATAAAACTTTATCCTACTTTTTTTGTTTTCATCTGTTCCTTGTCTCTGTCTAACATTTCATTCTGGAAAGGAGAAAGAGCTGCTCATCTCAGTGGCAGGAAAGAACAATCTTCGATTTATAACATGCTAGGAACCCATCACTGTGATAGAGCAATCTTTCCCCTAGACATCTCTCCATTACTGAAGCTGATACCTCCCTGCCCTGCTGCCACTTTAGTACTGATCTGTCAGTCCCCACTGCAGGCCTAATGGCACCACCTGCCCCCACGTGCATTTTTCATCTTTATCTCAGGAAAACTTCTTTTGTAGGTTCTTCTTTAAGCAAACTGTGAAAATGTACTTCCCACAATTTTTGTTTTACAAACCTCCTCTCTCTCTCTCTCTCTCTCTCTCTATATATATATATATATATATATATATATATATATATATATATATATGTGTGTGTGTGTGTGTGTGTGTGTGTGTGTTATGTTGTTCAAATATATATGTATATATTCAAATATATATGTGTATATATATTTGAAAAACATGCCACATACATAGCAGAGGGCTCAGATTGCACTTGCTTTCCTTCCTTTCCTTTTTTATTACAGCGTCTTAAGTTCTGAGGAAGAACAGAAAAAAAGCAAGTAGAGAAGCTTCATTTTCAGGGTACTTCAGAAATAGTGAAGCAAGAGATGGTTTAATTACTATAAATGCAAGGCATCTTGTAAAAAGTCTCCCTGCTAGGGTTGGATTTTATTCTTAGCTGTCTTTTTTTTAATTTGGCACATGATGTAAATGAGTTACTGAAATAAGACTTTAATTACTTTACAAAAAGTACTTAAGGGCAAACACAAGAGAGAGGGGGAAAGTATCATATGAGATCCTTGAGGTTTTAGAAAAATAATTATTAAGCAGACAAATGGATGGAACAACAGAATATTATGCTAAGTAATATCAGCCAATCACAGAAACTGAAGGGTCATACGTTTTCTCTTTATATAGAAGTTAGGGAGAAATTGGGATACAAGAGGGACTACAGGTAAAGGCAGGGAAACCCCAGTGCAACAATGCAAGGGTTCTAGAGCATGAAGGTGTGTGTTTCTGTGTGTGCGTGTGTGAAGACATGATGAAGGAAGCATTTCATTTGCTTTCATTGATGCTCTTTACATACATGAAAGTACCAGCACCAATCCCAATATTGAGTGCAGGGAAGGGAGGGAATAGGTGGAATCTGGGTTGGAGAAAACTCACCTAGTACTCTATACAGGTATGTCCCTATGACTCTGAACTGCCTTATAATGTATGATTACAATGCACCAATAAGTGTATGTTTCAAAAAATATAGTGAAAGACTGATAAATAGTAGACCTTATTTAGGCAGTCATCAACAATTCTAAAGATTATATTGGCCTCACTCTGAATAAATGGCACTGCTAAATTTATTTGTTTGTATGAAGATCTAGAATACATGATCAAATTCACTTAAAGATATTAGGAAGTATTAGCGAATTGTCAAAAAATCCAACTTCTCCATATTCTGAAATGTAGACATTATATTCAAAGCATAACACATTTTTATTAAATCTCACCATCTAACAGGAGGTTTGATATTGCCCTTATATACATAGATTGCTTTTAGACCTGAATCCTTTTAATTTAATACTCCCAATTTATATTTATAGAAATAATTTAAAAATCTAATAAATATAACAAAATGTTTGTGAGGACTTAATAGGCTTTTCAATAAATGTAGGAAGCATATTGACCAGTGTCAAAAGCACAACTAAAATAATCTGCAAATTTCTGTGTCACTTCTTTTCTGGTATCATCTTCCTAATACAGCAAACATGAAAAATCTAACCAGATCTCTGGGTAGCTTATGTGATATTTATATTTTTAGGCTTTATCTTTCTCCTGCTTCCCTCAGATATCTGATTTTCAATAATCCATCTGGTTCTTAAAGACAAATGTAAATAGAGCCCAAGGTAAAAAAAATAAAGAAATTGCAGACACAAGGAACACATTCATCTGTGAGTCACATGTTTATACTAAGTTGCCTTAGAATTCCTGAACTAAAACCATAAAAATCTATTATTTACTTCATCTGTCAAAAATAGTTTAGAACTCTATATGCCAAGGCTATTCACATGTTAAATTTTAATCTCGCTTGTTACAAGTTTTTAAGAAATTCTGGCATTTGCATATCAACATGCAAAAATTCAGCACATATTGATCACTTGAGCAAGAGCAAGAACATTTTTTTAAATATTCTTTTGAGATAGAAATGTCAATGAATGTCAGAGAAGATTCCTAACGCACTAACATGGTTCCTAATTCATTAACTAAATTTTCCTGCTTTTTAGATCTTGGATATTTCCATGTAACTATGAAGACAGACCCTCTCTAAACCTTATTTAATGTATATGTCTTTTTAGTGGACAATTATGCTTTACATAATATTCAAAATATATAAATTTTTGCTTCTCAGAGCAGATGCAGTCGTGTTGTATTACAGACCATTATTTTTATGTACATCCATATAATAATATAAGCTTATTGGCCAAGACCAAAGTAATGCTCTCATTGAGATGGTAGGCACATATTGATATTCCTCCTGAAACGTCAAAATAATAGATTCTGGGTTTTCTTTTTTATTATTTTTTTTAAGAACTGGGGATTGAGCCCAGGGACATTTTATCTCAAAGCTACATTCCCCACCCTATTTTTAATTCTTTATTTTTGAAACAGGGTCTTACTAAGTTATGGACAACCTCACTAATTAGCTGGGGCTAGCAGCAAACCCGCAATCCTCCTGCCTTGCTCCCCAAGTACTGTGATTACAAGTGTGTACCACCACACTCAGCAGACTAGGTTCTCAAATATACCCAACCACTGCATATAAACTGACCCCACTAATGATAATTTATATTTTCTTTGATAATCTTGCATCTTCACATTTCTTTAATTCCCTTGGCACAAAGAGGAAGAATGGGTGACAGAGAATTCATAGTGAGTTGTTATTGTTTCAATGTCTCCTCAAAGTATGTCAGCTATCATATGGCTTTGCTTATTGCTTTTATCACATTATATTCTATGTCAATGTCTGTAATAAATCCTTTATCAAACTACATCTTACTAATAATACAAACCTTATTAAATAATTAAGATTTTATAATATAAATATAATTTGACAAATATATTTTCTACCTATCTTTAACCAGTTATTATATGTGTGTGTGTGTGTTGTATACTAATATATATATATATATATATATATATATATATATATATGTTGTATACTCACTGGCAATCAAGTTTTTCCTCTCTTTACAGTAATTTTTGGTGGCAATTTATCTTAGATCAGTAAAATCTTAATAACATAGTGCTTTTACAGAATGTCACAAACTTAACAAAACATTTCAGTGCTTATGATGAGCATAGGTTATAACAGTGAATGTTTCTCCATGTTTTATGGGTGAGGAAGCTAAGAAGTTTAAGAGAAGTTCAGTGACTTGCATAAATTGACACAGATAGCACCTAGCCCAGCCAACCCAGATACACAAATATTTTGAGGCCTAGTCCATTTTTCCTTTTGCTACAGCACACTGCTTCAACCTCTAAGTAACTTTCCTTGCTCCACACATAAATCGGTGTTACTTTATCTTACCAAAATTTTAATCACTACTGGAAATAGTATTTAGATAATTAGTTTACTCAAAGGTTGATTATACAATAGAAAGGTTTATGTCCACTGTTCAAATGTACTATAGAAATGCAATAAGCCCAGCCTGATGGGACCAATGTTCTTGTTTGGCTTTCCAAGGTGACCTCACTTAGGGACTAATAACAGAAATGCTTTTAAAACTAAACCCCTCCTCTTAATACAAAATAACCAGTTCTTGAAATGTAGTCCTCCAAATATTGCTTTGTGACTATAAACCTTAATTGCATTTCCCAGATAATCAGATAGATACATATGGGACAATAAAAACAAATTATTCTAAACTACTGATACAAAAATTATTAAATATCAGAGTATAAATAAGATAAAAATATTGTCAGTTTCCTAATATAGGGGCTCTGGGATTAAAATATAAGGAATCTGGTCATTTCAGATGGAAAAAATCTAGGTGTGATTCTATGAGCCTGAAAACAATTCCACTTCAGGGTTAACTTATGAAATGATTGGATATTCTATAATAAATCATATTTAAAACAATTATCAGATATCTTTTGTACATCTCTTTCTAGCTCTACTTACAGACTTATTCTAATGGGCTGATAAAGATTACCCAGAGACCCTGAAGAACACTTTTTCTTAGAAGGAAACCTAAGTGTTGGTAACACCAAAGAACATATTCTCTGCTTCTGTGGAAGTCTACATCTTCTGACTAGTGAGCAACTTATCACAGAGATAATGTGTTTAAGGCAGAAGAAAAGTAATCACTATCAAAGAGATAATGATCTGAAAACAATGGGTGACAGAGCAAATATCTCTTCACTTTAATCTAGTCCTAGAAAAAATATTGGAAAAGGATGAAGAAAAAAATTAAAATAATACTGTGATAATGGCTCTGTGGTGATATATTTTATTACTTTCAACTTCAAAATACACTTAGCCCAGAGAACATAAGTTTAAGAATAGCCAAGTTAAATATTCCTGAAAAGTTTTTAAAGACTTGCAAACTTTGAGAGACTACTTGGTATCACCAAAAGAACAAAGCTTTCCAATGGGAAAAGTGTTATGTTTTCAATTCTGCATCGGGTTTAACCAGGTTAATCTTTCAAAAATATTCAACATTTCAGTTCCAGTGTTCATACTAGTTTAGAAGGATTGTTTCAAATAAGAGTTTAAATAGAATCAGTTTTGGAGTTTGTTTGCTCTGCGTTGTAATTGGTGAGATAACAATAAGATGAATGAAATTAAGTCATAGAAAATGATAACAAGGAGCAGGGCATGAGTTCTTCACAGTCAAAGGATAATCCAGTCAATATGGTGCTGTCATAGATGGTCATTGAGCAGAAGTTTTTGTATTTAAAAAGCCTATGCATATGCATGTTTTCTCCTCTAATATTTTTTTTTTGGTGGTACTTGGGTTCCTGGAAGCCCTTCTACCTCCGGGCTACACTCCCAGACCTATTTTTACATTTTTATTTGGAAACAGGGTCTCTTAAGCCAGCGCGCGCGGCTGGCTTTGAACCTGCGCGATCCTCCTGTCTCTGCCTCCCAAGCGCGGGGATTACAAGCATGCGCCACCACGCCCAGCATCCTCTAATAATTTTAACTGAGTTCAGCACACATCCAGGAGAATGCCTAAAGTGAAAAAGATGTATTCTACCAAGTGTTAGTGATAATATGGAGAAACTGGAGCACTAAACTCTGCTTGCTAGTGCAAGTGTAAGACTATTTGACGGTACATTCTGAAGCTTAATAGAAGCCTGATATACCGATAGCATGTTCAACAGAAAAGACTCTATATGTCCACCAAGACAATTGAAGACAAAGACAGAGAAGTACGATTCATAAAAGCCCCAAACTGGAAAAGAATCCGAACATTTATCAACAGTAGAATAAATAGTGATACAGTTATACAATGGAAGATTATGTACAATAAGGAGAATGAACTGATGTTACATGTAAACGCATGGATGAATCTCAGACATAATGGTGACAAAAGAAGATACAAAAGATTGTTATTCTATTTAGATTAAGTTTAATAATAGGAAAAATATAAGATGATAAATATGAAAATATAATTTGCCTCTTGTCAGAGTGGTACTATCTACAACAGGGCAAAAAAAGGATCTGAGGTACCCAACATATTCTAATTTTTTATCTGGGTGCTAACTACACACAGATGTTTTCCCTTGTGGATATGAATATATGTACCTTTCTATATATTTCAATTAAAAGAAAAAAATAAAATCCATGGTCTGAAATTACATCAACTCTCCTGCCAAAAATCACAACTGTTTTATCCCCAAATTCCCATCTATAATAATATTGTATCAACTATAATATAAACAAGAATGGATAAATTTGGGTATTGTGAACTTACTGTTTTCTCTCTTAGAAAAGAACTTGTTCACTGGCTACAAAAATGCAAACCCTTTGCTTTCCTTTGACCTTTAGTATTTCTCACTTTCTAGCAGTCACCCCATTAATCCTCATAAATACACACACACTAAAGCCATCCTGTTGCTCTTATCACAATTTCTATTTGCTTCTTTTTTGGTTTAAAGAACAATGTTAAGATTTTTAACTAAAAGTAATTTTATTGAATTGTAATATAAAATGACTTATCCCACTAATCAAGTGTACCCAAAGAGAAAAGTATACACCCAATATTGAAAACTTTAAAAAACTTGTATTTTTATTAATTTCATGTTCTTACATTATGCACTGGTAGGAACACACATTTATTATGCCATGCAAACTATTATTATGTCTGAATTGCTCTTTCATCCAAGTAAAGATAGAATCACAAAGAAGCAGTGAACAATTTTATTAAAGTAAACAGTATCCAAATGTCAAGTTTTCATTATGTAAATACAGTACTATTTTAGTAGTTTAATAAATGGATAATCATTCTTTTTGAAACATTACAAACATTTTTACCAACATATATGTCATTTTCAAAGGTTCTTTTAAGGTACCAGGTTTAGAACCTAGGGGCATTCTACCTCTGAACTACACCCCCAGACCTATTTTTTATTCATTATTTTGAAACAGGGTCTCACGGTGTTAAAAAGGGCCTCACTAAGTATCTGAGGCTGTCCACAAACCGCAATCCTCCTGTCTCTGCCTCCTGAATTCTGGGATTACAAGCGTGCACCACCATGCCAGGCTCAAAGTTTTAAAAATAGGTTTCATAACGATAAAAGGCTTCCAGTTTGGCATTTATTTCTTTCCTATGAAGAACTAAATTACTTCATTGGAAGAATGTATATGTCTTGTGCCATAAAGATATTTGAAAGTGTTCAGCTCAGAAAAACAGTACTGAAGTACATCATATTAAGTTATAGGCTCTTTCTTCTCACTAAATATCTGACTTTTTATCTTTTCAGTATACCTTATTCTGATCTTTAGCTGTCATGTGTGTGTGTGTGTGTGTGTGTGTGTGTGTGTGTGTGCGCGCGCGCACACACACGTTGCAAGAATTGAACTCAGGGCCTCAAGAATGCTAGATAACCTCTCTACAACTAAGCTACACCCTTAGCTCAGGCTTCAATATTAATTGTGAGTTATAAGGGAAAATAATTCTATAAGGCATATAGCATAGTTTGATAAAAATTGCAGAGTTTTATCCTCAAATTTATAGTTCTTTTACTCATTCAAATATTACATGTGTTCATAATATATGAAACACTGGTTGCTGGTTAAGGGAACAAACAGAAATAAAGCATAAGCATAAGTCTTATCTCACATCTACTGAGAAAGTCAAACAAGAAAAACAGCTATCAAGCTGATTAATAAGTGCTATACAGGAATGTGAATGGTGTTATTAACAAAATGAGATTATCTAAATCTTACTGGACAGAGAGATACCATGGAAAGTGTTATTTTTATTTCTACACAATATGAATGCATCACCTAGGCAAAGACAAGAAGGTGAGCACAAGGAATACATGTCATATGCACAGTTCAATATGTCTTCAGCATAGTTTGATTACTAGAAATGGTAGAATACTAGAGAAGATATAAAACTAAACCAAAAAGTTCAAATCATATCTTGAAAGGTCAGCATCAACCGTAATAAATCATGTTGACAATATGGATCCTTGATATAATGTGATGAAAATGAAAAAATGTTTTTCTGTGTTCATCCTTTCAATAATCCATAAAACCAGGCTTATAATGAGAAAATCATGTCAAAAATCCTACTAGGACATTACAAAATATCTTGACCAGTACTACTAAAATCCAAACAAGGTAACTCTGAAAAAAAAACTGTCACAGTCAATAAGAAGAGTCCAAAGAAACATGACAGCTAAAGATCATGAAGCAGAAAAGGGACATTAGGTAAAAGTGAAGAAATTCTCTGAAAGTATTAATTGTAGATAAAAATAATGTATACATATTGATTCATTAACTATAAAAACTTAGTGTACTAATACAAAATTGGTTGCAAATAGGGAAACAAGCAGAAGGTATATGAGAATTCTCTGTACTATATTCTCAGTTTTTCTGTAAATCCAAAACTATCCTAAAATTAAGCTCTATTAAAAAGATAGGTGACCATGGTAAAAATTTGGTAGAAGGCAACATATATATACATCTATATGTATGTATGTATATATATATATATATGGAATATCAATTAATTTGTGTGTAGGATCAATACTGCAAAGTAATGGTAGTTGGAATCACAGAAAGAATCCCAATTTTGGTAGATTAGCTTGAAACCTCTCAAAAGCACATTAAATTATACTCCATCCTCTTAACTAAATTACCACTCATTCCATATGTACATCTCACTGTCCACAGACATCAAATGGTACAGCCTGAATCATATTTTTAAATCCTTCTCATTCAGTTTAACGTCTGCTTAGTTCGTCTCTGTGAAAAGTGTATTCCTCAGTGAGACATGTGCAGGGATCCTTATCTACTATGCAGAATTAGAAAAACCTACACCAAGGGACTGCTCACTTTTCACCATCTAATAAAGGTAGAAGACATAAAGATGGGTGGAAAGGAAACACAAGGGACACAAGGACCATGATTTAAAGTCCAGACTCCCAATCCTATTATTGGACCCACTCAAAGCTAGCAGCTTTTGGAGTCACTCAGTAGCTGGGCTGCAGTAACATACAAGGTGAGGAATGTGTTGCTTCCAAAAGCCCAATAGACCCACCAGGAATTGTACCTCTTTCCTAGTTGTAGGAGAAGCCGGATGAAACAACTTATCTTTTACCTTCTGAGGTAATATTTTGGCACATCTCACACTGGGTACCAAATCTTTATTAGTCAAGGATTACTAGACTAACAGAAATCACACATTTAATAACATTTAAATACTGATATTAACCCCATGAACATTATATTACATAATATAGGAATAATGGAGAAGAGCAAAAAGAGATATATTTAAAGAGACAAGGCTGGGAGTCACTTTGACAAAGAGTGGATTTGTGATGGTTAATCTGAATTGTCAACTCGACCGGATTATGAAACACCTCAGACTATGTAATTTCATGTGTGCCAATGAGATGAATGTTTTATGTAATAACAGATTGAAGGGGAAGTCCTGCCCTAAATGTAGGCAGCACAATTCTGGTAGGCATAAGACCTGAATAAAAAAGTGAAAGCTATACAAAGGTCTGTGTGGTTTTTCTGAATGTGCTCTTTCCTGGGACATTGGCCTTCAGGTCTTCAAACTGGGCTCTCAAGATTGTTTCTCTGTAGAGATCCTGGCCTTTTAATATTGGACTGAATTATCAGTCGCTTTCATTCTGAGACTCTAGCTCTTAGATCTCTCAACCAGTTTCTGGTTTCTCTGGCCCTCTGGAGAAAGACAGCCACTTAGGCCTACACTGCTTTGGACTATAAGATGATTTCCTAAACCCCTTTTCAATGTATACATAATAAACTCACAGGAGATATATATATATATTGAATTCTTGTTACTATAGTGAACCCTGACTAATACAATGTCTTTTTTTCTCTAGGTTGACTTGCTGTCTTCCATCCTAGAGTGAATGGGATTATTCTTGCCAAAACGAGGGTTTTTCAAGTCTCAACTTAGAAATTGTTTTAACGGAATGGGCCAAAAGAGTTAAATTCCTATTAGCTCTGAAAAGAGTTTGAAGTTCAAACTCTCTATACTCAATTATTAGTGGGAATGAGTAAAAATAAATAGAGGCAGATTTTTCTTTCTTATTTTGAAGATCCTCAAATTGATTTTTTTTTCAATTTGCTTGTTCTCTACTCGGCAGCCAGGGCCAACATGCCCAAGTTTGTACACAATAATACCCCATACAGGCCTACAGTCAAAAATGTATCCGCATTTTAATGAGGACATTAATTTCAAGATTCTAGGGGATAGATAAGGGCTAGCTAATGCCAGGGACTTGAGGACCAAGCAAGTTCATGGTATAAGGGGTATATTTTGAGCTAAATGTTTACCTTTTGGTGTTCTTCAAAGCCTATCACAGGGAGTTTGGCTGAAATAATGCTTAATATCAGTAAGAATAATACAAAATGAAGAAATTGTATATGATGTCTGGTGAGATCAATAAAATCAAGAAGTTGAGCAAAGCTGGGATAAGTGACCCATGCCTGTAATCTCAGTACTTGGGAACCTGAGATGGGAGGATTGCCAAATCAAGGCTAGCCTCAGCAATTTAGCAAGGCCTTTTTTCAAAATAAAATACTAATAAAACAGGGATAGGTTTGTAACTCAAAGATAGAATAGCCATGGGCTCAATCCCCAGTGCCACACATACAAAAAAAAATGAACATACAAAATGGTATAGAACAAATTATTTTCTTTATAAAAGTAGGAAGTGAAATCTTTATAAACCAACATGATAGTTTTCACTTATCCAGCTAGTATGTGCTATATTTAAAATAGGCAGACACAGGCATGACAATATCAGAACATTGGCAAGATAATACCATACCATCTGTCATGAAACCTAATTCATATGAGCTTGGACTCTATATAAAGAATGGTACTGGACATATAAAACATGTCTAACAAATGTAGGCTATTATTTTTAAATTTTCGTAATTCCATACATTAGGTTGCTTTCATAGTGGCATTTATTTGGAATAATATTGTTCTTTGCATTTGAAAGAGTGGGTACAATGTTTGAATCTCAAGCTAAATGATAAATTATGTAAGTCTAATTAAAATAAAGGTCAGGTAAGATATATATTCAAAATATATTGCATTTTTTTATATTTTTATAACAGGACATGTATCTAGTTAAATTAAATATACTCAAGAGCAATTAGTATTACTTGCAAATGAAAAATTATATTGACACCCCAGTATATAGTCCATCATTTGTTGTAAAAGTGAACTCTTTCATATACAAAATATGCTCAATACAGATATACTAGAATCACACAGTACACCTACATATAACTTCTTGACTTGGAATACTTGACTTTTTTTCTAAGCCTATTTGTCATAATACCACAAGATAGAAAGAAAATTGCAGAATGCCAAACAGACTTGTGATTTTGTAAAGAAATTTGAAGCTCCTTTTGCCAGTATTTTTCTCTTGCAAAAATTGCCTTACATGAAAAAAAGTATAAAAGTACTGCAACTCCAGACTGAAGCTTTAATCTCTAGTCACTTCCATAAGAAGGTAGATGAGAGAGCGTAATTTGCCCTTATCATACAGCTCATCTCCTCTGTTGACAAAAGAAATCCTCATGTTAGTTTTTTTTGGACAAATGTGACCCCAACCTGATATGACACTTTATTTTTTCAGCTGTGTAACACCACCATAAAACCGGGTACTTTTTAAACTACATATGCTAATCCATAAGACTTTAGGAGATATTTTAAAGTCCAATTTTGTTCACTGCAAAACTCAAGTGACCTAGATGAATACTTCTTAATTGAATTACAAATAGGCTATCATTTTACTGTTTCTAATATTTAAAAGTGCCTTCATTTTTATAGTTCTCAAAAAAGTTTTTAACAGTCCTGAAAAAATATCAACTTTGACTTTTACAGTTCTTTTCCTTATCTTCATAAGCATATTTTCCTTCCTTCCTTCCTTCCTTCCTTCCCTCCCTCCCTCCCTCCTTCCTTCCCTCTTTCCTTCCTTTATGACACTGGGGATTGAACCCAGGGCCTTGTGAATGCTGGGCAAGCGCTCTATCACTGAGTTACATCCCTAGCCCAATAATTTTACTTTTAGTAAGGCATTAGTTATTTTACTTGTAGTATGTTTCCTTTCATTTGTACCATGATGTGCTCCTTTCTTCAACTATGAATATTCATCAGTTAAAATAATTTGAGAATCAAGAGCCTTGGCATCATGTTTTAATACCTGCTAGCTGTAGAATTTTGTACCATTGCTCTGGATTTATAGCCCTCATTGAGCCATCATGGTATTCAAAACCCTGGCTTTAAATAACTGACACATAGATATGAGTAACAAAAAGAGACAGAGTATAGCTATTGTGCCTTCAAAGAAAAGCAATAAAGAATTGTGCTTGCTCTCCTCATGTTCTTTAATTCATTTCATTTCATTTTAACTACCCAGAACAATTTCACCAGCCATTAGCCTGAAATAAACCCTTACAAAGGCTGATTGTTGTTATCAGGAGGGGTCCCAACACTCCCTCCCCCTCCTTTTCATAAGGTTTTGGACAAATAGGCTACATTATAGCTCCAGACTTTTTTAAGGAGAAAAAAAATGTGAAGTAAAAGATAAACACATTTCCAATCTATATTCAAAGACTTCAAAGTCATATTCACTGAGAAGAATCTTGAATCAAATTTTATAAACTAAGACCCCATTTATGCAACAAAGGAAGTAATGGGGAAAGTATCTTTGGAAGATTCTAAAATTAGGAAACTCCCAGGCTGAATCTTAATTAAAAATATCTTAAAACCCTAATTATCAAAGTTGTGAAAATAAGGGAGTTGAAGAATCCATAGTTTTTATTTTTTGAATCATACATGCATTTTCTTTTTTTTTCCTTTCTTTTTTTTTTTTTTGCAGTACTGGGGTTGGAATCCAGGGGCATTCTGCCTCTGAGCTACACCCCCAGCCCTATTTTGTATTCTTTATTATTAAACAGGGTTTCACTGAGTTGCAAAGGGCCTAAGTAGTAGCTGAAGCTGTCCACAAATCACAATCCTCCTGTCTCAGCCTCCCAAATGCTGGGATTACAAGTGTGTGCCACCACACCTGGCCTATTTTTCTTCTTTAAATACCTTTATTTGTGCATAAAAGTCTCACATCATAATGTAGCTCATAGTGATAATGACATACATACACGACACTAGGTGAGCTTTCCCCAGCTCCCTCCACATGCCCTGCCTTCCACATACAGGATATTGGCACTGGTATTCTCACAGATTTACAGAATGTCAATGGAAGTGTTTCCTTCATTGATTCTCCCTCCCCCCCACCACCTTCCCCTAGACCACCACCCTCACTCCAGTGAAGTTTCTCCTCCATTATCTAAAGTTCCTCTTATAGCTCAACCTGGCAGGGTACATACCATGACCATGAAAATTTTTTTAAAAATCTTGACTTCTGAATATGGTAGTGGTAGAAACTGAAAGTTTCACCAATTTGAACAGAAATTAAAAAACAATAAAATTGTGTAGTGGAACTTGGATCCATGATCATGTAATATACATACACACACACACACACACACACACACACACACACACATATATATATATATATATATATATATATATATATATACACACATACATACATACATATATACATATGATCATATAACTTATCAACCATCAGTGCAGATGATCAGCATTTTTGGAAATGCAAACTGGTGCTATTAGGGCATTCATATATTTTAATTTACTATACAAAAATAAGTTTAATGGAGAAATATCAAGGTCAGGGATCAGTAGGAAATGAGAATCAAGTTACTCTTCACTTTGTTAATAGAACATTTCCATTCCCTGTCGGCATTGCCATCTCTAACCAATTATTTAGAAGGTCACTGAAGACTACTGCTATAGAAAGAAATGGACTCTACCTGTATTATAGGGGGAAAGGAAGCAAGGAGTTGCATAAGAAAAAAACAAGGCAACTTTGATTAAAGCATATTATTAAACATATCAATGTCAATCGCTATGCCAAACATGAGAAGAAGGGAAGGGGAAGGAATGGGGTGGGAACTGGGTAAGGGCTAATTGGGTAATGTGTGCATGTGTTTCTCTACCATCTTGCATCCCATTAAGATAGATGAATACAATGCACCAATAAAAAATTTAAAAGATAAACGTTTTAGAAATTGAAAAGCATATTATTTTGATGCCAATAACCAGGGAACTATGTAGACTTTCTTGAAGACCATGCATTTTCCTATTCTTAAGCTATATAAAACAGTTGCTTATTAAATCAGTTCAAGGGTATGATTACCAAAATGATGAACTAGTTGAAAATCCAGTTGTTCTCAGCATTTGAGAAAGCTTGTTCCTTTTTATAAATGTTTTATGAATTATATTTGCAAATGTTGCCTCCCAATAAATTATAAGACAATTTTTAATTTAAAAAATCATCATGTGGCCGGGCGTGGTGGTGCATGCTTGTAATCCCCGCGCTTGGGAGGTGGAGACAGGAGGATCAGGCAGGTTCAAAGCCAGCCTTGCTGGCTTAAGAGACCCTGTTTCCAAATTTAAAAAATATATAAAATAGGTCTGGGAGTGTAGCCCGAAGAAGGATTTCCAGGAACCCCAGTACCGCCAAAAAAAAAAAAAAAAAATCAGCATGTGCAGTCAGGCATGGTGGCGCATGCTTGTTTACCCCCCTGCTTGGGAGGCAGAGACAGGAGGATCTCGCAGGTTTGAAGCAAACCTCACTGGCTTAAGGGACCCTGTTTCCAAATAAAAATATAAAAATAGGTGTCTGGGAGTGTAGCCCGGAGGTAGAAGGGTTTCCAGGAACCCCAGTACCACCAAAAAAAAAATCATCATGTGCCACCACACTTTTAAAAATTATTAACAGAAGCTTCATTTTCCTTTTTTCTGTGGTACTGGGGATTGAACCCAATGGTGTTCCAGCTCTGAGCTATATCCCCAGCCATCTCCCCTTTTTGTGATACTTGGATTTGAAATGAGAGGAATTCTATGTTGAGCTACACCCCCAATTCTTTGTACTCTTTAATTTTGAAACAGGGTCTAAGTAAATTCAACTATGCTAGCCTATAAACTATAATCCTACTGTCTCAACCTCTCAGATACTGGGATTACAGGTATGTGCCACCACATCAAAATAATTAACCACCATTTCAAATAGAAAAATAATGTTTATTAACCTTATTCTGTAATTTCTAAGTAATTGGGATAATCTACTGATATTTTTATAATTTAGTATAGATGATACTAGCTTTTGGTTAATCACAGAAAAATACATGAATCATTTTCTACTCAAGTACATGAACCACCAGATATATATGTGTGTGTGTGTGTGTGTGTGTGTGTGTGTGTGTGTGTGTGTGCATCAAGCCTCTCAATCAACAGATAGTAATTACACTAGCAAATATAGGCAGAAAAATCAAATAATTTCCCAGGATACTTTCCAAGATTTTTTTTAAACAGATAACTAAAGTTTTACAAAAATTCATATGTTCTGCCGGGCATGGTGGCACACACTCCCAGTGCTTGGGAGGCTGAGACAAAAGGATCACAGGTTCACAGCCAGCCTCAGATAATTAGTGAGGCCCTCTGCAACTTAATGAGAACCTGTCTCAAAGTAAAGAATGAAAAATAGGGCTGGGAGTGTAACTCAGAGGTAAAATGCCCCTAGGTTCAATCAGTGCAACCAAAAATAGTATGCACAGGTTCTTAACTTTTTAAACTTTTATTCACTTCTACATAAATATGAATATTTCAGTCATTTTGGTTTTTAAGTGAAATAAAAACCACGATGAATAAACTTATACACACATTATTTCTGAAGGACAGTGGTCCATTCTATAGGAAAGGGCAACGATCTGACCAACAGCCCCAAGATGAAACAGACATGACAGTCCAAACATAAAATGGAGACTGATTAAGAAGGCTAGCAAACTAGAATTTCAAAGAGAGGACCCTCTTTGAAATTGATAAATGAAAAACTACCTTCCATGTCATTACAACATACAAGCTACACAACAATAAAACAAGGCTTTACTTAAGAGATGGTCAGCAACTAGAAATGGGAACATCAGTCCAACATTCAATACTTTAGAATGTGTGCACATCGGAAGATAAATAACTACAACCCAAACAGTCAAATGAACAGCAAAGAGCTATTTCTCCTTAGAGCTCAAGTCTATCTTGTGCTTCGGCACGGAGACAAACTGTGATGTGCCTTTCAGTTTGGAACTTCCCTTGAAAGCAGAAGTTGTCAGAATGATCTATGTGCTGATAGTAAGCTTGTCCTAATAAAGACATCTCCCAATTCTATTTTCTCATATAAGAAAAAGAGTTTTGTTTTATCTAGCACCAAATAAATGAGGGAGAGAAAAAATGAGGTTCTTTACTATGCATACACACAAAATAAATTTACATTTACTTACATAATATACATAATTGTGTAAAGTTAATCATAGGCATCAACAATTTGAAGTCTCTTTTAGCTTGGTATCTTTTATTTTTGGAATATCAAGCTAATGTAGGAGGTTTAATACACAAGGTATTATGCTAAGATTTTAAAAAGGCATCAAGATAAGCTAAAATCTATAAGTAAAAAATAAAACTTATCACTATGAGATATGATGTAAAAGTGGGCACAGATATGAAACATATAAAGCTCATGATATGATTATACCTCAGTCTCTTCTTTATGGATGGGATAAATGGCTATACTGCACAGTCCTGTGATTGAATATTTAGTTAGGTATTTTTGAGTTCTTATTATTTGCAAACCAATGGATTACTAGCACAACCATGAGTTAAATTTATAAGCATTCAGAAATGTGTATTTTTAAATACCCTACACTTCCAAAGCAGAAGCTGAAGGTATTTGCTTTGTGGTTCTTGAGGTAAGTTTACATTGCATCACAATTCAATGTTTATGCCCTCTTCCCTAGATATTAAACACACATCTCACATTTTTGTGCATTTTTAAGTATTTTTCTGTCATCTTCAACTGTAGCCCTTATAAACTGGGCTTCTTTCGTATGGAGCTGATGTAATGTCCCTCAATTCATTTATGCCACTTCCTTGTATCTATTTTTCGCCTTTCCAATGCTCTCCCAGCTGCTGGTCATTTGCCTGGATCTATCTCTCTTGATTCAGTATCCTGATTTGTGACCTATTCACTAGCACTATATCCTCTTCATTAGACTTATTCTGAACACTTTGAAAAATTTGAGATATTAAGCTCGCTTTGGTGTCTCAACTACTGCCAACCCTCCACTCCTAGCACTGATTTCAGTGTCTTTACTGGAATCCCTGAATGCCTAAACATTCCAAACCCAGTAAAACCTCATATCCCAGAACTCTCAACCTCTAGTCCAAGTATGTTTGTCTTGTACATGATTCCCAAAGGAATCTACTCATTACTAAAAGATACCTACCTACCACCTGCCTTGTACCATTAGCTGTTAATTTATCCATGTGATTCTGTTAAACTAGATTTTTTCTACTCTGTATTGCCAGTATGGTTTTATGAACATATGCAAAGATCTTTAGTGCATCACAAATCATCCAGAAGGAATCTATTACTCCACCCTCTTAAAATCAGAAGTAATAATTTCTAGAGATGCAACCCATCCTGACAGCATTGGAGAGGGCTGAGAGATTTGCCTTCATAGATTTAGTCCAATTTAATATATTTATATTAATTTTATGTACAGAAAAGTATATCTTAAATAGAAGAGTTTGCCTAATGTTATGGGATAAATCATGTGTTTCTAATGTTAATATGTCAAACTCC
Organism: Muscardinus avellanarius; assembly: GCF_963383645.1. Lineage (NCBI taxonomy): Eukaryota > Metazoa > Chordata > Mammalia > Rodentia > Gliridae > Muscardinus > Muscardinus avellanarius. The sequence goes on along the minus strand of NC_137792.1, from coordinate 119,221,427 downwards.
TAACCTCCAATGTAGCTGTATTTTGGGATAGATCATTTAAAGAGATAATTAAAATTAAAGTTAAAAAGTGCTCTAATCCAATAACTGATTTCCTTATGAAAGACATGCCACTGCCCCCCCATACCACAGCACGCACGCACACACACACACACACACACACACACACACAAAGATCTGCAAACTAAGGCAACAGACTCCAAAAGAAATTAAGCTAAAGCTGTCTGAAAACTTGAACCTGGACTTCCTGCCTCCAGAAATGTGAAAAATATATTTCCATTGTTAATATCATCTATTTTGCAAAATTTTGCTATGGCTTTCTTAGCAGTCAAATACACCTGGTCTTATGAATGTACTATTGCCCCAGTTATTTGTGTTACTTAAAATGAATATAAATATACCAATGCTTTTATGGCAGAGATAGAGGTTCAGTTTCACTCAGATTCACTGCTAATCCTCTCAGAATCTTAATGGTATTTTTACAGAAATAGACATTAAAACCAATCCTAAAATTTATGTAGAACCACAAAAGATCCCAAATAGCCAAAGCAATCTTAAGAATAAATCTGAAGACCTCAGTCTTCCAGACTTCAAAATATATTACAAAGCTAAATTATTAAAGCAGGTAGGTATTGACATAATACAGATAAAGAGAAATGGAATAGGATAGAGAATATTGAAATAAGCCTATTTATATATGAACAATGAACGTTCAGCAATGGTTCCAAGAACACGGAAAGGGAAAAGGATAGTCACCTCAACAAATAATGCTGGGAAAACTAGATATCCAAATGCAAAAGAATAAAATTAGAACCTTTTTATACTTCATAAGCAAATCAATTTAAGATGTATTAAATGATGTATTAAAAGGATGTATTAAAAGATGTATTAAAGACGTAACACTTAAACCTGTAAACTACAAAAAAAGATAAAAAACGTTATGACATTGGTCTTAGAAATAGTTTCATGGCTAAGAAACAAAAAGCACAGACAAGAGAAGAAAAACAGCCAACTGACTACTACATCAAACTAAAAAATCTTGTGTACATAAAAAGAAACAGCCAATAGAAATTGAAAAGGACAATGTATAGAATGGGAAAACATTTTTTCTTTTTTTCTGCAGTATTGAGGATGGAACCCAGTAGCATTCTACCTCCAGCTGCACCCCCAGGCCTAATTTTTTATTCTTTATTTTGAAAGAGGGTCTTACTGAGTTGCAAAGGGCCTAAGTAGCTGAGGCTGGCCGCGAACCACTATCCTCCTGTCTCAGTCTCACAAATGGGAGGATCACAAGTGTGTGCCACCACACTCAGCTAATTCCACTTCTTTGAGGTACCTAAAATAGTCAAATTCATAGAAGCAGAGAGTGTAGTGGTAGTTACCAGAGCCTGAGGGGAGAGGAAAATGAGTAGCTGGTGTTCAATGGGCATAAAATTTCAGTTATACAAGATGAACAAGTTCTAGCCACCAGCTATAAAGCAGAGTGCCTATGGTAAACAATAATGCATTGTATACTTAAAAATCTGTTAACACGTGCCAGGTGTGGTGGCACACGCTTGTAATCCCAGCACTTAGGAGGCTGAGACAGGAGGATCACACAGGTTTGAAGCCAGCCTCAGCTACTTAGTAATGGAGGCTTCTCAGCAACTTAGTGAGACCCTGTTTCCAAATAAAATGTAAAATAGGTCTGGGAGTATAGCCCAGAGGTAGAAAAGCCCCTGGGTTCCATCCCCATTAGCACAAAAAAATCTGTTCACACGTTAGATCTCAAGTTAAGCGTTCTACACAAACACACAAAACAAGGGTCATGAGGAAAGTTTTTGAGGTGATGGATATGTTTATTACCTTGATTGCAGTGATGGTTTCATGACTGTGTGTGCATGGGTTCAAATCCAACAAGTTAACAAGTTGTATGCATTATGTATGTACAGTTTTTATATAGCAAATACACTTTAAAAAGACATATGTAAAGACGGGAGTGGTGGTGCACACTTGTAATCCCAATTCCCATCCCATTACCGCCTCACATTCTGAGTTTTTCCAAATCTTTTATTAGAAAAGAAACATTTTTTAAAAAAGAGAAGTAACATTTAGAAGGTAGTCACTACTAAAATTTTTGAAGTGAAAGCTAAAAAACTGGTATCTTCATTACTATAAATGTATAGTTGATGGACATTCAAACAATTTACTAGGATCTATTAGGATGTCAAAGAACTATAAGCACATTGGCCCTGTATATATTTCTTTAAATATCCTTCTATCACATTTCCAATAATGACCATCCAGAGGTAGAGATTCAGAATTGTAGTGCTACAGAATTATTTGCCTTTAAGGATAAACACTGGTTATTATTAATAAAGCAAAATCTTAGACTATATAATATAGAATGCAAATAATATAAAATCAAATGCTCTTATTCAAATATCAGAACTTATAAAATTTGCTATTCCTCATGAAAAATCATAAACAGAAAAAATGCAAGTGAAGGGTACAGTGTTAAGCTCTTAAGAACTACAAAGTTTCCCAGTAATGCAAAAAATACCTGTTCCATCTTTTTTCTTTCTTTTTTTTTTTTTTTTTTTGCTTAGAAAACTCTTCCCAAAGAGGATACCAAATAAACTTCAATCTATTGTAGATAATATATTATCAGTAACTCTTAAACGGAACGGTAGAATTTCAGAAATTTAAGTTCATTTTTCCTTCAGTTCTGGATATTCTACAGACATGCATCCAAGTTATCAACTATGTACTTAATTTTTAAAATGATAGTTTTAGTGCACTGCAATTATACACCATGGTGATGTTCACTGTGATAAAAAGATACATACACACAGCACTTGGTGTATTTTCCTGTATATTCCACCCTGATTTCCTTTCCTTCCTCCCCACCCAAGTTAGCAAGATTCATAAGTAAAACCTTCACACAGTGCTGGAGTACTATTTGAACTATTTCTTTTGTTATTCCTCCCTTTTTTCCTCCTTAGTTTCAACTGCAGCTGTGTCTCTCTATCTCTCTGTCCCTATACCTCTCCCCTACTCTCTCTCTCTCTCCATTAAAGTCGCTTGTATTTTATTTTTTCTTTCTAGCTTTCACATATAAATTAAGACCACAAACTATGCAATTACTAGAAGACTCCCTCTCCTATTATGTACTTTTTTAAGAGTAGCTTATTTGCCAAAAGTATATAGGGAAAAAAATCTCCAATAATAAAATCATTTGCTGAGTGTAGTGGTATACACCTGTAACCCCAGTACTTGGGAGGCTAAGACATGAGTATTGTAGGTTTGAGGCTAACCTCAGCAACTTAAAGACTCTGTTTCAAAATAAAAATTAAATAATAAAAAGGGCTGGGGATATATCAATTCTCAGTACTAAAAAAAACTTCCCAAAACAAAACAAACAAACAAAAAAAAAACAGTTGATGTAGCCAAAGTAAAAGAGAAAAGGAGAAAAATGAAGGGAAACCTCACCCTCTACACTCTATACTATATATATTGTGACATCACAATTTCTCCCCCACTGTTTAATGTCAATCGTGTTCTTAAGAACATTAATTACTTGAAGAAAATAAAGTCTATGTCCAAGTCTCTCTCATTTCATCATGTATGTAAGTGTTAAATGACCGTGTATTTCCTTCTGAACAGCTAAGCAGATGTGTCAACCTTTAGTTTGACCACTAAATCCTCCACTGTGTACCCTAATGTTTCTATCTATAAAGATGTTGGTTTTTATTATCTTTTTTAACCTTATACACATAAAATTATCAAAATATTATATGAATTTCTGAACTTAGTAGATCTTAACCTGGTCACCATAAAAATAAGGCCCCTAAAAAGTGGAATGAAGAAGAACTTTTAAACATTATCCAATATGTAAGCCAGGCATGGTGGCACATGCTTATAATCCCAGCATTCGGGAGGCTGAGACTGGAGTATTGTGGTTCCTGGCCAGCCTCAGGTATTTAGTGAGGCCCTTTGCAACTCAGTGAGACCCTGTTTCAAAATAAAGAATAAAAAATAGGGCAAGGGGTCGAATGTCCCTGGGTTCCATCCCCAGACCCACAAAAAAGTTATCCAATTTTTAAAATTAATTTTAACTCATAAAGTCATAAATGTGTACATTTTAATGGAGCACCATGTGATGTCTTGACAAAAATGTATACATATACTAAATAAAATTGAATGATGGTTCTTCATTCTTATTACAACAAATGAAATTTATGCCATTTACTTGTGTTATCTTTAGAAATCCCAGGCATGGAAATGAATAGAATTATATTAGAAGGTTGCACTAAAGAGTTTCAAGAGTATATGTAAAGACATACACATAAAAAATTATTATATGGAATTAAGTCAGTGCTTTGAAGGAGGTACCAATTCTGTGTTTGCTAGGTAAAAGTTGTGGTAGAAAGATATCAAGTTTATCCATTTGATCCTTCAACTAATGTACTTGAGCTTCTCAAAATAAAGGTATTAGGACCATGAGAACATTTACTCATTGCCTTAATACATACTTGACATTTTAGTAGTTAACTTATTCAAAATTAGTATAATGAGAAGTGACTCTACTAGTCAATTATACAATAATATATATATATATATATACACATACATGTCTTAGAGTAGTAAATTAATAGAAAAATGCAAAAAGAAAAGAACTGCTTCTTCAGTAGAAATATAAAAGTGCAAAACAGGGAAAATAATTTCTCTTAAAATTATTTGATCTCTAATAAATCCCAATTTTTTTAAAACCCAAATTAACCAGTGTTATATATAAAATATCATAGTTTTATGAAAACCAACAGGTACATATTATAAGATGATTACATCATAAAATAACTCTAAATAAATACACTTGTCGCAAAATTCCAAATATAAATCATTCAGGATAATAGCTAGTAAAACACAATCATAAATATTCTAAAAAGTTGTTATATGGTTGACTTCAGTATGAATAAGTACACCATTAAAAAAAGTTGTTATATGTATACAAAAGTAGACATGTAGATTTCACACCTATCTTTATACACAAAAAAAACTTAGATCTCATGTCTCCCTTTATACACAAAGATTTTCACTATTCTGGGTTGTATAATAACTTTGCAGAAAACATTGTAATCATCACAAAGAAACTGTAGTGTCACTGCCTGTTAGTTATTCAGAAATAAAATAAGAAATGCAAGAAGATATACAGTTTGCAAAAGAACATTAGTTTACTACCTGTCAACTTGATTCCAGACTTTTGCCAAACTAGCAACAGGTTTATAAGTGCAAATATCATTCAACGCAATTTAGGTCCTTTTAAGGAACTTTTGAGGGACAGATGCTTTCTTGCTTTAGTAGTGATTTTCTAAATAGCTTGTAAACAATGAACCATATCTATAAATTGGACAGGGTCAATGTCTTTTGCCATAGACTTTAATGGGGTGTAAATGTAGACACTACTGTGCTTGCTACAGAATTGTGAATCATTTCTGTACCTTGCTAGTTGAAATAGAAGAAAATATGCATGTTATGCTTTTAATTCAGACTTCTGAATGTATACATTAGATGAAAACTCAGAAGTATCACATTTTAATTAAAAAAAAGAATTTCCAAGTCAATTCTACATTACCAGATTAATTTTATACAAATAGCACTACGCATATTCAAACTTGCTGTTTAATTAACTTGAAGCAAATCTCTAAACTTAAGGGAGTAAATAAAAGAAATATATATGATCGCTTTACTTTTGACCTTCCCTTCTTTGACTTAGACATTGTATATCATTTATAAAAGTAAGACAACACTGATCACCATCAGAACTATCTCAGAGCCATATACTCCTCTCTGATCCTGGCTCATGTTACAAAAATTAGCTATTATTTAATGAAGCTGCAGTGTAGGCATCTCACATTTCCACACCATTTGCTTTAACAGCTTTGGCAGAAAGGAACACATTAATAAATGCCAATGTCTGTTCACAGTATAAAAACTTGCTCCAACGAAAAATATAATATATAGCTAAGAGTACAAATCGGCATTTATAAACAACAAATAACAGAAGCAGCAAACTTTTTATGTGAACAAGAATGTAGCTTTCACCCCAACAATGTATCTCAAATGACTTCATTGTATTCTAAGTAAAGATAAAATACTTTGTTTGATCATTTCTTTTAAAAGTTCCTTTTTTGGGATTCATCAGAAGAGAAAAGCCCCAAGGTCACCTGTCAATAACAGAACAGACCCTCACTAAATCACAGTGCTTTACAAATAAATTCCTCATCAGTAATTAAAACCAGGCCTCTCTGGCCCTGTGTTATCAGCTCATCAAATTCATTGCTCATCTAGAATAACAGATCCACATCTGCAGTCATTACAGCACGCCAGATAAATCAATCCTCTCAATGATGCTTTGAGCTATCTCTGCTCCCTTTTAACCAGCCTGATATTTATTTCCCCCTGACACTTCTGACATTCTATTTACTGTAGGCAAATGGAACTCATACGGCACCTTGTAATGGCTTTACCAAATCCCATTGTGGGGCATATCTTAGAAGACTGATGGTTGCAATAAACAAGGTTTTATGGTGTAAGTGTGAGCTTCCAACTTTTTTCCCCTAGAATTTGACTTCTGTAGTGAAGGTTTATTACACTTGATTGCAGGTGGAAGACTAGTAGCCATTTAGAGTTTTGTTAACTAAAAGTCAGCAAAAAAAAAAAAAAAAACTTTTGAGCTGATGTCAGTGTTTTTTGGCTTTCTTTTATTTTCATTTAATTTTATTCTTTATCAAGGAAATCTTGAACAAAAGTTTGCAGAACCCAAGTGTAGAGATTAACTATAAAAAGCTATTGCTAATTCATTTTTTTAATTTTTGAAATGTTTTAAAATTAAACTATCACAAGGTTAAAAGGAGGTTTGTAAATTATTCTTAAGAGGATATAATCACAGGCAGAAAAATTATATGCACATCTGAAATGCAAAAGTTCATGTATTTGAATATAAAACAGCTTTTTGTGGTCATGATGTAATATGCAATTTAATAAAAATGTGTATATTAATCATGATTTTGAACAAAGTGGATATTTCAAAGATTTTGTGTTCACGAATGAGCCAATATTGTAAACAAAGGTAAAAGTAGATGTAACTAGATATCTTAAGAGTTTTGTTATTTCAGTGAGGCAAAACTGGAGTAGCTCAAAGCATTCTTCATTGAGACACAGTACCTATGATGGCAGCATTTATACAGGGCTCAGAAGGGACTCATATTAAATTAATGTCACTGTGTTAGTGGGGCTCACTCTGGGCTCTATTGTACTTGGTTCTTTATGCCACAATAATATTTGATAGAAGCACTGTCAAGTTCTCTTCTATTACTGTCTTCCCTTCACAAGCACAAAGCTAAAGCACACAGTAGGTTGTGAACGCTGGTATCATCCACTGGACACTGATTCAAACTGACAGGACATAGTCTTTTCCTTAATGAAAATTCTATATTTATCACTCTATTGTCCTTGTGTGCTGATCCTCTCAGAGGATCTGGCTCTCAGAGGCCAAAGTTTGAATATATTGAATTTTGAAATAATAGCCTAAAGCATTGACTTGCTGGGCCATGATACACAAGTGGTAGGAGGTCTGCACCCCCACAACCCTCCTTTCACTCATTCATGTGAAGCGGGCAAACATGAACACACATTTTAAGCTGAAACTTTAGGATGGTTGTATTATCTGTACTGGAATGAAAATTATTCATGAGTTTTTTAAGGACTCTAAGGAGTACAAAAAATAAGGCTATTTTGAGAAAGATAAATCTCCCTATGACAAAGATATAGTAAATCACATGAAGGCCTCTGTTTGAAAAAGAAGTTTCATTTCTGCCATTACTTAGCACTGTACCTAACAGTAACTTCAAAGTCCAGTTTGGTTCTTCCCTCTAATTTAAAGAGATGTAATCCAAAGAAGAAAACAAACTTGGTTTAAGAGTTTTTTTTATATAATCTAAGTGTGGTTATGCTCCCCTGTAATGTCAGTACTTGGGAAGCTAAGACAGGAGAATCACAAATTCAAGGTCAGCCTTAGTAACTCATCAATGCCCTCAGCAACCTAGTGAGACCCTTTTTCAAAATCAGAAATAAAACAGGGCTAGGGGTGTAGTGCGGGGATATAATGCCTCTGGTTGCCATTCGCAATCACGCAATCACACACACACACACACACACACACACACACACACACACACAAATAGTTTGTATATAGAGGAGAGGGTAGGATCACCCAGCTCATCATCTTTTTCCCTTTTCACATACCTGAAAGGTATCACTTATTCAAGATTAATAGGAGATCTTTCATCCAAACTTTCTTTGCTGATCTTGGTTGCCTAATGAAGCTAATCAAAAACAAAATCCTGCCGGACATGGTGGCACAGGCTTGTAATCTCAGCACTTAGGAGGCTGAGACAGGAGGATCACGCAGGTTCTAAGCCAGCCTCAGCTACTTAGTGAGGCTCTCAGTACTTAGTGAGACCCTGTTTCCAAATAAAATATAAAATAGGTCTGAGAGTATAGCCTGAAGGTAGAAAAGCCCCTGGGTTCCACCCCCAGTACCACAAAAAAAAAATCCTGTGCATTTTTAAAAATCTTTTTTAGATTTTTTTTTTTTTTTGTACAGGAGATGGAACCCAGGGGCATTTTACCTTTGAGGTACACTCCCAGCCCTAGATTTTTAGTCCTTTATTTTAAAAGAGGGTCTCACTGAGTTGCAAATGGCCCCCACTAAATAGCTGAGGCTGATTGCCATGCCCGGCTTTTTTAATTTTTTTATTTATTTATTTTTTATTTTTGGTGGTACTGGGGATGGAACCCTTCTACCTCTGTGCTACACTCCCAGACCTATTTTATTTGGAAACAGGGTCTCTTAAGCCAGCAAGGCTGGCTTCAAACCTGCGCGATCCTCCTGTCTCTGCCTCCAAGTGCGGGGATTACAAGCGTGCACCACCAAGCCCGGCCTTTTTTTCGTTTTTGAAACAGGGTCTCACTGAGTTGAAAAGGGCCTCACTAAGTAGCTGAGGCTGTCCGCGAACCATGATCCTCTAGTCTCTGCCTCCCATATGCTGGGGATTACAAGCGTGCGCCACCACTTCCGGTTTACTCCTGCACATTTATAAATGGTTGTCACACCTATAGCTAGAAGAAAAAAAACACAGAAATACAGAACTAAGTGATGTCTTAATTGCATACCGATGAGAAAACTGAGATGTAAATAAGCTAATGTGATATGCCCAAATTCTCACAAAGATAACAAATTCATGATGAAAACCAAGAGGTCCTCGAGCTTCCTTCCTATAAAATAGTAGATATTAATTACCTCTACTGATCTGCTTTCTGGCACTTTACCTGAAGCAACAGCAGAAGGATTCAGTTGAAGCTTGTAACTATTTTTCTGAATCAGGGACAGAAAGTATTGTGGATTTTGTGTGTGTGTGTGTGTGTGTGTGTGTGTGTGTGTGTGTCATGTTTTAACAACCCGACTAGTTTTCAATTCTCATTTCAGACCCAATTCCTGCCATGCATGTAATGTTCAATAAATATTTGTATAATGAATATTATTTAAACTTGCATCAGGGGAATGCAAGATCCTTCTTTGAAGTCTGTAAGTAGAAAGAGAGAAGACAGGAGAAAGATACATGGAAAAATCTTTACAGACTAGGTAAAATATAGCGTTTATTTATACATATTAACACGCTGCACAAACATGCCAGTCAGAAGGAGGTAGTGCCAATAATTGTTACAGTCCTTTATATATGAGATTCTCAGGGGAAAAAATCAAAGTTAAGCTTCATAACATCCTGTATGATGTATTTAAATATTATTACCACATTTTACAGAAGGTAAATTCAAGAACAAATGTCTGAAGTTGGATGTTCACAGTCAAATAGGAAGTTTATGACAAAGTTGACAATGTGTTCCATGAACCCTGATCTTCTACTCTGAATACAACCAATTAATCCAGTTATAGGAGCCAAGCAATGATAATAAAGACACATTGTCATGCAATCTTTTTTCTGGTAGGAGTTTAAAGTCCTATGAAAACAGATTGTCTGCCCTGTAGTTTTATAAAGACCAATCTTCACACAAACAAAGGTAACTAACTCTAGTACCAAAACCTCATGAAATTATTCTATATTTCAAAATATTTATTATTCTAACTGGTCAGGAAACATTCAAGATATATTCAGACTCTAAATAGAAATTTTAATCTCTTCATGACAATTTATATGAATTTTCTATAACAGGATTATCATTATCACTCTTGAAAAATACTATAAAGTACATACTAAAATGCTTAATCTACTAGGATGAATCGAGTCTTTATTATTTCTTTAACCCAAATAAAATACATCCAAGGCCTCTACTATGTAATGAAGATGAAAATTGTTTAAATCTAAAATAAAACAAACTTAAATAAGTATTATGACACAGGACATTGCTAGGTATTTTTTAACCTCAAAGCTACTTATGAGTTTTTTTCCTGTTTAAGATGTTTAAGCAAATTATTAAAGGCACAATTCCTGATTACAAATATTTTAAATCAAATCTTCAGCCTAGATACCAATGTAATTTTTAACATTACCAAAACCAAATCACATTATTCTTTTTAGAGTCACAAAATAGTTTTCTTTTACACTACAGACATTTTCTGTTGACCAATTTTCTGTCTCCAGATTTAGGACTGTCTTCTATCAGAATCATATAGGTGTATTGGTTGGCCTTTCATCACTGTCAAATACCTGAGAAAACCAACTTAAAAGAGAGTAAGATTATTTTGGCTCGTGGCTTCTAATCCATGCTTGGCTGGTTCTATTGTTTCTGGGGATGTAGTGGACAGTAGATAACAGTAGAAGGGTGTGGTAGTCAAGGCTGCTTACCTCATCACAATGAATGAGTCCAAAAAAGAGCAGAGAGAGGCCAGAAACAAGATATACAGTTCCTTGACACACCCCAACTGAATTACATCCATAAACTAGCCCCACCTCTTACAGTTTCTACCACCTCCTCACAGTCCAATTAATTATGAATCTATCAATGGATTAATCTACTGATAAGATCAGAGCCTTTATAATCCAATCACTTTCCCAAAGCCCCAGTTATGAACATCGCTGATTGGGGACAAAGACTTTAACACATGACCATTTGGGGAACAGTCCAGATCCAAATCATATTAATGAGTGACAAAAGCCTCAAGATCTATTTTTCATGCTCATATATTTTAGCATATACTTAGTCAATTCTGCAGCTGCATTATATGTATTTGTAAATTTACTAATAAAAAATTTGACAACTTGTGGATGTAATACACCACTAAAAAATCCTGGCAACAGTGTCAAAGAAATATAAGACAAAACAATTATACAGGCTGATTGGATTATAAACTATTGAAACAGATTTGAATGGAAACAGAAGTGTAGCCTAAAACGTAAAATAGTAGACTCAGAACTGGAAACTTTTATCTGTGACTGACATTTATTCATGTTGAACAGGCACTTTACTTCCTTGTGCCTTGGTTTCTTTATGCTTAAAGTGTGCATTGTAATAGTAATTCTCCCACAGCAAAACCCTGAGTTTTGAATGAAACCTAAAAATGTATATTATTTAGAAGCTTTCCCTGCAGACTACAGTCTTTTCCAAAGACGGGGATTCATTGGTTTATAAGGTTATCAAATGAAATTATCAGTTTAAAAATATTACTATAAAGATTTAAAGGACTTACTAAAAATTACACCTAACTTCCCCCCAAATATGTGAAAATATTTCATGCTGTGAAGTTGTTTTAACCTTTTTATACTAATGTGTCCATTTAGTGTGCAGGCAATACTCTAAGTCAGAAAACTATGGTGGGGGAAGACTCAAAGATGGAATCCCTGACGATAAACTTAGAGGAAAATAAGAAAGTTACAGATGAATGGATTACAAAACTATGGGATATATACACAATGGAATTTTACTCAGTCATAAAGAAAAACATAATTACATCATTTACAGGGAAATGGATGAAACTAGATGAGATTAGTCACAAAAAATAAGAAATTAGATGCTCACCCTAATATGTGAAAGCTAGGGAGAAAATGGGTCATAGGAGGAACTCTAGATAAAGAAGGAGATACTAGAGATGAGCAAATAAGGCAATGTAACTGAGGGGTATGGGAGGGGGAAGAGTGAAATTCTCTAATGCACAAGATGTACATTAACAAACATATCAAAGTTAATCATTAAGCCAAACCTGAGAAAGAGGGAGGGGGAGGGAAGGGGCAAGAATTGGATAAGGGCTAATTCGGTGGTGTGTGCATGTATGTCTTCACCATCTTGTACCCCATTAAGATGTACAACTACAATGCACAAATAAAAAGTTTTAAAAATTAGTTACATTAACAATGAGACAAATCTGATAGTTATTAGGCCATTTTATAGATGAGGACAAATTTAGCAGGTACGCATTAATTTATCATGGTTCCATGTTAATACATTTGGAAGACAGTGCCTGAACTCAGGATTTCAGACTCCCATCTGGCTTCTTGTGTATTGTATTATGTCATGATGCATTCCTCAGAAGTGGAAAGAATATATTTGTATTTTATCTCTTGGCAGAAAAGTCTGCAAATCATTTTGCACTATACAAATGCAGTATGTCCATTCCCCAAAATATTTATTTATATAGGCAATTCAAGGGGTCAAAGGACTAAGTAGACTCAGACATAACCATCATCTAGTGCTAAAGATTCACAGTGAAGTGAATTTTTCAGCATGTGCCTACAGACAACCAGAAGAGAATTTGAAATGCAAGTAAGCCTAGTTTGTTTATATGCATTCCTTTTGGAAAATACTTCTGTGAAAATGACTTAAGAACAAAATGTATAAACTGAGTGAAAATTCATGTGTAATGCTATCTGAACAGAATAATTTGAGTGTGGTTAATCAGCAACAGCTTCCTAGGAAGAGACTGATCAGGATTTGACTCTCCACACATACAGAAGAGATTGCACTAGTCTCTCTCTTATTTATTAGCAGTAGGACCCCAAGCAAGTCATTTTCCTTCCCTATAAAATGAGAGGAAAGTCTGCTCTACCTAACTCATAAAGTTTTATGAAGATTCAGTGAGAGAAGACATGTAGGAGCACTTTGTAAAGCATAAATCTATTGATCTGGAGTAGGAAGAAGGTAAAAAGTTAGAACTCTATTAAAAACTTTGACCAAGGAAATCCAAATCTTAGTTACTTTGAAATTTCCACAATACCTTGTTTACATGAAATGTTATATATGGTGTGCATTTTATTTATTCATACATTTTTCCATTCACTGAACAATCTTATCATTGAAATAAGTTGTTAAACTGAATGAAATGAAATAACCCTACAAAAAATACTCCTTACTCCTTATGACTACCATTCTAATACCTCTCAAATAATTTTTCAATGCTTTTTACGTTTCCAAGGGCCAGAATATATAGTTCTGTTTTTATATGTAAAAACATAAATTACTGATGGGCTGCCATCCTTCTAAATAAAGAGAAAGGGAAATTTTAATATAATATATATATTTATATTCTCATGCAAAAGTCTTGTTTCTCCGTGTAGGTCAGTTCTATAGGACTTCCATTCAAGCACAGAATAGAGGGTTGCTTATGTAGTGCAATTTGAGAGTGCGGATTCCCCTTTTCTCCCCCTGAATATCTCGCCTATCTTCTTATCTCTGTGTTCCTTTATTTGAATTAAGTACGTTCTCTTTTGGACCTTCTTTATTCTTCATAATAAAATTCAAATAACTCAAGGGGAAGTTAAACCTAGAACTGCTATGAAAATGCTTGTAGTCTGACAGTTCTCTGAATGCAAGGCCCTGAAACAGCGCTTCCCCAAGTAAGTTCTAAGAAACACTAATCATAAGAAAAGCTCTGTGACAAGAAAAAAGTTTTATAATTCAGAAAACTTAGGAAAACTATTATGTTTTCCACCTGTATATGTGAAAACATGGTGAACATTCCTGCCATTAAAAATCAACTGAAAAACAACTCAGCATTTCCTAGACTTATTGTAAAGTGGAATTGTTCTCCTTTGGGAGGAGTAGGAGAAATATTTGAAAACTCTCAAAACTCATTTTCTATGGGATATGCTTTGACAAATAATTGTTGATGAAGACTCAGGTTGTTTCCAACTCAGCATGTCAGAGAAGTATCTTAACCTTAGTGTTCATTGCAGCACTGTTCACAATAGCCAAGCAATAGGAACAACCTAGTTGGAAGTACTATGCCCTGTATGTAATCCCAATACTTTGGAACAACCTAGTTGGAAGTACTATGCCCTGTATGTAATCCCAATACTTTGGAACAACCTAGTTGGAAGTACTATGCCCTGTATGTAATCCCAATACTTTGGAACAACCTAGTTGGAAGTACTATGCCCTGTATGTAATCCCAATACTTTGAAGACTGGAACAGGGGTATTGCAGATTTGAGGCCAGCCACTATTTCGTGAGGTCCTGTTTAAAAATAAAATAGACCTGGGGTGTTGCTCAAAGGGATAGCACTCTTGGGTTCAATGTCCAGTACTACCAAAAATGGAAACAACCTCAATGTCCATCAACTGATGGATAAAGCAAATATGGTACATAAGCAAAATGTAATATTATTCAATTTAAAGGAAGAAGAATAATCTTGCCATCTGTAGCAGCATGGATTAAACTGAAGGACATTTTGCTCAGTGAGATAACCAGGTACATAAAAACAATAATTGCCTGGTCTCACTCATGTGTGGAACCTAAAAAAGTTGATCTCAGAGACGTTGAGAAAAAATAGTTGTCAACAGAAGCTGGGGAAAGCTGGAGGGAGGGGATGGGGAAAGGTTGATAAACACATTATTTATAGTGAGATAAGAAAAATAAGTTTTATTGTGCTATTGTATGGTAGGATGACTACAGACAATGATAATATACTGTACATTTCACAAAAGCTGGAGAAAAGGTTTAATTCAGAACACATGCCACAGGAAAATGAATTCAGCATTGATTTTTGAGTACCTAGTCTGTTACATACATGGTTCTAGGTTCTTAGGATAGAACAATGGACACAGCCTACAAAGATCCTGTCTTTTTGGAGCTTATATTTTGATAGAACACATACGACTTTCCCCTAGGAAGCTATGAACACATCTTCACTGTAAGGTGCTAGTGAAAGTGAACCTTCACTAGCTACTCAGGTGCTATCTAGCTACTTCCATTCATATGATTTTGATTTGAGCTGATTTTGCTTAGCATTTGCTTAAACTAACAATAAGAACAACAAAAATAACCACAACAGTATCAGCAGCAGCAGCACCAATCACCTCTACAACAGCCACTGTTTCATGTTTTCTGAGGTTGGGAATTGGGTGAAAGGCTTAGAAGTTTAATTCTCCTTCCACTTTTCCTGGACTACATCCCATCCTCCTTCACAATCCTATTACTACTCCTCAGACACTTAACTTCTATTTTAGATAACCACTCACTCCCACCCCATGCTCATTTCCCACCTCCTGTCTGGCTCACAAATGTAATGATTCTCAGGTGCTATCTGCTGAAGAGTAACTTGAGGAGCTTGTTAAAAATACATATTCCTGGATCTCTTGCAGGAATTGAAATCAGAAGATGAGGGCAAACCCTGACACTGAGATTTACTAGCTGCGATCCTTTGACAAGTTATTTCACTTTTTCAAACATCAGCCTCCTCAGGTACAGTATAGGCATGATAATATATTTTCTGTCCATTTAAGGGGGCTTATTTTCAAGAATTACCTAAAGTAGCTAAACATTTTTGTGAATGTAATCCTTTGATTAAAAATTAAATAAATCTGCCTAGCAAACCTTTTAATATATTAATATATTATATATTAATGTATTTGTATATTAATATGCAATAATGTATATGGTAACATCAACATCATTTGCTCAAATGATAGCAAAGGGCAAGATATTAAATAGCCCAACCTATTCTTCTATGTTTACAATAACAAGAGAGCCAATCTATAAACATTTTATGCTTTTAATTGAAAAGCAGAATTGTTTTCTTGCCCTTAGAAACTTTAAAAATCTTCTAACAGTGAACTTTGCACCCTCAAAAATTACTGAAATATCAGCTCTAAAAACAAAACAATAAAAACTAAGTTCTTATATTTATGATAATATCTTACTAGCAAATAACTTTAATCCAATTAGACAATTGAATGACTTCTTTTTTAATCTTTTATTGATGCAGCATTATAGTCATCCATCTTAATGGGGTACAAGATGGTGGAGGCACACATGCACACATCACTCATTGAGCCTTCCCCAATTCCCACCCCATTTCCTCCCCCTCCCTCCTCCTCATGTCTGGCTTATAATTGACTTTGATATGACTATTAATGTATATCTAAAAATCACTGTGCATACTAAAATTTTTCATTTACCTCTTTTAAACTATCCATTCATCGGAGCCTTCCGTGAGGCAAGGCCGCTAATGGGGCCTCCGAGGCCGATGCCGGGGCCAATGGCCGGCATTGGAGCCTGCCAGGAGGCAAGGCCGCTACTAGGGCCTCGGAGGTCAGGATCAGAGCCTGCCAAGGGGTTAGGCCGATGCTGGGGCCAGTGGCCAGCAGTGGAGCCTGCCACGAGGTAAGGCTGGTGCCGGGGCCTCTGAGGCCGGGATCGGAGCCTGCCGAGGGGTTAGGCCGGTGCTGGGGCCAGCGTGGCCAGCATCGGAGCCTCCCGTGAGGCAAGTCCGGTGCTGGGGACTCCAAGGCTGGGATAAGAGCCTGCCGAGGGGTTAGGCCGGTGCTGGGGCCAATGGCCGGCATCGGAGCCTTCCTTGAGGCAAGGCCGCTACTGAGGCCTCCGAGGCCGGGATCGGAGCCTGCCTTAAGGCTAGGCCGGTGCTGGGGCCAGTGAGGCCAGGATTGGAGCCAGCTGAGGGGTTAGATCGGTGTCGGGGCCAGCGAGACCAGAATCGGGGTCTCCCATGAGGCAAGGCTGCTGCTTGAGCCAGCGAGGTCTGGATCAGTCTACCGGGTAGCCAGGCCACTACTGGGGCCATCAAGAGTGGGATCGGTACTTGCAACACAGCATGCACAGAGAAATATCGCAGAAAATATAAATCAGATGCTTCCCCTAATCAACAGGAAGAGGTTGAGCTATAGAAAGGGCCCGATAGCAAAGCAATTAAGGTGACCAATCAGAGGGTATGGAATAGGGGAGGATGGAGCCTCTTTAAAACGCAGGAGGTACATAAACAAATGTATCAAAGTTAATCACCAAACAAGCATGGGATCGAGGGACGGGGGGAGGGAATGTGATGAGGGCTGGATGAGGGCTAATTGGATGATGTGTGCTTGTATATCCTCTCAAGTCTTGTATTCCAATGTGATATATGATTACAATGCACCAATAAAAATAAAAAATAAACTATCCATTCCATCCTGAAATCCTATTAATGTTAGTTATGTGAGCAATGGCTCTCAAATAAATCCTTTCTTCGTCCTCACCACCACTGCTAAGTTCTCAACTTTCTCAGAGCACAACAGCAGCCTTTTAGATAATTCCTTAAGCTCTGATCTCCTTTTCTTCTATTTAATGTTGCTTTTTTACAATTTTATTTTTGTATTATATTCTCACATCATAATGGAGTTCATAATGACATACATCTAAGAATATTTTCTCTAAGCTTTTGGAAACTTAAACACAGCCAACTTCTTCAAGTTCTCTAACCAGTTCTCCCATGCATCTAACACTGTATCACCAAACCACTTAGTCTTTCCAGAACATTCAAAGCACTTCCACACATCTGTACTTTCTCTAGGCTCTTCTTTATGCTTAAAATTCATTCCCTTTAAAATCATATATCCTACCCATGTTTCAAGAACCAGTTATTAAGCTATCTTCTCTGAGAAACTGTTAATCTAAGTCAAGATCGATAACTTCTCCATCTCCATTCCCATATCACCTCCTGTATTTTTGTTGCTTCAATTAAATAGCTTTATAGAATTATAATTAGTTGAATTTTTCTTTGCCACTCTCATACAATGCTCACATCCCTTCAACCATACCAGAATGTATGTGATCTTTCCACATAGGGACTATATTTTATTATTAATACTGTTGTTTCAATTAACTAGAACAAAGTCTAACATATGCCATTGGCACTTGGTATACGAAAGTTAGAATAAGACAATAGGATGTAGTTTCTGTCCTCAAGTAGTTTGCAATCTGTTGAAGGAAGAAAACTAAAAGTATACATTGATACTCTGCAAACATACTTTCACACTTTTTGTGGTGTGTTATTGTGTGTGTGTGTGTGTGTGTGTGTGTGTGAAAGAGAGGGAGAGGGAGAGAGAAGAGAGGAGAGTTGAGGTGGGGAGAGGAGAGGGGAGAGGAGAGGAGAGGAGAGGAGAAGAGAGGAGAGGATGAATTCAGGGACATTCTACCTCTGAGCTACATCCTTAGTCCTATTTTTCATTCTTTATTTTGAAACAGGGTCTAAGATGTGGAAGGCCTCACTAAGTAGCTGAGACTGGCCATGAGCCTGTCCTCCTCCTGTCTCAGCCTCCTAAGTAGTGGGATTACAGATGTGAACCACCACACCCTGTTCACTTTCAGACTTTTAATTCAATTTTTCAAATACTCAAGAAGCAATGGCAAAGCAGTTGTAATGCTTCTTTCTCAAATTAACATGGCAGAGGAAAGATAAGTGACTTTCCCTGTGTCACATAGCAAATTATAAAGAGAAGGACAAAGTAGAACCAAGATGGTTTATGCAGAGTAAGTATATTTTTAGTAAAAATGAAATCATAGTAAGCACTTGTCCAAATTGAATGAATTTAGATTAAATTTAATAAGGATCATGATCACTTACTCTCTTAACCTAACCAAATAAAAATATGTTAATACAATAGAGCAATATTACTAAATAATTTATCTTATTAGTCCATAATGTTTCATTTTTATCATATAAAAATGTTAAGTAACAGTTACACCTTTGAAAAGTAGTTTGAGAGAATACAAATAAGTTACTTTAAGATGAACAGCACACTGACATAACTAATTTTAACTTAATTCATAAAATGACATTTGTTGGATTTTTCTACTTAGTCAAATCCTAAAGAGAAAAGACATTTTAGTGAATACAGAAGTTCCATCATGAAGGATATACAGGAGCTTTCCTAACATATGCAAATTCCCTAGCATATAATGGGTATTCACTTTGTCCAAATTCTATATGATTGTGATAACTTTGCAAAAATTAGCTCAGTGCTAATTGGTCTTTCTGTGTCAAATTACCTGAATTTGGGTATCCAGCTTTCTATGTTGCACAAAATTCTAAATAATTCTATCCTTTTGTTAGTTCAGAAGGTTTCAAATGATATAGAAAGAAGTCACTCTGGGACAACACATCACAGTAATGTAAAGAGCAAAACTCACTTATCTGATATCTTTACCAGATATCACATAATATATTGATGATAAGCTAATAAAATAATTAAATAATAAATATAAAATAAATATCTTATTATAAGATAATAAGATATCATTACCAGACATCACATATCACTTATGATATCTGGGATATCACATCACAGTGATATAAAGAGCAAAACTCACTTATGAATAATTAGAAGAATTCATAATGTATTTCCTTAGACCTTTTGCCATTAAACATAAGTATATGTTAAATAAATATATTTTAAAATATATGTTAAAACACGAAATATAATGTAATTCGAAGTAAAATAATCAGGTCTTTAAAAAACAATAATAATTCACAAATGGTAGACGAAACTCACAGTCATCTCATCTGTCTTAGTACATAAACTGAAAGAGTTCATGGTTCCTAGAATAAAAAAAAATTGGTAAGAAGCCAGATGCAGTGGTGTGTGCCTATAGTTCCAGCTACTCAAGTAGCTGAGGTGGGAAGACCATTTCAGTCCTGGGGTTTCAGAGCAGTATGGGCAACAGAGTAAGATCCTGTCTTAAAAAGTCTGTAAGTTCCATTACTATTCTCTTACGGTATTCAGCTCTTTTTTATGAGGTGTGGCTTGGCTCCTTGAGGAGAGTCAAGAAATGAGCTGAACTCAGTCTATCTTCAAAAATCTTAAAATATATTTGCCTAACTTACCTACTTGCCTTTACTTGCTATATGATTACAAAATTAGTTTCCAGTTATATCTAGAAAAAAAGTAGACTCTATCTCAGTAAGCAATAATGTTAAAAAGAAATGACTTAAGATAATTCACGGTTTAAGTGGGAAAATTAGTGCAATCCTTTTCTGACCCAAGTTATTAGAGAATACAGATTAGTTTCTCTTGTAGAATAATACAATTTCTGACTTTGTTCTGTTTCATTGAAGTGTCAGTATTAGTATAACTGCTTTCCCTTTTAAAAAGGCAAAAATAACAACTTGTGACCATATTAACGAATGCAGTTTGTCATACAGAGTAAAATAAATCTTCTTGGACTTAGGTTATAATCATTTTAAATTTTAATTAAAAGCTATAATAATTATCGTTCTCTTAACATGTTACTGTTTGTGAAAATTAACAGGCAAAAAGAGTTTACTTTCCAGTAACATCTCATAAAATGGTACTTGATTTCACGAAATGTAAGTGAAACAGAATTCTTAAGCTAGAATGAACATTCACCAGAGGGCACTATACTGCATTAAAAAGTAGAAGCAGAGTCAAAAGTCTTACAGAGAATATAGTTTAAACATGTAAAGATAAGGAAGCTATTATTCTCACACTATCCAAAAATAAATGAAAAGCAGATTTACTTTAAAAAAAACCCAAACCATCAAGAATCCTTCTCTTCTTTAAATTCCTACAGAACTTAAAGCTCTATATCACATAAATTACAATTACATCCTTTTATTTATTTATGTGTGCACATTTTGATTACCCAATAAGATTCCTTGAAGGTAAGAAACAGGAATTGGCCATTTATATCCTGAGAGTCCATTATTCTTGCCCTAGTATTAAACATAGTCTTAGAAGTAAATAGTACTAGCAAGGCATAGTAGTGCACACCTGCAATCCAAGTATAGGAGGCTGAGACAGGAGAATCATAAGTTGGAGTCCAGCAGAGTGTAGTAACTTAGAAGACAACATTTCAAAATAAAAAGTAAAATGGGGCTGGAATACAGTGCAAAGATAGATTGCCCCCTGGGTTCAATCCCAGTACTGCCTGCAAAAGTAAAATAAAAAAGTGGAGTGGTCATATATGTAAAAGGCCAGGCATGTTGGCGCATGCTTGTAATCTCAGCTTTTGGAAGGCAGAGGCCAGAGAAACCCGGTTCACAGACAGCCTCAGCTACTTAGTGAGGCCCCTTGCAACTCAGTGAGACCCTGTTTCAAAATAAAGAATAAAAAAAATTAGGGCTGGGGGTGTCAGTCAGAGGTAGAATGCCCCTAGGTTCCATCTCCAGTACCACAATAAAACAATATACACACACACACACACACAACAATATATATATATATATATATATATATATATATATATTATATAAAATATGTTATATATATTATATATATTAAAAGATAAAAAGGAGTTAGCATAGGGAATTTATGGTATCATATAAAAAGCAAAATAAGAGATTTTCCTGAGAGTACAGAAAAACGATGGTCTTAAAGACATTGAGAAGAAATAATTTGCATGATTTGGTAGTTTGAATGTGAAAGATAGAAGAAGTAAAGTTTGGGGGAAATTGTTACAAGATTCAAAAGCTAGGGGATTAAGGGATATTATTAATGGGATGAAAGAAGTAGAAATCACTATTTCATGATAGGAAGATAAATTTTATTTTCAAGATATTTTAGTGCCAGAAACACACTAAAATATAAATAATTTTTATTTTGATCTTATCCATAACCTAAAATATGAGTATTCTCTATATTAATATCTTATTTATTGATAATTATTTATGCCCTATAAATGTTTACTGATACTTTTGGAGCAACAACCCAAAAAAATGTTTATTTTCTTTGGTTTAGTGACTAGTGGAGCTTCAGACTAAACTAGAAATAAAACTAAAAATAAAGCACTAGTGTTATAGAAAAACTAAAAAAAATCAGTTTTTTCTAAACTAAAATAGTGCTATATCATATACCTCATTCCAAAGCTACCAAACCTATTATAAAGTCATATAGTTTTGAGTTATTTTAAACATGGCTATCTGTATATTTATTTGAACTTATCGATACCATGGAGTCTTAATGAGCAATTAAAATCATCTGTTCAATGCCATGGTTTATGAAGGGGGTGCAATCAAGGACCCTTATTTACTCCAAATTATCTTTCTATTTGCCATAATTGGATTTTAATTCCAATAATACAAATAACAATGTGGTAGTCTACTGCAGTCAAAGATTTCAGCTACAGTTAGAGGATAACATGCAATGTCAAATTTTCTAGACCATGGACTTCATACACTTTCTATACATGTATGCATTAATTTGGAGGCCTAAAGTGTTTTGAATAGAACTTACCTACATTGATCTTTAATCTGCTTAAGACAAATTCAAATATGTTACATAAACGCCAACAATTTTCCAGATACTTTTCAAGAATTATCCATTAATTATATAAAAGCTGGCAGCATCACTTCTAATGAATCTCTTCCTAGCTTTTCTGGTGTAATGGTCAACCAATAAATGTCAGCTGTTTATCATTTCATCAGCCGTAGAGAGATGGTGGAATTTGAGGCATCTCTTAGTTTCCTAATGCTGCTATAATAAATCACCACAAATCTAATGTCTTAAGATAGCACACACTTACTCTTACAGTTCTAGAAGTCAGAAGTTTAAACTCAAGTCTAAACAAGAGTCAGCAAGGCTGATTCCTTCAGGGAACAAATCTGCTTCTTTGCCTTTTTCTATTTATAAAGCATGCCTGTGTTTCTTGGCCCACTGCCCCTTTCCTCACTCCAACCTCTTATTTCCATCATCACATTTTTTACTATTGATTTGATCCTCTAACCCTAGTTTTATTTTTGCACTATTTTATAACCTCTTAGTATAGAATAATCATTTTATTTTGAAAATGACAATAGTCATTTTATTTTTATTGGTACACTATAGTTTCACATCATAATATGGATATTGACAATGGCATACATTCACACAGTACTTGGTGCCCCTCCCAACAATGAGTGTCCATATGATCTGGCTATACTACTCCTGGGTATCTTTCCAAAGGGACTGAAATCAGAGAACTACAGAAACATATGCATAGCCATGTTCACAGCAGCACAATTCGTAATAGCCAAAATATGGAACCAACCTAGATCTCCATCAACAGATGACTGGATTGCAAAATTATGGGAAACACACACAATGGAATTCAACTCAGCAATAAAGAAGAACAAAATCAGTTCATTCATAAGAAGATGGAAAGACCTGGAGAACATTATGTTAAGTGAGATCAGCCAACAAGCACAGAAAGAGAAGGGACATGTTTTATTTTTGTAGTATTTTTGTGGTGCTAGGGATTGAACCCAGGGGCATTTTACCTCTGAGCAAAACCTTCCATTCCATTTTATTTTTTAATTTAAAATAGGCTCTCAGCTACTGTACACTGGCCTTGAACCTGCAATTCTCCTGTCTCAACTTCCAACCTTGCTTTTAAAAGGACCCTTAAGCCAGGCGTGGTGGCGCACACTTTGTAATCCCCATGCTTGGGAAGCGGAAACAGGAGGATCGAGCAGGTTCAAAGCCAGCCACACTGGCTTAAGAGACCCTATTTCCAAATAAAAATATAGAATAGGTCTGGGAGTACAGCGCAGAGATAGAAGGGCTTCCAGGATCCCCAGTACCAACAATCAATCAATCAATAAATCAATAAATAAAGGACGCTTAAGATTTTATTACATTCACTTGAATAATCCAGGCTAATCCCCCCTACTTTAAAGTCCTTAACATTAACCTATCTATTCCCAGCTGCCATGAGTTGAGCAGTTGTCCTGCAGCACGCTTTGCCGCTGTGATATTTCTGCCTTGGTGCATGCCAACCATGAACTAAGCCTCTAAAACTGTGAACAAAAATAAGACTTTTCTCCTCTAAGTTGTTCTTAGATCTCAAGTATTTTGGTCATGGTAATGAAAAGCTGACTAACACAGCCTCAAAGTAGAAGAAAATTTCATAAATGAGTTTTCAAAAATCCATCTAAGGCAGGGTTCATTGGTGCATGCCTGTAATCCCAGTAGTCTGGAGGTTGAGATAGGAGGATCAACAGTTCATAACCAGCCTTAGAAACTTAGCAAGTCCTTCTACAACTTTTATTTTTTTATTGGTGCATTGTAATCATCCATCTTAATGGAGTACAAGATGGTATAGGCATACATGCACACATCACTCATTTGGCTCTTCCCCAATTCCCACCCACTCCCTCCCCCTCCCTCCTTCTCATGTTTGGCTTAGTGATTGACTTTGATACTTGTTCATGTACATCATGAACATTAGAGAAAATTCCTTCTTCCCCCCCTCCCATCCCCCTCAGTTAGGTCGCCTTATTTTCTCATCTGTAGTATCCACTTCTTCATCTGGAGTTCCTCCTGTGACCCTTTTTCTCCCTAGCTTCCACATATTAGGGAAAGCATCCGATTTCTTACTTTTTGTGACTGACTAATATCACTTAGCATAATGTTCTCCAGATCCATCTATTTCCCTGTAAATGATGTAATTGTGTTTTTCTTTATGGCTGAGTAAATTCCATTTGTGTACATATCCCATTGTTTTGTAATCCATTCATCTGTTGGTGGATATCTTGGCTGGTTCCATAGTTTGGCAATGGTGAATTGTGTGGCTATGAGCATAGATATGCATGTATTGGTTTGGTAGTTTGGTTTTCATTTCTTTTGGTAGATACCCAGAAGTGGTATTCTGGATCATATGGTAGGTTTGTTTCCATTCTTCTAAGGATCCTCCATAAAGTTTTCCAAAGTGGTTGCACTAATTTGCAATCCTACCAATGTATTAGAGTTCCCACTTCTCCACACCCTTGCTGTAACTTAAAGTGACTGTTTCAAGATTCAAAATAAGGCTGGGGTTGTATTTCATAGTTATAATTCCTCTGAGTTCAATTCCCAGTAAAATACACACACACACACACACACACACACACACACACACTCCATCTCAGTTAGATAAAAGCTAGCCTAAGAGTTATTTTTGAAAGAGAATTAGATACTAACTAAAATACTTATTTATATGAATTGCAGGTAAGTATCACTTTTATATAAACTTTCTTTCTATGCAGTACAATAATATCTTGTCATGCCAAAACTTCTAGATAAATTATCTTTTGATCCCATCAATTATAACATCCAGGAATTTAATATCTATGACCATAGTTCTGTTTTTTCTTGTTAAACATCTCACTTTGACCATTCAATAAATTTTATCTTATATAACTTCAATATTTCATTATCTATAAGCTATTTCACAATAAAAATTAAATTGGATAATATGGCAATCAAATGATATTAAAAAATAGTATCCAATGACTATAGGGCTCAAAAACAGTCACTTTTCTGTTTCATCATTGCTAGTTTGGGCTTTATTAATACATAACCTCTCTGACACTAGGTACCTCCATCTGCAAATAAGATAGCTCTAACTTGAAAAATGTGTCACACACACAAGTGTATGTGTGTGTGTGTGTGTTGTGTATATATATACACACTTATGTATGTACATATATATGTGTGTATGCATATATATATATATATATATATATATATATATATACAGAGAGAGAGAGAGAGAGAGAGAGAGAGAGAAATGTCATGTGTCCTACAATTTAGACCACCACTATCATTATTAAAATGTTTCTGAATTGAATTTTCTATACCTTTGCCAGGGTATATAGGTTGGGGCCTGGCCTCCAATTTGTATGGATTGTCATTACTCCTTTCCCTAATATGCTTCCCTTTCAATATTATGTGAAACTTGCTCTCTCATTCTCCTTGAATTAAATCTTGTGAAGCAAAGATGTAAAACTTCTTCTAGTTTATAGCCCCCTATACACATCCTACTTAACATTCAACAGCCTGAATTATTTGTTGAGTATTGTTACTACCTGTCTTCAAAACATATCATTTAAAGGCAGTAGGCAAGAGAATCAGAACAAAGTTTCTATTTTCCCCTGAAATAGTCTTCATTTTGGAAGCTCTTAGGGTAAGTTCAGGGAACAAGTGACTTGTCGATACAAATAAGTACTAATTATACAAGATGACAATCACTACCCAGTTTTATAACCAGAGCATTTCCCAATACCACTCCTCTAAAATGAACTTATTTATACCAATGTTAAAGGTGTGTTCTATGTTCTTAGCGATATGAAATAGGTAACAGTGAATGTGTTATCTCAAATATCATTTTTTTCAAGCCTGATCCAGTGGTGCTGTAATTTACAAATTTTCAGCTACTGTATTATTTTGGTTAGTATAGAATTAGTTAAATGAGCATAAGTTTAGTATCATAGAATTACTGGCTCTGTGTTGACTGCAATCATCAGCAATTTACCTAATTTTTCTGAGCTTTGGTTCTCTAAAATGTAAAGAAAGTCTAGCGATAACTAACTTTTAAGATACTTGTGAGGATTAAATTAGGTACTGAAGAGGATGTCCCAAGCATAGTGTGTAACTCACAGATGATACTCATTAAAAGGAAATTATTCCTGTAACTCCAAATCTATTAAAATACAATAGACTACTTTTTCTAGAAATATTGCTTGATAAATTTTAATTTTACTATAAGAGCTATATCTATGTTTAAGTATAGATACATGTTAATGAATGACGTTTCACCCATCAGGTTGTTTAAACTATTGTTATGGGTTGGGATGTTATTCAAGTTTTATTTAGTAAACACAATATATAGAACATATATAAAAAGGCTAACTATATTTAACAAATGTCACTCTACGTAGTTTATCAGATTTGGAAAAATGAGATTTCAGAGGCCCCTACAAAAAAAGACAGATATTAATTACTACCAGCAAACTGCGTATCAACTAATGGCAAAAATCTAGAGAACCGAACATGCCAAAAAGTGAAGTATGTATTGGGTAAGACTTCAGGCCCTTTAGCAAACTAAAAGGCATGTTCTTCCCATGCCTCTGCCTCTTGAACTAATTACCTAGAAATTACAGCCTGGGGTTAGACCCTGTCCTGTCTCATTAAGATTCCCTACCACTACACAGAATAAATAAAGGATTAGAGGGAGAAAAAACTCCCAAGGATGAGAAGAACATAGAGAAAAGCTAATGACTTTGCTTGCTACATTCTGAAGAAACTGAGAAGGGTTGTCTCTAGAAGTAGGGCTCAGTAGAAGCATGTATGTATACACATACATACATACGTACACACATACACACACACACACACACACACACACACACACACACCTACATCATTGACTAAGGTTTTACAAGTTTCCACATATGCATGTTAAATTTAGCATTTGCAGAAGATCATTAACCATTCCCATTGAAGAAAAAACCATAAGACGGTAATGGGTTAATATTCCCTACTTTCTATTCCTTTGAATATTCCTGTGGTCTATTAAAAGCCCAGCAGTGTTGTTTTGAATTCTAAGAAAGTAATATCCTAATTCTGTCTACAATGCAATAGCAGATGATAAACTTCTCTGATTTTTTTTCAAATCTCAGAGATAAGCCTCCTATGTAGAGGATGCCTAATTCTCCATTTGATGGGTAATCAGCTTTTTTTATGCATCCCTTAGCCTTTATGTCTACTTTAGCCTTTAAATAAATAAAAGATACTGGCATTTAGATTCAAATTGTTTCCCAACTTTCTTGACAATACTTATAGATCACTTAATTGGTTCATAGTGGTTTTAACTTCTATTTCTCATAACCCTAGGATTCTGTAGAGGTACTTTACAAACTCCAAAGTTATGGATAGCACTTGATGGCATGACTGAATCAGAGGAGACCTGGAAACTCTCCCAACCAACTAAAAGAAAATATTTTAAATCATTTGTGCAAAGAATAAAAATATTTTACTATAAGAGAATAAATATGAGTTTGAATATCATTGTTCTATTGCCATGTACAAATGACATATTGTGGAAAACATATTAGAAGCCATGAACTACAAAATCAATTAATACTATTCCCAAATATTCAAACCATTTTGTATAGTTGTGCATGGTGGCACACACATGTAATCCTAGTACTTGGGAGGCTGAGACAGGAGGATTACAGGTTAGAAGCCAGCCTCAGTAATTTAGCAAGGCCCTCTGCAACTTGATGAGAACATTTCAAAATTTAAAATAAGATTAAAATAGGGCTGGGGGTGTAGCTTAGAGGTGTAATATCCCTGGCTTCAATCCCCAGTGCCACAAAAAAGGGGTGCCTTTGATTTCTCTTTTTTTTTTGGTGGTACTGAGGTTCCTGGAAGCCCTTCTACCTCTGGGCTACACTCCCAGACCTATTTTTATATTTTTATTTAGAAACAAGGTCTCCTAAGCGAGCGCGCGCGGCTGGCTTCGAACCTGCGCGATACTCCTGTCTCCGCCTCCCAAGCGCGGGGATTACAAGCGTGCGCCACCACGCCCGGCGCTGATTTATTTCATCTTAATGGAAAACTATGACTCTGAGGATTACCCCAATCT
The DNA here is from genome assembly GCF_963383645.1 of Muscardinus avellanarius. Lineage (NCBI taxonomy): Eukaryota > Metazoa > Chordata > Mammalia > Rodentia > Gliridae > Muscardinus > Muscardinus avellanarius. The sequence goes on along the minus strand of NC_137792.1, from coordinate 119,192,765 downwards.
CAAAATACAGTATTAACCAGTGAATAGTCAGTTCCTTGTGAGTATTTTAATATTATATGGTAATAGCCCACTTTTGTTTATAATAATCCTGTCAGTTTCCAAAGAAAATAAGAGAGATAAAGCTTAACTGAATGGCAATGGCATAAGTTGTAAAGGACTCACCCTTCATTTCCACAGGCTTACTTGGCCCTTCCGAATTCAGTTCAAACCTGAAGGGATTGTTCTCTTTACTGTAGAAATTTACAAAAGGCCGCTTGTCCTCCACAAGAATGCATGTGCCAAATCTCCAGAACAAGGTTCAAAAAAAGTCTACCTTGGAAAGTCCAGGAAGTTATACTAATTGGCTTCAATTGTTCAAATAAATACGATAATCAGTTTTTCTAGCATAGTTTGATGCCTACTCTTAACAAGCAAAGACACTAAATAACACTTGTAACCAGTTGGCATCAGTAAGTAAGGATCTCCCACACTTCAATGGAGAATAATGGCTGATGTGATCAGTAGGTCTTAGTGATCTGAACCTGGAATACAGGAGAATAAATTAAGGTGGAAAGAGCTGGAGAAATTATTTTTCTGGTCTACTCCACAAAGTTTTGTTTATGTTCTCTTTAGGATAAATTTGATATTTTGTTCTCAAATGCTTTGGGAAATGATTTATATTATATAAAGAAAATACCTTAGAGCTGACTATAAAAAAGTTAAAAGCACAGAGCTGAAAACAGTAAAAGGTTATATTTAAATAACATAAACATTAAGATTTCTGGGACTTCCGGGAAGATGGCGACCAAGAAAAGCGGGGCTTAAGAGCCCTGCTAACAACTAATCTCCATTACCACAAAATCAGTGCCTTTCATAGCCAGAAAACACCATCACCAGAGAAACAAAAAAATCACCAGGCTCCAGAGAGAGAGCTGACTGAGAACAGAGCTCAGAGCCACAGAGGAGATACACTGGCCTCACGCCCGAGGCCGCGGCAGCAGCGCCATACTGCCGGCGGCAGTGGCAACTTCACCGAAAGGCTACAGCATGCCAAGGTGAGCCGCTGCGGAACAGCCAGGCGGGATTTCTCGCCGCAGGTAAAATCTAAAGCTCCAAATGGCTGAGCTCAGCACACGCTGCAGGGATTCAGAGTGGAAATCAAAACCAAGAAGAAATACGCCAGCCTCACGGCCAAGGGCGTAGCAGCAGCGCCATATTGCCACCGGCGGCAACAGCAGAGAATTCACCGAATCCAGTAGAGCTACATCTGCGTACTCAAGAACAGTGAGTCAAATTGCGGGCCACAGAGGAGAAATCCCAGTACTGTACACCCTGGGATTTGACCCAGTGGAGGAGGGGCGGTGGCAGAGATATCACACCATAGGAGAACGCCCAACCTGGCACACCCCACAGTCTAAAGCAGCCTCTATCGAATCTCTGGGTCAGAGACTCTGAGATACAACCCAGTAAAGGAGTAGTGGGGTCTGAGATACTACAGACTCGAGATCCAGAACACCTTAAGTGAAGTCATAGTGACCCAAGGGAAGAACCCAGAGAAGGCACAAACTTCCTAAATCATGGGAAAGAGGAATAATACTGGAGCAATGAATGCCCACAACCCCACAACATCAGAACCCGATAAAACAGAAAATCAGAGATTTCTAGAAGATCAAATCAGGAAAATAACTGTAGAAATAATAGAGGTGCTTCAAAAAGAACTCAGAGAGAGCCAAAGAGATAAAGGATGCAATTAATGAAGTAAAGGCCTCAATTCAAAGCACAAACAACCGATTAGACCACATGGAGAACAGAATCTCGCTCTTAGAAGATGATCATTCCAAAAATGAACGCATAGTTTCTAATCTAGGAAAAAATATCCGACAGCAGGAATCTGATATTGAAGAAATATGTGCCCATTTTAAGAGAGCTAACCTAAGAATAATTGGAATAGAGGAGGGAAAAGAAAGTGAAACCAAAGGGATCAACAATCTCTTCAAGGAAGTAATAGCAGAAAATTTTCCAAACATAGAGCAAGAGGTTGATACACAGGTCCAGGAAACTTATAGAACTCCCTTTAGACAGGATCGGAGAAGAGGATCCCCACGCCACATAATTGTCAAAATGACCAATGTGGAAGCCAAGCAGAGAATCTTAAAGGCAACAAAAACAAAGGGCCAAGTGACATTCAGAGGCAAACCAATTAGAATCACTCCAGACTTCCCAAACCAAGTCATGAGAGCCAGAAGGGCTTGGAGTAACATATTCCAAACTCTGAAAGAAAACAACTTCTAGCCAAAAATTTCCTACCCAGCAAAACTTTCTATCAAATTAGATGGAGAAATAAGAAGCTTCCATGACAAACAGAAACTGAAGGAATTTATGTCTTCAAAACCAGCACTAGAGAAAATACTCAAAGAGATTAACTACAAAGAAGAAATAGGTAACACACACCAGAACCAGAGAAACAAGATTTTCCATCCAACAGACAACTAAGACTGGTTATCTGTGGAGATTCATTATTTATGTTAGTCTTTTACCTATCTCTAAATGGTATTGTTTGCCTTTATTGTTGTTAATTTTTAGGATTTCTAGTTGGAATATTAATATACCTTCAAATATAGCATTTGGAAATATTTTATCCCATTCTATTAGTAACTGTTAACTCTGTTTACATTGTCTTTGGATATACAATATTTTTTTAGGGCGTTTGTATACTCTTCTGTTGCCTGTGCCATTGAAATCATATCCAAGGAATCACTGCCAATTTCAATGTTATGAGGTTTTATGACCCTGATTTTCTTCTAAAAGTTTATAGTCTTAAGATTTATATTTAGGTCTTTTATCTATTTTGAGTTAATATTTGTATATGGGATTAGGTAAGGGTCCAACTTTATTCTTTTCCATGTAATTATTATGTTTCAACAATATTTAGTTAAAAGATTATTATTTCCACCACCAAATGTTCATGGAAACCTTGTCAAAAATAACTTGACAATATAGGGAAGAATTTAGCTCTAGGCTTTTATTTAACTCCAATGGTTTATATATCTGCCTTTAGAATAGTACTACACTGTTTCAATTATTGTAGCTTTATATGGTTTGAAATCAGAAAATATATATCTTCTAGCTTTGTTCTTTTTCAAGATCGTTTTGGGTATCTAGAACCCATTTTCCATATTAGGATAGATTTTTTTTCTGAAAAATGAATATATAATATATATGATAGTTTCACCTAAAAAAATAGAAAAAAATATTCTCTGGTAAGAAAGAAAGTAAAAAGAAATATTGAAATGTTATCTTTAAGTCATCAAAAGCTTGGTATCAGACAAATGAAACTGTTATGTGAGATTATCATTTTTAATTTTGGATAAATTGCTATAATACTAGATGTCAACTACTAAGCCAAGCATGGGAGGGAGGGATGGGGAGAGAATGGGGTGGGGATCGGGTGGGGCTGACTGGGCGATGTGTGCATGTATGTCTACAAAAGTTTGTATCCCACTATGATGTATGAATACAGTTCACCAATAAAAAAAAAGAAAAAAAAAGATTTCTGACTCTCACAAATGTACCCATAAGAAAGATTTTTTTAGGAAATTCTAAAATATCCACAGTAAACTTAATTTTCTCTGGTCTTATTTTCTGTTTTACATTTTTATAAGAATCACTCTCATGTATAAAGTTTGAACTGATTATTAATGAACATTAATAATGCTACATTAATATTCATATAACCATTAACTATTAATACAATAGTTACCTTTGATATATGTATTATATACATATATGTGTATATGTCTACACACTGTGAAATAGTTATGTTCACAACTAATTAGGACTATCACACTAAGAGTTCTTTATAATCTGGAAGTAGAAGCACAAATATGATGTAAGATTTTGCAGATATGTATTTAGAATTATGTTTGGAATTTAATACTGAGCTTCCCTTTAGAAGGACTTTTTTATGCATCATTGAGATGGACTTCAAGGGCATTCTACCTCCAAGCTATACTCCCAGCCCTATTCTTTATCTTGAAACAGAATTTCACTAAGCTGTGGAGGGCCTCACTAAGTAGTTGATGAGACTGCCTGTAAACTTGCCATCCTCCTGTCTCAGCCTCCCAAACACTAGGATTACAAGCGTGTGCCACCACAACCAGCTTAAGAAGGACTATTGTTGTTCTGGGCTAGCATGCCCTTACTTTAATTTTTCATGAACTAAAAATGATTGCTTTTTGAAAAGAGTAGTTTGAAAGGGTAGTGTGTGTTGATGACCCAGGTGCAATCACATTCCTTTGCTGCAGATGATACTTCATGGATTTAAATAGCAAGCCAATTCTTTGGTGAGATATTAAAAAGCCTTATTTCCTTGAGTATTCTGGAGTACAGGAAGCTTAACATTAATATTTGCCTTACTAAAAATTTGAAGGTAATCTCAAAAAAAGATGTGAATTATATTTCCTGCCAATAGATGACACATATCAAGTGTATGGCTAGGATATACTAACCTTCGCATTTCTTTCTGTACCTAATACATAGATTCATCTACTATATATTATTGTACCTTCAGTGGTTTCATTGTCAGCTCCCATTTTCTGCTTCCTGCATTTGTCCCTCTCCTGATTCAAAATCATCCCTTTAACACATCATTCCTAATTAGATGATTAGTGCTTGGAAGGGCAGGAGATAAGTCATTTGCATAATTTAATCATAAAAGAAGTTAAAGATACAGATTTTGCTATTCGTTTGTACAATTATCTTCTTCAGCCTGGGGGGCTGAGATATTAATGTGATTAAAGAGTATTTCTGCAAACAGGCAACTGTGTGTCCTCTATTAAAGCAAGGCTGGAGGCAAATGAAAAATTAATTTTAGGAGACAATCAATTTTATTCTACATGACTGTAATAAATAACAGCCCATCTGCAGACAACTCATTAAGCCTTGGGAGGGTACATGTGTCACAAACTCTAAATGACACACAAGGCTGAATTTTCCACCAAAATAAAACTAGTAATAAATGGCTTACCAGCTGCCATATCAGCCCAGAAAGTCAACATACAAGAATTTCTTAGAAAATGAAGTACATATACTGTCAGTCACAGCCAACCAGTCAATTTAGTACTGGTTGCAAAAAATGTCTGAAAGCCAGTTCATTTTGAAATTTGTTCTTCTTGTGTTCCGATTATATGTATGCATATGCATAGATATTTTATTGTGAGCATTACTTTCAACAGATATATATTATTGTGAGCATTATTTTCAATAATGTAACATTTACAAAGATCTTCTGTGCTGATCACTTCATGGACATGATCTTAATTGGAAAAACCCATGAGTTATGTAACCAAAATTATCCTCACTTCAGAAGAACAAAAAAAGTGAGGCTTTGAAAGTCATACATCTAGAAAGTGCTGGGATCAGAACAATTGTGTCTGAGACAGAACAGTAATTACCTAGGCTTCTATTGTTCAAGAGTAACTGTCAATCAGAATAATATAAACCTTAAGTATGGCAATAAATTTCCTGAAAATATGAACATTTCCTAAAGTAAATACATTTAATTATAGTAAATCATAGTTGCATTGTCAAACAAATTGAAGACATTTTGAGTACTTACATCCATGTATTATGTCTGGCACTGTCAGAGATAAAATGAGACATCAAATGGTTCTGAAGTTGAGGGCCTTACAAGCTAGTTTAAGGAGAGAGAAAACATCTTAAAATGTAACAATTCCCCCCAAAAAAGATAGGAAATGTACAAATAATGATTAGAGAAGTCTGGCCCAGTGGTACAGGTCTGTGACCCCAGTATTTGGGAGGCTGAGATGGGAAGATTACTGGTTCAAGGCCAGTGTACTATAACTTAGTGAGGCTATTTCAAAATAAAAGGTCTTGAAGTGTAACTCAGTGGTAGTATGCCTCTAGGCTCAATCTCCATTACCAAAAAAATAAAAATTTCAGAGAAGTGAGAAATCACTACGTGATTGGGGAAGTCCCCATAGGTTTAGGCTTCAGTTAGATATTTAAAGATGTTTTTAACAAGATTTAAGTAGAGAGAGCAATTATTCTCAGAAAGGAATCTCAATTTCATCATTTTCTGATATCAGTTTCCTTAGGCAGTACACTTCCATTCAGTTGTAATAAACCTGCTGATGATTCATGCTTAAATAAAATACTCATTTGAAGTTCTAATCTCATACAATTTGAAATATCAGGCAGGATGATTAGAATCCTAGTACCTAAAAGTCTTTCTACAAGACTTTGGACAGCATGTCCTGATTGAGACAACCCAGTGTTTAGTGCATTCATATGCCTCCTCTCAGTGCTACAAAAAGAGAAACAGGATAAAGTCAGTTCAGTAGAGTTAAAATCAAATTCTAACAATAAAATTCCCTCCCCCCCAAACAAGAGTCTTAATAGCAGATGTTACTACATCTGGCTTCCCTTTGTATTTTCCAGCTGCAGAAATTAAAACTCACTCAAAATCAGTGACAGGATCTAATGAGAGTTTGCAAATGCTGACCAAACCCTTCTTCCAACTACTCTATTAAGATGCCAGGTGAATGGCTGGGCAAGCCTCACCAGAGAAAATTTGTTTCCTGGGCAATTAACAAGGAATTAAAACTGAGATCACCAACTTCTGAGCTTTGCTCTGCAATGATTTCACATGAGAACCTGATTTAATGCTTAACTGTTTCTTCATTGCTGAACCTACAAGGTCACAGAAGTCCCAAGAGTAGGCCAAGAGTGGCTTCGAGAATTGGTGACTGAAGCAAGAGCTATTTAAGTAGCTTCCACGTGAGGTTAATAATGCATGAATCAGAAAACAGCAGGTGTTTAAAATATAAATTGATTTGGTTTTGCCACTTTGGATGCATGATAAACCATCTATAGGTAAAGAACCATGACTATTTCTTAGTTCTGTGAAATGTCAAAGAGATTTGTGGTACTCAATTTATAAAATAGTCATGTGCTAATCCAGGAATGGTGGCACACATGTGCAATCTCAGTACTTTGGAGGCTGAGATAGGAGGACCTTAGATTCAAGGCCAGCTTCAGCAACTTACCAAGCTTCTATATCAAAATAAAATGTAAAATAGGGTTAGGGATGTACCTCAGTGATAGAATGCCCCTGGTTTTAATCGTCAGTGTCCATAAAATAATAGCAATGTGCTGAAATGAAAGTAGGAACACAAACAACAACAAATGCTGGTGAGGATGTGGAGAAGTAGGACCTCTAATACATCGTTGGTGGGATTGCAAATTAGTACAACCACTCTAGAAAAGGGTGTGGAGTATCCTCAGAAGAAAGAAAATAAAGCTACCATATGACCCAGCTCTACCACTCCTGGGCATCTACCCAAAAGAATGAAAACCAAACTACCAGAGACATGCATGTGTATCTATCTTTATAGCTGCAAAGCTCACAATTGCCAAACTTGTGGAAATAGCCAAGATGTCCATCAACAGATGAATGGATTACAAAACTATGGGATATGTACACAATGGAATTTTACTCAGCCATAAAGAAAAACAAAATTATGTTGTTTGCAGGGAAATGGATGGAATTGGAGAAGATAATGCTAAGTGAGATCAGATAGTCACAGAGCGTGAAAAGTTGGCTTTTTCTCCTAATAGGAGCAAGCTAGGAAGAAAATGGGACATAGAAGGGACTCCAGACAAAGGAGGAGAAACCTTAGATGAGATGAGTAAAGGCAACTTAACTGAGAGAGATGGGAGGAGAGAAGAAGAAAGACCTCAATGGACGTGATGTACACACACAAACTTATCAAAGTAAATCACTGTGCTGAGCATGGGAAGGAGGGGTGGGAGAAGGAATAGGTTGGGACCTGGGGGAGGCTCAATGAGTGCTGTGTGCATGTATGCCTCAATCACCCTGAACTTCATCACAGTGTATGGTTACAATGTACAAATAAAAAAATAAAAATACTATTTTCACCATAATCATCAAGGATAGCTCAAACATACCTTGCCCGTGACAAATCAGAGGTTGTTTGCATAAATACTAAAACATTCATAATATAATGAATCTGGGTTATTTTTTAAAAAACACTTTCAACAACCTCAGTTCTAAATTCCAACAAATTTAGTTTTAAAAGCTTAAAAATTAAGTTCAGAATAGTTTAGATAAGCAAACTGATAGCATGACTGTATACAATACAAAATTTTAAATGAAATATATTCAGACCCTTATATTAAGCTTTACAATTTCAATAAAAATATACACATAGATATTATTAACACTCCAGCTCTTTAGTTTCTCCTGCTCCAAAAACCTTGTCATCTTCAGCAGCCCAAACTCATAATAATCCCCTATCCTTCATAATTGCCAATAACTGCACTCTTCCATATTGATAATATGATATCCCTTAGTCTCTGACCACCGCTATCTCATTCTAGTCCACTCATTCTGGTACTCCAACTCTGTCTTTCCACCCTCTCTTTCAACCTCCAATTCATTGAAATTATCATCCTTGCACTGTTTCTCCCTCCTTGGTGTCCTTTCTATCTAAATGTTTTAATACCCATTCTCATTCATTACAATTACTTTATGAAGAAAGCCCTCAATTCTTGCCCCTCTGATTTTGTTATATTATGTAGCAAAGCTCACAATTCTCATTAAATCCAATTATGAACTGAGGTTACCCTGAAAAAAAATATATATATATATACTAATAGTTATATATTGTTATATAGATTATAATAATCTATACCTCTATGGTGAAATTAAAAGCCACATTTGAATACATGACCATAAACCTTAGTGAGTATTTAATTTTGCCTACAATCATACTAAGCTTCTCTCCTACTTACCCAGATGGCTACTTCATATTTTATCTTTCTTTTCACACTCCTTTCCAACATCTCTTTTCAATACCTCCTTTCCAAATCTCACTCCCCAAATGACGACCTATTTCCACTTCACAGGGAAAATTGAAACAATTAGAAGAGAACTCCAATGGATGGCCAATAATGTACCAACTAGAATCTTCATTCACATATCTCGACTTCCCACCTGTTAAAGTAGATGCACTAATCTCATTCCTATCCAAAGCTGATGCTTCTGCGTGCTGTATTCTATTCACTATCCCCTACTCAATCATTTCAATACTCCTCTCTCTCTCTCTCTCTCTTTTTTTTTTGGTGGTACTGGGGATGGAACCCAGAGGCTTTCTACTTCTGGGCTATACTCCCAGACCTTTTTTATATTTTATTTGGAAACAGGGCCTCACTAAGTTGCTGAAAGCCTCACTAAGTAGCTGAGGCTGGCTTCGAACCTGTGTGATCCTCCTGTCTCAGCCTCCTAAGTGCGGGAATTACAACCATGCGCCACCACGCCCAGCTCCTCTCTCTCTTTTCTACAATATCAATTTTTCATTTATTTATTTATTTATTCCTAACATACAACATACTTCACATTAATAAAAATCATTAAATTCTTGACTCTCCCCAGAGTCACGACTCTCAAGCTACTTCCACACCAAGTTGCTATTTTTGCAGAAGTCTACAGAGTTGTTTAAACCAGTCTCCATGGTTTATTTTTTACTTAAACACCACTTTATTTTTATTCAGACCCTTATCTGAATCCTTACAACTTTAATAAAAATTGTAGTCCACATAGATTGTATATACTAAGTAATATTACATATTCAAGCCATTCAGTTTTTTTTTTCCTCCAACAACTTTGTCCTCTTTGGCAGCTCGAACTCAGTCATTGGCAATAACTGCACTCTTCTGTATTGATAATATGGTAGCCATTAGTCTCTGACCACCACTATTTTATTCTAGTTCACTCATTTTGGTACTTCAAGTCACTCTCCCATTTTCTGTCCTCTTTATTTTCTCTTAAATACCACTCAGGTTTATCATTCCCACCCATTTATCAAAACTGCTTTTGTCATGATCACCAATAATTTCTATTGCCTTATTAAATGGCCAATTCTTCATCATCACATTATTCAGCTAATTAGCAACATTTGACACAGTTGATCATTTCCTTCTTGTTGGTACATTTTCTTTGCTTAGTTTGCAGAAGACTTTTCTCTCTTGGATTTTGAACCGGCTCACTGGATATTCTTTCCTGGGCTCAATTACTGATTCCTCCTCTTATTCCTGATTACATTACGCTGATGTAACTGGGGACTCAGTCTTTGAAATTCTCTTTTCTGTTTATAGCCACACTTGTCCTAAATGTATTATTATTTTTTCAAACCAAACACCAGAATATGGGTCATAAGAGGAACTCTAGATGAAGAAGGAGATACTATAGATAAGGAAATAAGGTGACCTAACTGAGGAGATGGGAGGGGGAAAAGAGGGAAATTCTCTAATGCACATGATGTTTATTAACAAACACAGCAATGTCAATCACTAATCCAAACATGAGAAGGAGGGAGAGGGAGGGAATTGGTTAAGGGCTAATTGAGTGATGTGTGCATGTATGTCTCCACCATCTTGTACCCCATTAAGATGTATGACTACAATGCACCAATAAAAAAGTTTTTAAAATACCTAAAATCTAACATGTACAAAACTAAACTCTTGAACTCCCTCCCCAAACCAAATCCACCTACAGACATTTCCCTCTCTCAAATGTTGGAAACTTCATCTTCCCAATAGCTTATGCCCAGATCCCACAATTGTCTATAAAAACTTTGTTTTCTCTCACACTAAGTGTATTATTCATCATGAAGTCCCATTTGTTCTACCCTAGAAACCTATCCAGTATCTGACCAATTTTCACCACCTCTACTTTGCCACTGTACTTTATAGTGTCCAACATCTCACTGTAGTAGCATCCTGACTTCTAGTCTTATTCCGCTTTAAGTCTCCTCTCAACCTAGCAGTCAGAGTGACATTTTTTCTTTTGAGGGTCTGAGGGTGGAACCCAGGGGTATCCAACCTCCGAGCTACACCTCCTGCCCTATTTTTTAGTCTCTATTTTGAAACCGGGTCTCACTGAATTGCAGAAGGCCTCACTAAGTAGCTGAGGCTGTCCACGAACCGCGATCCTCTGGTCTCAGCCTCCTGAATGCTGGGATTACAAGCGTGCGCCACCACGCCCAGCTAAGAGTGACATTTTGAAAAGATAAATCAAACCCCCTAACATTCTAACATTTTTGCATAAAAGATGCTACAGTGATTCCCCATTTCATTCAGGAAAAAAGCCTAAGTCCTTGAAATAGCCTAAAAGGCCCTATCTGAACACCAGCTCTAAATTACCATTATGATCTCTTTCCTACTACTCGCCTCTCCTTCATTCCACTGCAGACATAATCACCCTCTCAATGTTTCTCAAACCTGTTAGACATGTACCTGCTTTAGGGCTTTTGGTCAAACTGTTACCCAGCCTGAGACACTCTTTCGCTAGATTCTGTGTGGCTTTCACATCTGTGAACAAATCTCACATTCACAATGACATCTAAAATGTTCATGCTATTAAAACTGCAAATGATTACAATCCCTTAAGTACTTAAACCATTACTCCTCTCTATTCTAAGTTTTGCATATTCCATACCACCTAACATATAATATAATCTCTTTAGTATGCATATTGTCAATTGTCTCCTCCCACCTACAATACCATACCTTTGATTATAATCACCCTTTCAGAGGAGAGATCTTTTCCCACTTGTTTTTAGCAGGCGTATCCAAAGCACTGGGAAGAGTGCCTGACACAGAGTAGATACCAAATGGCGATTTGATGAGTGAATGGTATATTTTGGAGTGTGTGTATGCGTTACTGCTAAAATAATATTTAAAACTCTCTAAGGCACCCACAGTTCCTAGCATATTATTTTGAACAAAAGTGAATATTGATATTTTAATAACTAAGTCCTAGTGTGCATGTATGCCTCTACCATCTTGTACTCCATTAAGATATATGACTACAATGCACCAATAAAAAGGAAAAAAAAAGATCACATATGACTAGTTCCAAAAATTCTTTTAATAGTATGTTTTAATAGTATGTTTTGATGAACTGCTGTCACAAACACACACTTTCTTAATTCACTACTCCTTTCATTTTTAAATTCAGAATATTAGATTTCAGTGAATTTCTATAACCTTTTTTTACATGCTTAAGGAATTGAGTTTTTATCCAGGGGAGTTTTGTTATTATATTTCTGAAGGCAGCACTAATAAAAGACAGTATTTCCTGTAAAGGTTTGTACCCTGAAGTTGTTCTAGTGAAGCTCCTAAGTTAGTGCCATCTCTCTCCTTCTAGCTTGTTTATCTCTACTACTTGCTATTAGATTTCCCACACTTCCTTGACTAACTGGAGCAATGTACCACCTAACAAAACTTGCTTGCTCAAGTCCATTGTTCAAGACAGTCTAGAGAGCTGAGCAGATGAGGCACCATAGAAGGTTTAGATTCAAGATTTAGCTTTCTACCCTAGACTATGTGGCTTTGCTTCCCTACATTTCCAATGTCTCACCTAAACTTGAGATCAGATGACCTGTCTCATGGAATTGCTGTGAGAATAAATGAAGACAGCATGTGAACAAGCTTTGCAGCCTGTGAACTTTGGCACCAAAAAAAGATACCATTGTTTCCCAGAAGCAATGCAAGGTTTATTATAACTATGAATGATGCTGATTTAGGATTGAGTGAAAAAAACCTAAATTTGATAAAGTGATCCCCAAAAGTACCATGCTGAAAAGCGATCAGCCATCAGTTTACAAAAATTTGGAAATTTCACAACAAAATTATAAAAACAGACTCTTCTAAGGATTGAATTACTTGGATCAGTGTATGTGAAGGCACTATATAGACTATAAATCAGTATATACATGTATATTTTTATTATTACACCTTGGTATTAATCTTAAACCTTCAGATATGTTTTCATACCGAAGGTGTGCAGTAAATACTTAAACTTTATTGTACTTATTAAAACCAATAATGACAAAAATACCACTTTGGCATTCTTTAATTCAAATTTTTACATTTGTCAAGTAATCTTAAATGCAGTGGTTCATATTACTCCCTGACCTGCAAACTTAGCTACGGTTGAATGCAATAAAAACTTTATATACATACCCAAAGGCAAAATTTAACCCTCTTAAAAATATTCATATAGAACATGTGTCTCAAAACTGTGCTATGGCAAGCTAGAATCAAGCTAACAGATCAAGAATCGCAAGGAAAGTACCCAGAGATATGTAAATGGTTGCTGTATAATTTTTAATGTAAAATTTAATGCTAATACTGAAAGAATATTATTTTAATGACATGCATGCAAATATTGTATTGTGATTTCTCTGTCTCCAGTTGACCTTAAATAGAGTACCATTTCCACCTTTTGCCATTAGGATTTTTGTTTTTCTTCAAAGCTAATATCAGTACACCTTCTTTTTCTGTTCATGAATTTGTTTATGCTGGCCACTAAAATAAAATGGCAATTGAGAGACATTCAGGGGGCTGGGGTAGAGCTCAGTAATAAAGCACTTGCCTAGCATGCTCAAGACTTATACCAAGAGAGAGAGAGAGAGAGAGAGAGAGAGAGAGAGAGAGAGAAGAGAGAGGAGAGAGAGAGAGAGAGAAGAAGGAGGAGGAGGAGGAGGAGGAGGAGGAGGAGGAGGAGGAGGAGGAGGAGGAGGATCCATTCAAGAAGTCTCTGGAGCCAGGTATGGTGGTGCATACCTTTAATCCCAATACTTGATAGGCTGAGACAGAACGATAGTAGGTTCAAGGACAGCCTCAGCAATTTAGAGAGGCCATCTGCAACTTAGTGAGACCTGTTCAAAATCAAAAATAAAATAAGTATGAGGGTGTATCTCAGAGGTAGAATGCCCCTGGGTTCAATCCTCAGTACTATTACACACACACAATACATACACACACTCACACAGAAGAACTCTATGTAAAGGCCTTCTTCAGTATGCACTATACTATCTACTTCTCATCTATTAACTAGTTGTTTAGTTGTTGGTCCACCCCTTATTTCCATGAGAAATATTTTCTCATCAAGTTTTCTCTACCTTTATTTAGCTTCATTCCTTTGTCCATATCCAATTACAACTAGACCTTTTGCCTTTAGAATCAAAGGACAGAAAACTAAGGTATGGTGCTTCACTGTTACTTCTTTGATAGTTTATGGATACATATGTGAAAAACACTTTTATATTTTTCTTACTAATATAAAAGACACACAGAGAGTTATTTTATTATATTTACATTTTAAAATGGAGAGCCTACAGGGAACAAAAAAACAAAAAATAAAAGCCTAAATGCACCAATGAAAATGCATTTTAAAAAACCCACCAAACTGAGTACACAAAACAGTTTTTTAGCTCAATGGAACTAAGCTGCAGTGAATAATAAAAGCTACAGGGTTTAGCAGAATGGGGATTATGGAATCCTCATACAACCTCATGAAAGAGAATATGCCCCTAAAATAACAAAAACCTGTCAATGCTCTAATCTGACAAGGTCCAATCTAAAACAATTGTTAATGGAAGAGACCAGCTATATGAAATGTACTCATACCAACTAGGCTCAGAAACAATTATTACACTCTTCAGACATGTTCAACACATACCCATCATCAAAATGACTTGACCCTCTTCTCTCGCCAGAGAAAGATCATCATCAAGACTATAATGTTTCTTAGTTACAAGTTGAAAATCAATTATTCCCTTCACAAAACAGAAATACTCCCCAAAAACTCTCATTCAAAACTATACTCATCAGTATAGTTTAACTCCAAAACCAAGCTTTCTGTGTCATTCACAAATGCTATTTCACATATAGAAGATGATCATAAGGGATCCTGAGGAAAGGAAAGTGTGTTAAAGTCAACAACTGGCCTCATGCATTTTGCCAGGTTTTGATCTGCTAACAGCCTATAACAAGTACTGTATCCATTAAGAGCCTAAATCTTTTCACAGACAATATAAGAGTAAATTCAAGCAAAATATACTTATTTAGCAATCACTGACTAACATGATCCTGCATGCTGCTCTTAGATATATGTCAGCTTCTGCTTTGTTTGCCTCTGATCATTTTTATTTAAGAATTTTAAATTTAATTCAAATTTCATGTTTCTGGACCACTTTCTTCTTTCCTCCAGTGAATACTTATAAACAAAAAATAAAATATGAAAATACGCAAACTATGTATAGGCATGTACATAATTCTGATAACATTTCACAACACATGGGAAAACCTAATTAATACTATTTTGATTTTCCATGTTTTTTAATTGCATGCAACTTTTATGGATCCATCCCTCAACATAGGTTAGCAGAGACTTAGCCATGTAACAATAAAACTACTCTGAGGCAATCTGAAGACAGGACAAAGAGAACATAGATAATTTGCAGAAATACTACTTTCTGCATAATAAATATCCTTGCAAATAGTAGGTGCTCATTAAATATTTGCCGAAATGAACTGAAATGGAAAATATCACAAATAATAGATGTATGTTATGTGTTCAAACTGAATGTTCTAATTGGCTTATAAAATGAGATCTGAAACTTGTGTACTATGCATAAAATGTACTATGCAGTAAATTTCTTGTATGAATGAACTCTTCTTTTAGCTTTCTCAACTAGAAACCTAGAGGGCACTCATGAATTTTTCTACACAAGAAATTTAGAATTTTAGCAGATTACAGGCTATTTTCAAACAGCGAGCTTAGCATTAACATTAAATGTTTAATGACAAATAGTTGTAAATGATCTTGTTATATAAAGTTATTTATACCCAAATACATTTAAGAATAGAAATGTTTTTCTCATATAAGTTTTAATTTTTCTTTATAATAATGTACAAGGCCAAACTAAATGCAGCCCTAAGCTTTTAGATCTAACTAGTTTAGAATTTTTAACACAAATGGAAATATTTTTAGCATAAAACAACTTTTAAACTCACAGATACATATTTTAATAACACTTTTTAGCTGGAATTCTCTAGTATAATTCTAAATAATGAAAAAAGTCCCAGTGTTTACTGATATGGACATGGAGTAGATATGAGGAAGGAAAGTTCATGATTATTTAAACAATCAATGTTGCAAAAATTTAATCTCAAAGATTGTATACTATAGGAAGTATAGTGGGGAAATATAATTTATACATCCTAACCAAAAGATTTAAATTTCAATAATTAAGGAGATAGAAAATAATTTACAATTATCTATAGATTAATACAATATAGCAAAAGAGATACTCACTGGGGTGTAAGTCATATCCTCAGAACTGTTTTAGTTGAGGTCAACTTGAGTTTTTGTAATTAAACTTCCTTGGATTGAACTCAAAAGAAGAATAATAAAACATCCTACCCTATCATTCATAATATTATATAAAGCAAGTCTTCAGCATCTGTATGCTTGTTATCCTTTCAAAAGCATCAAGGCCTAAAATTCATGTATAACAACACGGATGGATGGCCACAAGAAAGTTTTTATATATAGTTTCTGTGAATTTAGTATGTTTAATGACAATAAACTCAACATTCTTAAAATAGGTACTGTGTAAATTTCATGTATGTGCCCTACTATGAAAATGTATTAAGAGATAATAGTCTTGAATGAGAATTGTTTGTAAATATTTTACTACAACAGACTATCACACTATCAATATCAAATGTAAATAACCACTAAAACTACAATAATAAAAATAAATGTATCCAAATATTGCTATTATTTTAGACAAATGTGTACAACATAGACTTCTTTCAAAATAAATGAAAGCTCAAAATATAACATATTGCTGTTAGCTATAATGGTTATAACTGTTAATCCAATACACCTTTTATACAAACCCATAAACACATGAGTGGAAAAATAGCACAGATGTTCATCTCTAATGCAATTTCCATTCAATTTCCTAAGTGCGGTCCCTGTGTGCAAACTAGCTTAACATTATGTTTAGCTTGCAAATTCTTTTAATAAATAATGAATGCAATAAAACTAGGAGATCAATGGCAAGCTGAGAAATCATAAAAAAGGGCTTTTGTGTTCAGGCTGTTGCCCATTTCAAACTTTAATCTGGAGACAGATCAATATTACTTTTTTCTTTTTAACCCATCACATAAATAGCAGATAGACTAAATGTAGCCTAAATGCTGTTACCAGCTAGCATTTGCCAGCAACCTGATAAGATCATTCGACACAACTGTAATTGGATGTTTTATTCCTTAACATACATACTACACTATAAAGTAGTAAACTTACTTCAAAAATAAAAGGGTTGTACGGCAATAAAAATACTGTGGTTCATTATTTTTTAAACTTTCCTGTAGTGTGTATTTTTCCAGTAGTGTAATTGCAAAGTTTTTGCCATAATTTGCTTTAATAAACTAACTAATCATCATAGGTCAAATTAGTACATAGATATGAGTAGTTTCAACCTCAGGGTCCAAGATGAAAGGAAATTTTACTCTATACAATTAATTACACCTGAAAGAGCTAAGTTATTCACTTAATTGGGTGGTCAGGAAGATAAAGCATATAAGTTTGAGTTTCAATTAGATTGTATCTTCAGATTATATAAGAAAAATAAAGTTCTTTCATAATCTTTATCTGTTTCTATTCACAGGCTCTAGAAATAAGAAAACTGACTTCTTACCAACTCCTTGAAAATAAACATTGTTTGAAAGTAGGACTGCAAGCCAACCGCCACAATGGTTACTGCTGATATCAAATAGTATAAATCTAAATCACTGAGAACCATTTATGGTATTAGGCTTATTTTATTAATCCTTGCCTATTTATAATATGAGAACACCTCCCCTGGGCTTTTATTAAAAGGAAATGTAAAGAAGTCATACTAGTATGATGATACATTTCATCTCAAATATTCTAATTACATAGATGAGGTTTTTTTTGTGTGTGTGGTACTGGGGTTCCTGGAAGCCCTTCTACCTCTGGATGAGATTTTGATACCGTTACATGCACATTTGTGAAATGTTTGTGCCATGATCACAAATGGTTTAACACTCGATTTTTAGGGTTATCTTTTTCTAATAGCTGCATACGTTTTGTGACTATTGCTTGCTTAGTATTTTTTAAGGAACAGCAGTTACTGTAAAGAATTCTGATACAAGAAATGAATGTGTGACTGTACTCATTCAGCAAATGGGAGTTAGGTGCCTAACTTATACACAAGCTTGGGCTTAATGATGTTTTAAAGTGAATATTAATGGAGTTAAAAAATTATTCCTCAGGAATCAAGGTTTTATTTTATGCAACAAATTCAGTTCTCTCTTAATGATATCAGGATAAGTACTGATAAAGATATCAGTTTTCCATTTGAATATGTTATACTCAATTTTTCATAGAAATATCTGTATTATATCTTATATTGAGCCTCAGTATTATATTTTCATTTTGGTTTTTAGTTCAGTATAGCAATTTTACCAATTATAACATATAAATTTAACCTTAAAAGAATGTGATGAGATTTTAACATGAAAATGTTCATATATTCTAACAAAAATTTGAAGAAAGCTAACTATTGTTCGTAACTTTATTGAAGTTCATCATAAACTTCTTCTTAAACTGTACTATGGATTATAAAATGTATCCTAAACGTCTAAGCTTGGAAGATAAAATAATTGCTGAAGAATCTGAAATCTAAACAATACCATTTAATTGTGTTTTCTATTGTCCTATTTTTAAAAAAAGTTAATGATAAAATTATGATCTAAGAATAATATAAAGCCCTGTAAAGAGGATCTACTTCTAAAATCTGACTTTTTAAAAATATTCTTCAGAAAGCTGAACCTCCTTTTCAAAACTTACACTTCAAATATTAGACATTAACTAAAAACTTATATAACCTACCTCATTAAATTTAAAATACTTCACATCAACTGACGGCACTGTTTCCCAAAACCATGGAAATGAAGTGCAGAGTAAATGAAATTAAATTCGGAAGTAATAACTTTTAATACAGATAGATAATTTTCATTAGTGTTATATCAAACTTTCCTTCGGCTTGTATATGCTCTTCTATAGTCACAGGAATTAAACTAAAAGGTAACGTTGTTACTGAATTAATTATTTTCTCCAAATAACCATTCAGAATATAAATAATTTATATATACAAAAATGGAATAAACTTTTCTTAAATTTTTAGCATCATAAAGTGATAAAATGATGAATATGCAATGGACAGGCTGTATCCTTCCTACTAAAAATATAAAATACTGAAGGAGGTTTTAAATCCCTTGATAAGAGTATCTTACATCTGCATTAAGCCAACAAAAAGCTTATTAATAAGGATTTTAAAACTACCACCCTTTTGTAATCAATTTGGATACAGTGTTATTCTATTTATAGTGACACTTTCAATGTGTCCCAATCATATACTACTAATTCTCATCTTTCCTCTTATGATTAAATATTAATGTGGAGACACTATTAAGCAGTTACACTATATTTAGGTTTTATACTATATTGATTTCCACCATTTTGGAATAGTTAACAACACAACATAAGAATTAGGAATCTCTGATAAACAATTAGGTTTGCTTTGATATCTTTTTTCTGATTCCTAAGTAAAATAAAATAAATTTAGTTGTTCTAGCAGAAAATGGAAAAAGAAATGCCGCCACTTTAAAAGCTTCAATCTCTTTGACATTGTTGGCAGTGTATGGGAACATTAATGCATCTGTCATGATAACAAGCTAAGAATAACATCTAGACATCAAACCGAGCAGAGAATCCATCTGAAGTGATTCATTCAGATCTGTCTCATTGATTTATTAAACACAGGGCAACATCTGCAGCCTCACAGAGCCGCTTGGTGAAATTAATGCAAGATCAATTCAAATGGAAAAAAGTGTAAAAGAGATAAATCAAAACACAATTTGCATGCAGTTCCACAATCAGGCTTATTGGGTGCAAATGCTCAATTTCCCTTCCAAAGCAAATGTGTTTAAATGTTGTTTTATCTTTTTAGAATTGTGTGATCTGAAGTGACAGTGAAGACTTTTCCAGGTTGAGATGGTGAAAGGGAAAAAAGGAGAAAAAAATGCTACCAAAGACCTTTTCAATATGCAACAAGAATATCATTAATGCCTAATTGTTTTGCTTTGGGGGGAAGGTTTGATGTCTTTTCTCTGAAAACACAATATTTTCAGTTTCAGATCAATTAGGGTGGTCTCGATAGATATTTGAAATATAGAGAGTGGATAAAACTAAATTATGTGTATCTTTACATGACCAAGATAAAGTGTCACTAGAGATCCAGACTGCCAACAGAAATATATTGTAATTAGGGCTTCTTGCAATTAGGTTTGCCTGCAAGACACATTACTAAAACAACCAGATATTACATTAGGACAAAATAAGGTTACTTAAAAAGTGTCAAATATTTCAGATTTGATATCCTCTACGAGTATTGGGGATTTCCTAATCCTAATATAAAACATTAATGTTTGAAGACCATCATATTCTATTTATTGGCATTACTGTACTGCATTAAGGATAATATACACAAAAATTCAAAGATGTACTATATCATATCATGTCATGGATCATCTCTTTAATGTAGTATCCATCTAATAAATGAATGTTTGAGGCAAATGTGAAGAGGAGCTAAAGAATTTAGATAAATATAAAAATTGTTGGTTTTGCAGAATTGTACATTATATACTAAACATACACATCAAAGTTCTGTACATTGATGATATGACTGGATTGCTTTAAGTATAATCCCAACACCATTTGTCTACCAAAAGCATTGTTGACTATGTGGCTGTCTTTAATAGATAATATGACTATCCTTATCATCATCCTATGAAATAAAAAGCCTATATGAATTATCTACATTTATTTCTTGAACCTTTTTATCATTTGTGAAAAGATATTCAATACAAAATATTAGCCTATGAAAGTGATACAAGTTCTTTAAAATTTTGATGTTGCTTAACTTTACTATAAATTCCAAACATCAATTTTCAAAGTAAATTATGCTACTCTGTATGGATCATGAGCTATAAAGTATTCATTATGTGTGAATAAAGCCAAACTCATCGATTGCTTACAATACTCATATATCTAGTATGTGAAAGTAGTTTTAAAACATTTTGATCATTAAAATTCACATGAAGTTATCCTAATATCAAAGCACATTTATGTTCTGTTTATATAATGTCAAAAAAAACTACAATTGAACTATTTAAACTTGAATTTTAAAAACTCAATTTTATTCATATAAATTTGTTGAATTATGTCTCCAAATATATTTTAAATGTTTTCTTAATCATTTATTCTTGTTTCTTCAATCGCCCATTTAACTATATTTAAGTGACTGAATAGCATTTAATCAGTTGCTCAAGTGAAATTAAATGCCAATCATAAAATCTGACAATGTTACTTTTATGAAGATAGGTAGATAAAAAGATAACACTAAAATATGTTCATTTTTCATATTTAGCAAAACAAGTTTTTAATTTAGCATTATACTGCTACTAAACTTAGGATAATTTAGTAAGCAAAATTTACTATGTAACGTGAAAATTTAAGACATTTGCTTTCTGTATCTGTCCCTCTCTCTGGTATTAAAAATTCCAAGTTTTCTTTGACAAGAGATGAAACAAATCACAGTGCTTTATCTGAAAAAAAATCTAAAACAAGGTTATAATTGTGCCATTTGGTTTGGGGCCTCATAATCATCATCTTCCTAATCCTCAAACTAATTTCCCTATAATTAATTTTTGAAGTTATAGGGCATAAAAGGAGAAACTGTATAGTCCTTTAAAACTGTAGCAATGTAAAGCTTGACTTACCTCTTAGAACAATGAATGGTCAAGAATTTTAGTCTTACTATTTTCTAGTTGTTGAAGCAGATAATTTTAACTTCTATTTTGGGAAGATAACTTTGAGTGTTTCGGTAACTAAAACAAAATAGTTACTATAAGGCACTGGTAGAGTTCTTGTTATTTTCAGCCCTATTAAAAACAATCATATACATATTTTGCTCTTTCATTTTTCTCCAGTTCATATTGCACTGAACCAAATCAAGATGCCACTTAGTGGCAATATCTTAAGGTCTCCGTATGTGATCAATTTGACAATGGTCCATTTTATGTCTTTTCGGATGGTGTAGAAAGTATTCCAAATTAAAGCATCCTAAATTAGGGTGTGTATTCTTCCCTACTGATTTAATAGACAGGGAGGAAAGATTATTATTACACAGTAAAAGGAAATTGCCAATGACACCATTACAAACAGGCATTACACTCAACAATATATTATGAAAATGTATCCATCGGGAGATGAAGATGAATCTCTAATAAGAATGGTAGGTGAGATTTCCCAATCAACTACTGAACATAGACTTTTTTCGTATACATCCCTGCTTTTCACCTTTCGCTAGAAGTGGCAAGAATCCGTGAGTCCTAGCCAGTGCCCCATTGGTACATCATTCATCTTTGGACATTTCGATAAGATCTTCTCCACCTTTCCTACCTTCTCATGGCACCATTCTGCTCTTTTCCTACGTTTATTTTCTTACTGACCTCATGTATCATCTACCTTATATTGTCTCCCTTGAACTTCCTTCCTATTTATTTATATCACTCACTTTTCACTGAATGAAAAAGTCATAGAAATAAACACGAATATTTATTAGTGTCTGATCTACACACTATTTTTAATATTATTTTAAACCATGGATTTGGAGAATTAAAGTATATATTTTCCCAATAATGAAAACAAAAGTTATAAAGCATCTTGAATAAATGCTATATGTTGCAGTTTTAACCACATGATTATGTAGGTATTTGCATCAGTAAAATTTGGCAACATTACTTCTACTTTTATTATATTCTTCCAGAAATTTTGTTTTCCTACCTAAAAATTGCAGTGTAAATGTATTTCTAGTAGTTTTCCACATCTTCATTTATAGATTAAATTCAAATTTTTATAATTCCATAGTGTAATACTTTTAACACCATTATAGAAATGCATCTAATAAATTAGACTTATGAAGATAAGAAAATTCAATAGAAGGCAGATTATCAGATCACAAATATGTTTTCTTCCATATTTCATATTTCTCTGTCACCTTTATGCACATATATACACAAAAGCAACTCAAGCAAAAAAAAGTTATCTATGCAAATGCTGTGATAAGGGGTAAATAAATTTTAATTAGATTTAAATAACCTATAGATATAATAGGGTCCAAAATAGGATAAGACCACCTGTCTCTGGACATAGAATAATTCATCCTTTTTTCCTTTTAGTATGTAGCTCTAATAAAAATTAATTGAATTAAAGTTTCTACTTATAAAGGAAAGCTTCAAAATCACAATGGAATGCTAGTCTACTTCTAAAGTGAAATGTATAGATTTTTGCTCAAGAATGTATAAATCCTTATGGAAGGAATAATTCTTATGTGTAATAACTGCTCACTTTAAGAATGGGTACTTGTAAAATGGGGGAGGGGAAGAACGGAGAATGGGGAGGAGAAGAAAAGAGGAGAAAAGAGGATAGGTTTTCTTGTCGGCAATTATTTAAATATGTGTTTTTACATGGCAACAATGAATTAGATGGCCCTATCAGAAGTTGCTTGTAACCCTTTGGGTTTATTTATTAGAAAAATGCTTTGTAGTCAAAATAAAATTTTCTTTCTACTCTTTCAATCTATAATTGTTTTTTTATTGAAGGAGCCCATTATCCTTTGTGTTTTAAGGCCATCTATCTTCCTTAGGAAAAACTGACTTAATAAACCAGATTTGTAAGACTAAATATGAATCAGGTATGAGTTCTCATATGAACAGAACAGGTCTCTGTTCAATTGATTTACCATAGAAGAACACCGCTCAAAGGAAAAGGAAAAAGGTTCCCTTGTAAGTTCTTCAGCATTATCTTATTAGAGCAGTAAGCAACAGTTTATCTCTAAGTTGTCAATACAGTTCAACTCACATAGCAATTTGTATTTTCCAACAGATGTTGCAACTAAGGTACAGTTTTAGTTCATTTACCCAGATATCTCATCATTTGAAGTTGCATTTTGAGACAGTGTACCTCAAAAGTTCTTTGCAAAATGATAAGCAGCAGTGCCATTTCACAACACAACCCTTTACTCTTTTTAATTCAAAGATGGTGATTTCTTAGTTTGCATGCCAATCTCGGGTGCCAAATACGTGCTCCCTAAATGATATATGCCAGATTGGAAATGAAGTAAACACTAAGAAGACTAATTCATGGGCATTTAAAAAGTCAATCCTCAATATGTTTTATAGTCAATAATAATAATCCTCAAAACATTAAACATAATTTGCTTCTGGTGTGCAAATGGACATTTACTCTCCAATGTACTTCTAAACTAAACTTCTAGAGCAGGCACACTTACAAGGCAAACTGGCCATGGTCATTTAAGGAATCCTCTCTCTGTGGCAATAGGATTCTTTCAACTATTTACCTTGGGGGTGGGGGGGGGTTGAGAGTATCTTCTCTAGAAAACCTAGGGACTTCTACACCAACCCCAAACCCAGTCCCAGAGTGTCTTGTCTCCACACTACCCTCTCTATTGAACCCAAACGGACCATCCCAGGAAAGTGACAACTGTCCTTTTTTTTTTTACATAACTGGACCCATCTACTCTCCTGTATCCTGTACCAGGGAGCTTTTCGCAGCAGGCATGAGCACACGCTCTTACACACTTACACACACACATACACACACACTGCCAACAACAACAAACCACAAACATTTCACACGCACAACAAACGCACAGGATAGGGATCGGATCGAATCGCCCTCTGGGATGGATTCTAGTCTTCCAACCCTTTCTTCCCCAAATGCTGTATTCTGGGTTGCCAGCTTAGGAGCACAGTTTACAGGTCAGCCAGCCCCCGGAGAAAGCCCTTGGTGTCCGTGTTCAGGAGAAAACCTATCCGACCCGTACGGCCACAAAAAGAGCAGGAAAGAAAACCAAGTAGAGAAATTAACAAATAACCGCAGGCAGCCAAAAAGCCATGCAAGATATGAGCGAAAGGCTGGAAAGTTTCAGTAGAGGACTGCAAACTGAAGTTTGTACGGGACTTTTTTTTTTTTTTTTCAGACCCGAGCCCAACCTCTGAGCGCGGACGAGAAGGGAAGCACAATTAAAGGGTCCTTCTAGTCCTCTTTCCCAACCAATTTGCAGCATGAGGAAGCAAGCTAGTTAAGACTCACTCTCTACAAAGTTGGATGAAGGTAATGAGACATGCAAAAGAGGGCAAAGGGGCAAGAGCGAGCACCGGGCGAATCAAGAAACGAGTGTCTCACCTGGCATTGGTGCAATCGGTGAACAAAGTTTCGAAGTCTTTCCTGGTGATGAGTTTGCAACGGTTCACCCCTGGCTGGATGGCACCCAGTCCGCGGAGAATCCGGACTTGCTCGACAGTACACACCACAGGGGATATGTCCAGTCTCTTCAGCTTGGTATACACCGTGTGCAACCCTCCCACCAGGTGCTTGAGGAAAAGATCAAAGACTTGAGGCAGGCAGATCAGTTCCTGGCCATCCATCAAGAAGGAAGCTACCTTCACCCCGTGCATGTCGACCATCCGGCACTCGTTAGTGTTGGTATTGCCGCTGCCACCGCTGCCAGCACCTACCCCGCCACTCCCGGTGCCGCCGCTGTGGTTATTGGCCATGAAACTGTTGATCATATTAGGAGTGAGCCGGGGAGGCTCTCCCGGAGTCGAATACAGGGGTTCTGCCCGAAATAAGCCCCCCGGGACGCCGGCACCGCTGGAAGTTGCAGAGATCACCGGAGGTGCGGAGACAGCCATGCTCACTCAGTCTCTACAGTGGCTCCTCTTTCTTGTCCCCTCGCACTCCCTCACTCGTGCTCGCTTGCGCTCTCTGGGGCGCGTTCTCGCTTGCTCTGAACTGTTCGCAAGTCTCCCGCAGCCCCGCTCTCGCTCAAGCTCACCCACCACCCAGTAAACTGTGAGCAGCTGGACCCGCGGCGGCCCGAGACCCCACCCCCGCCACACCCCCTCCCGAGACTGGCAGCGACCCCCAGCCAATGAGCCCCACCCCCTTGGTGCCGGAGCGCGCCGAATGGCTGCCGCTGGCTAGGAGGTGGGGACTCTCTGGCCGGCCTCTGGCTACCTGAGGCGGTTCGGGGTTAGCCGGAGAGTGGAGATGCTGCCGTGAAAGGGGAGCGGTACGGTGACTCCACTTCTTGCCTGCCAGTCTCACGAAAGAATGTCCAGTTGTCACGCAGAGCTCCCAAACTGGACTACGCTACGAACCCTCGTTCTCTGCGCCCCACTAATGTAGGTTTGGGGACACAAAGCGAGACTCCTCAATGCGCCTCATTCCCCTCCTGCCACCTAAGGCTCGGATTCGACGGAGGAAAGTGGGATGGCAGGGACAATTACTCTTGCATATTGCTCCCAAACTCTGCAGGTGATAATAGGTGGTTTCGCCCGGTTTCCTAGAGAAAGACTCCAGGGAGTTCAGAAGTAAACAATTCAGCCTTTCTTCAGCCCGCCTAGTGCAGTTGGTGGAAATTCTCCCTTACCAGTGCACAGCGAAACCAGCCCCCAAGATCGCGCTCAGGGCATAGTTGCTGGGTCGCTAACCCGCTCCCACGCACTGACATTCAAGACGTGCGGGGAGCCTGCGAACACTTTAAGAAACAGAAACTTAGTGTGTGGATGGCAGATGGACACCTCATTTTACAGCATTTCTGCTACTGTCCTGTATCTCAGGAGGCTTTCTGGGTACCCATCCTTTATCTTCTCACCCATCCCTTAGTCTCCGGATTGCCCAGCCCTCTTTCCCGCTAAAACTGTCATGTCCTTAAGGACTGGAAACAGCCATTACATAATATAAGGAAAGCGCAAAGGTTGGCTTTTTTAACGTGGCATTTTAGTCCCTCCCCTATGAGCTTTGAATGTCCAGTGATAAGCACTCTATGCCCTCGATAATAGCCCAAGATTCCTCTTCCGCAATTATCAAGCGGCCGAATTGTATTGCAAGAGCTCATAATAAGCAGAACGTTGAAATAGGGCGCGTCACAGGGAAAAGTTGCTTTGCACACAAAGCAGGGTAGTCAGATCACCCACCGTATCGAAATTGGTTTAAGGATTCTTGTCAAGGTTTTGAGTCTCTGAGAGCAAGGTATTTCCTTTCGTGTTTTCATGAACTCCTCCAGAGGCTTGTAGTTATTCAGAAAGTGAAATCTAGACTTCATTTCTTTACAAAATATTACCAACTACCCAGCCAACTTCTGATATTCTCCCAGAAAGTAATTAATTTTGGAAACTTTCTACATTTTAGCTAGGGCTGATTGTGCTTAGTAATATCAAAGAGGAGAGTGGGTGGGTTCTTTTTGTTCCTCTAATAAGCCATTACGTATCCTCAACTGGATTTCTCTGCCTTTTCCTACAAACTTATTTTCTCCTTTTGTCATTTGATCAACAAGAATTAAGAAATGCCCCTTGAGTCTCTTCATACTGCTCTAATACCGTTCACATGAGATCAAAATGCTAAGACTGTGATGAGAGGGGATTTTTGAAATACAGTAATAAGTAACTCGGACATAATAGGTTGAGATACATGCAGCCACAAACCATTTTTAAATAGTGTTGAGCTGTTTTCCTACATTGGTACAGTTGTAGAAATAAGGGACAAAAGGACAGTTAAGAGGAGATGTTGGAAGCAGAAAGAACTTAAAAGTGGTTCCCAAAAAAGAGTACAACAGCTCCGACACAAATGTTTGTAGTGGTCAATATTTTAAAAAGAAAACCCAAATTTGTTCAACAAGTGTTTTTACTGAAGGGGCTATTTAAAAAGGTGTTGGAGTAACTTATCTCTGGTAACTTGTGATTACAATTTCCAAATGAATAAATATGATGAAAAGGAAAGTTGCATTTGAAATAATTCTAAGTATATTAAAAACCCTAAGACCAAGTTGTTCCTTGTATATAACTACCCCCACATTATCAAGACCTTTTTACTCACACAGTGATTTGGGCTTTTCAATAGGACATTGCACAGATGTTTCAATGTTTCCATTTTCGAAAATCCTGAACTATAAAAAGGAAAGTCTGAACACTCACGCCAGCTGTAATCATTATTTGCCAGACTGAAAAACAAACATACTTTGATAACTTCAGAAGAGGCATGAATTAAATGTCTTATATATTAATGTGATTTATCAGGATTACAGTCATATTTTCATTATTACTAGAGATTAATTTCAAATTCTAGGCCACATACTAAGAAGTCAAATTGGCCAGTGATCATTGAAGTGTTAAAGTCCCTTGGAAGCTTTCAATACACAAAAGACCCATGCCCATGGTTTCATTACTGGAATTCCTTCCCATTGCGATCCTCTAGAAAATAAACTTGGCAATTTCCTTAAACGATACTGGTAATTTAAAGATGTCATGTTCTAAGACTCCAGGTGCTGTGTCCTTAGATTTTTCTTCACCTTTTGTTTACACAATTTCTGTTAATGCCATTTCTATTATCAATTCCTTGAGACTGAGACAACCGAATTCCACACAGAGTTTGCTTTTATCCCTTTCTGACTTTAATGTTTTCCATAAGCCAAACATCTTTCTAAATAAGGCTGGGTTTCTACAAGGCCAGAGGAAGCCTTGCATGTCAACACCCTGTAAGTTTAGAATTGTATGAAGCAATATAAAATTATGAAGGCTGCAGTAAACAAAGTACCCTTGGGAGATGAGAGTCACTGCATTAAAACTGAAAAGAATATTCAAGGTTTGTGAATACCACACAGGAGCCAACCACCACAGAAAATACTAATAAAATTAGTACAAGTAGATACCACATCTCATCAGAACAAGAAGTTCCAGATGCCACTAATTCCAGTGGAATGATTTAAGGCCTGAGTGGAGTTTCTCATACAAGGAAGTGCTATAAACTTCCTGGCCTTAATTAGCAATTTACATTTTCTCCTAATTCATACTGGGTTTGCAGGGGAGGTTGCTCATCTGTGAATTTAGGCCAAATATTCCACATTGTTTGATACTGTCAGTGAAATGAAGATTCCGTTTACACACACACACACACACACACACACACACACACACACACACACACACACACACTGCAAGCTTATGCAGGACTGCAAAAAAAAAATATCCAGAACTATTTGAAAGGTCTGTTTTTCAAAATGGGAATTCGAGAAAATTCCAAGTAGTAAATGAAATTATTTGAAACCTCACCCAACTGAGGTTATAACCTCTAACATAGCCTCTAATCAGAACCTCCCTTGAGTCCACTAAGGTTCATTTTAAGACAAACAATAAAAAGAAATTGATTAGGTGAAGCAATAAATGTAAAACAAAAGCATCCATGTAACTGAGGATTTAATTGGCTAAAGCTCGTAGGTATACCCCACTCAAAGTTTTCCTAGGAAGCAGGCTATAAAATGATCTTCAATCATGAATTTTTCTCTTTTACTTGCAATGTGAAACTGAAGATGCGTTCCAATGGAGGCAAAGATAAGAGAAAGGGGAACATTGTCGCAGGAGAACTGGCCCAAGCCCAAGGAGTAAAAGTTAAAATCAGATGCTTAAAAGAAAAATTATTTTTCTAATAGAAATACATAAAAAGCAAAGTTTCAAAGTACTTAGAACACAGCACACACCAACTCTTAACATAAGTTACTGCACTGTCCTAGGGAAGGTGATAGTCCTCTTTGAATTTGATCTATGCCACTCAATGTATTGTCTCCTTTCAAATCTTAGGCTTTTAACTATTCAAATTCAAGCCATTCTAACTTCAGCTGGACTCCCACTGCTACCAGATATCCTATTATTCAGTTTGTTGACTACCTTTTGAATTCCCTGAAGCAGCTACTCCAACCCCTTTCTACTCTTTGCAAGCCACCCTCCCCTTCGCTCTCATTAGCTACTGCCTCCCACTTCTGTATGACTTTACCACAAAGTGATTCAGGATAGGAATTCCACCAACCTCCCTTGTCTCTTCCTAAAAAGTGTTTTGCATCTCTCTCATCCTACTCTCCTCATGCCTCAGAAAATAAAACGCTTTCTGCCCTGCCTTCATTAATATTCTTGACCTTTTTTTTTTTTTTTTACTTTCTTCAGGGTATGGATCCATCAATTTGTTCCCACCTCTCCTTTTGCTTCTCTTTACTTGCTCATTCCCCTTTTATTGGAGAAAATGTTTAAGGCTACTCATCAAGACAAACACATTCAATTTCTCCTCAGTGCTCATCAGTGGTTCTCAATGCATTTTCCCTGAGCTACCAACATCAGCATCGTCTGGGTCAAACCATTTAGTTCTTACACCTACTGCATAAAAAACCGGGTCGAGGACCAGAAATTTGTGCTTTAACAAGATAATCAGGTGATTAAAATGTAGGTGAAAGTTTGACGATCACTTGTCCTGGAGTAACTCTCCTTTCACAAGCTTTTTGAAAGTCTACAGCTATTTTCAATTGTTTCTCTTTTCCTTTAATATTCTCCCCCCTTAAAGTTTTCCAATTTGGTTTCTATTTCACACTTGACTGAAACAACTCTAGGGGACATGATAATTGACCTCTTAAAATGCCAAATCAGAAGTTTTCTATGTCCTCATCCTTTTATATTCTACAGTTCTTTTATAGATTATCAATATCCTTCTTGGGTCCATACCTCATGGCTTTCTGACTTCCCAAAAATCCAATTCTTCTCTTCCCTCTACCTTTTTGCTTTTTATGTCCTTGCTTTTGAAACTGACCTTTTAAAGCTCCTAATGTCTACACCCTTGCTTGTGGCACTTCCATCAACTCTCTACAGCTTCATCAACCTTCATATCTAGATTACCCTCAATTAACCTCTCTTATCTCTTGCTTTCTTAAAATTCTCATGCAGAATTGGATGTCCTCATTCAAATGTCCTATGGTTTCCTCAAACTAAACATGCCCCAAACTGAGTTCTATTTCTACCCCCTTCTTTTTCATTTCTATATTTTTATGATATCATTATGCCTCTAGTCACCTGAAGGAGACACTTGGGAGACTCCTTTAATTCCTTTCTACCCATTACATCCTCACTCACAGAGCCACTAAGTTATGTGAATTTACATTCAGCAACATCTCTCACTTCCATTCATTTCCATATTCAGAGCTGTCACCTTAGTTTTCTCCATTATGTACCTCTTTCCTGGTACAACAGATTCAACGTGGCATCTCGCACATGCTAGGCAGGCACTCTCACACTGAGATACACCACAAACCTGTTTTATTTTTTATTTTGACGCAAGGTCTTTCTAAGTTACTCTGAAACCTGTGCTCTTCCTTGACTCACTCAACCTTCTCACTGCTAGAATCCAAAAGCACTAACCACACAAGTTAGAGGAAGGAAAATTTATTTGCTGACAGTTTTCTTGAAACTCTCTGATGTACATTCACAAACAAATCAATGTCAATCAGTAAGCCAAACATGAGGAGGAGGAAGGGGGAGGAATGGGGCAGGAACTAGGCAAGGGAAAATTGGGTGATATGTGCATGTATGCCTCCACCATCTTGTACTCCATTAAGATGTATGACTACAATGCACCAATACAAATTTTTAAATAAAATAATTCAGTAAAAGATAAATAAAAGGAAATCAACTACTGATACATACTGCCATATAGATGAATCTAGAAAATACTATGTTAAGTGAAAGAAACCAGTTATAAAA
The DNA here is from genome assembly GCF_963383645.1 of Muscardinus avellanarius. NCBI lineage: Eukaryota > Metazoa > Chordata > Mammalia > Rodentia > Gliridae > Muscardinus > Muscardinus avellanarius. The sequence goes on along the minus strand of NC_137792.1, from coordinate 119,161,133 downwards.
TGCCACATAGCTACAAAAGTCCATTTATAATAACTAGACAAAATGGAACATATCAAGGACAGAAAATAAATTAATGGTTGTCTGGGGCTTGGTGGATTGGGAGGAGTGGGAGTTAAAAAGTGACTCCCAATTGGCACTGAGTTCTTTTTAGAGTGATGAAAATATTCTAAAGGAACTGGAGAATGTTATGCTAAATGAGATTAGTCAGTCATAAAAAATAAATCGGATGGTCTTCCTAGTATGTGGAAGCTAGGGAGGAAATGGGTCATAGGAGGAACTCTAGATGAAGAAGGATATCCTATAAATGAGCAAATAAGGTGACCAAAATGAGGGGATGGGAAGGAGAAGAGGGAAATTCCCTAAAGTACATGATGTACATTCACAGATATATCAAAGTCAGTCACTAAGCCAAATATGAGAAGGAGGGAGGGGAAGGAATGGGGTGGGAATTGGGGAAGGGCTAAGTGAGTGATATGTGAATGTATGCCTTCACCATCTTGTACTCCATTAAGATGTATGAATACAATGCACCAATAAAAAATAAATAAAATTAGTATTAGTCATGATTGCAAAACTATGAATATAATACTAAAAATTACTGAATTGTACACTTGAAAAAAGAAAATTTCAGATTCAGTCCATGTGAGGCCGGGTCTCTGGCTCTCAGGACATGGTGGTAGGAAGCAGAGAGAGAGGGAGAAAGGGCTCTGTTCTTACATCATGGAGGCCAGAAGCAAGAGCGCAAGCAAGCAAAGGGATTCAAAGACACAAGCACAGTCCCTAAGGCCACACCCCAAGGTCTCACACAATTCATCCACTCCCCACCTGCCTAGGTTACCACCCAGTAAATACATTACAGTTGATGACATTCCAGTGCTCATTATTTGTTATATTAATATATTAGCTCTTCAGGGGACATTCTATATCTAACCCTAACACTCCTGCCTCAACCTTCTGAGTAGCTAGGATTACAGCTGTGCACAACTACACTGGGTACAATAATTACTTATTACTCTTCGTAATTTGGCTACTTCAGATACTTAATTTCCCCTACTTCATGTACTTTCTCTAGCAATCTAACTAGTGTGACCGATTATTTCTTTCAAAAGTTTCACTGTGCTTTTTAGAAAATCCATTACTATCCCTCTGGGTGCCAGAAAAATTTCAGATTTCTTAGACTGACATTTAATTCTTCTTTGGTTTAACTTTTTATCCTTTCCTCCAACACTCCCTGACATGTTGCAAACACCAGAAGTGTCTATTATTTCCACTACCCTTACACCTCTGTACCTTCTCACCCTGATGCTAATGCTCATGTCATTTATTTATTTATTTATTTATTGCATATTAGGGATGGAACCCAGGGGTATTCTACCTCCGAGCTACACCCCCAGCCCTATTTTTTATTCTTTACTTTGAAACAGTGTCTCACTGAGTTGCAAAGGGCCTCACTAAGTAGCTGAGGCTGGCAGCCAGCCTTGATTACAAGCATGCACCACTACACCCGGCTCTCATGTCATTCTTTCTAAATAGGATATGTTGCTTCATTCTTCGTCTCTACTCATGCAATTTTTTTGGTGCTGGGGATTGAACTCAGGTGCATTCTACCTCTGAGCTATACCCACAGCCTGTTTTTTTTTTTAATTTTTTATTTTGAAACAGGGTCTCACTAAGTTGCAGAGGGACTCACTAAGTAGCGGAGGCTGGCTGAGAACAGAGATCCTCCTGTCTCAGCTTCCCAAGTACTGGGATTACAAGTGTGTGCCACCACACCCAGCTCTGCTCATGCAAATCTTAACCATTTTTTAAAATAAAGTCTAAATCACTTCCCTGAAGAATTCCTTCATTTCTTTTCTTTTCAGCCAACAATGGGCATCCTTTTTTGTTATTCTCAGAGTACTTTCTGCCTTTCAAGACAGTTAAAGCATGCTTTATTTGCCCAGGTGTGGTGGCACACACCTGTAATCCCAATACCTGGCAGTCTGAGACAGGAAGATCACAGATTTTAGGTCAGCAAGCCTTCATTTAGTGAGGCCTTACTTCAAAATAAAATATAAAATAGGGCTGGGATATAGTTCAGAGGCACTATTAGATCCTCTCTTAGAATAAAGTTAAGTTTAGACTTGGGATCATATGTATCTTAATATAATTCAAGTACAAACCACTATTCCTGGCTCATCGTAGATATCTGTATATATTTATTCAATGAATGAATATGTGGGTATAATATGTAGGCAACTTCTTTTATTGTACGTTGGCTTATTGGGTGATTTCTTACAAGTTAAAAGTTATAATAAACCTGTATCAAGCAAGTCTATTGGCACCCCTTTTCCAACATCATGTGATTTACTTCATGTATTTTTTAGTAATAAAGTTTTAAAATAAAGTATGCACATTTTAAGTCATGTAATTGAATACTACATTGGAGTGTAAATATAACCTTTCTATTCACTGAATCATAAAAGAATCATGTGACTTTCTTTATTGCAATATTTGCTTTAGTGTGCTAGTCTAGAATGGAACCTGCAGTATCTCCACAGTATGCATGTGTGAGTTGTTGAGCTATGTAAATGTTTCTTGTTACTAATTCTGAAGCAGAGTTTAAAAGGTTGGTGTGTTTTCATGATGTTTTTGTTTAACAAAATGACAAGTTTGCTTGTTGGTAGTTTCTTGATCATTTTAGTAATGGCTGCCATTTCATATTATTTTAATTTAGCTAAGCATTAACTCGCTCATATATGCTTCTTTAAGTGTGATACATTCATACAGTACTCCTCCCCTTATCCAGTTTAATTTTCTATATTTTCAGTTGCCCACAGCCAATCAAGATCCAAAAATATTATGTAGAAAGTTTCCTGCTGTCATTCTACATCACACACTATCTTGCCCAGGATGCAAATCATCTTGTTGTTCAGTAAATCCAATCTGAATACTCTACTATCTGTCCATTAGTCATGTAGTAGCCATCTTGGCTACTTGACTATCCTGGAAGAATTGTACAACTTGGGTTCCAATAATACTTATTTTACTTTATAATGACCCCAATGCTGAAGAGTAATGACACTGGCAATTGGGATATGCCATAGAGAAGCCATAAAATTATTTCATTGCTGGGCAATGCTAAAACTATACAGAGCTAAGGTGCAAGTTTTTTATGTTGTTTTAAAAAGAACTAGAACTGAGTTGAGTAAAAAAGACTCTATCTCTTGTTTATGTACAGGAGGGAATAGGTACTTTTCTCTGATTGGGAAGATATAAATATGAGGGTATGTATATCCCTGAAAACATCAAAGCAACCTGTAATTATTCCCTTTAAATTTTGTTGCTTTTATTCTACAAAAGATGGGTAAAAAAGCAAGTAAGGGTGTGTTATTGAAAATACAGCTAATACAGCCACGAATGAATTTTGCTAGGTTAACTCAAACAGAATAACTGAACCATTTTGGCTGAATTTGTATAAATGAGCACCTCCAGGCACATTGTCACCAAGCTGATCTAAAAGTTGGCAATCAATTCTCAGTAATATGTATGCATATGACCTGAGGGATGTAAGAGTCGTATAAAATATGAAATCTTTGTAATAAAGTTATTTTATTACTATTTATATAACTAATATTTATTGAAGGCTTTCTTTACATTGTACATTGTGGTAAAGACTTCCTATACACCTTAGTTAATCTTCATGACAGCTCTGTGAAGTAGATCCTATTGTTAGTTTTGTTTCTCAGCTAAAGAAACTAAGTCTACAAACTATTTAGGTCAACAAAGTATGGTGGCACACACCTATGGTCCCAGTACCTGGGAAGCTGAGACAGGAGGATCTTAGGTTCATAGCCAGCCTCAGCAACTTAGTGAGACCCTGTTTCAATATAAAGAACAAAATAAAGCTTGGAGTATATCATATAGGTAAAACACCCTTGAGTTTCATCCCCACTACCACAAAAAAATTAGTATTATGCAAATATAAAGTGATAAGCTATAAATAATACTCTTGTATGATGCTAAAAACTCAAATTTTAACCACCACACTATACTTAAACTTTAATTTTCTTAAAAATCTTACTCTAGTGTATGTTTTTAAAAATATTTATGATGTTCAGATATCTTAAATATAAAATTTTATCTTTAATAAATAGAAGAGTTATGGGATTAAAAATAACGATCTGAATCTTAGAAGATACTTTTATCTTGGATTTCAAGCCATGTAATTGACTTATTCTCCATATGATGCCCTAAACCATAAATTACAGGTTTAAGCTTATTAAAAAATGTCAATACAACAAATTTCTTTTGTGTGTGTGGTACTGGGGATTTAACCCAGGGACATTGTACCTCCAAGCTACATCCTAGCCTTATTTATTATTCTTTACTTTTTGAAACAGTATCTCGCTAAGTTGCAGACAGGAGAATGGCAAGTTCAAGGCCAGCCTACTCAGTGTAGCTGAGGCCAGCTGTGAACTTGCCATTCTCCCATCTCAGCCTCCCAAGTACTAGGATTACGAGCATGTGCCACCACGCCCGGCTCAATAAAACAAGCTTCAAAGTTTACATTGGTAGTCCCAAAGTTCTGAGGTGAAAGAAAATGGCAAAAAAGCATATCTACACATTCCACACTATTGAGAAACTTTTGCGATCCCAAACTTGTCTCACATTGAACCAGTGAAGAGGAATACATTGTGCAAAAGCACATAAACCCAAGACATCCCACTATAGCATAAGCAGTACTTGTACTTTTTGGTTTTTTAGAAGTCATTGCTTTATTCATTCATTGCTGCCTAATCTCCTTAGGGTCACGAATTCTTCAGGCCAAATTATAGCTAGTCCTCTCTGAGAAAGCAATCTAGCAGAGTGGTTATAAGAATAAAATCTGCAGCCAAATTGCCTGGGTCCAAAGTTTGCCTCCTCAAGTTAGTAGCTGGCTGACCTTGGGAAAATACTTAACTTCTTTGTGCCTCAGTTTCCTGGTCTAGAACATCATGGTAATACTAATAGTATTGTTCTCCTAGGGTTCTGTGAGATTGCAAGAGTTAATGTGAACAACATACCATTTATACATTTCACAGGGTAAGTGATATTCCTGTTAACTGCTGTCACTTAAACTTTTGTTAAGTACTGGGGAGAGAATGCATGGGTGGTCTACCACTGAACTACACCCTTAGCCCTATTTTATTGTTTATTTTGAAACAGGGTCTCACTAAGTTACAACATGCTGGCCTCAAACCTATAATCCAGCTGTCTCAGCCTTCCAAGTACTGGGGTTACAGGTGTTTGCCACCATGACTGGCTTATCATTTGCCTTTGAATAATTTTTTCAAAATTTTAGTTTCAGCATATGCACACATTGACTCCCCCAATCGGAAATAATTTGAAAATTTGTGGGAAGGGGGATGTTGATGAGTGATAATAGAAAAGGAATACAAAGAGGAGACAAAGTCAGAATATACATTTCTACAATACAGGATGGGGGCAAGGAGTCAGGAAGCAGAGAAAAAGTAGCCCAAGCTTTAGAATAAATCACGGGTTTCTAGGAGGAGTCAGTGACATAAATGCAGGCAAGAGGATCTAATAGCATGTTTCAGAATTCAGCTAAATGGGGTCATTTTAAAAGATTAGCACAAAGATTTTTTTTCATCTCAAACTTCCAAGGCTTTATGTTTCTTGGGGATCTTTGGCTTGAGAAAACAACTCTTTGTCATAACACCTGAAAGGCTTTGAACATTTAAAGAGTGGACTAGACACAGAAGAGCATTGTTACCACCTACTAATGTGCAAATGACCAGCATTAAAGTGAAACAAGGTGATAAGCCTCTCCTGGAAACCACTGGAGTGTAGGCGTGAAAGAAGGAAATCCTGAGCCCTTTCTTAGGGGCAAAGTATGACAAGTGAACACTGATTGCACAGTCCTCAGTCTTACACATTCATCATGAGGGGATAAGCCACAGTAAGTATGACTCTTAATGGAGTAGAGTCATAACCTTAATTCAATGTATTTGAAATCTATTTGTAGGAGCTTTGTAGGTGTACTTATGGGTTCGATCCTTTTAAATCTGGATGCCTTAAAGTTCAAGTTTCTCAAGCATGACTTCTCTTATTAAAGAGACTTGTATGAACTTTGGCCTCATGGTTGGAGAAAGATCCACTTAATTCTCTTCTTATAAACTTCGCCTGCTTATCAGTGATGTCCAGTGATGTCAGAAGATATGATGGAAGTACTGCATATATACATTCAGGATAAGATACACATAGGGGATAGACATGGTGAAACACACCTGTAATCCCAGTACTTGGGAGGCTGAGACAAGAGGATCACACATTTGATGGCAGCCTTACCAGTTTAGTGAGACTCTGGCAACCCAATAAGATCCTGTTTTAAAATAATAAATAATACAGGGCTGAAGTACAGCTTAGAAGTAGAATGCCGAGGCCTGGATCAGGGCCTGCCAAGTGGCTCGCGAGGCCAGTGTGGGGCCTGCTGCACAGCAAAGGGCCAGCAGGTCCCTGCAATTGTGTGGTCAGGAAGCACTTGAAGCTGCCACTCTTTCACCCCACCTCTCAGCAGATTCTCAGATCCAAGTGACCTTTATTAAAAAATTGGGTGTGAGTGGATCATTTCTTCAAAGTCACTCACCTTCTGGCTATCAGGATTTCAGCAAATGGGAATCAGTGTGGAAAATAAAAGGACTTCCAAGCGAGAAACTATAATTGATCAGATGTGGAGAAGTATGCATTATTGGTGGGATTACAAATTAATGCAACCACTTTGGAAAGCAGCATGGACGATCCTCAGAAGAATGACAGTGAACTTACCATATGCTCCAGCAATACAACTTCTGGGGATCTACCCAAAAGAAGGGACACCAAACTACCAAACTAATGCATGTGTATCTATGTTCATAGCTGCACAATTCACCATAGCCAAACTATGGAACCAGTCAAGATGTCCTTCAACAGATGCATGGATTACAAAACTATGGGATAGGTACACAATGGAATTTTACACAGGCATAAAGAACAAAATTATGGCATCAGGGAAATGTCACAAAAAAATAAGAAATCAGATGCTTTCCCTAATATATGAAAACTAGGAAGAAATGGGTAATAGGAGAAACTCTAGATGAAGAAGGGACCCTATAGTGGAGCAATTAAGGTGACCTATCTGAGGGGATGGGAAGGGAGAAGAAGGAAACTCTTTAAAGCACGTGATGTATTTAAACAAACATCAAAGTCAATCACTAAATCAAGCATGGGAAGGAGGGATGGAGAGGGAATGGGATGGAGATTGGGTAAGGGCTAATTGGGTGATGTGTGCATGTATATTTCCACACGTTTTTTATTCTATTAAGATGTATGGCTACAATGCATATATGTGTATATATGTGTATATATTTGTGTATATATATATATATATATATACACATATATATAAAGAAGTAGAATGCCACTGGGTTCAATCCTCAGTAGCTCCCCAACACACACACACACACACACACACACACACACACGTATGGTGTTTGAATTTTAATTTATGAGAAGGAATTTAAAAATAATTCTCCAGGTGGATGTGGTATATATACCTGTAATCCCAATTCCTGAGAAGCTGAGAAAAAATTATAATAGGTTGTAGGCCAGCTTCAGCATCTTAGTGAGACCCTGTTTCAACATAAAATAGGGATTTATATGTAGCTCAGAGGTGTAGCACTCCTGGGTTCAATCCCCAGTACCATAATAATAATAATAATAATAATAATAATCCTCCAGTAACATATATTATGAAAAAATTGCCTACCTAGAAGCTTCAACTGAGCACCTGGCTGACAATTGGGCCTCATTCTGTCCACTTATCCTTCAATTATTTAGTTTCTTTCCCCAGTGGTGAGGCTCAAGCCCACAGCCCTACACATACCACGCAAGTGCCCTACGATGGAGCCACATCCCTGGATCAAATCTTTAGTTTCAGTGGTCCTATACCTGCAAATAAACCAGAAGCCTTATCAGATACTGGACTTCTCTTCCATTCTCTCTGAATTCCAGAATAGTGCAGACTTCAACACAACAGAAAAATCAGTTTTGTTTGTAAAGTGCCACCTCCACATTAGTTTATACCAGTTCCTATCTGCCATTTCTTTTCACACACATATTTAACCCTGTAAACACCTTGATACTCCTTGAGATTCAGGCAAAAGAGTTAGGAGTTTGTCAGAGAGACCTTTTATTTGAAATCCCGATTCTCCTCTACCTAATCCTGGTATCCCAGGCATCTACATCAAGTGTATAAGTGTATTTGTAGAAATAGATAAGCCATATATATGCCTGGTTCATAAAAGAACCCAGTTGTCAGCTAATAGCCAAGTTAACATAGCACATGGAATATTGTTTAATATCTTACCTTGCCAGGGCTCCGAAGTAGAACTGTTAATATTGACAATGGACTGAAAAGACTGATGTATATACATTATGTTTTTCAATAGATTTCCTATAAATGCATACATAATTCACATTTCTGCAATCAACCTGTTTTGAGGTTTTTGTTCGTTTGGGAGGGGGTATTATTGTGGTTTTTGCCTTTTTTTTTAACAGTACTGGGGATTAAACCCAGAGTCCTCAGCATGCTAGGCAAGCACTCTACCACTGAGCTAACCCCCGGCCTATAACCCAATTTTCTGTGGACAATAATTTATAATAGATTATAAGAGATACAGGAAATCTAATAGAAAATATGACTCAAGAAAGATTATTTAAATAATAGAAAGCTTTATAGTTAGGTGAGAATTACACCGTTAAAAACAAGTGCAGAAAAAGATTGGCAAATGAGAGTCTAATTATCCTCCCCTGTTTTGCTAACTAAAATGATGGTTTATTCTTTGCTTACTTTTCTTTTGGTGGTACTGGGGTTCTTGGAAGCCCTTCTACCTCCGGGCTACTCTCCCAGACCTATTTTATATTTTTATGTGGAAACAGGGTCTCTTAAACCAGCGTGGCTGGCTTCAAACCTGCGCGATCCTCCTATCTCCGCCTCCCAAGCTCAGGGATTACAAGCATGCACCACCACGCCCGGCATTCTTTGCTTACTTTTAAAACCCATCCATTGCCACGCTGAGCGTGGTGGCACACGCTTGTAATCCCTGCGCTTGGGAGGCGGAGACAGGAGGATCCTGCTGGTTCGAAGCCAGCCTTGCTGGCTTAAGAGACCCTGTTTCCAAATAAAAATATAAAATAGGTCTGGGAGTGTATCCCGGAGGTAGAAGGGTTCCATCCCCAGTACCACAAAAAAACAAAACAAAACAAAAATCCATTGCCTTTTTCTAAATGTGATAATGGAAATGATTTCCTCTGAGAACAAAAAGAAAACCATGGCTTATGGTGTGGTATTTCGAGCAGTTTGGTTATACTTTTAGTTTTACTAGTATTATTGAAATTAAACCCAATTTAATGAAAACCTTCAAGATAAGAGAGATGGAATCTTATGTTGTAAGGAATAAATAAACCCTGAGGACCTCTCTACTAGTGCTGGATATGTAGCTAAGTGGTTGAGCACTTGGCATGCTCAAGGCCCTGGGTTCAACCCCAGTACCTCGTCCAAATGATTAAACATAGAAATAATGAAAAGACATTGAATAGAATAATTTGCTTAAAAAACATTTATATGTATAATACTTACTAATTTGAGCCACATACCAACCCACAAGACTACTTGGGGCCTATTAAAATGTAGGAAGAGCCAGGTGTGGTGGTGCACACTTGTAATCCCCGTGCTTGGGAGGCAGAGACAGGAGGATGCTGCAGGTTCGAAGCCAGCCGCGCTGGCTTAAGAGACCCTGTTTCTAAATAAAAATATATAAAATAGGTCTTGGAGTGTAGCCCGGAGGTAGAAGGGTTTCCAGGAACACCAGTACCACCAAAAAAAAATGTAGGAAAAATAATAATCTACAGTACTGATGCTACTGGAATTTGTTTCTTTTATCAACTCAATTCTTCTGGACATCCTGCCTCTTCCAGTATGCACCAAGCCAGGTCCCAGGAAATCATATTTTCTTCTCATTGCTCTGCTGCAAATAGCCTCAACTCCAGACAGATTTTTGTGTTTGGTATTCTCTAAATTTACATTTCCAAGCCATTGGGAATGCTGCCTTCGTGTCTCCTTTGTAGAAAATTCTGTTAGCTTATGAAAAGCTATCTTCCAAAATGTTTAGTTTGCCTTAGAGTTTTTGCTGACTGCTACAGGTAGAGGTGACAAAACCTTCTTCAGAAACCTAGAGAATATGTTGCCATGATAAATATATTTTCTGTTTTTTAGGATCAGTATTTAAACAGCAAATGTTTGTTACATTCCTATTATGTACAAGACATTTATTAGATATTGTGTATGGTGTGTAATTAACTGTGAAAACCTGTGTAGTTTTAGGCTATAAAGAACCACTGGTCATCTGAGAGGATATCATTTAGCAGCAAATTTCAATTAATGCAATCTTGCTCCAAAGCTCATAATTTTTAGGCAATCTCTTAAAGAAGACTTCAAATGAGTTTTATATTAATATATCTCAAGTAATTCAATTTCAATTTAGATCAATAGTTATTACTCAAATTTAATTTGTTTGTTTTAAAATAAAACTGATAAATTCGAATGTCTGCATATCAACAGAAAAAATGATCTCTCTTCTGCATAATTAAGTGTATTATATTAATGTGTGCATAATGTAAAATCAATAAATAATTAATTATTGCTGATTGTAATTGAATGTTTTCATAATTTTATTGTCAGCCATGATAAATAGTCAGTACATTTATACTGCACTGAATTAATTAGTGTGTCATTTCTATTACATACATCAGCAGTGAAGTAGTGCAGTGACAACTGTTTTAATTTTTTAAAGATGGGATTTACCTTATTAAGGTTTAAAAAAGAGTTACAAGATATACTTTTAATAATTGTCAGTAATAGTGGTTATCTTCAAGGAGACCCAATAAAAGTATTTATAGTTCCTAGAACAACTATATTTTAATCCATTATCAATTATGAGTAATGATATTCAGGCATAAATCCTGTCTTTCCATGGAAATAAATTGAGGAGCTATTCTCTTGTCACAATGCTCCATCATACTAAATGGCTATCAATTAGCAATGATAGACTAGTCCTTGGCCACACTTAGAAGTTGCAGAGAGAAAACATGTAAACATAGTATAATCAGGCTATAAAAGGATAGTGTAGAGTTTTTTGGTCAAGGCCAATTTGTATTAATTTAACTACATTTTGTAATCAGTCATTTCACAAAGCCATCCTCATTTATCTCTTAAATATGTAAGGCAAACAATGAAGACAATCTGTATGGAATTATTAGATATTGTCAATGAGAAACTTCATTTTCAAAGACCTTATCAAATCCTAACTAAGGGAAGATTGACAGATTTGGCAAATAAAAAATCCACGACTCGGCTGGGTGTGGTAGTGATTTAGTGAGATCCTGTTTCAAATTAAAAACTGAAAAAGACTGAGGGTAAAGCTCAGAGGTAGAACACCCCTGGGTTCAATCCCAAGTCCAACAACAAATTTCGGCAACCCAATATTTGGGACATACTTATCCAAAAAATTGTTCAACACTGGTCTGAAATTCAAATTTGACTGGGCTTCTTGTATGAACTAAATCTGGCAACTCTAGTACAAAGTGTGTCAGGGAAGACTTCTCAGGAGCTATGATACTTGAGCCATCCTAAAGGATCACTGGAAATTCCTTAGCTGAAAGGGTTTGGCAGGCTGAGACCAGGATGGCCTTTGAGGCCCAAAATTTCCCTTCAGACTCAATAAGAACACATGTTCCAATCATTGATCCAACCTCTTTCCTTTAAAATACACAATCAAATAATGCATTTAGAGGCCAAAATGTTTGAATAGAAAGAAAATGTCAAGTGAAAGATGTGACCTGCTCTTGTGTTAAAATTTTGTGTCATCGCCCCCCCCTACACAAAGCGCTATAATTAGCAATGATTCCTAAATTATTCTGTTGGAAATGCAACGACTAAATGTCTGCATACAAGGGCAATATTGCCTGGCATGATGGCACATGCCTGTAATCCCAGTACTCTGGAGGCTGAGACAGAAGGACTGCAGGTTTTTGGCGAGCCTCAGGGATTTAGAAAGGCTCTCAGCAACTTAATGAGACTCTGTTTCAAAATAAAAATTGAAATTGGCCTGGGGGTTTATCTCAGAGGTAGAGTACTCCTGGGTTCAATCTGCAGTAAAAGACACACACACACACACACACACACACAGAGAAATATCTGGAAACTGAAATGAAATGTTCTGTGTTTCATCATATAACATTTTTACCTTTTTCTACTACTTCATTTTGGTTTTCATTTCACTTTTTCTTGAAAGCCACGGACCATGTCAACACAAATTTAAAAATTCACACACACATACATCCATTCCTCCATCCTACCTTCCCCCCAAATCATGTACTGTTTCTTCTTCACCAATAAACTCTCAATCAAGGTTATTACATGTCTTTGTCTTTAGGACAAACAATTTATTTCCATTTTGCTGCTTTTCTCCATGCTACCCATCCTGGAGTTACTGCCATCTAGTGACAAGTAGGAGTATTTAATCTATTTATTTTTCAAACCCATATTGCCTAAACATTTGAAAACCAAAAACATGGAAACAGAAGAGAGAGGATATACCTCAAGACTCTGAACAAACTCTTCATTCTACAATATATCTGCTATGCCATTACTTGACTATAAATAAAGGTAATTACATTTATTTTCTCAAATAAATTGAAGTTCTTCCAGGTTCTCAGCATGTTAACATTTTACTTTGTGATGCAAACATAAACTTTATGGCTTATGGCATATGTATTTATTTACAACTTAAAATTATTGAAATTCTATGATGAAATAATATTTATTTTTATCGAGTGAACAATTGTTTTCAATAATAATAATTTGCTATTTTTATAGAATGTGCTTACATCTGCAGCTCTTATCTTGAGAAGTTTCTGTGTGTGCAGGTTCCTGAGATGTTGTCACAAATGATTTCCTTGCATTCATGACTACATAAATATTGCCTTGAAGGAAAAATGTTAGCATTTGGTTAAAATACTTTAGAATTCTTTCAGAAATAGAGAATTAAATAACTTATGCTAAATATATCTATATAAGCCAGCTGTGTAAGAGTTATAAAGTTTTTATTTTTAAAAAATTGCCCTATTACCATCTTTCAAGGCCACACACATAGTAACTTCAGCCTGGAAATGGAACTACTGTTTAAATGAGGAAATACAGAAGTCTTGCCGAATTTCAGTTCAATCTTAATAAGAATCAAGCGTAGTCCTACTGATTATAAATGAGAATATCCAAGTAAACCAAATTTCATAAAGAACGACTACTTAGTGTCAAATAGAGCTTATTTAAAAATCACCTGTCCTGACTTTCAAAAACCACAATGAATTATATCTAATATTTTAAATGAGTACAATTTCCCCTATGGAGCAGGATGAAAATACCCACCATCGACACTGAACATCCCAAACAGGCCATTTAATCACTTCATCCAGTTGGAGAACTGCTGAGGTGATTATCCTAGTCCCTTTGTCTCTGCCTGTAAGAAAAACCCTTAAATATGAATGGTGTAGGTTCTGGGTCTCTAGGTTAGCAACCACTTTTCATTTCCCAGAGTCACTGGAAGCAAATCTCATTAATCTATGTCTTGTAAAATGTTAGAGAGGTCACATTAAGATGTGTCCTATACAACGGTTTCTCCATCTGCACTAGAAAGGAAAACAAAAGTAAAAATAGATTTATGATTCTTAGGTCTTTCATACCTTAATATCAGACTTGAATGCAAGAGGTTCCACAGTGATATAACCAAGTCATAATAAAAGGAATACAAAGATTAAATATAACCTTCATTGATTCCTCCCCCCTGCCTTGGGGAAAGCCCGCCAAGTGTTGTGCATATGTATGCCATTATCACTATGAACTACATTACAATGTGAGAATACAATGCACCAATAAAAGGATTAAAAAAATCCATGTCTACTACTTACTAGCAGAGCAACCATTTAAAAAATAAATATAGCCAAATCATTGAAAAGATAATAATTAATCAACTGGAATATTTGGTCTATATTTGGGCATGTTTTAATGTTTTTGATTAAGTACATATAATGCTAATTCAATTATGTTGTTATTGAAGAATTATGAAGGCAACCCATTTATACCATGTAAAACGTTCAAAGTCATATAAAATAGTGTTTATTCCTGATTGTATTTCTCTGGTTTCTTATTCCTTATTTTACCCTAGATGTGGAATCTAGGTTGAAAAATAGTTGAGTGCCCATAGATATAATACTACTTTAACACATGCAAATAAAGATAGTAAAAGAAATTACCCAATTGTCTAAATATTAAGAAAATCCAAATGTTTTATGGTTAAAGTGAAAATAAATGGAGCATTAAAATAGTTAAATTCAAACAAAAATATCTAAAACATCAAAAGTACATTTCCTCTTCTTGATTACTTTCTTGTGTGCCCTTTGCTTCATCTGTGTTACAAAAATCTTACATTAAAAGAAAAAATAGTAAAATTTGGGGCTGAGATTAGTGTTTTAGTACTTGCCTAGCATATATGAGGCCAGGTTTCTCTGCTATAACACACACACACACACACACACACACACACACACACACACACAAACACACACACATTCAAATTCATTAGCCAACTAAGACATTACTAAAGCAAGAATGTTCATTAGAAACTAGCATTTTGCTTTAGTTAAATAGAAATAAAATATATTTTGAGATTTATCAATGAGAATTTTATAATAAAAATTTTTAAAACATTCATTAAAGTTTTATTTCTCCAAATGCCCATATAAGTTTTTCTTCAATTCTAAACTAGATGTTTGGCTTCCCATTTAAAATGCGTGTTTTTAATGCATTCAGCATCTCTTATTTAAAAATCAGCATGTAGGTCAAGGGTTAGGCTACAGTCATCCATCAGAGAGAAACCTTCCACGTATAAATTCTTCAGTAAAATATTTTGTTTTGATGTCCTAGAGAAGCCGTGGAATGCTACATTTTTCTGTCTTGTGCTATCATAAGAATTATTAAACTGAGGGGAAATTTTTAAATTTAAGACAAAACACGATTAAAAATAAAGAACTTCTGACCATCTATATAACTGGAGGCCATTCAGTTCAGCAAAAATATAAGACCATGGATAGTGATCCTAATAGAGAAACTATATTAGAAGTTTGGGAAGTTCTCAAAAATGGAAATTTCACTATGCATCTAAAAATAATACCCAAGTAAAAGAAAAGGAGAATGAATCTAAAGATAATGTGACCTTCTTCGGAGTTCTCAGCTGAGTTTATATTATACAAAAAGGTACACAAAAGATGGAAAAATAAACACTGTGAAGGACAAATGTTTTAAAATGGCACATATATACCTACTTATGTACTATCAGGGAAACTGAGACCAATAGAGGGATGAGAACTGTGAAACTAGAAGAAAAACTTTAGATGACTAAAGGTTCCTTTGAAAAAATAATACTTTAAATAAGCATACAAAAAGAGATAGATACATTGATGCGTTCGCATCAATGTTTATTTAAACTCAAATTCCTTCCCCAGAACAAAATAAATACAAATTTTCCAGTATGAGCCCAGAACTATTAATTTTAATACTGCTCTACATGAATTTGTTTAAGTGATTATACTTTTAAAAGTCAAATGCTAGCCGAGCATGGTGGCATACACTTGTAATCCCAGCATTCTGAAGGCAGATAACAGAGGGTCTCAGTTCGAGGTTCTCAGTTCATGGCCAGCCTCAGCTACTTAGTGAGGCCCTTCATAACTCAGTGAGAGTTGGAAATGGATCCATATAATCTGGCTGTACCACTCCTGGGTACCTTTCCAAGGAACTCCAAATCCGAATATTATAGTGACATATACAAATCCATGTTTACAGCAGCACAACTTACAGTAGCCAAATTATGGAACTAACCTGGGTGTTCATCCACAGGTGAATGGATTTCAAAATTATGGGCTATCCACACAATGGAATTATACTCAGAAATCAAGAAGAACAAAATCATGTCATTTGCAGAAAAATGGATGAACCTTGAGAACATCATGTTAAGTGAGATTAGCCAGTCACAAAAAGTGAAGGGTCGTATATTTTCTTTCGTATGCCGAAGCTAGAGGGTGATCAGAATACAAGAAAGACTTTATTTTTTTTTCTTTTATTTGGTGCATTGTAATCACACCTCTTGATGAAGTCTGGAGTGATAAAAGCATACAGGCACAGACTGCTCACTGAGCCCTTTCCCAGTCCTCCCCCCACTCCTCCTCCCTCCACACATTTCCATGCTCAACACGTTGATTAGCTTGATACATTTGTGTATGTACATCATGTCCATAGACGTGTTTCCCACTTCAAGTTTTCCTTCCCCCCTCTGGTATCCCTCAGTTAGGTTCCCTCCTTTACTCCACTAAGGTTTTTTTTCCTTTATCTGGAGTTTCTCCTATGTCTCAATTTCCCTCTAGCTTCTGCACATGAGGGAGAAATCAGACCTTTCACTTTTTGTGACTGAATAGTCTTAGACAGTGGAGGATAATCCCTAGTGGAGCAAGAGAGGTAATCTAGGGGAACAGAGGTGAGTGAGAATTAATGAAGGGAATACTTCCAATAATGGTATGTATAGATGTTAGAAATACCAATGTCAGTCTCAATATCACGTATGGGGAAGAGGGAAGTGGGGAGAGAGCCAGGGAAAGCTCACCAACCACTTTCTTCAGGTATGTAACTCTCATTTTTTACTACATTACGATGTGGGGCTGTAAGACCATAATACCAATTCAAGTCTTTTGAAAAAGACAATATGTAAATTAAAATCTATCACAATTTGGAGAAAATCCGAGTTCAGTTTTTATGTTGGTATGACTATATACACCTTACTCATAGTTGAGCCAATTAGTACAGTGTGATTAAACTTCCTTTCTCTTATAGTTTGTATTCTCAGGTGATAACAACTGCTTAGTTTTACTATATGCTTAGATTTTCATGTACCTATTCTACTCAAATTCTCCATCATTATCTCAATACTACTTTCACATAAACAAACATATGAATTAATTCCTCAATTCTTATTTTTTCCTGGAGCCCTTTACGTTTTTGCTCTGCTTTGAGCTAAATAGTTTCTCTCTAGGCCCGTTGTGTGTTTATTGTTCTGGAAATTCCCTTTATCAGCATCATCATACTGTTTTAGATTCCCTGTTCCCCATGGATTTGTGCATGTAAGACAAGTGCTCTATCACTGAGATGCACTTGCAGTCCTCCCCCATTCCTTTAAATTTACTTTCTTTTTTGGTATATTATATCCTCCATTTTCCTTGCAAAAAAAATGCTAAGACAGGAAGGATCACAGGTTCATGTTCAGCCTCAGCAACTTAGTAAGACCCTCTGCAAATCACTGAGACCCTGCTTCAAAATAACAATAAATGAGTAGTTAGACAAGTAGATCCCAAATGTCAAATATTTTGGGGACTTAATCCAGGGGCATTCTACCTCTAAGCTATACTCCCCACCCTAAGCACTATTTTTATTTTTTTTATATTGAAACAGAGTCTCACTAAGTTCCCAAGGCTGGCCATGAATCTCCTGTCTCAGAACACCTGGATAGAAGGCACTTTTTGAGTTCTGAAATGGCTGAAGATATCTTTACAGCTACCAATTACCTTTGTGGTGTGTAATTTTTAAAACAAATAATAAGGCAAGTATCATCATGTATCTGAGGAAGACTCCTTATAAGAAACAGAGACCAAAATAAACAATAGATTTTAAAAGAGTTTAAGAGAGGGCCAAGGCTTAGAACAGAATAAAATCTGGAAAATAAATAAATAATATGCTTAGACAAAAATGAAGTTTTGTCTGAAAACTTCTTGAAACAAGAATAAGATACCATGAAAATAATTGTCAGAGCACAAGATATGGTTTCAGGACATTTAATTCTTTCTTTATGGTACTGAAGGTTGGACCCAGAGGTATTCTACTTCTAAGCTATACCTCCAGCCTTGATGTACATTTTTTTTGAAACTAGGTCTTGAAAAGTTGCTGAGGCCACCTTCAAACATGTACTCTTCCTATTTCACTCTCCCAAGTACTGGGATTAAAGGTGTGCATCAACATGCCTGGCTTGATTCAGGACATTTAAATATAATATAAGCTAGATCTGGTGACATGTTCTTGTTATCCTAGTTCTTGGGAGGCTTAGACAGTAAGGATCACAGGTTCACGTCCAGCCTCAGCAACTTAGTAAGGCTCTCTGCAAATTAGTGAGACCCTGCTTCAAAATAACAATAAAATAAGGCTGGGGATATAGCTTGGATGTAGAATTCCCTGGGTTCCATCCCCAACACCACAATCAATTAATTAACCAATCAATAATAAAATATAATAAAATTCTCTTGTTGGCTAACATCACATTGGTGGACATAGTCTAATGTTCTCAAGGTTTATTGTATCCCCAAACAATCTGGAGACTATAGGATGAACATGGAGGTATATATACAGACATTTAACGCTTCTCTTTCTTGAAAATGCATTAAAATAGACTAAGGAAATACTAAGCGACCAAAACAAATGGAGAAAGGGGAAATATCCTTAGTGGATAAGGAAAGTTGGAGCGTGAATAGAGGTGTGGCCAAATGCCTTAGCTTATCACAGAAGGACGTACATAGCCTCACTTCTCACTGAACTATGCTTTGGAGTCATTTCCACTTTCTTTATGAGCTTATGGATGTCTTTTATCTATTCTTTGTGTTCAGCTTTGATGTCAGCTGATTGAGTAGTTGGACAAGTAGATCCCAAATGTCAGCATTTCAAATTCTGGAAGAACAGATATGTTAACTTTGGTGAAGTCTAATTTATTAATCTTTTCATTTGTGCTTAGTGCTTTTTGTGTTTCACATTTTAAAAGTCTATGCCTACTCCAGGTGAACATAAAGATATTTTTGCATGTTTTAGTCTATGAGTTTTATTGTTTTACTACTCACATATATTTAGATTATCAATATGCTGAGAATTGGTTTGTTTTTAATGGTATGTGACATGGGTCTCTTTTCAGATAGATATCAAAATGACCCATTTATTTAAGCAAACTTCTTCTTCACATTTACATTGTACTATATCCTAAATCATGTAGCTATATATTTGTGGCTCTATTTCGGGGTTCTTTATTCCAATCCATTCTTTTATTTGTCTGTACATGTGCTGATACTCTGCAATTCTACCCAGCATATTAATTTTAGCCCTTGATAGCCAAAGTGAGTTTTATTATTCCTACCTGTGGTTGCTTTGGCTCTTCTTGGGCTTTTAACAGTATAGTTTTTAGAATAAACTATTAGTTTCTACATAAAACTCTCATGTGCTCTCATGGGGATCAAATTATGTTATTATGCAACTAACTGACATCTTTATAATACCAAATCGTTCAATCTATGAATGTGGAATATGTCTCCATTTATTTTAGATTTCCTTAATTTTTCTCAATAACATTTTATAGCTTTCAGTATAGGGTTTGAATATTTTTTGTTAGATTTGATTTGGGGCATTTTATGCTATTATAAAAGCTATCTTTTTTCTCTAATTCTAATATTGATTGACTTTTGTGTATTAAGTTTGTATCTAGCTTAAACTTACTAAACACTTATTATGTTTAGAATATGTTTATTAGGGATCTGCTCTATACATGACAATGTTGTACACTGCTGTGATCTGGATACAGTTTGTCTCCTAAGGGAGACAACCTAGAGGGAGACAACCTAGAGGCTTGGTTTCTAATGTGTCATAGTAAGTGGTAATGGAACCTTTAAGAGGTGGGGCCTAGTGAAAGGTAATTAGGTCATGAAAGGCACATCCTTGTAGGGATTAATGTAGTTCTCACAGGACTCATTTTTGGAGAGTGAGTTATTATAAAAAAAAATAAACTTGCCCCCTAAATGTCTCCTCCTGTCTGGCCATGTGATCTTTCCCCTTTGCATAAACTCTCACCATGATACCATTCACCATGTTATGATACAGTCATGGAGTCCCTCATCAAAGATTGAATAGATGAAGGTACCTGATTTGGACTTTCAGCCTCCAAAACTACAAGCTTTAAGCACATGCAAATAATGTCCTTATTTTATCATTCCCAACTTATTTATTTATTTATTTATTTTTTATTTATTTATGTTACTTTCTCTCACTAGTTTAGACACCTGGTACAATGTTGAACATAAGAGAATAGAGCAGGTATGTTGTTTTCCTACCACTCTCCATAGGAAAACTTCAGTGTTTCATTATTAAATGTAATGTTGGACATAAGGTTTTAAGATTTTAATTTATATACTATTATACCACTTATTTATACTATTCCTGGTTGTCTAATAGATTTTTGAAAAAATATAAACATAGAGTTTTAATCCCAATCCATTAATTATCACAGACTGTCTAATTTGTTCCTCCTTTCTCATTTCTCCTTTATTAATTTTGTCAGTTTAATTAACTGATAAAACAATCATTTAAAAATTTATCTTCATTATTATCATAATGTAATCTTCAATAAGCTCTTATTAAAATAGTTTGAAAATTTTTTAAATATACCACAGGAAAAGAAGAGTACTTGTAAAGCTAGAGCGACTGTTTCAGTTAGCATTCTTACTACTGTGACCCAAAAACCTGGTGACAACAACCTAGGGGAAGAAAGATTTATTTGCTCACAGATATGGAAATGTTAGGAGCTCAGTCCATGTTAGGCCTGGTGACGTGTGCAGAGCTCAGATTATGGGCTGGAAAGAAAGGAGAGATAGCCCAAGGACTCTATTCTCAAATTACAGCAGCTGAGGACAGAGAAAGCAGGAGGGGACATATAAATAGTTTCAAAGGCTGTATATATCCCCAGGGACTCCTTCCTAGAAAAAAAAATCCTACCTCCAAAATGGCTTTCTTGTTATAGGTCATGAGGTCTGGGGACATCCCCAATTCAAAGCATAACAGACACACAAATGTTTAATATATTAATTGAATGAATTTTGAATGTCATTTTACCTTTGAATTTTAGGAATAAACCAAACTTGGTCATAATAATTATTCATTTTTTCATTGAATTACATTTTATGGCTTTTTAAAGGAGTTTTAATTTATGTCCATTAGAGATATCAACCTTTAAGTTTTCTTTCTTACAATGCCCTTGTTAGATTTTGTTATCTTTCTGACCATATAATATGATCTACGGAACATTCCCTCATTTTCTACTCTCTGAAAGAGTTTGTATGACATTGGTGCTATTTCTTCCTTATAGCACCTTTTTAAGAATTTGTAGCTAAATTTTTGTCTGTGGGGAAATTTTAATAATGAATTCAATTATGCAATTTAGTGAGACCCTGTTTCAAAATAAAGAATAAAAATAGAGCTCGGGGTATAGCTCAGAGGTAGAATGCCCCTGGGTTCCATCCCCAGTTCAATAAAAAAATAAATAAAATAGTGAGGCCCTTTGCAACTCAGTGAGACCTTGTTTCAAAATAAAGAATAAAAATTAGGGCTAGGGGTGTAGCTCAGAGGTAGAATGCCCCTGGGTTCTATCTCCAGTATTGCAAAAAAAAAAAAAAAAATATATATATATATATATATATATATATGCACACACATATTGTGTATGTTTTATGTACACAGAAAATCTTTAGAAATACATGTAGTAAACTACCAAGTGGTAGAAAACAAAATATGGAAGGCATAAATTATCTGAATAGAACAAATAAAGTAGAAAATTTTCCTACATTTGTCTTTATATTTTTATTTATTTATTTTGTTTGTTTTTACATTGTTATTTACTTATTTTTCCAGAAGTACTAGCAATTGAACCTGGGAACATTCTATCTCAGCCCTGAACATACTCAACTCTTTTTATTTTGAGAAAGGATCTCCCTAAGTTACTCAGGCTGGCCTTGAATTCACAATCTTCCTTTCTTGGTTTCCTGAGAATCATGAATTACCTGTGTGTGTCACAGTGCCTGGACTCTCCTTATATTTTTATACATAAAGTGAGAAATGTTGACTGGAAATTGGATGAATACTAAATAATAGATCAATGTCATTCACAAGTTAAGTTTCTGTATTTTGCCACAGAGTCCTATTTTCTATTCTTATCAGCATTATTAGGAATGACTTATATGAGAACATAGATTACAAATTCAGCAATTTCCATTATATTAAAAATCTCACAAAATAACATATATTATTGCTTAGTGTTCAGTTCGCTTATCAACAAAACTTATCTACATTTCTTACATTACCATTTGGATAGAAATTAAGCAAATAAAGAAACCTGCTATCTGTAGTCCATTTTTCATTGCTAAAATAAAATACCTGAAACTTGGTACAGCATAAAGAAAAGAGGTTTGTTTGTAGTTTTGGAGTTTCAAGGGCATGATAGCAACCTCAGGTCAGCTGTGATTCGGATTTCATGGCAAATACACTACAATGGCAGAAGCTAATGTGGGAGGGAGAGATATAAGATGAGATAGTCAGAGAATGGAGAGGGACCTGACTCACTCTGGCAGGTACTAACTCAGGGTCCCATTAGATCTACCATAATCTGTTTTGAGGGATTAAGAGACTTTACTTCCAGCAGGCTCCACATCTTAAAGAGCCCACCACCCCTTACCATTACCACCCTTGGAATAAAGATTTTAATAGGTGAACCCATGGGGGACAAACCACATGTAAACCATAACACTAAAAGTGTCATTTTTGCATTTTGTAATAAAGTTTTGACTATTTGTATTTTTCACTGTACTTGCTAGGCAGAATGAATTTGTTGAATTCCAACTTAAATATGCAGAGTTAATTCTCTTTAAACTTAATGAGAAAGCTTTCTAAATATTTAGTTTGCCTTTTCCCACTTTTCACTTTAATTAATTTTCTATTTTAATTGACACATAATAAAGGTTTGTAGCTCTGTTGCTTGTTTTACTAAACAATCTTACAAATATTTATCTCTGCCCCTGTTTTGAACCTAAGAAAAATCAGATTGGGGTGAAGGAAAACAGACACAATATTCTTACTTCAAGATTTAAACTCTTTGAATAGCCTCATACATACTCACCATGTAGTCAAAGCAGGACCTTGATAGTTGGCAGCCCCTTTTAGATTTCACTCATCAGTAATAACCGTTCATCAATCTAGACTCCTAGTGCAACAGAAGCAATAGCTTACATGCAAGAAAGGGCTATCTATTGGTCCCTTGTGGGAGCATCCAAAGCAATTCAAGCAGACAACACTTGGAAAAATAGACCTCTAAACAAATTTATTTGCCTCCAAGGAGCATCTACATAGAGAATTATAGAATTATTTTATTTACATAGGGTTTTACATGTCATTTTCCCTCCCTCACACTCTTTGAGTATACTCTCATAACGTAACTTTCGTTTGTTCTATAGTCAGTAACATGATATCCCAATAATGGCACAGAGAAACACGGACTGGGGAAATGTCCAAATCATGCTCTGTTACAAGAATATACTGAGTTTGGCCCATTGTTCAGGAAAAAATAGAAATGTGAAGTAAATGTATAAAAAGGGAATTAATCCAAAACAGAAAATGTAATAATGTTTTTTAATAATGTCCTTCCCTCTGCTCTTTCATTTCTTGTTTGGAAAATATGTTTTGGATTTATTTATCTATAGAATTCAACTAATATTTTAGGAAATTTTGAGATCTAAGGAAGCATTTTCATCTATAAAAACTGCCAACTAAATCCAAAAAGAAACCTTGTCAGTCTTCCAACACTACTTAAGGGTCCCTGAGATGGATGTTGATCTTATTTGGGGCACCTATCTAGCATGTTACATCCTAGTGTGAGTTATATTATATTGCATTTGTTTGGAAAGAGATATTGGATTTGCAATTTAAAAGTCCAGGTGAAAAATTGCTGTGTTGCCTTCTCCTAAAGGCCTTTTTGCTCTCCACAGTGATTTAAAGTTTTTAACATTGTAGGCAAAAATTTAATTGCATACGTTTTAAAATACATTTTTATGATAATGCTAACATGTAAAGGCCAATTTTCCCAAATGTTTGTGAAGGGATTTGTAATTTTATAAACAGTTCAGTTCTGTAATAACCTATCAAGTTTGGTCCTCTACTTGTAATTAAAAGTGATCCTTTAAATTCTCCCAGAGATATGATACTGTGGGCACTGATAACTGTACCTTTGTTACCTAGTTCTCCAATGAAAAGAAGGTTCTTGTTCGCTTGATATGTTTACTCAGCTTCCACTAATGTGAATGGGCAATCCCCAAGGATAAGGAAAAAATTATAGGTCTGGCATGTGAAACACCAACTCAATAAGTTTAATTCTGCAAAGAGTTGTGAAATTCCCCCTGACACTACAAGAACAGGCTTTGATAAAATAAATAGAGAGTGAAAAGATTGGTGGCAATAAGTCAAGGTTCATTCTGTTTTACTATAGCCTCTTTTTCCCTGAAACAACTTTCCCCAATTTCCACTTCTGTCTTAAACTTCTTCAGCTCTCATAACAAAAAAATTACTGCCTACAGATTTAAGGGATACCCTTTCACTGTGTTTTACTGTGTATTTAAAATAGTTGCAACATCAAAGGAAACAAAAACAAGATGAAAACACAACCTATAAAATGGGAGAGATATTTGCAAATCATACATCTTCTAAGGAGTTAATATCCATAATAAGCAAAGAACTCATTAAAAACCCCAACTCTAATAGAAACAATAAAATAAGTAATCTGACTTTAAAATAGTTAAAGGACCTGAACAGACATTTTGCAAAGAGGATATATATCCAATAAATACATTGAAAGTTGTTCAATGTTACTAGTGATAGAAAAATACTAATCAAAACCACAGTAGATATCAACTTATGCCTGTTAAGATAGAACAGGAGGATCAAAAGTTCGAGGCCAACCTTGGCAAATTATTAAGATCTTATTTAAATTTAACAATAAAAAGAACAAGATGTGCAGGTCAGTGGTAAAATATCCCTGGGTTTAATCTCCAGCACCACACATACACACAAAAAGAGATGAGTGATGTCAAAGCAAGAAAAAAAGAGCCTTTGCACACTGTTGAAAAGAATGTAAAATGGTAAAATGGTACAGCCATTATGGCAAAGCATTACAGAGGTTCCTAAAAAAATTAAAAATTCAACTACCTTAAGACCCAAAAAATCTCACTTCTAAGTTTATATCCAAAGGAAACAAAATCAGTAACTCAAAGAGATATCTGCACTCCTATATTCCTGACAATATTGTTCACAGTAGTCAAGGCATGATGAGTACCTAAGTGTCCATCAGTGGATGAATGGATACATTGTGATGTCTTTTTCAGCCATAAAAAGAAAAGAAATCCTGCAATTCACAAGACCAAAGATAAACCGGGAGAACATCAAGCTAAGTGAAATAAGCTAGACCCAGAAAGCCAAATGTTTGATCAAAATTATATGTGGAGTCTAAAACAGTTGAGGTTAAAAGAACAGAGAAGCCAGGCCTGGTGGCGCACATTTGTAATCCCAGCATTCGGGAAGCAGAGACTGGAGGATCTCGCTGTTCAAGGACAGCCTCAACTACTTAGCAAGGCTCATTGCAACTCAGTGAGACCCTGTTTCAAAAATAAAAGACTATAACATAGGGCTGGGAATGTAGCTGGGAGGTAGAATGCCCCTGGGTTCCATCCCCAGTACCGCAAAAAGAAAAAAGGAAAAAGAAAAAAAGAAAAAGAACGGAGCGGAGCTGGGTGTAGTGACACACACTTGTAATCCCAGTACTTGGTAGGCTGAGACAGGAGGATCGCACAGGTTCAAAGCCAGCCTCAGCTACTTAGTGAGGTTCTCAGCAATTTAGTGAGGCCCTTGTTCCAAATAAAATATAAAAATAGGTCGGGGAATGTAGCCGGGAGGTAGAAGGCCACTGGGTTCCATCCCCAGTACCACACACACGAAAAAGAACAGAGCAGAATTATGGTTGCCAAAAGCTGGATTGGAGGTGGATATTTGAGGAAAATGAGATGTTGATCAAAAGGTACAAACTTTCAGTTAGAAGATGAATAATCTCTGGGAATCTAATTTGCAGCATAAGAAGCGATGGGCATGTTAATTTGATTGTGGTAATCATTACACAGTATATTCATATACAAAATAATGTTAAATGCCCTGGGTATACAATCTTTGTCAATTTTTTTTCTGTGGGTCTGGGGATGGAACGCAGGGGCGTTTGGCCTCCGAGCTACACCCCCTGCCCTATTTTTTATTTTTTATTTTGAAACTGGGTCTCACTGAGTTGCAGAGGGCCTCACTAAGTAGCTGAGGCTGTCTGCGAACCGATCCTCTGGTCTCAGCCTCCCGAATGCTGGGATTACAAGTGTGTGTCACCACATCCAGCTGTCAATTAAATATTTTGAAATCAAATAAGATGATTAGAATGTCATAGCCAATACTATGAAATGTAGGACATGTTAGGCATAGGGCTTTATCGGTGAGGAGAAATGGGTCATATATATAATTCGAATGTGGGTCAGAAAAAGCTTTCCAAAGAAAATGTCCTTGAGCTAGGCATTGATGTATACATAGAAATTAACTACATAAAAATAGAGAGGAATGGCATTCCTTTTTAAGATAGACCAGTCTTTCCCTTTTCCTCAAACTCCCTGAACTAAAAGGGGAGGGTCTGCAATAGTGGTAGGAAGGGTTTCAGAAAAAAATTATTTTGAGGTTCCTCTATATGAATTTTTAGGATTTATGCAAAGTTTAAGATTTCTACAAAAAGATTTATACTTTGTATTTATACAAAGTTCAACAAAGTTTTGTATTAAAACTAAAAATTGAAAGCAACACACACACACACACACACACACACACACATACACATACATTTGTGCACACTAAAGAGCCCCAGTTTGGGAAGTGTCATTCTTGCTTAATAAATATATTAATCCTTCAGAAAAGGAACTACAATAAATTTCAACCCCAATTCCACTGATAAAAAATTTGTTTTTATGCTGCTCTTTCAAACTTATATGAAATATTGATTTATTCTCCTCCTGAATTTAGCAATTGATTTGTATCTAAGTTGAACCACTATACAAACTAGTCTCTCCTAAATTTAGTGATGAGTTCTTAAATTATATAAAAATGTACAAACATTAACATTTTCTAATATCTTATGTAACAAACACTCCCGTATGCTATAGAATCAACTAGTTTCTCTGTACATCCGTTTTTTTTCTATAAGAAGGTTGATATTTTTCTCCCAGCAAAAATAATGAAATATTGCAGCAAACATAGCATTTTGTTTTTTAGAACATTTGAACAGCAAAAAATATAGGCCTATGAACTGAAAATGATGATAATAGTACCTTTGAATAGTTCAGAGGCTAAAGAAAACACATTTTAAAAGAGAAAGCATGAGAGTAAAAAATTAAGATGACATTTGAAATATACTAGAACTCTATTCCAAACCAGTCATTCAGGCTCACAAAGATAATGATAATGATTATGATGACAATAATTATATTCAGCTAAATACCAATTTTAATTCATACACTTTCTTTTACAAACAAAAGTCGTATTTTTTTCTTTTCCCAATAGGAACATGAACATTAAAAATGGGTCTTTTGCCACTATCCTTCTACTAGTCTCCTTCAGAATGAAGAAATGAATAATCTTTCTTTTAGTGTCAAAGTTTTCACTAAATACTTTGACTTCTTTGGGAGTATTTGTGATCCTTGAGACCACTGGAGTAATGCTTATGGCACATTTGAATGGATATTCTGGATGCATATAGCCTGGAAATGACTTTTTCTTACTCTATTAGGGTATTAACCTATCATAATAACTTGTAGTCTTAGGATAGATGCTAGTCATTATGAAGGGATAGAGTATGAAAAGAGCTAAACTCTTGAAAATCTGTTACAGGTAAAACTCCAGTAGTTTGAGACCACATAGATCTAGACTCAGTCAAAAACCTACCAACAAAAAGGTCTGTTCCCAATATCACTATGGAGAACATGTTTAGCATATTAAATATACTAATAACATACCGCAGCAAAGTGCTAAATTATTTAAGAAAAAAATGAATAATCTATGAGAATGTATCCCTTATCAATAGAAGTGATAAGAGGCTTTGTGGTATCCAAAGAAATCCAAAGCACAATTCAAGCCATAGGAGAGAAAATTATTTTCAAGGACAACTACTGTGCTCTCTTAAAGAGTTAACTTTTAAAGGGCACTACTCCAAGCCATGAAATAAAAATCTTGTTTTCATAGCTAAATTGGAAATATTGGGAGAGAGTCCAGAATGGTAAGCTTTGTCTTGCTATTTGTTATGGAAAGCAGACACACAAATGCCTGGCATGAAAGAAAAACTTGTTTCTGTCAAATACATTCTGTTCAGGAAGAGTGCATCCGTGTGAAAATATGACCCCTATAATGCTGCCAAGTTTAGCAAAATCTAAGATGATCTGTTGAGGAAGTGCTAAAAGCAGCTTTAACATACACACCCAGCTTTTAAAAAGCTTTAGAAAACAATCTCAAGGAGAACACTTATAACATGTTCTTTTGTTTATTCCCCTCTCTTTCTGACTTCCTTTGTCTCAATTTAGACTCTAGATAAATATACTCTCCTGAAAGAACTGGAAACATGATGTTTAACCTGCAACTTATGTTTCTCATCAGTTTGCTTTGCATGTCCTGGGTACTGAAGTTTCATATTTGTTTATATTCTTTATGAGTTTAAACTAAGTGTCTTCTTCAACAAATCTGAGTTTTCAAGAGAGAAATTCATATAATATCTTTATGTACTTACGGTTTCTCTTTTAAAAGTCCCAAATTAAAATATTGCATATGCAAGACATCAATGCTCTGGTTTTATGAACTACCTTAAACACTGTAAAATTTTTGGTGAAATATATGATAAAATTCCTAAGAGTTTTACCAGTTTCGAAACTTTGGAGATGGTCAAAGTATTTTTGCCATGGTTAACTTCATTTTTCAGGGTTATAAGAAGGTACTATTTAAACACATTTTCTCTAATTTTCCCATTTCCTAAAAAGACCATGCAGGTTCGAAATTGGAGCTCAGCTATGAGCTGACACAGACCTTTCAGCACAATAAAACTCACTGTGTGGTCTGGGTGAATACAAGTTAATAACTGAGAGTTAATTTAGTATTAATGACGAGAGTTTGGGTATACCTGCTCTGATGGGTTGTGACATCATCAAGACTTGTAAACTCACATGCTTCCAAATGTCTGGCAGCTCACATAAATAATTGAAGCTATCTGGTGTAATAATAAATATTTTCAAGCCGGGTGTAATGGCACCTGCTTTTAATCCCAGCATTTGGGAGGCTGAGACAGGAGGATCACGGTTTGAGGACAGCCTCGGCTACTTAGTGAGGCCCTCTGCAACTCAGTGAGACCCTGTTTCAAAATAAAGAATTAAAAAATAGGGCTGGGGGTGCAGCTTGGAGGTAGAATTTCCCTGGATTCCATCCCCAGTACCGGAAAAAAAAATGAAAAAGGATTGGAAGCAATCCTTATCTTTCATTTTCCTACTTTTGAGTGAGAAACAGCTCCATAATTTTTGTTGTTCTTGTTTTGCTTCCTTTCAATTACTAGAAGAAAAAGCACTGTCCAAGCAAAACAAAAGATAACAGCTGATACTTGGATTCAAATCTTTCTATGTGAAAGATGGGGCTATATGTTTTCAGTTTGTGACTCTTGATTTAGAGTGAAATATAAAAGTCGGTGGGTTATCCAGACACCGAAGTATCAGGCACACAGTACCATCTGGGAATTACTCTCGCTGGAAAGTTGAACTTGAATGTAATTAAGTCTCTAGAGCTAACTTTCATCTACAGAAATACATAGGATAAAGGGGCAAGTCAAATGATACTTCAAGGTAGGAAACAGATTGAGAATGTAGGATATTCCATAAGAATAATTGATGTTGTTTCTTCCAAGAAGTCGGTGGCAAGGTAAGTAAAGGTTGAGATAAAATACTGCAGTAGCTTCAAAAAGACCAAAAATGCATTTCAATCAAATCCAGTGTATGGCTCTTGTTTGAATACTAATCAAGTACACATTTTTAACCAATCAAGAACATTTGTTTATAGACTAGATATCATATACCATGAGAAATTGTTAAATATTTTAGGTGTTATAGTGGTATTGTGGTATTGTAAGAGAGAATCCATTCCTTTTAGAGATGTATACAGAAATATGTACAGATGAAAAATATGGTGTCTTGGTTTTGTCTTAAACACTTAAGAAAAATGAGACAACGAAAAAGAGATATATGAAGAAAGTGAAGCAAACATGATAATGATTGAGTCTGCTGAATGGTATCTGGGGGTGCATTGTACTATTTCATGCTTTGTTGATGTCATTCTACTTCCAGGTAGGAAAGGTTATGACCTGACCTGACAACTCTGCACCACCACCCCACTGAAAAACTGATTCTAAAACCCAAGAATAAGAGAAAAATTGAACAACTGAATATACTGGAGAGAAAACAGAAGTATGGGTTGTGCTGGTATGGTAGTGCATGTTTACTCGGGGAAAGGAAGAACAGTGAATACCTCTCACTTGAATTTTCAGTTTGGGTGAAGTACAATCCATGGCTGCCTAGGATATGCATCAAACAAAAACAAGCAAAAAATATGGCTTATGGCCTGTTAAATCAGAAAATGGAAATCAAGATGCTGTGAATGCTAAAGAGAATTGGGAGATTCTGCCAAAGAAAGAACCAGAAAATAAACTCCCAAGCTCAAATCTACCCATATATCTAATTTCTGAATCAGGCACATGTGCAAAACATTAAAAGCATTTTAGTTAAAGATCACTGTTTCTAGGCCAGAAGCTGCAAACTGAAGATTCACCAGTAATTCTTGCACATAGTCATATTTAAATTTAATCTGAATTCATAATGGGACTGCTGCCCAAAAGAAAATGTTTGATGTTTCTTTCCTGCATCTCTCCTCTCCAAAAAATTACCTATTAAAGGCAAGAAAAACCACTTAGCATAGAATTATAACAAAGTCTCCAATTTCTGCAATTTAACATTCAAAACATCCAGGATAAAGCAGAAAACTACCAGGCATATGTATGAAGCACATTATTAAAAACTGGCTTCACTGAAGCCAAAAAGGGATTAAATCTGAAAGCACACCTGGTTGTGTCTCACCACACTCGCATGGCACGCAATGCATAAACCCAGCTCTTGCAATAGACACTGGTGTGTCACAACACACCCAGTGTCTTGGGGACCAACACACAGGCACAAGATGTAATATCTAAGACCTAATTAACAACGCACAGCCACAAGGCCTGCTAACCAGGAGCACCTTCATAACAACATAGAGGTGCAACTTGAGGATGGATACCCCGCAGCTTTTTCTGCCAAGGAGCCTTGCCACCTTACCATGCCAGCCACAAATAATGAGACCAAAGGCTGACCTGGCCAGTGATAGTATCTGTCAGACAATTCCTCACCTTCGATTTTGGTTAAACACTGGTTAAGATCTGGCCTGAAGTTAGGTATTGTGGGGAGCCATTAAGGCTTTCCCCTAGATTAATGTTTCTGACTCAGCTGACAGTCCTTCACCCAGAGTCAACAAGGTTTGGGAAGTTCAAAAAGGTCTGAGAGAAGATCAGGTGGAGATGGCACGAGGGTATTAATTGATCTACCTGTAATGTATGTGCTTTGGATTGGTCTTTATTGTATTCCGGTGGTAATAGCACGAGAATGTTGATTGACCTGTGGCTGTGTATAAATACCACTGGAAAAACAAACCCAGTGTCGGGGCAATAAAGATGAGATTGCCCCAGAAGTAGGTGTTGGCCAGGAGTGTCGGCGCAATAGAGAATACTGACCCAGGCATAGTCGTCGACCCGTAGGAAATATTGACCCTGGAACAGGGGTTGGCCAGTAAAGATAGTAGGCTGGTGGCTCTCCCACATTAATGAAGAATTAAAAATTCTTCATCTTCACGCCTCATTTCAGAACCCATACTCTTGCCGGCTGGCTCCGGCAAGGGATAAGGCTCAAACCTGAGATCTGAGATCCTGACAGAGCCAGCTGAACTCCATGATAAATAAACTCCTCAACCTGCTTTCCAAGTTGTAGGTTGTATTAAGCTCTCTGCCTCCCCCACCCCTTAAAATATAAATTATATAAAGTTTACATGGAGTGTAGACAAAGAACTTGTCTTTGTCACAATTACAATATAAGTTCTCAAATAGACGGACACTGTATTTTGGTTACTGGTTATTTTTCATGATCTAAGTCTGCTCAGAACACATATAAAGAATGAAGAAAATAGAAGATAGCCTAAAAAAATCAGTCCTGTCTGAGGCCAAGATGAACCACTTGTTGGAATTATTAAACAATAATTTTATAATATATATATATATATATATATATATATATGAGTTGCTAGAAGATATGGTAAATAGAAGGGGGCAGAAAAATATTTGAAGAAACAATGGCTCAATTTTTCCAAAATTTTATGACAAATTTAAGATTCAAATTACTTAATGAATGCCGTGCTAAATAAACAAAAGGAATTCATCCCAAGAAACATCTCAATCAAACTAAATCAAACTAATGAATGAAAAAGAAAGCAAACTTTTTTTTTTTGCAGTACTGGAGGTTGAACCCAGGGGCATTCTAACTCTGAGCTACACACCGAGCTCTATTATTTATTCTATTATTTTGAACCAGGGTCTCACTAAATTGCAGATGCCTCAGTAACTAACTAGCTGAGGCTGGCCACAAACCTGTGATCCTCCCGTCTCAGCCTCCCAAGTACTGGAATTACACCTGTTGAAAGCAAATCTTAAAAGCAGAAAGTGAAAAAACAAAATGAGGAGGAAAGTTGGAATGTATGGGGTGGATCCATTCAACACTCGACTTTAGGAGAAATAAAGGAGTCCAGAAAAGAAGAGAACAAAATTTTTAGGTACTGATACAAAGACATATGTGAACTGATAATTCTATATCCATTAAAAATATTCTTTAAAGGAAAAATTAATTAAGACATTTCAGATAAAAGAAAATAAAAATAATTATATCACTAGCAAGTCTATATAAAAAACCTGCTAAACAAAGTTCTTTAGTTCGATAATTACTACCAGATGGAAACAGAGATCATTAGAAAATACTAAAGAATATCAGAAAGAGTAAATGAGTAAATATAAGAACTGGTTTTTTCACTTTTGCTCCTTTCTTAATTGTTTTATAAGGCACATAACTGTTTAATTAAAAATAACATTAGCCAGGCCTGGTGACACTCACTTGTAATCCCAGTACTTGGGAGACTGAGACAGGAGTATCACAGGTTTGAGGACAGCATCAGCTACTTAGTGAGGCCATCTGCAACTTAGTGAGACCCTGTTTCAAAAAAAAAAAAAAAGGATAAAATGTGTCTGGGAGGTATAATGCCCCTGGATTTCATCCCCAGTCTAAATACACAAAAAATAACAGTATCTTATGTAGGGCATGGTGGCACATGCCTGTAATCCCACAGTGTTTGGAAGGCTGAGATGGAAGGATTGCAGGTTTGAGGCCAGACTCAGCAAGTTAGTGATAAAAAATAAAAACGAAAGGGGCTGAGAGTGTAGCTCAGAGGAAGAATGACCCTAGATTCAATCCCAAGTACCAGTAAATAAGTAAAAATAACATTATCTTGTGAAGATTCCAAAAGGATATGATTAACTATATAGAGACAGTAGACATTAATTTAAACCCCAGGAAACAATTAAAAATAAAATACAAAGCATCCTAACAAAGCATTTATCAGCAAATAATATAATTCTTACAAACTGAATAATCCAGAATTAAATATCAAAATAGATAATTCCACAATCACAGCTGGAGAATTTAATAAAGTTTGCTAAGTTTTCTTTGTTGCCTAACAAATTACTTGAAAACTCATTGGCTTAAAGCTTCAAATATTTATTTCACAGTTTCTGTGGGCTAAGCATTTGGCACAATTTAACTGTGTTCTTTGCATCTGGATATGTCGTAAGGCTAAAGCCAAGGTATTTGTTGGGCTTGCAAGTACAGCCATCTTGACACTTCGCTGAGGGAGAATCTACTTCTAAGCTCACTCATGTGGCTGGCCAGCATCAGAAGGTCCACTTCTAAGTCCATTTATATGGCTATTGTCAGGCTTTAGGGCTTCCTCACTGGTTGTTGGTTATTAGGGACATTCATTCCTTTGCTACTTGCACCTGTCTATGGACAATCTATATTATATTAGCTTGCTTACTCAAGTGCAAGGGGGAAGAGAGAAAATGAATAAGCACTTCTACATATTTTTTGTGAATAAAGTAATTTATTTAAATGAATTATTGGGTTTACAACTTTAATTTGATAGTATAAATACCTCAGTTAGAAGAAGTCATGTGTTTTCTTCATTAGGCCGTCCCCTGTTCTACCTACCATCCTTATATCCATGGCAACGTGGCGTCACAAAATTTATAGCAGAGTTAACATATTTTAGTGTTGCTCATGGCCTCATGAGCAGCACTAGGGCACAGACAAAGCCATCTAAATAAAACACAAATGTGGAATAAAAGGCTGTAAACTATACCTCACTAACTATTCTATAGTCAATTCATAAGTTTAGAATTTGAATGCTGACAGCTTAATCATTCTCGGATGTATTTCTAAGATTCATAAGAAGTGGTACTCAAGAGCTCTAGGAATTTTGAGCCCTTGCCTCTGTAAATTTCTGTTATGGGAGTGAACTAAGGGCACCTAGCAAGAGAAGAATGGGTAGTGACTTCTCATGCATTTTTCCATTGGAAGTTGCAGGATAGTAATTGTTATAGTTTGGATTAGAATGTCCCCCTAGACCTCACACAGATAAGACAGCCATGGTAAAGGTGTAGCTTGATTGCTGAGGAGGGATCCCTGGAAGTGTGAACTCAGGGATTATATATGGTCTCTCCCTCTCCCCTCTCTGCTTCTGGCCTCCATGATGTGACAACAGGGCCCTGGTGCTATTTCTTCCTTTGCTCCCTACACTATGCCCTGAGCTCTTACAGACATCACTTAGCCCAACATGTACAGAAACCCTGAAATCTCTGACTGTGAGCAAATGCATCTCCTTCCTTTACCTTGTGGTAATCAGGTGTTTGAGGTTACAGCAATGAAAATTATGATTGAGACAGAAATACAAGAACCACTTGAGTCACAGTTCCTGAGAAAAAGTGAAAGTGCAATCTCAGCAGTAAACTCTTTCATTCCACTAATGAGTTTTCTACAACAAAATTTCTTAACTTGGAACTATTGATAATTAATAATTAATATATTTTTTGCTGAAGGGAAGGAATGGAAGGTTCTGTACACTGTAAGAAATTAAATGGCATCCATAGTTTCTGCCATAGATACCAACAATCTTTCTTTTCTAAATTATCAGAACCAAAATGTTTCCAGGCACTGCCAAAGTCTGCTGGAGGACAAAATCATGTCTCTTTGAGAATCAATTCCCTAGACAATACTCTTCAAACTGTAGGCCACACCCATTACTGGGTAAACACTTTTACTCATCTATTGAGATGATAATGTAATGTTTTTATTCCTGACTCTATGTAGGTGCTATATTATCTTTGTTGAATTACATATATTGAACCATCTTTGCATCACTAGAATAAAACCAATTTGATTGTGGTATATGATCTTTTTAAAGTGCTATTCAATTAAGTTTTATAATATTTGTTTAGAATTTTTATATCTATGTTCATCAGGAATATTGGTCAATAAATTTTTAATTTTGTCCTTTTCTTATTGCTTTTGTTGTTCTTGTGTCCTTATCAGGTGTTCGTAGTAGAGTAATTCTGGCTTTGTAAAATGAGTTTGGAAGCATTCCTTCCTTTGTTCTTTAAAAGTGGTAAAATTCAGTAGTGAATCCAGTTGATTCTGGTCTTTTCTTTGTAGGGCATTTTTAATACTGTTTCAGTTTTACTACCTGTTATTTTTACTTTCTATTCATTAAACTTTGGTGTGTTGTATGTGTCCAGAAATGTTTCCACTTCTTCTAGCTTGTTTGATGCATTAGCACATAATTTTTCAAAATATTCCCTAATTATCTTTTGGGTCTCAGTGTTAATTGTTGTAATGTCTCTTTTCTTCACCTCTAATTTTACTTATTCAGGTCTCCTCTCTCTTTTGGTTAGTTTAGCAAAAGTTTAGTCAATTTTGTTTATCCTTCCAAAGAACCAACTCTTAGTTTCACTGACCTATTAGATTGTTGTTGTTTATTTTACTCTCCATTTCTTTTATTTCTTCTCTGATCTCTGTAATTTATTTTTTCTACGAATTTGGATTTGGTTGTTTTTGGTTTTCCTAAAATCTTGAGATGTGACAATATGTATTTTTGATATTTCACTATAATTTTTAAATAGACATTCATTGCTATGAACTTTTCTCTAAATATTGATTTTAGCCAGGCATGGTGATGCATGCTTGTAATCCCAGCATTTGGGAGGCTGAGACACGAGGATGATGGTTCGCAGACAGCCTCAGCTACTTAGTGAGGCCCTTTGCAACTCAGTGAGACCCTGTTTCAAAGTAAATAATAAAAAAAAAAACAGGACTGGGGTGTAGCTTGGAGGTAGAATGTGCCTGGGTTTCATTGCCAGTACTGCAAAAATATAAATTATGTATATATATACATAGATATAGATATAGATATAAATATATTGATTTGTGATCTTCTACAAGTTTTGGTATTTTGCATTTCCCTTTTTCTTTAAGTGATTTTTAAATTTCTCCTCTGACTTCTTCAATGTTGCACTGTCCCTTTAAAAGAATGGTATTCAGTCGTCATGTGTATATACAAATTGTGCAGTTTCTCTTGTTAATATCTAGTTTCATCTGATAAGGGAACTGATAAGATAGAATTGTTCAATGATTTTGAAATAGTTAAGGATTGTTGTGGCCTAGTATATGATCTATGTTCCAAGTGCAAATGAACAGAATGTGCATTTGGAAGATATGGATGAGATATTTTGTAAATATCTGTTAGGTTCACTTGATTTATAGCTTGATTTAACTCAATGTACCCGGAGGCATAGCAAACTACAAAGCTTCTGAGGGAAAAGGGAGCAATACACCCACCACCATGAAGAGCTATGCTGAAGGAGGAGTTGCAGGAACTGAGCAATATGGTACCCTCCATTCTGGTGCCTTTAGACATGGCCTCTATGCACAAGCAAATGTTACTTATGTCACTCCCAGTCACAGAGGATGGGTTCTTTTAAACTACCAATTCCAGAGGACTTCTCTCTCCATGATAGCCCATGTTCCCTACAGTATAAACGTCTCATCCAATTTGTCTCAGAGACACTTACTCCTCCAAGCCAAGAGTGTCTCTTGTGGCTGCCACCTGCCCAGTTAATGCAGTGGCATGCCCACAAGCCCCCTGAGATATGATTACACAAGACTTTTGATACTCCCAGTAGAATAGTCCCGGACAATAGGACCCCTCTCAAGATGGCTAACTAACCACAGCACTCTGATGGTTTACTGAGAGATGCAATGAAACCTCTTTTCGAAACCTAGCTTGCTGGGCAGAGCTCGGGTCACTTATTTATTTAAGCTATTTTACTGCCAGGTGCAATGCAGCCTTCTGTGCTACACTGTGACTCTCTCTTTCAACTTTGCCCACTCAGAGGGAAAGGTCCCCTTTCCCTGATGTGGGTGCTAAGCACGAGAAGCTAGGTGTTTCACTCTTGCTTTGTTATTCTCCCCTAGTCTCTCTGGATTTTATCAGCTTTTCTTTTCTCTGCTGTCCATTTCTAGTGGTCACCCCTGCCCCCTCATCTCAGCAAGCAGTCACACACCTGTTGCTTTGTTTCCATCCTGTGGAGGAGCAGACTAGTGCTAGAAGCCTCTAACCTGTCTTCTTCTTTTTTCTGACATGAAGTAGCATTTTACAAACATTGCAATCAATTACAAGGTAATACTTTGTCAAATACAATAAAAATGATTACAAGGAAATTAAAATTAAAAAGACATAAAATTAAAGCTTCATATTTTTTCTTTTAGATTTAGTGAGGTATAATTGACAAATAAAGATAATATACATTTGAGGTATATGACTTAAATTTTTTATACACATTTACACTGTGAAATTATTTCCCCAAACCAAGCTAATAATTAGCATACCTATCACCTCACATAGTTACCATTTGGGGTTTTGTTTTATTTGCTTTGATGGTAACACAGGAGCTACCCTCTTAGCAAATTTCAAGCATACAATTCAGTGTTGTTAGCTCTAATTATCATGTACCTTAGATGCCCAGATTCTACTCATCTTGCATAACAAACTAGGAAATGGAATAATTTCAAAGAAATAATTTACTCTTTATGTTCATTACAACATTATTCATGATAAGAGATGGAAACAACCTAAATTTTCTGTCAACCTCAATTTGTAATGACAGCATATGATGATAAGAAATTAGAGGAAGAATGTAAATTATGCAGATGAAAAACTAGTAATTTCTCATTGTTATACCAACTAAATTTCGGTTCTCTGTCATCCCCATATCCCATTGGGATCCTTAAAAGTTCTAGCAAACAATCAAGGGGATAGAGAGAGGGGCCTTGGATTTAGTCCAGATACCAAAACTGATGTTCATGTCAAAGATTCCTTAAAAATCCAACTTATATGCTCATCTCCATTGTCTACTTTAGGAATTGCCCTATTATACCTAGACCTGATTAAATAGATTAAATGATTGCTTCTTTAAAAATTGTTACTCTTTATAAACGAAACCAAGAAAATTGACTAATCTAAGCCATGTTTACAATCAAAATTAAAATGCATCCATATATTTTTGAAAATTCAGGTATTCTAAGCACCCTCAAGTGTATTTTCTTCAACTCTTTTTCCTCCCAAATGACACAAGTTTTTCTTCTTTAAAATGATATACAGATGGTAAATCCATTGAATTGTATTTATGAATGAGGAAATATTTATCTAGAAAGATATAAATATCCAGTTTCTAAATCTGAATGCATATGGTATTGGAAGGAACTAGAAGAGATTGTAATTTTATCTACACTAAATACTTGTGGCTAAAAAATATGTAGCAAATGTCAACAGAAATAAGTAATTCTTATAACTTTAAAATTTCACTGTTATAGGTCTTATAAATATAATTATTAGAAATTGACTTCATTATTTTGAGTTTTAAAAATAATTTTATACCCTTTGCTACTACAGAATCATTTGACTTAAAAATGAGTTGCATTGCAGTTATTTCTTTTCTTCAAAATTATGACAGTTCCAAGAAGGAAAGAATTTGGTTTTTCTGGTTCACATCTGCTTTCCCAGCACTGGTTGTAGTTCTTGACACAAAGCAAGTGCTCAGCAAATGCTTATTAAATAAATAATATCATATAATTATAATTGGATAGACATATTTGTTTGTATAGCAAATGTAAGTTTTAAAAGATGGTGTTTGTGGAGTTTAGATTCTGTAGAGCATCTGACCTGATACATGTATCCACACTCAATACCATTCATAGGCATTAGTGTGTTGGTAAATTTATTTGGTATAATTTTCCCACCAATGTGGATTTCAAATAGCCAACTGGACATAGCTGAATTTAGAGCTGGGAAAAGATGTGGAATTTGGCTCTTGAGACCTCACCTTGTTAGGTAGCTAGATCAGATATGAGCAAGATCAGGATAGGGGAAGGAAAAGGACAGAGAAACTGGCCACTCCTCAACAGAAGAGTAAAAGAGATTCACCACCCAGCTGCAATTGATGTTTTAGACAGCATCCTCTTCAGGGTTTGTCTTAGGCACCTGGGAGAAACTTCTCACTATGGTAGAAACAGTGCAAGTGCACTAAGCTATGACTCAAAGACTCTCCTCCCACAACTGCATATGAATGAGAAGGAAGGCTAAATGAGGTAAATGAAACTGAAAAAATAGCACCATGTGGAGGACTCGCCCATGTTTTCCATTTTCCAAAACAGATTGTTCCTGAGCCTTTCTGTGGAATGTAGTCCTCTGTCATGGCATTCTCTTTAAATTTTGCCCCTCCCAATTCCATTGATCAACCTCTTATATTCCCCAATTTGTGCTTTCCATTTGAAGTCTTTCTCTTGGGAAGCAAGGACTGAGGATGAGAGATCACCACCCTATAATATGTATTCTTAAGGGAGATTACCACACAGTAGCAGTACAAGCAGGTTCCAGTTCACTACTACTGATAACTCCTCACCTGCTTACTCTGCCATAGAAAGCTTTAGATGTTGAGATATTCAAATATAGATTGCATATTACTCTCCTAAAACAATACTTATTAGGCTTGGGATTTTACCAGGAGCTCTATTTCTACCAGAAAATAGAAGCCCGCATTTAGTCCAGTTGCCATAATTCATCAGTTCTGAAAGTGAAGGTTCAGGACAACAGCATCAGTATTACCTGGGAACTTATAAAAAAAAAATGTTTCTGGCAATTTCTCAATCGCCAGCCCAGATTCACCAAATTAGGAACTGCAAGAACTCACAGAATAATTGTTTGAAAATGCTTATCAGGTGATTCTGAGATGCAAGCTTGAGAATCCTGGAAATCCCCACAGGTACCTATAACTTTTTTTTTAACCAGCCTTAATGTTTTTTCTTACATATACATGTCATTTCAGTCAATTTGACTAATATTCTGTCCCTATTACTGAATATTATGCCACTCTTCTTGTCTTAAATGACAAACAGAGCCATTGAGAATCAGCTACAGATGCCATTAAGATGAAACCAGGTATCTATGATAGTCTTTCTAGCTCAATTGTAACTCTTCTCAGGGGCTCTCAAGTAAGCTTTTTTCCTAGACAAGATTTGGGATCTAGTCTCTACTATCATGCTTAAGGGACAAGCATGATTGTATTTTTTCCTTTTGTCTACCTTTTCTCACAAACACTATAAAAAGGCAACTAAGCTTTTAATTTTGAGAACCCCTAAAGCAAAATGTAGGCTCAAAAAGTATACCCGAAGGCACTCATAGAAAAATTAAAATATAAGGATCCATATTTTCCAACGATGAGTTTCATAGATGTCATGCTTTCTAAGCACTGAATCCTTGGACTTCTTTCTGAGAAAAGCACTTTCAGGTGCCTTTGTCTTGCCCAGTTATAGCATAGGAATATAGAATATATGTTAATGCAATAAAGCACAAAAAATAATTTATTTTCAATTACTAGAAACCTATCAAAAATGTAAATTCATAAAAGACAAATTGTGTGATATGAAAGAAATTATCAAGGTTCTTAAAGAAAATGAACTATGCATAAATTTCAAATGTCAATAAATTTGAAAATAGAACCCAATATAGTTTCCCACTACCAAAATTCTGTAATGGACACCTATTGATTGTGTTAATAAGGGATCATTCACCACTGCCGGAGCCAGCTGGCAAAAGTATGGGTTCTGAAGAGAGGTGTGAGGATGAAGAATTCAACTCTAAGAATTTGATTCTCAGATATTTAATTTATTCTAATGTGGGGGAGCCACCAGCCTACTATCTCTACTGGCTGACGCCTGCTCTGGGTCAATATTTCCTACTGGTCGACCCCTGCTCCTGGGTCAGTATTCTCTATTGCGCTGATGCTAGGTTTGTTTTTCCAGAGGTATTTATACAGTTACAGGTCAATCAACATCCTTGTGCTACCACCACCAGAATACAACAAAGACCAATCCAAAGCACATATTTTACAGATAGGTTAATCAGTATCCTCATGCCATCACCATCTGATCTTCTCCCAGACCTTTTACTTTGAAATTTCCATGACCCCAAACCTTGTTGACTCTGAGTGAAGGAGAGTCAGCTGAGTCAGAAACATTAATTTAGGGTAAAGCCTCAATGGATTCCCACACACCACTAGGTTTATGACCATAATGCTCTCAGTTTAGATGCCAAGCATGGAGCTGAATCCATCCCAAGCTCCAGAGGAAGACATTTATGTCACTAAATCCTTGCACTGCAGAACTTCCCATTTCCATGATTGCGAGATGGATTTGGAGGTGGATAATTAGCTCGTTAGGAGCTAAGGAGACTTGACTGACTTGATTAGAAGAAATACAAGTGATCTCTATTTAAAGCTTCTTTATCTTAGAGAATCAAGAGGGTCAAGCTGTTGCAACCATCTTGATAACATAAGAGAAGACTCAGAGCCAAGAGTGATGCAGGGCCACCACAGTCTGAAAAATAAGTGAATACAGCAGGTATAGACTGAAAACTGGTGTGAGGAAGAGGTCTAGTGACATTGTCTGGGAAACATACTTCTTGATATTCAGTTAAAAAAACAACAAATTCTCCTTTAGATTTCAAGGAGTTTGAGTTTGATTTTCTGATAGAAACACATCATCATGAGATCTATGAGGAATAGTAAAAAGTTGTGATCCTACATCTTTACTCCACTCATCATAATGCTGAAAAGAAAAAGTCCCAGGAAAACTTCAAGAACATTGAATAAAGTATGTAGAACCAAGTAAGATATCTCCATAGAACAAGTTGAACAAATCAGTCGACAGATGAAGAAGCTGGAAGAAACTGGGTACAGGTGAAAAACATTATTCTTCTGAGAGAAATTATGGTGGGGGAGAGTGGACATCTCATTCTCTTTCTTGAATTGTAAGCCATTTGAGAAGACTTTAAATGATGTAGAAGTCCTATTAGTAAATAATGGAGATTATTTTTATGGATTATTAAAACCATATTTGGGAAGCTTATTTTTACTTTTTGGAAACAAGTTTTAATACTTTGAATTGTAAAAAATAATAAATCAAAAAATTGATAAAATGCACATTTCTTGATGAACTATTTGAGTCCATCAAGGAGCTCATAGATATATCAATGTAAGGTTATTGTATACTTGTGTATGAAATTAATGAGTAAGCTTAAGAGAAGACCATAGATTCATATACTATGAGGGTTAAGCACATAATATAAATGAAGGAAGTTTCAAGTTGAGACAAATGATCTATGGGCACTGTTGTGAACTAGAAAGTAATACGAAACTCAATTCAGTTACCACATGGGGATATGGAACCATTGTTGCCATACACTCTCAGTTGTCAAGAAAGCAAAAAAACCTATATTTTTGCATGAAATAATACAACTTAAAAATATTGGCAACTAGTCTTGCTATTGTTTCTGGTATTCCTGTGGTATGCTTTTATTGTAAAAACTATGAGCCCCAAGCAAAATAAAATCAAGATTATTAGCCATCAAATTAAATGCCAGCATTCATTCACTTGACAAATATTTATTGACTTTCTGCTATGCTACAGACTTTATTCTAATCTCCTTGAATAAAAATAGAGAACAAAACAGGCAAACTATTTGCAATTATGGAGCTTATATTCTAGGAGCACACAGTGGGCAACAGAATTTACAATAATTCTTAGTCTGTTTTGTGTTGCTATAACAAAATCCTTGAGGCTAGTTACATCATAAAGAAAATATGTTTACTTAGCTTACAGTTCTGGAGATTCAAGAGCATGCTGCTGGGATCTACTTGGCTATTGTGAAGGTCTCATGGTCAATGGCATCACAAGGATGAGAGCATGTGCAAGAGTAGTGAGTGACACCTGAAGAAGGGAGATTCAGCAGAGGGACCAAGCTAACTTAAAACAATTTTCTCACAAAAGATTTAACCTCTGGGGTGAAAATGTACTTCTTTGAGAGAAGCACTAATCTTCCTTAAAGACCTAATAATATCCCACTAGGCTCACCTCTTAAAAGTTCCACTACCTCTCAACATCACCACACTGAAGACCAACTTTCCAGCATATGCACTTTGGAGATACACCCAAACAATATCCAAACCAGAGAAATGATGCTTTTCATGTTCTTACTCATAAAAATTGACAAGTGCAAAGAGATAGGAAAGAACACATATGTAACATACATGTGTTTCCAAACATGTAATATGTTTCTTTTCTCCAGTAAGTAAATATTAATTCAACTTATATCTCAATATTATTACTATTATTTTGTAATGGAAAATTATTATTTTTTCTAATTTTTTACTTCATTTTTTGGTACTGGGGATTGAACCCAAGGGCATCATACCTCTGAGCTATACCCCCAGTCCTGTTTTATTGCTTATTTTGAAACAGAGTCTCACTAAGTTGTGGAGGGCCTCATATTGTTGAGGCTGTCAATGCTTCTACAATCCTCCTGTCTCAGCCTCCCAAGTATTTTTCACCTCTTTTGACAGAGGTAAGATAGTGAACTTAGGGACCTTTACTTGCTAATCTTATCTCCTAAGTATGTTTGTGAGCTAATATTTTGAGTTATTTTACCTCTATATCCTTTCCCATTAATTTGTTTTTTTTAAATTTTTTATTGGTGCACTGTATTCATACATCATAGTGGGATAAAAAAAAAAAAAAAAACTTTTGGAGCCGGGCGTGGTGGCGCACGCTTGTAATCCCAGCATTTGGGAGGCTGAGACCTGGAGGATCGCAGTTCGCAGACAGCCTCAGCTACTTAGTGAGGACCTCTGCAACTCAGTGAGACCCGGTTTCAAAATAAGAATAAAAATAGGGCAGGGGGTGTATCTCGGAGGTCAAATGCCCCTAGGTTCCATCCCCAGACCCGCAAAAAAATAAAGAAAGAAAAAAAACTTTTGTAGACATAAATGCACACATCGCCCAGT
This sequence comes from Muscardinus avellanarius, assembly GCF_963383645.1. Classification (NCBI taxonomy): domain Eukaryota; kingdom Metazoa; phylum Chordata; class Mammalia; order Rodentia; family Gliridae; genus Muscardinus; species Muscardinus avellanarius. The sequence goes on along the minus strand of NC_137792.1, from coordinate 119,116,377 downwards.
CAACCCCCACCCGATCCCCACCCCATTCCCTCCCCATCCCTCCTTCCCATGCTTGGCTTAGTGGTTGACATCTAGTATTATAGCAATTTATCCAAAATTAAAAATGATAATCTCACATAACAGTTTCATTTGTCTGAAACCAAGCTTTTGATGACTTAAAGATAACATTTCAATATTTCTTTTTGCTTTCTTTCTTACCAGAGAATATTTTTTCTTTTTTTTTAGGTGAAACTATCATACATTTATTTGTTTATTTTTCAGAAAAAAAATCTATCCTAATATGGAATATGGACTCTAGATATGCAAAATGATCTCGAAAAAGAACAAAGCTAGAAAATGTATATTTTCTGATTTCAAACCATATAAAGCTATAATAATTGAAACAGTGTAGTACTATTCTAAAGGCAGATATATAAACCATTGGAGTTAAATAAAAGCCTAGAGCTAAATTCTTCCCTATATTGTCAAGTTATTTTTGACAAGGTTTCCACGAACATTTGGTGGTGAAAATAATAATCTTTTAACTAAATATTGTTGAAAAATAATAATTACATGGAAAAGAATAAAATTGGACCCTTACCTAATCCCATATACAAGTATTAACTCAAAATAGATAAAAGACCTAAATATAAATCTTAAGACTATAAACTTTTAGGAGAAAATCTGGGTCATAAAACCTCACAACATTGAAATTGACAGTGATTTCTTGGATATGATTTCAATGGCACAGGCAACAGAAGAGTATACAAACTCCCTAAAATATAAAAAATATTGTATATGCAAAGACAATGTAAACAGAGTTAAAAGTTACTAATAGAATTGGATAAAATATTTCCAAATGCTATATCTGAAGGTATATTAATATTCCAACTAGAAATCCTAAAAATTAACAACAATAAAGGCAAACAATACAATTTAGAGATAGGTAAAAGACTAACATAAATAATGAATCTCCACAGATAACCAATCTTAGTTGTCTGTTGGATGGAAAATCTTGTTTCTCTGGTTCTGGTGTGTGTTACCTATTTCTTCTTTGTAGTTAATCTCTTTGAGTATTTTCTCTAGTGCTGGATTTGAAGACATAAATTCCTTCAGTTTCTGTTTGTCATGGAAGCTTCTTATTTCTCCATCTAATTTGATAGAAAGTTTTGCTGGGTAGGAAATTTTTGGCTGGAAGTTGTTTTCTTTCAGAGTTTGGAATATGTTACTCCAAGCCCTTCTGGCTCTCATGACTTGGTTTGGGAAGTCTGGAGTGATTCTAATTGGTTGGCCTCTGAATGTCACTTGGCCCTTTGTTTTTGTTGCCTTTAAGATTCTCTGCTTGGCTTCCACATTGGTCATTTTGACAATTATGTGGCGTGGGGATCCTCTTCTCCGATCCTGTCTAAAGGGAGTTCTATAAGTTTCCTGGACCTGTGTATCAACCTCTTGCTCTATGTTTGGAAAATTTTCTGCTATTACTTCCTTGAAGAGATTATTGATCCCTTTGGTATCACTTTCTTTTCCCTCCTCTATTCCAATTATTCTTAGGTTAGCTCTCTTGAAATGGGCCCATATTTCTTCAGTGTCAGATTCCTGCTGTTGGATATTTTTTTTCTAGATTAGAAACTATGCATTCATTTTTGGAATGATCATCTTCTAAGAGCGAGATTCTGTTCTCCATGTGGTCTAATCGGTTGTTTGTGCTTTGAATTGAGGCCTTTACTTCATTAATTGCATCCTTTATCTCTTTTTGGCTCTCTCTGAGTTCTTTTTGAAGCACCTCTATTATTTCTACAGTTATTTTCCTGATTTGATCTTGTAGAAATCTCTGATTTTCTGTTTTATCGGGTTCTGATGTTGTGGGGTTGTGGGCATTCATTGCTCCAGTGTTATTCCTCTTTCCCATGATTTAGGAAGTTTGTGCCTTCTCTGGGTTCTTCCCTTGGGTCACTATGACTTCACTTAAGGTGCTCTGGATCTCGAGTCTATAGTATCTCAGACCCCACTACTCCTTTACTGGGTTGTATCACAGAGTCTCCGACCCAGGGAGTCGATAGAGGCTGCTTTAAACTATGGGGTGTGCCAGGTTGCACGTTCTCCTATGGTGTGATATCTCTGCCACCGCCCCTCCCCCACTGGGTCAAGTCCTAGGGAGTACAGTACTGGGATTTCTCCTCTGTGGCCCGCAATTTGACTCACTGTTCTTGAGTTCGCAGATGTAGCTGTACTGGACTCCGTGAATTCGCTGCTGCTGCCACCGGTGGCAATATGGCGCCGCTGCTACGCCCTTGGCCATTAGGTTGGCGTATTTCTTCTTGGTTTTGAGTTCTACTCTGAGTCCCTGCAGCGTGTCCTGAGCTCAGCCACTAGGAGCTTTAGATGCTCCCTGCGCTGAAAAATCCCGCCTGGCTGTTCTGCAGCGGCTCACCTCGGCTTGCTGTAGCTGTCCAGTGAATTCGCCGCTGCTGCCAGCAGTATGGCACTGCTGCCACGTCCTCGGGCGTGAGGCTGGTGTATCTCCTCTGTGGCTCTGAGGTCTGTTCTCAGTCCACTTTCTCTCTGGAGCCTGGTGATTTTTTTGTTTCTCTGGTGATGGTGTTTTCTGGCTATGAAAGGCGCTGATTTTGTGGTAATGGAGATTGGTTGTTAGCGGGGCTCTTAAGCCCCGCTTTTCTCGGTCACCATCTTCCCGGAAGTCCCAATAATTTGGCAGTAGAGATAGCTTTCTATGTGCCATGCCATTTGTTTCAGGATGATCCTGTCTTCAAATAAGAAGTCAGTTGTAGTCTTGAATGGATTTTGAAACATGGCAGGCACAATAATTTAAAGCCAGATCATTTTGATTTATAAGAGCAAAGAATAGTAAATAAAGAACACTTTTCTTGCAATTCTAAAATGTATATGGTGCCAAAGGTATATCGTTAGCCATAAAGTGAGCTTTTGTATGGGTACACACATGGGATAATTATCTTCCCAAGGTGTACTGTCCTAAAAATTCAATGTCATGGGATGCACTTTGGTATTACATTACCAATGGTACTGGAAGGCATTCAGGAAGATAGCTCTCAGCTCAGCCTTCAGACATGGTACATATAAGCAGTTAAGTGCTTTGTAGCCCCCAAGAAGAGGTTGGGAAAATGCTGATGGCACCAGCTTAGAGAATAACATGAAAAAAATGATCAATTCAAATCCTGCTCTTATCACATTAAGAGGGAATAGCCTCCCCAACCACCTACAAACTCTTCCCCCTTCCTTACATGCACACACTGATAGTACAACCAGGGAGACTTGAAAGGAGACATACATCCACTTGGATTTTTGTCATTAAATGCTATGCAATGTGCAGTGTGATCTTATTTGTGTCTACACATATCTCCCCATATGCTCAGAAAATCTCAAAGCACAGAAGTTTAAAAAAATAAACATGTCTGGTCTGATTAGAATTCTTGTTAAAGCCATTAAAGGAGTCAAACTATGTGCCAAGGTTTGTGAGAAGCCCAAATCCAGTCACTCTGTGAACATGGGGTATGTAGCCAATAAGTGAGCCTTAAAAGGAGCAAATAAGGCAACCTAACTGAGGGGATGAGAAGGGGAAGAGGGAAACTCTCTAAAACCCATGATGTAATTAAACATATGAAAGTCAATCACTAAGCCAAGCATGGGAAGGAGGGATGAAGAGGGATTGGGGTGGGAATTGGGTAAGGGCTAATTGGGTGATGTGTGCATGTATGTCTATACCATCTTGTATCTCATTAAGATGTATGACTACAGTGCACCAATAAATTTTTTTTTAAAAAGGTACCTGTGAGCCGGGCGTGGTGGCACACGCTTGTAATCCCCGCGCTTGGGAGGCTGAGACAGGAGGTTCGAAGCCAGCCTCAGCTACTTAGTGAGGCTCTGAGCAACTTAGTGAGACCCTGTTTCCAAATAAAATATAAAAATAGGTCTGGGAGTATAGCCCGGAGGTAGAAAGCCTCTGGGTTCCATCCCTAGTACCACCAAAAAATAAAAAAATAAAATTAAAATAAAATAAAAAGTTGCCTTTGACAAAATTCTTATAGAAATCATCTCTCAAATGTGTTTGTACCTCTCTGAATCTCTTTACCTAATTTGTAAAATGAAGATGAATACAAATTAGCAGAAAAGCAGGCTTGGGGTGTAGCACAATGGAAAAGCACATGATTAGCAATGTGAGGTCCCAGATTCTGTCCCCAGCACCACAAAAACAGGAGAAAGAAATGGTGACAATTACCATAATATTATTAATACACCTCATTACACATAGTTTTTTAAACAATATACAGCCTAATATGGTGGCGCATGCTTGTAATCCCAGTATTCGGGAGGATGAGACAGGAGGCCGCGGTTCGTGGACAGCCTCAGCTATTTAGTGAGGCCCTTGCAACTCAGTGAAACCCTGTTTCAAAATAAAGAATAAAAAATAGGGCTGGAGGTGTAGCTCAGAGCTAGAATGTCCCTGGTTTCCATCCCCAGACCTGCAAAAAAAAAAAAAAAGTATATATATATATATATATATATATATATATACACACACATACATATATATATACACATACATATATATATATGTATATATATATATATATATTCAAAACTAAACATTATTTTACCCTTTGAAAAGTCTAACTTAAGCCTCCTTGTTACAAAGAAGCTAATATTAAATCTATTTTTTCCAATGTGCTAGTTCTCATTCCATGTGTAAGTTTCTAACAAATCATGTAAAAATTCACATATCATCTATATCAGAGAAAACAAATTAGCTTTATCACCTAACAATGATAAAAATATCAGAATATATATATATATATATATATTACATGAAATATTTTTATGAAGATATAAGTTTAGATTTGTCTTTATTTAGCTATAATCACACTAACTCTTCCCTATTTTTTTTTTTTTGGTTTGTTTGTAGAACTGGGATGGGACCCAGAGGCTTTCTACCTCCGAGCTACACCCCCAGCCCTATTTTTTATTCTTTATTTTGGAAACAGGTTATCGCTGATTTGCAAAGGGCCTGACTAAGTAGCTGAGGATGTCCACAAACCTGTGATTCTCCTGTCTTAGCTTCTCAACTACTGAGGTTACAAGTGTGCTCCACCACGCTTGTAACCTCAGTAGTTGCTTACACTAACTCTTCGCTATTATTCAACCATACTTTTATGATTTAATCTCTTTGAAGTTTTTTTCTAGCCATCTGAACAGAAGGAGGGGTTCTTTCCTTTTTATGGAAATGATATTTTGTTTATTTTTATAATGGCATTTATCATCTAATGCCTGGTATTATAAATCTTATAAATCATGTGTGTGTGTCTTATTTCAAAAAAGAATATATCAAGCCAGGTAGGGTGTTGCACAGCTTTAATCCAGTACTTGGGAGGCTGAGACAGGAGATTCACAAGTTCAAGGCCAGCCACAGCAACTTAGCAAGACCTTGTTTCAAAATTTAAAAAATGAGTAAATAAAAAGGACTTGGGTCAATCATCAGTACTAGAAAGAAAATATATTTTAAAAATTCATATATCCATTTCTTATGCATCCTTATAGAGTCTACTAGTGTCTATATAGTTGGTCTGCTCAATGTATTTTGGGGGTACTAGAGGTCGAACCCAGAAGCATTCTATTTCTGAACTATACCCTCAGTCCTATTTTATTTTTATATTTAAACAGGGTTTTGCTAAGTTGCAGAAGGACCTCACTAAGTTGCTGAGGCTGTCCTCAAACCTGTGAACCCCTGTCGCAGCCTCCCAAGTATGTAGATTACAGATGTGGGACACCATGCTAACCTCCAAAATATGTTTTTCATTCAACAAATTGTCATTAATTTCTCATTTGAATAGTCAAAGACATAGTGCAAATACATCTTAAATAAACTGACTTCAAGATTAAAACAAAAAACTACAAACCTTTGCTTTATCCTAAATTTCAGAGTACTAATTTAAAAAACTTGTTACTAGCTTCAAGCAATTAGTCATTGGGATAATACTAATAAGAATCAAAATGAGATGCATATTACTTTATACTCACTAAGATGGCAACAATTAAAAAATCAGATATGAAGGAATCACACTGCACATACAGTGCTGGTGAGAATGTAAAAATTGTGCAATTACTTGGAAAAAAATCTGGAAATTACTCAAGCCATTAAACACAGAGTTACCATATGATCCTTCAATTCCAACTACGTGTTTATACTTATCTTATCTAAAATAAAAATATTTGAGCTGGGCTTGGTGGCCAACACCTGTAATCCCAGTACTTGGGAGACTGAGACAAGAGGCTCACAGGTTCCAGGCCAGCATGTGGTAATTTAGAGAGACCCCCCCCATACACACACAAATATACATTAAAATAAAAATAAAGAGCTCTGGGTAAGCCAGGGATGATAGCGCATGCATTTAATCCCAGTATTTGGAGGGCTGAGACAAGAGAATCACAGATTTGTGGGCAGCCTCAGCAATTTAGCAAGGCCCTCTGCAATTTAGTGAAACCCTGTTTCATTTTTTTTATAAATGGAACTGAGAGGGTAGCTCAGTGGTAGAATGCCACTGGGTTCAATCTCCAATACCACAAAAATAAAAAAGGGCTGGGGATAGAATTTCAGTGGTAGAAATTTCCTGGATTTAATCCCCAGTACCACACCACACAAACACACACACACACACACACACACACACACACACACACAATGGCTAAAAACCATATGGTCGACCCCCAAATTTTATATGAATGTTTATAGCAGAACTATTCGTAAGAGTCAAAAAAGTGGAAACTACTCAAATGGCCACCAACAGAGCAGATAAGCAAGCAGTGGTCTATCCATGCCATGGAATATTTTTCAGCCATAAAAATAAGTATTGATACATGATGGGACATAAGTGAACTTCATTATACTATGTGAAGGAAGGCAGTAGCAAAAGGCTACATATTACAAGATTTTGTTTATGTGTGAATATCCTGAAAAAGAGACTCTATAGAGACAGAAAATTGACTAGTGGTTGTCAGGGACTAGGGTGCAGTGAAAGGAGAAATAGGGTGCTAGATAAAGAGTACCGAGTTTCTTTGGGGGAATTGAAATGTTCTAAAACAATGTTAATGGCTGTACAACTGGGAATAGCCTAATAATCGCTGGGCTGTACACTAACATGGGTGACTTGTATGGTATGTGAAATATATCTCAATATAGATATAAAATGAACAAATTCTGCTTTATCCTAAACTGTAAGGACATTAGCTTGGAAGTCTATCATTATTCCTAAATGACTTTTTCTTACAGTAATGCAAATGAAAGAGTATAGTAAGCTAACACGTAGGTAACACTGAAACACGCATCTCTAGTCACTTTGCTGGATTATTCAATTTTATTTACCTGCTGTTTCTTGGATGTTATTCGCTTGCATTTTTATAAAAATCGCTTACACGCCGGGCGTGGTGGCGCACACTTGTAATCCCCGCGCTTGGGAGGCAGAGACAGGAGGATCGCGCAGGTTCGAAGCCAGCAGCACGCACTGGCTTAGGAGACCCTGTTTCCAAATAAATATGTAAAAATAGGTCTGGGAGTGTAGCCCGGAGGTAGAAGGGCTTCCAGGAACCCCAGTACCACCAAAAAAAAAAAAAAATCGCTTACATTTTTAAGTTCACTACATGGGTACTTATCATCTCAGAAACCAGTGTTACTAAAATTTCTATTGGTCATTAATAGGAAATGCCACTCTTTTATTATAGGAAAGAATCAGAAGCCAGAATCTTTGATGATGGCTGTGCAGGGTGTATTGCATATGTGCTGCACATCCAGGGGAAAACATTCATGTAGACTATGATGTGAATGGGACATCCTAGATCTAGGCAATGTGGTAACCTTGATCCAAGCTTCCTTGGTGTCAATTGCCATTTTCTGATTAGCATAAAGTTTGACTTTGCACTGATCCTCCTATCCACTCCCCAATACACTAATTGGCTTAAATACTTCTACTGATGAGTTTCTCACACTTTTTTCTCATTCTGTTCTTCCTGTTATGTTTTAGCTTTCTTAGCTCTCTTTTCTCTAAATTATTGCAGTAGCCTCTCAACTGATCTTTCTGCCTGTCATTTCTTATTTACCATATTCTCTGAATACTCAAAGACCTTTCTTCTAAAGGTCTAACCATGTCTTTCCTTGTACAAAATCGCTTAATGCTTCAACTTGTTTATAACATCCAAAATTATCTTGCTTCAACCTACTTTGCAAAGCTCATCTTCAACTAATTCTTCCCCATGTTCTGTACTATAACCACATCAATATATCCTCTGTTCCTCAAAAGCATCAGTGCATTTTGATGCTTCCATTACTTAGGTCAAATTCTCCCTCTTGTTTACAATGCCTTTTTCTTAATTCCTGCATGCTTAATTTCCCTTTCCTTATAGTGAAACCCAAATGCCACCATCTCTTAGATAGCTTCTTCCTTCTCCTGCCAAAGATCTTGATTCTGCAGTTCCGTATTATTTTATTTTTCTTGTTATAATATTAATCATATGGGTGGTATTATAAAATATCTCTGTGTCTGTCTTTTCCTTCACCACCCTTCACTCTTTTATTCATATTTTTATATAATAAGTGGTCAAAAGTATTCAGTAAATGGGAGGAAAAAGAAATGGGCTGCAAGAGATCAGGGAAAGATTAAACAAGAAGCAGAAGAAAAGAAAGTTATATAAAATATATAAAAAATAAATATTTAAGAAAATTCTGACAATCTACTGTAAGTTGAACCCTGTAGATAGGAACTAAGCAAAGCTGTCAGTTATATCTTGGGAAAATATGATTGATGATTGATGGATCATATTAAAATTTATTTTGTAGAAGTTACTTGATGGTTTCTATCTCAGCGTTCTGCAGAGAAACAGAAATGATCTATTATTTCTTATACTAACATGAGACTTATTATAAGGTGGTATTGGATCATGCAGTCATAAAGCCTGAGAATTGCCACAATTTGCTTTTTGCTAGCTGGAAATGTAGGAAAGCTAATAGTTTAGTTCAAAGGCTAGATACAGATAAACATAGAAATAATGTAGAATCAGATAACTGGGGATCTCTCAACTCAGCCATGTTGATATGTAAAGTTATTCACTGCAGTTTCTCAAATAGATAAAAAGGCTTAAAACAAAAAATATAATGCAGGGATATATATATATATATATATATATATTATTTGAAACTATTGATACATAAAAAAGAATATCTCTGAGGGCATTTCTAATCTGAATTGTGTTTCTTTTTCTTTCCTTTTAGTTGTGGAAATCCAAAATTAGGGCCATTCTATAGTAGTGCTTGCACATTTCCTGTTCAGTGTAATATGCAGAATTGTGATCACAAATGCTTCTGAAATCATCCATGTCTCAGCTACCATACAATTATAATTTATTCTAAGTCTAAGTGAGTCAGACAGCTTACAAAGGAAAAGTAATGACCAACTTACACTTTATTTATCAAAATTGTTGATCTTAAACTAATATTTATTAGATTACATGCAAAATTCTACCTCTGAGCTATACCCTCAGCCCTATTTATTGTATTGCATCTTCTGTCTATGTTATTTATTTAAAATTTCCTAGGAATGGAATCTGATGGACCCAGGTTCCTTTTTTATAATAGGCCACAAGTCATGAGTAGATTTGATAATCATAGATTCTCTTGGGTTGGCTTCAGTCTTTGTTCTCCAATCAGTTAGCCTACAGTTATACTGTGTTTAATACATGGTTGCTGCCTTTGCCAGAGCTTTAGGAAGGAGAGCTTCCATGAGAAGGTAATTTAAAGATAACAGTCATTGAAATTACAAAAACAATCCTTGCTTTTAGTAGGCATGTCTTCTATTTCCTTCCAAACTCCTATTTATACCTCCATATAACATAAAATATGGTTCCAATGCTCTCATTGTATTCACACTTACCAGAATATTAGTTCAAGTATGAATTGGCCCTTTCTATTCTTAATGCTTTTTGACATACATAAACTTAATAAAACCTTATTATTGAAGAGATATATAGACTATATAGTGAATATAAAAGCTCTTTATATTGGGTTGTTCTGCCATTTTTGATAAAGAATAATTAAAATGCTTTTGTGTTTAAATTTAACATGAATTATTATAGTAAAAAACTGAGTTAATAAAACAAATAATAGGAGACAGTATTTTACAAAGAAAGCATACTATTTTAAACTATACTATATTCTGCATAGCCACATAATAAATTCTGACATGAGGTTTTGTCAGTGAATTTGGGGGGGGGAATAGTTCACCTTTTGAAATGAAAATATCTCCTTAAATAAGAATTTATGGAACTGGGCATGGTGGCGCATGCTTGTAATCCCAGCATTTAGGAGGCTGAGACTGGAGAAGCGTGGTTCACAGACAGCCTCAGCTACTACTTAGTAAGGCCCTTTGCAACTCAGTGAGACCCTGTTTCAAAATAAAGAGTAAAAATTAGGGCTGACAGTGAGGCCGGGATCGGAGCCTGCCATGAGGCAAGGCTGGTGCTGGGGCTTCTGAGGCCAGGATCAGAACCTGCCGAGGGGTGAGGCCGGTGCCAGGGCCAGCGAGGCCGGAATCGGGGCCTGCCATGACGCATGGCCGGTGCTGGAGCCAACAAGGCCGGGATCAGAGTCTGCTGGATGGCCAGGCCAGTGCCGGGGCCATCAAGAGTGGGATCAGAACTTGCAATGTGGCATACACAGAGAAATATCACAGAAAATAAAAAAACAGATGTTTTTCCTAATATGCAAAAGCTAGGAAGAAATAGGTAATAGGAGGAGATCTAGTTGAAGAAAGGGCCCTATAGAGGAGCAATTAAGGTGACCAATCAGAGGGATGGGATGGGGGAGGATGGAAGCTCTTTAAAACTCATGAAGTACATAAACAAATGTATCAAAGTTAATCACCAATCAAGCATGGGATCAAAGGAGGGGGAGGGAGTGGGATGGGGATTGGATGAGGGCTAATTGGATGATGTGTGCTGGTATATCCTCACAAGTCTTGTATTCCATTGTGATGTATGACTACAATGCACCAATAAAAATATGTATATATATTTAAAAATAAAATAAAATAAAGAATAGGGCTGAGGTGTCACCCAGAGGCAGAACACCCCAGAGTTCCATCCCCAGTACCACAAAAAAAGAATTTATCTTATCAAAAATGAAAAATCAAATACAATTAAATGTGAAACCGCCACATATTGCAGATTTCCATGTGTTTGAACTTTTTACTCTGTGCAACCACACAGAAAATTTACTTGGGTTGAACTTTGGGGATGACAAAACAGAAGAAAAAAATTAATTTGTTGAATGATGAAATGCAAATGAGTAGTGTTTATACTTAATCTTTTCAATGTGTGTGCTGGAATATGTTTAGGCAAGTCTAATTAACTGGATGTTAGTTCGATAAAATATTGGGAAACTTTGCAATCAGGCCACTGAATATTCAGTTTAATTATGTTGGTGTGCACTTCTATTTGCTTCTAATGCCAAGGATCCATTGGTAAATGAATGCCCATTTTGTGGTCTGTTATGCAGAAAATGTTTAATCCAGTGTTTGATTTACTCGGTTAAATCTTTCTTATTGAATGTGCTTATTCATCCATGCCGAATTGGGTATGCTGTTTTCTGTTACTATGACATTACAATTAAACAGCTAAAAGAAGAACAGCAAGACTTTCTGTAAGGGTCTGTGAAATTCCCACAAAATTATTCATAGTATTTTGTTTTGTTTTGCTTTGCAAGGACTATGAAAAATGCAAATGGGTTCTAAATATTTTTGTATTGAACAAGCCAACAAATGTACTGGTACAAATATTCATTTTTCTACTTAAATAGCACTTAAAACATTTCTGATGTAGTGGAAATTATTGCTGTGGGGACATTATCTTTTAAAAAATAACAGTAAATATGAGCTCAAACAACTTGAATTTTATTAGCAGAAAATAGATAATGGCATAGTGTCTGCAAATATTTGAAATGGAAAAATCTGAGCCGACTTCATTGGAGCATAATGTAAAATTGCTTAAGGGGTTTGTATGAACACCAAATGACTTCATGTAATTTGAGGTTATTCTTCAGTAGACTGGACTTTCTCCAGTTCTAGCTATGTTTTATTGCCCATAATATCTGTGCTCCTGTTTTCATTACCATTACAACCACAGACTTTCCGAAAGAAACATGTTAGTTCAAAGCAAGCTCGGACACTAGTTCAGCATTAAAAAAAATCCTGCTTTTATAAGTCTGGAACTTTTAATAAAGTGTTAATAAACTACTTCTGCAATTAGTATTGGTTGTATTTCATAGATGTTAAGAGATACATATTCATCTGGGCGTGGTGGTGTACACTTGTAATCCCAGCATTCAGGCGGCTGAGACAGGAGGATTGGGGTTCCAGGCAAGACTCAGCTATTTAGTGAGTTCCTTTGCAACTCAGTGAGATCATATTTCAAAATAAAGAATAAAAAAGAGGGCTGGGGGTGTAGCTTGGGGGTAGAATGCTTCTGGGTTCCATCCGCAGTACCGCACAAAAAAAGAGATACGTAGTTTCATAGACTTAACTGTTTCCTAAGCAGCTTTCTTAAATTTTTTTTTTTTGGTGGTACTGGGGTTCCTGGAAGCCCTTCTACCTCCGGGCTACACTCCCAGACCTATTTTTACATTTTTATATTTGGAAACAGGGTCTCCTAAGCCAACGCGCGCGGCTGGCTTCGAACCTGCGCGATCCTCCTGTCTCTGCCTCCCAAGCGCGGGGATTACAAGCGTGCGCCACCACGCGCGGCGTAGCTTTCTTAAATTTAAAGAACTCAGAGTTCCAGTAATTTCTACAACACTTTATTTTTGTTTATACTATAAGACCAGTTTGGTTGTTTACAGTATGGTGACAATCATATTCTCAGTTCTCAGTAGTAGTTCCAGTATTTGTGTGTGTGTGTGTGTGTGTGTGTGTGTGTGTGTGTGTGTGTGTGTAAAATAGGTGAGTGCTGAGTCATTTTACTAACACTGACATCTGAGAAGTGTATGCAGTAATTATGATTCATCTGGCTCATTACTACTCTTAGAAAACATTTTGCTATGTATGACCTGTTGACGCTGGGGCAATATCATCAACTATGAAAATATGAGAGATAATCTGGTTCATACCAGTAGTCTAGTCTAGTATTTCCCAAAATACATTCTGTGACTTAAAAGTTGTTATGAAATTGTAAATACTTTATATGTATATTTGTTATATTTGAAGAGAATTCCAGTGAAGAAACTATTTAACATTATTTATATTGTATTTGATCATAGAACCCCTGTTACTGTCCTTCAGAATTGCTTTTCTCCAGAACACATTTTGAGAAAACATCTCTAAGAATAAACTGACCATGACATGGTATTAAAAAAAAGGTTACATGGGGCCATGTTATGGATCTCTAGAACTTTAGCATCAATAAATACTTATTAAGCTCAGATTCTCTTACAGGCACTCTTTGACATGCTTACGATATTTTAGTAAACAAATATATGTTTTCCTACTGCTACCTTTTATGATCATTGAATTAATACAACCTTTTCTTAAATAGGTTTATAAACTTAATTTTTAGGACATCTTGGTTCAGAAATTTTATTTTTTTAAAGAAAAGTTTGTCTATATTATGATGCTACATGTAAAAATAACCAATGACATGGAGTAATTATTTTTTAGTCATATGAATTTAAAACCCAAAGGTCAGAAAAAATTGAAGTGATACATACTGTTATATCCCTGCAAATTTCAATAAACCATGTTTGCCAGCCTATATATACAATCTAAATAAGAAAGTGCTAAATCTTTTTAGTATGTTGACAGATATTATTTAATATATTGACAGATATTACCAATTTGTCACACAAAGAAATGGTACTAATTTTCAGTCTCATTAACTGTGTATAAATATGCCTGCTTCCTCATAGGTTTATCACTATTGTATGTTATCAAGTATTTTCATTTTTACCAATATGGTCAGCAAAAATGGTATTGCCTACATGCTCATAATGACTATTAGTATTAAACTGATAACAGTGTTAATGACTGCTTACTACCAGCAAAATACAGTAGTGAGTGACTTATTTAATGTATTTACCTCTCATATCTACCTTGGAGATAAATAATAATATTGATGATATTTTACAGATGAGAAAACTGAGTAATGGAAAGGTTAAATAACTTCCTTAAAAGCTGGGCATGGCGGCACTTGCTTGTAATCCCAGCATTTGGGAGGCTGAGACCAGAGGATCACTGTTTGAGGACAGTCTCAGCTACTTAGTGAGGCCCTCTGCAATTCAGTGAGACCCTGTTTCAAAATAAACAATTCAAAAATAGGGCAGGGGTTGTAGCTCGGAGGCCAAATGTCTCTGGGTTCCACCCCCAGACCTTCAAAAAATATCTTGCTTAAGGCCATGCAATTGGTAAACAATAAAACTGGGACTCGAAGCTAGGGAGTTCACACAAGAATCTTAATACATAAACATTATCCTATAGTGCCTATCTAAGAAAAGGGTCTTCATTGAAGTATCATTTGTAGTAGAAAAAGATTATTAAAATTTTAACTAGCCACCAATAGATAAATACAAAATAAATCATGTTGTATTTATACAGTAAAAGCATAGGAAGCCATTAAAAAGGAGATCACCTTTTACTTACTAAGAGCACAAGCTATCCAAGATAAAATAAAGAAAAAAGAAAAAAGAAACAGAAGGAAAATGTTTATAGCATGCTACCATTTGTAGGACACATATATCATCTCTAGCAGGATTCACAAGACACTGGTAAATAGTGCTTATTTTTGAGGAGGAAAATCAGGGATCAGGAAAGATATGGAGATGTATTGGTCTTAGTAGTCTTCATATCACTGATAGTTCAGGTCCCTTCCTTTCCCCATGAGACCCTGCAGTGAGGACAGGAGGTGGAACCCCGGAAGCCAGAGCGGATATGCCATGAGACTCCCGATAACGTAGGGTATACTCCGGAGGTCGCAAGACTCCGGACCTTGTGAGAGGACTGGCATTCCTACGCTGCTAGCTCCACCCCAAGATAAATACCCTCACTTCCTCTTTGCCCTGTGACTCTGCTGACTGAGTGATTCTGCGGCTGGGTCATCAGTCCCTTTTTCCCATGGTGGGTGTCTGAAGGTGCAGGTTGATTAAAGATGCCTTTAATGACTTGGCTGGTGTTGTCCTTTCTTGCGAACCCCAACTCATTTCCAATATTACAATGACCTTTTGTGCTGATTGACTTTTTTACTAACCACATGTGCAAGACTCATTTAATTACAAACACAAAGCCAGACACTGAAACAAGTTTACTGGGCAACTAACTTATTTTATTCCCATTATAAGATAATAATAACTGTTGTAAGTCTTGTGCTCTTTCCTGAAGATTTAATGTATGTTATCATTCATTTATTTATTCACCAGATTTTTTTTTTGTGGTACCGGAGATGGAACCCAGGGGCATTGTACCTCTGAGCTACACCCCCAGCCCTATTTCTTTTATTCTTTATTTTGAAACAGGTTCTCACTAAGTTGTGAAGGCTGTCCATGAACCATGATCTGGTGTCTGCCTCCTGAATGCTGGGATTACAAGCATGTGCCATTCACCAGAAATTTTTGAGTGCCATTCTGTGCCAGACACTGGACATTGGAAATAAAATGATGAACAAAACAAGCACAGTCTGTTGAACTCAATGGCTAATAGGAGAAAAGAAATAATTACATAAGTAATTGGATATTCTACATCACAGCATGTTGAACACAGGAAGCGTATAGGATGATAGGTGGACTAAACTAGAATTAGGCCCCAACAAAGACTTGTCAGAACATATCATGTAAAGGATGAGCAGGATTTAGCAAGGAGATAAAGGTGGGGAGAAGGGAAAAGGTGCCCTTCAGGCACAAGTAAGTGCATGTATAAAGGCACTGAAGCAGGAAGTAGTGTAGGCTAGTAGAGGAGTTGAAGAAGAGCTAATATGGCTGAATCTTACAGAGTAAATGAGAAGAGATATGAGTGTAGATAATACAACAGGGAATTTTAGCCTATGATTTAGATTTTGGAGTGCATGCTAAGAGCAATGGGAAATCATGAAAAGATTAAGAATAGAGGAAGGCCTGGTCAGATTTGAATTCTAAGACATCAACTCTGCTTGCATTGTGGAGTGTGGACTGGAAAGAAGCAAACACGGAAGAGAGGTCCAGCTAGAACCTGTTGTAGTATTGGCAAGAGATGATGGGGCAGTCCAGATTGAAACAAGTGGATATATCTGTAGTATGTGTGCATATTTTATTTTTATAATTTTATTCATGCATTGTAATTATACATAGTAATGAGGTTCAAGGTGATATAAATATTCATGCTCACAGCTTTTGGTGTATTTTCCTCTGCAACCCAATATGCTACCATCTTCTCCCTCTGTGTACATGGTAGTGGAACCACAGTAATACCTTTATATGTTGCCAAAGGATTATCTGAATCATTCTTTTCTTCTAAATGTTTTTAAGTTATTTTGAGTTAAATTTGGCAGGAGTTTCTGAGGAAATGGTTTAAGGGTGAAAAAGTGATGCATCAATGTTAGTTCTTGAGGTTTTGACTTGAGGGAGTAGAAAGTGGTGACATTTCTAAGACAGAGAACACTGGATAAAGAGAAGGATTGGGAGTAGAGTTAGAATGGTCAGGAAGTCAGTTGCAGACAGGCACAGAAGCAATGTTGAGTAAGGGATTACAGATATGGTTCTGCAGCTCAATGGAAAGATGTAGAGATGGGGACTATGAAATTACTGATTAGTAGAATGATAATAATCAAATTCAGGCATGGTGGCACACAATTGTAATCCCAGCACTTGGGAGGCTAAGACAGGAGGATCATGGTTCACGGCCAGCCTTAGCTACGTAGTGAGGCCGTTTGCAACTCAGTGAGACCCTGTTTCAAAAGAAGAATAAAAAATAGGGATGGGTAGTGTACCTCAGAGGTAGAATGCCCCTGGGTTCCATTCCCAGTACTGCAAACAAAACAAAACAAAACAAAAACATAAAAACAAACAAAAAAAGATAATAGCCATCTCACAATTGAGTGAACTTTTCCTTTTTTGTACTAGTGATTGAACCCAGGGACATGTTACCTCTGAGCTACACTCACCGCTTTTATAATTTCGTATTTTGAAATAGGGTCTAAGTTGTTGAGGTCTCTTAATTTGCTGAGGCTGGCCTCAAACCTTCAGTCTTCCTGTCTCAGACTCCCAAGCACTGGGATTAAAGGCAGGCACCGCCACACCCTGCTTGATTAAACTTCTTTTCCTAAAAGTTCAGGAAATCATGGTTTTTCAACTCAGGAAACCATTAAGAACAAAATTAGTGCCACAGTGATTTAATAAGGTAGTAATTTCTTGCTTATGTACTTTCTAATTGTACTGTGGCTTATCCAAAGAAAGTATTTCAGCTTTAAAAATAGATTTGATATTATTAGAATAATAGACAATTATTTTACAGCAGTTCAGCTGCTTTATGACTTTTTTTTACTGACATTATCAACTCCTATATTCATCTTTATTTTGCATAAAACTTAAAAAGAGTTCATCTGATAGAAAAGTAGTTTTAACATTTTCCCATGAAGAGGCTTTAAACTTTCCTAATGTATTAATTTTTTGAATGTCCAGAGAAAGAGAGTGAGAATGAGTCATATGACAATTTAGGAGGAAGGATAGCTAAATGCAGGTTGGTGGTATTATTTTTGATAATTGTGCTTTATATCATCACAGAGAGTAATTACTAATTTTTTTGTTTTATCCCACTACATATACCCTTTATGAAAACAGGAGCTTTTGTCTATTGTATTCATGGCTATAATTCCAACACCTAAACTAGTGCCTTGCACATAGTAAGTGTTTAATGCATATTTGAATAATAAGTTAATGATTTATATCTTAATAGCGATTGTTAGAGAAATTTCCAAAAATGTTGAAATTTACCCATATTGAAAAAGATGTATATATATATATATATATACACACACATTTATATACATGCATCTCAAAAGTAAGATAGAAATATTTTTATTTATCATATTTTAATCTTCCATCTGTGGCTTCTCATTCTTACAGATTTTGAGTTTTCTGTGTTTACCAGGGAAAGGTATTAAATTCCCTTTCCAGTTATCTCAAGAGTCTCACACACATGATCTCTTTTATTTCTGATAATATACAAAACTTTCATTTTATATCAAGGCAAATGACACAATAATTTACTGAACAATACATTATACTTCTCTGGGAAATTTGTTTTACGTGCAATATTCATCAAAGGGCTATAACAAAGGATAACTGTTTAATACAATAGGATTATCCATAAAAAGAACGAATACAACTTTTATATTGCTAATGATGAAGGCAAATTGAGACAAAGGCTCAAAGTAACAGCAAAATGGATTTTTAAAAAGCTGGGTGTGTTGGGGTGGCACGCCCAGTATTTGTATGAAAAACCACGCCTCAGGGTCTAAATGAAAGTACTGACAGGCTGGGGAAAACAGTTTTACAGGTTGAAATGAAAATCTCCTTTGTTCACAGACAGCAAGCTCCTTTCAATTTCACTTCTCCATCCTGGTCTCTCGATAATTCTTGCTTCATCATTCAAGGGTAACTAAGTGTTGTCACATTTATCCTAGTTAGCGGAATAAACAACAACAACAAAACCCTACATTTCTAGCTCTAACCTTTAGGCTAAATGAGCTACTGCGCTCAGCCGGGGAAACGAATCTGCTTTTGACCTTCACGTAAACATTTCAGATTAGAAAGGTGGTAGTGGCCAGTCGGCACCAGCCACCAAAAAACTACATTACCCAGAACGCACTGTTCTTCTTCCGCCTTCTACCTAGGGAATGCCTAACTTGATCTCATTTCCACAAGCAATAGTCACATGACACGTTTCCTGTCAAGATGGCGGATAATCTCCCTTCGGAGTTTGATGTGATCGTTATAGGGACGGGTATGTGTGGCCCCGATACTCCCCCGGCAGAGTGTAGGAAGTCTGTCTTGTTCCAACCTTCTCTGTCAGTGACTAGGGTTGGCGAGAAATGCCCGGGGGTCGAGGCCGAGAGGGAGGACGGAAAGGAAGTGAGGTAGTCTGGTGTCAGCGCGGGACTTGGCAGCTCCAGGGAGGGGCTTGGACCCGCGGTGTTTAGCGCCATTTGAGTAGGGGTCGATCTGGTCGACGCCGATTGCTGAGGTTGGTTGCTGCGGTGGTTCCTGTTAATTTCCTTAGAGGGAGGTGGGTTGCAGTTTCATGAGAATGGAGGGTTGTGATTATATCAAAGGAGACGCCTTTGGCATGACATGGTTCCCCCCCTTGTTTTCAAGGTGATTACCCCATCATTTTGCCTCGCCATTTCATAGGACTTTGTCATAGCTCTGTATGATCCTATGGTACAGTGCATTTCAGATACAACTGAATGCGCAGGTTTAGCAGGAAAGATGTTCAGTTGTTGCCCTTGTTAGAGAGGGAAAGGAAATGGATTCTTTTTTTGTTGTGTCGAGAAGCCTATGGAATTGTATTTTGAGGTAGCCATTCTTGCTTTAGGACGCCGAAAGAAAGCATTTTATTCGCCACCATTCATCTGACCACGCACAACTAAATGTGCTGAGAACAAGTGGTTCAAGTGCTTTCCATCGTTTGTTCTCCAATTTTTGGGTGGAGACAGACCCTTTCCCCACAATTTCTAGTTGACAAATGAAACGTACTACACATAACAGAAGACATTTGGCACAGTTAGCGTTTTGTTCCTTGGCAGTGCAAAGGATGGATTGTACATGGAGTGAAATCGGCTCTTGGGTGTGGTTTCCTCCTGTCTGTATAACGTGGTAGGCTGGAGAAGCTGTGGTGGATAATACAACGGTACCCCGTCCATTGTATTAATGAATTCAGTTTGCTGTTTTTCCAAACAGTAGGAGCAGCCATGTTTCCAGCGTCGGATTAAAAATAAGTCACCTGTTTTCAGTTGCTTATTACCTAATCAGTGTGCTAAGCACTTAACAAGCAAGATGTAATCCTCACAAAAACCTTAAAGAATAGGTAGTCTCTTCATTTTACAGAATAGAAAGAAAAGGAGCTTGAAATCTAACTTGCCCAAGTTCACCCTGCTAGTAAATTTGGACAGGCCTATTCCAGTCCAAAAAGAATATCAGGTGTTCTCTATCTCAGAGTTGACCTACACTGGCAGAAATAATTGTAAAACATGGTTCTAGATCTTGTTTATCCGTTAATTAAGCTGTGTTAATTGAAAAAGCCAGCCACTTAATCTCTCAGAGCCTCAGTTTCCTCCTCTTGAAAATAGAGAGGGTATTTTACATAGCCTTTAAGGTGTTGCCTAACCAAAATTCTCTTATTCTAGTGGTGTCTGGGTAATTGTTTTTAGAACAGCAAAGTCATCTTTATTTTTGGTCTGAAAACAGCATGGCTGCAGATAACCTGGCTATAGCTGTTACAAACAGATGTTGGATGAGAGCTTGAACCAGCCATTAGACTGTTCACATTTTCTTTCCTGTCTACTCTAAAATGGAAAGCCACATCCATTTTACAGTAGCTTTTTTCCAACCATACTTGAGTTCTGTATTCTCTTTCTTGTTACCATAGGACATGGGTTTATTTTTTTAATTTTTATTTAATTATTTTCTTTTGTGGTACTGGGGATGGAACCCAGGGGCATTCTGCCTCCAAGCCACATTCCCAGCCCAATTTTTTATTCTTTATTTTGAAACAGGGTGTCACTGAGTTGCAAAGGGCCTCACTAAATAGCTGAGGCTGTCTGTGAACTGCGATCTTTCTCTCTCAGCCGCTCAAATGCTGAGATTACAAGGCTGCGCCACCATGTTCGGCTTTATTTTTATTTTTTGGTGGCACTGGGGATTGAACCCAGGGGCATTTTACCTCCAAGCTACACCCTGCCAGCCCTATTTCATTTTTATTTTTTTATACAAGATCTCATTAGGTTGATGAGAGTAAAATAAGACTGTCCTGGAACCTTTGAACCTCTTGTCTCAGTCTCCTAAGTACTTGGATTACAGGCCTGCGCCACCACACCTAGCTGGGTGTGATTTTTTAAAATTGAATCAAGGGAGATTTTTCTTACTGGGTTCAAATGTTAGTTGATGAGAGGTTTTTTTTTTTTTTTTTTTTTTTTTTTTTTTTTTTTTTGTACTGAGGAATGAACCCAGGAGTGTTACCTCCAGACCCTTTTTAATTGTTTTTAATTTTGAAACAGGTTCTCAAGTTGCTGAGACTGGCCTTGAATGATCTTCATATATCAGCCTCCCAAGTGCTGGGATTAAAGGCATGGGCCATCAGTGCTGACTGGAATATTCTTATAATACACATTTTGCCTCGTGGTACGGTTTAAAATATGATGTAGATTCCTCCTGTTGGAAGTAGGAAGATCTTATGAGAAATTCATCTTAAAGGTTAAGTTGCTTAACCCAGAATGCTTAGTGATGACGCATTCTGGGCTTTATCAAGCACATAACTTAAATTTTATGATATGCAGCTTTGTTTTAGGTCCATCAAATGTATAAATATTGGATAAAAGAATAATTTCTCTAAAAATATTTTTAACAATTCCCACTGTTGCTTTTGAGACTATTTTAATGTTTTTGAACTACTTTATAAAACAGTTTGCTAAAAGTATCCTTTAACACGTGTTTGCTTATTAAATGGATTATTTTGAATAACTTACAGGAAAAGTGTTTCATTACTTGAGTTTTTTAACAAAAGGGGAATTAACCATCATGGACTAGAAATATGAAGAAACAGGCTATGAGATGTAATTTTTCATTTAGAAGAGTTCTAGTTAAAATGTTATTAAGAGACAATTACTTCAGTAGAGTCATCTGAGATATTTTGAAATCCCTTCACCCTTGACTAATTTATATTCTTATTTTCTGTAAGACAGGATAAAAGCTTTTCTGTAAAGACATGTTTTCATGTGATTATGGTAAAATTAAATGTATGCACTTTCTTAGTTAAGCCCATTTCTTTTTAAATCAGAAAATATAGAAAATAGCTCTTGTATAACCAAAGGAAGAGGAAATAAGATAAAGTACTTGAACTGGGGGAAAAAGTGAAGAAAATGGAACAAAAATAGTGCCAGTAACAGAATAGCTACTAGAGGAGACTTATCTGGCAGCCTGTATAATAATTTACAGAGCCAAGAATTCAACAAAAGAGCAGGCAAGATGTAAGTTGCAAGAGCGCTGTGATGATATTGATATACTTAGTGTGTAGGAGAATCCTTCAGGTCTTAGAACATATTTAGTTTTATTTTAGGAATAGCTCTAGTGTGCTCAGAGCATATTAGAACTATTTCATTTATAAGTAATGTTACCGACATCTGTAAAAATGATGTTTGGTAATGCTCTTTGATTTCCAAGTACAGTTGCTATGTGTATCTATATAGAAGAGACAAACACTTGAAATGCAAACCTACATCAAGCAGAACGGTGCCCTGTCACCATTTAGTGCAGGGACACTCATTTTTCATTTTTCAGGCTATTCAACTCATATTTGTTGAGGACCTAGTTAGTTCCCTGCCCTTGTGAATTTTATTGCTTTTGCTCAGAAATGTTTTGAGTTTCCTGACAGTCATATTCCCAAAGCTTTTTTTTTTTTTTTTTTTGTACTGAGGATTGAACCCAAGGGTGTTCTACCACTGGGCTACATGCCTAGACCTTTTTTATTTTGAGATAGGGTTTTGTTAAGTTGCCCAGGCTATCCTTGATCCTGCAAGCTTCTTAGGCTCCCAAATATTGAGATTACAGGTATGTACACTACCTTTTTCAGCCCCAAAGCTATACCTAAGACAACATGGCTTTTTTTGTTTTAGCCTTCTTTCTTTCTGAAGACCATGCAAGATTTTAATCTGCATTCATTTCCTTTTTCTTTTTCTTTCTTTTTTTTTTTTTTCGGTACTGGGGATAGAACCCAGGGCCTTTTACCAATGAGTCATACCCCCAGCCCTGTTTTATTTTCTATTATGAAATGGGGTCTCACTAAGTTGCTAGGGCTTCACTAAGTTGCTGACACCGGTGGTGACCCTATAATCTTCCTGTCTCATCTTTCTGTGCATTGGCGTTACAAGTGTGCACCACTATGCCTGGCCATTCCTTTTTTTTTTTTTTTAATCACAACACATTATCTTTTGGAGTTCTCCTAAGATGGGCTGTACAGTAAGTCAGCTTGGGTTTTTTTTTTTTCTTCCTTGCAGAAAGTAAACACACAGATTCTTTAAAAGAGCTTTATTAGTTGGGCATGCATACTTGTAATCTCAGCATTTGGGAGGCTATGACAGGAGATTTGCTGTTCATGGACAGCCTCGGCTACTTAGTGAGTCTTTTTGCAACTCAGTGAAACCCTGTTTCAAAATAAATAGGGCCGGGGGTTTAGCTTGGTTGTAGAATGCCCCTGGGTTTCGTCCCCAGTACTGCAATAAATAAATAAATAAATAAATAAATAAATAAATAAATAAAATAAAAAGAGCTTTCTTGCTAAAGATTAAGGAAAAAGAGAAGGTATACCAAAAGTAACAGGCATGAGGGAAATTCCCAGGGGTGTTTTGTCCCTACATCCTGCTTTCCTGAAATGAACTTGTTCAGCATAACGCAGTGAGAGACGTGACAGCATGCTGTGTGGTGATCACCTGAACTTGCTACTGTATGACTTTGGACAAATTGCAGAATCTCTTGGGACATCAGTTTGCTCATTAGTAAAGTGAGAGATTTGAAATAAGTGATCTCTCTCCTCGGGTTTGGTGGCGCGCGCTTGTAATCCCCGCGCTTGGGAGGCTGAGACAGGAGGATCCGTGCAGCTTCAAAGCCAGCCTCGGCTGGCTTAAGAGACCCTGTTTCCAAATAAAATATAAAATAGGCCTGGGAGTGTAGCCCGGACGTAGAAGGCCCCTGGATTCCATCCCCAGTACCACACACACAAAAAAGCGATCTCTAAGCTAAGGCTTTGTCTACCAGGTCTAAAGTTAGCATTGTGTGCCTAATTATAACCTTGTGTCCTTGAGAAAAAGGTTTAATTTTGTTCTGTGTAGTCCTTTTCAGAAGTCAACTCAGGCGGAGAGCATGGTGGCGCACACTTGTAATCCCAGCATTGGAGAGGCTGAGACCGGAGGATCGCGGTTCGCGGACAGCCTCAGCTACTTAGTGAGGCCCTCTGCAACTCAGTGAGACCCTGTTTCAAAATAAAGAATAAAAAACAGGGATGGAGCTGGAGGTATCACTCAGAGGTAGAATGCCCCTGGGTTTCATCCCCAGACCACCCCCCCACACACACACACACAAAAGAAGTCAACTCAGTTTTTAAATATACTTTTTAAAATTTTCCATCGAAATGGCTGATTAGAAAACATTTTCTTGAAAATGATAAGCTGGTTTTCTCAGGAAAGGTCATATAGTTAGTGTAGCCCCAAATCTTTTTTCTTTTTTGGTGCTAGGGAGCTAATCTAGGAACATTTTACTTCCAAGCTATTCTCCCAACCATTTTTATTTTTATTTTATTTTTTTATTTTGAAACAGGCTCTTGCCAAGTTGCTGAGTGTCTCACTAAATTGCTGAGGTTAGCCTCAAACCTGTGATCCTCTTGTCTTAGCCTCCCAACTATTGTGATTACAGGCTTGCACCATCACACCAGGCCAGTTCGTTTCTTCCTTCCTTCCTTCCTTCCTTGCCTGCCTGCCTGCCTGCCTGCCTGCCTGCTTTCTTTCTTTCTTTCTTTCTTTCTTTCTTTCTTTCTTTTGCAGTACTGGGGATGGAACCCAGGGGTATTCTACTTTGAGGTATATATCCACCCATATTTTTTATTTTTGATTTTAAAACAGGGTTTCACTGAGTTGCAAAAGGCCTCACTAAGCAGCTGAGGCTGTCCTCAAGCTGTGATCCTCCTGTCTCAGCCTCCTGCATGATAGGATTAGAAGCATGCGCTACCATGCCCAGTTACCAGACCAGTTCTTTATGTTTTTGAATGGAAATGTTAAGGTAGTTAACCTGGAGTGGCAGCCCATTCATTGTCTAAATTGCTTATAATAGTAGTGTAGCTTCTGTAAATCACAGGTGATAGCAATGCTGTAGGGAGATGTCTTCAAAACTAATATTTGCTAAATATTTATTTATGACAGACTCAACATAAGTGATCACCTCTCAGGACGACTATATGTGATTTTACATCACAGAATGTATATACCTCCAAACATCCATAAACCTGTTGTCTAAAGCAAGCAGGGTTTTTGTTTTATAATTGCAAGATGCTACTTGTTTGTGGGTAATGAGATGAGTTCCAGCATTAAAATAATATACCAGCATTAATAATAATAATAATAATAATAATAAATAATTAATAATAATAATAATTCCAGCATTAAAATAATACTAGCGGTAAAAACGAATGTTTTATTTACATACATACATATTTTGGGGGTGGGTGGGGCAGAATTTTAGTGTAGAGAATATTGGTTAATTGAAGCAAAGTGAAAATGATATTTCAGAAGCCCTTTAGTTTTATAAATGGCCTGCTTTATATTTTATTTACTTTGACATGCATGATCTCATTTGAGCTACAAATAAGATACATTTGAGATTCTTTAGGAAATATTTGATAGGAAATAGATACAAATGAGATTTTATAGGAAACAGTTCCTATAAAATGCTTATGAGTGCTTCAAACTGTGGTTGATTTTTATGGCCATAACGCCATACTGAGGTGCTTCTATTACCATAACTATTGCCAGAATGCTTTCCAGAAAAGGCTCATGATTTCCATGGAGAACAATGGAAAGATTCAAGAGCCCGCTTCATCTTCTCCTCTTCCCATTACCTTCTCGGTGGGAAAATACCTTTGTGTATCTATTACCACTGTTTTCATCAGATTTCTTACCTAGTAGTTTACAGATTCTTTTCTTCTTTTCTATTTTTTTCAGCTTATTTATCATTTGTTTTGAACAGATTTAGTATTCAATTTAGCATAGTCTGAAATCACTTCCTCTTCAGTAGAATAAATGCCAAAGGAACAAAAGAGAGTCTACAGATTTTGCTGTTCTGAAAAATGCTTTGTACTTCTTCAGACGTATATTGGTAGAGAAGTCTTTTCTGCACTCAATACCAAGAAAAGTATGGGGGGTTAGCCAGTTCTGGAGAAGGCTCTCTCAGAGTCGCTTACCCTTCCTGGTAAATCATAAATTCGAGTCAGTCCCGTAGAGAGAACCACATCTGTTACCTGAGTTCCCTCAGCAGCATCATTTTCATCTCCCCTGCTTCTTGTCATTTTCTCATTTTCTCTAGTGTTCTCATGATGTTTTGGATAATTCAGGCTACAGCAATTAAAATCAAATGCGTCTGTTCACCCTCACATTCTCATGTTTAACATAAAATCCCAATGCACAGAAACAATTATAATTCCATATAATTGACCTGTTGTTACACATGCTAAATCATCCCCTATTCTGTTTTAGTGTTAAGTCTTTGATCTGAAAAATGTGGCTGTGCTTATTATATATAAGTAGATCTAAATGTAAAATCGAATAAAAAATAACTCTCAGTGCCTAGTTTATAATCTGTAGAGATATTGGAAACATTTTGGGGACATTCAGTTGTGGCCAGCAGCTACGGATACTTCCTGAGATGTTGATTTATGATTTTTTGGATTTACAAATATAATTTAATTAAAGGGCACTGTAAAAAGAATGTATTGTAGATATTGATTTGTCAGCATTATGAATATGAGAGCTAGCATGCTATCATATTGATGCGCTTAAAAACAGTTTGCATGAAGAGGCCAGTGGCAGCTTGGCCATTGTAATGCCTGATGTAAATGTTTCATCTTTTATTGGATTTTACCAAGAACGGAGGTCGGTAACATAGAAAAGTACTAACACCTACCTTTTTTCTTAGCAGTTTTTTCATATACTTTGTATTCTTTCATTTGATTCTTACAATGGCCCTGTGGTGGTAAATATCATGTCACCTCCTTACAAATGTGGAGCATGAGTCTTAGCTAAGTTCAACCTGGGTCAAACAGTTAAGACTGAAGTTGCTCTGCTGAGGCTTAGATACTAGACTGAGCTTGTTTTATTGCTCCGAGCGAAAAATACCTTAAAACTATCAAGGTTAAATTCTTTTGCCCTGGGTTTGCGGTTGGCACTTTTCAATCCCAATGACAATAGCCTCATGCCACCTCTTTATAATTGACCGCATCATGGCATCTGTATCAGCTTGTAAACCTTTTGACCAAGGTGATCAGAATGACATGGTTATGTTTACCCCTTAAAATTGAAAAAAAAAAAAGAATCACAGCCACTAAATCAATGGCAAGACGTGATCAGAGACATACAATCGCATTTTAAGATATAATTTGATTCAGTCAGTAAAAATTCTTAATTGATTCTAAGATACGTGATTTTCCACTTAAATAATATCTGCAGGTGCTAGTGTTTGCCACATAAGTTTCCTTTAGTGTTCTCTACTTGCACAGTCAGTTTTCAGGTTTATGTATGGGACTCAGTGTCCAACTTCTAAAGCTTACTTTTTTTCTTTACTGTGCCTGGGATCAAACCCAGACTTTGCTCATGCTAGGCAAGGACTCTACTACTCAACTGAATCCTTCAGCCCTGAAGCTTTTCTTTTTTGATTCTTTTGGTTCCTACAGACTTCAACAGTTGTTAGCATTTACAGTGGATGTATCATGTGTCTTAATTGACAAGACAGATATGGTAATATTTGTTTACAGGCCCTCTCATTAAGAAAAAAGAGTAATAACTAACACTTTTATGCATCAATGTCCAGACCTTTTCTTTTTTTTTGTATGTGTGCATAGATGTATATGTACTTTTATTTACAAAATGTATCGTTATGTTGGCGGTTTTATTTATTTATTTTATTTTTTATTTATTTATTTATTTTGGTGGTACTGGGGTTCCTGGAAGCCCTTCTACCTCCGGGCTACACTCCCAGACCTATTTTTGCATTTTTATTTGAAAACAGGGTCTCCTAAGCCAGCGCGCGGGGCTAGCTTCGAACATGCGTGATCCTCCTGTCTCTGTCTCCCAAGCGCGGGGATTACAAGCGTGCGCCACCACACCCGGCATGTTGGCTGTTTTAAAACCTGCTTTTTTTCTTCTTAATTTGTCATGAATATTATTCCACGTCAACCAGATATTATTCACCATTGCTTGTTTCAAAGCCTTTTCATTTGGAGATAATGGTAAACTCACATGTAATTTTAAGAAATAATATAGGAAGACACTGTAGAGTGTTTTTTTTTCAAGTGGTAAGATCTTGCATACTTTTAGCACAATCAGGAAATTTTTATCTAATGATATTCTTCATATTTCACTAGTTTTAATATACATGTTTGTGTGCGGTATGTGTGTATGTGTGTGTGTTTGTAGTTCTTTGCATTCTTGTAGTTTTGTGTGAATACCACCACAGTCAAGATACAGTCACCGTCAGGACCTCTAATGGTGCCTTTTTATATTTATATACCTCTTCCTTTCCCTGTCCCTAAGCCCTAGAAAATTCTAACCTGTACTTCATCTCTAGAATTAAATTATTTCAAAATTTATATTAAATATTGTTTAAAATACCTACTTAACAAATAGCCTTTTATGTGGATATCCTTTCATTTAGGCAGTCAGACTTTTCATTGTTTCTTTTTTTATATAGACTCGTGATGAGCATGTTGTACTTTGGGGGGCACATTTATTTCCTTAGGGTAAATATCTGTAACTATGATTTTTGGATTGAATTCTTAGAATACGTTCACTAATGCTTCTGATTTATATCGATAAACTGTTTTAAGGAAAGTTCCTCAATCTATAATCTCACCAGCTGAGTATGAATATGCTTATTTTCCTATATTCCTTCAACATTGGCTATAAATGTCTTAATTTTTAATTAGTCAACTTGATAGACAAATAATGTTTTCTCACTTGAATTCACATTCTGTTATGATAAGTGAAGCTCAATATTCATTATGAATTTTGGTCATCTATGTTTTCTTTAAAAATGTACTTTATCCTATTTTCCATTGTCATGATTTTTTCATATCAGTGTATAATAATTTTTATACACTAAAGACCTCAATTCTTTGTCATATGTAGTTTATTTTTTAAAGTTAAGCTTTTTTTTTAAAGCCAGGTGTGATAGTACATGCCTGTAAGCCTAGTAACTTGAGAGGCTGAGACAGAAGGATTGTAGGTTCGAGACCAGTCTCAGCAATTTAGCAAGACTCTAAGCAACTTAGCATGACTCTGTTTCAAAACAAAAAATTAAAAGGTCTGGGGTGTGTACCTCAGAGATAGAACCCTCCTGGGTTCAATCTCCAGTACAAAAAGAAAAATTAAGTTTTTTGGTAGACACGTAATATTTATACATATTTGTGAGTTACAGTGTGATGTTTTTATTCATATATACATTGTGTAATGATCACCTTAGGGCAGTTAGTATATCTATCACCTTAAAATTTATCATTTCTTTATGGTGAGCTATTCAAAATCCTCTCTTCTGGCTATCATGAGATATATGAATTATTATTATTAATTATATTCTATTGTGCCATAGATCATCACAACTCATTTCCCCTAGCTGGTTTTTTTTTCCCCTGAAAGCCATTCTAAATAGGGTTAAGTGGTATCTTATTGTGGTTTTAATTTACATTTACCTAATGGTTATTGGTGCAGAGCATTTTTCCTATATCTGTTGGCCATTTAAACATGTTCTTTGAGAAATGTCTCTATAGATCTTTAGCCTATTTTTATATTGGATTACTTTATTTTTATTTCTTTTTTGCTATTGAGTTGGATGTTAACCTCTTGTCATATATATATATATATATATATATATATATATATATAGTTTTCAGATATTTTCTCTAATTTCCATAGGTTGTCTTTGCTCAGGTAAATGTCTCCTTTGCTGTACAAACCTTTTTTATTTTATTTAATCACATCTGTCCATTTTTACTTTTGTTATCTGTGTAGTAGGGGTCATATCCAAAAAATCTTTTCCTGGAACATTGTCTAAAGTGTTGATCCTATGTCTTCTTTTAGCTATTTTATAGATTCAACTTTTAAATTTAAGCCCTTAAGCCATTTTGAGTTTAGTTTTTATAAGTAGTGAGAGAGTTCTGCATGTGTGAATATCCAATTTTCCTAGCACCATTTATTGAACAGATTGTCTTTTTTCCATTGTGTTTTCTGGATTCTTTTGTCAAAAAAATCATTCGGTTGTATATGTGTGGGGTATTTTGGGGCTTTTTATTGCTGTTGCATTGGTCTTTGCATCTTTTTTTAAAAATGGTGCATTGTAAGCATACATCTTGAAGTTCAGGGTGATTGAGGCATACATGCACACAATACTCACTGAGCCCTCCCCCGTCTTACCCCATTCTCTTCCCCACCCCTCCTTCCTCTCCTCAGCACAGTGATGGACTTTGATAAGTTTGTTTATGTACATCATGGTAATTGAGGTGCTTCCTTCTCCCCTCCCATCACCCCCAGTAAGATCCCCTTCTTCACTCATCTAAGGTTTCTCTTGCTTTGTTTGGAGTTCCTCCTGTGTCCAAATTTCTCCCCAGCTTCCACATATGAGTGAGAACATCTGACCTTTCACTTTTATGACTGACTAATTTCACTTAGCATAATGTTCTCCAGTTCCCTACAAATGGCTTTAGTTTGTTCTTTATGGCTGAGTAAAATTTCATTGTGTACCTATCCCATAGTTTTGTAATTCATTTATCTGTTGATAGCCATCTCAGCTGGTTCCATAGTTTGGCAGTAGAGAGTTGTGCAGCTATAAAAATAGACATGCATGCACTGATCTGTTTGGTTTCCATTCTTTTGGGTAGATACCCAGAAGTGGTAGAGCTGGGTCATATGGTAAGTTTGTTCCCATTCTTCTGAGGATCCTCCACACTGTTTTCCAAAGTGATTACACTTATCTGCAATCCCACTAACAGTGTGTCAGAGTTCCTACTTCTTTGCATCCTCTCCAACATTTGTTTATCCATTACCCTTCTGTTTTAGTCAGTGCAGCTTTGTTGTTACTTTAAAATCAGGTATTGTGATGTCTCCAGTTGTATTGTTTTTGCTCAAGATAGATACATTTGTCTATTGGGGGATTTTCTGGTTCCATTATTAATTTTAGGATTTTTTTCCCTGGTTCTGTAAAGAATGACATTTTTCTTTTTTTTTTTGTGGTACTGGGGTTCCTGGAAGCCCTTCTTCCTCCGGGCTACACTCCCAGACCTATTTTTTATATTTTTAAAATTTGGAAATAGGGTCTCTTAAGCCAGCACAGCTGCCTTCGAACCTGCGCGATCCTCCTGTCTCCGCCTCCCATGCGCGGGGATTGCAAGCGTGCGCCACCACGCCTGGCGACATTGGTATTTTGAAAGAAAGTGTATTGAGTCTATAGATCATTCTCAGTAGTGTGGACGTTCTACCATTTAATTCTTCCAGTCTATGAATAATATTTATTTGTATTTTCTTTTTTCAGTATTTTATAGCTTTAATTGTAGAGCTCTTTCATTTCTTTGGTGAAATTTATTCCTAGGGGTTTCTGTGGTTATTGTAAATGAGATTATTTTCCTAATTTCTTTTTCAGATAGTTCACTTCTAGAATATAGAAACATTTCTCATGTCTGTGTATTGATTTGTATCATTTAGCTTTCCTGAATTTCTTTCTTTCTTTCTTTCTTTCTTTCTTTCTTTCTTTCTTTCTTTCTTTCTTTCTTTCTTTCTTTCTTTCTTTCTTTCTTTGTGATACTGGGGTTCCTGGAAGCCCTTCTACCTCCAAGCTACACTCCCAGACCTATTTTATACTTTTTTTCTTTTTTTGAAAACAGGGTCCCTTAAGCCAGCGCGGCTGGCTTCGAACCTGCGCGATCCTCCTGTCTCCACCTCCCAAGCGTGTGGATTACAAGCGTGCGCCACCACGCCTGGCACATTTGCTGAATTTCTTTATTATTTTCAACAGGCTTTTGGTGGAATTTTAAAGGTTTTCTATACACAAGAACATGTGTTCTTCATACAAGCACAATTTGATGACTTCTTTTCCATTTTGGATGTCCTTTATTTTTTATTTTCTTGTCCCAATGCTTTTGCTAGGATTTCCAATACTATGGCGAATAAAAGAGATAAAAGTGAACATACATGTCTTTTTTCAGATTATTAGAGGAAAAGCTTTCGATTTTTTTCTCCATTCAGGTATGTTAGCTATGGTTTGTTCATGTATGAACTTTCAGCGTAGATTGTTTTAAAGTGCAACATATCAAGAGTCAAGTAGAAAGAATAGAGTGGGTCGTCAGATCTTTTGGGAGATGGTACTTTTTCTTCTTTAAATCTATAGAAATCACAAAAAGGTACCATTTGAATACAAACAACATTATAGCATCTAGTCTGAAAAACAGCAAACTAAGAGTAAAACGGAACCAGAGTGGAAGTATTTGCAACTCATACCAAAGGACTAATTATACATAAAGAGTTCTTTCAGATTTCTGTGAGAAACATCAAAATCTCTACAGATAAATGGGAAGAGCATATAGGCAAACGAAAATCAAAATGTTCAGCTAAGTGTTGGGAAACATTTTTTGTTATTAATAGGCAAACGCAAAATAACTTAATAATTAAAACATTAAGCAAAAGTACTAATTGCTGATGAAGTTGTGTTCAGTTGCTGTACTGATGTTATATATTGGGACGCTGGCAAAGTAATATGACAGTTGATACTAAGTGTTGTAAATATGTTTGTTGCTTTACACTCAGTAACCCCAGATATAAGAGTTTATTCTAAGAAAATCACTCAATAGAGATAAAAAGCGAAAAAAAATGATGGTATCCATTTTGAAACTAGAGCATATTTTTATATATGTTAAATAAACCATATATTTTGAAGGAGGCTAGCTGGCTGGCTGGCTGGCTAGTAGAATCCACAAAATTAGAGTCTAACCAAGGATCTGGTCCAAGCTTTCTGTTTTATCCTAAATAGCGCAATACTTTCCCTTTCAATGTACAGTAATAAAATGAATTCTCATTTGTGTGGTACACAAAACTTTACCAAAACATTACCAATCCATTTAAAGTTCTGTGTGTGGTCTTTCATCTCCTCTTCCTTTCCTGAGATGTAACAAATTTATTCAGTTGTATTAATTTGTATTTTAAAGTGGGTTTATTATGTGCATGTATCTCTAAGCAGTATAGTTGTAGTTTTTTTCCTGTTTTTGATTCCTGCCTAACTCTCACAATTCTACTGAACGTATTCTTTGCATAACTTGGTGTTGTAGTACATTGGTGTTATATTCATGCAATTCATCCATATAGGTGCATATATCTGTGATTTCCCGTAGACACAATCACACTGCTATCATGCAGAGTTCCAGGTTTGCAAATATCCAACCTCACTGCATTAGACTGGTTTTCCAAAGTAAGTATCTTTATTTTCCCCTGGGTTCTCAGATTTGCAAGAAATAATGTCAGAAACATACACATTCATTTTAAAATAAGATGATTCTGTGCATGTCATTGTGCAAGTTTTTCGCTACCAGTTATCTTTCAGTTCATTCCAGCACATTTCTTTCTTATTTAGTACACAGACCATATTAGAACTTTCCCCAACACTACCCACAAGCCCTTTTCAGCTGGTCTAGGATACCAATGTCCAATTCAACATCTCGCATTGCTTCTTGAAATCCTGTATAATCGCTCTCATTCTAGTGGTGTTGTTTCTTTTAAAAATGACACATGTTGAAGCTACTCGGTCTACTAGGCCCCTACAGAGTGAGCGTTCGTCTTGGAGATTTATATGCTTTCTTGGAGTATCATTTACTCTTTTCCTGTCCTATGTTTTTCTGACAAAGGTAATGCTTTATTTAAAGGCTTGCTGGATTCAAGGTTAACATTTTTCTTAGAATCTATCTTAGGTGGTATGAATGCCATATTGGGGCATATCAGAAGACACATAATATCTGGTTGATCCACCAGATTATATTGTTAAAATGTAATGATGATAATTTGATGTCTCCGTGATATGGTTACATTCTCCCCCTATATATTGAAAATCATCTGTATGTTGTTACTTCATCACTGTACATTTGTTTGGTACCAACTATTCATGAATTGTTTTAACATCGATTGGCAATCTTTGTATAAGTATATATTTGATTAGGACTTTAAAATGATATTTTCTAATTCCTTTATTCCTTCTGCATCTATTATCTGCCACTGAATGTGTTCTTAAATTTACAAAGAAGACTGTGCCTTTGTAGCATTATTGATGCCTACCAGTTAGAGTACCTGCTTGCTAGAATCAGGTCATTTGGGAGCCAGCCTTAGGTACCTGATGAGGCGAGGTGAAGAGATATCCTATAGCAATATCGTAGTTAACAGTGCCCTTTCGATTCCGAGTCTGCTTTCTGATCTTAACTTTGCTTTTTACTGGGTATGTTAATTCCCGTGACTTTATTCTCTGGTTTTCAATTTCCTTATCTTAACCTGCCATATGTATACATGGTAAGAAAGACTGCATAATATGGCAAAATTCGAACGTTTTTCTCTAGGGATCCAGTTATGGGTGATTCAAATATTTTCATTCACAATACATCATATTTACAGTGTAAGAGAGAGGAGGTGAAAAAGAAAATAACTTGTCATGCTGCTTAAGAATTTCTTGTATGCAGTTTGAAGTGCACATTCACCAGTAAGTGATTCATGATTCTTTTACATTTTTATTTATTCTTCTTGAAGTAGTGTGTCAGAAATTTTTAATGCAGCAAAACTAATTTTGACAATGTTCTATCCTTTAGCTGTTTTATTTGAATGAACCCATTGTAATTACTGTTCCGCCTTTAAATGTCTAGGATGAAATCATTATCCTTAATGTTTTCTCAGTGATATATAGCTGATTTCTTTAAATTATTAATAAAACTACATTTAAAATGCAATTTGCAGTTTTTGTACCTTAAGGAGTCTTATATAGTCAAGAAGAACAAATTCATAGGGAAACATTAAATATCTTTAATCTGAAATTATTTTTTCGTACTGAGGATTGAACTCAGGGGCATCCTACCTGTGAGTCACGCCTCCAGCCTTGTTATTTTGAAACAGGGCCTTGCTAGGTTGATGAGCCTCACTACTCGCTGGAGCTATACTTGGATCTGCCATCCTCCTGTCTCTGCCTCCCAAGTACTGGGATTACATGTGTGCACCACCATGCCCGGCTTAATCTGAAAAATTGAAATCATAAATACTCCAAATTTCTAAACATTTTGAGTGCCAATAGACCATTATAAGTGGAAAAGTCCACATCTGACTTCCTTTGATGGGTCATTCAAAATGTAAGCTCACTTAAAATTCTGTGTAAAATTATCTTCAGGCTATGTATATGCGGTGTACATGAAACAAATGAATTTTGTGTTTTCAGATACTGAATATGAAAATACTGAAAAACCTCCCCAGATAAAAAAAATCTTAAATATTTGTGGTCCTAAGCATTTAATATAAGGGGTATTCAAATTGGACATTGATGTTTAGCTTAAAATATAGATTTTTACGTTTTTAATCTCTAATTTTTAGAAAATGGATAACCATAAAACCTTAATTAAATGTCCTTCTTTCATGTTCAGTTGAATTGTTTTTTCTTTATTATGCTGCTTCTAGTGTTTCTTTATTTCTGAAATCATCTTTAAGAAGTTTCTTCTTACTTAATTACTATTCATATCTTCCTTGTCTCTAATCATCTCCTGTTTGAGCTTTTCTGATTCTGATTTATGATGCTCTTTCGGAGATTCTGTGGCTTTAAAATTTTTCTTTTAGTTCCTATCATCACGGTTCGTTTATATTTAACTTGTTACCGTGTCTTTCTGACATGCTCTGGTTATTTGTTGGAATGTTATTTTGATCTAAGTTCTGTTTGTTCTTAATGTACCTTTAATGGGATTTCATTGAGATCCTTTCGTGCTGCTCATTTTTATGTGAAATGAGTTTTTTCTATGTCTTTAATAAGTATTGGCCAGGATAGCTTTTCTTACTTTACAGCTCCAAATCTTTCTCTTCTGTTTTCACAAAGTAAGTAAACATATAACCTGGATCTGAAATCCATGGCTGTTACCCTCCGCCCGTTTTGTTTGGACCTTCTCTTGCCTTTGCTCCTTTTCCCTGTTCTGCTGGATTTGCATGAGGTTCCCCACCAGGGTTTTGTCTAGCAGGCTTTGGTTTGTAGGTTTCCTAAGGCCATGCCCCTCAACCTACTACACCCAGGGATTCCTTTGCACTCACCCACAGTTGAATCCTGTAAGGTCTCCTCATAGGAGTGCCTGATAGCAATTTGGGGGTTTTCTGGGCTATCACAGAGTGTGTGTGTGTGTGTGTGTGTGTGTGTGTGTGTGTGTTCCCTTTATTTCCTTTTGCAAATTTTCTGATAGCAGGTGGGCTTTATAGTCATTGGTGGTTGGCAACAACCAATTTGTATTTTGAGGTTCGTGATGAAATTTTGTCACTTGGTTTTGTGCGTGTTTCTGGGTATTTTCATTTGGTATTCTGGTTGCTCCATCTGTTTTTGTGGGAGAGTGGGGATACATTCAACAACTATTGATGCTACCCTCTTCCCACGGTCTTATTATTCAGTTCAAGTCATTTGTCCAAGAATAGAGGCCAAGTCATTGATCTAGCATTAACATTCACCTTGCAGAACCTGAAACAAACCTTTGGGTCACGTATTCCAAGCCTTTCATTTTATCCGATAAGGATATTTGTAAGGAAGTTGAACTCCAGAAAGGGTACGTGACTTTTCTCATGTCACAGCTATTTAGAATACTCATGAAAACAAGAAGCCAGTCCCCCTGACTCTTAGTTTAGTACTCTGAATACTGAAACAGTATTCTTGTTAGTAGTCATTCCTAAGAGAGTGTGTTACATTGAATTTTTAAGCATTATCGGGAATTTTACATTAAATTTTCGATGAGTACATTTTTTTCTGAAACTCTAAAAATTTCATAGATATAAATATGGCACTTTCATGAGGAATAAATTCCCAGACTTTAAATTGCTACATTTTAATGTTTGATACTTTGTATAGTACCAAAGTGAATTGAAATGATTAACTTAAACACATTTTTTAAATCTCTTCTTGGTATTCCCCTGGGATATTTCCCTTGCAGTTTTTTGTTTCTCTTTAATAAGGTAGGTAGCCATTAAAAAGAAGGTAAACTTGGAATGTAGAATTTAAGGTAGGAATCAACAAAACCACTTCAACCTGGCTTGAAGTTCAGTTTCTGCCTAATTTTGCAACATCATCTTTTTCAGTGATTGCAGTGTGAATTAAGTATGCTGTCTCACCTTTGCACTGCTCTCTAGTCAATTCCCTATATAATAACGTGAATTTTGTGTTTATGATGGTGCAGAAGGTCTCTATATAGGGTTAACTAGTAAAATAAAGGATGTGGTTCTCTAAAAGCTTTTTATATTCACAATTTTTTTTTTACTAGCAATTTAATTTTTCCTTAAAAACAGAAATTATTGTGTATAAAAGCAGTCACAGTAAATTTTCGAGTTCTATGTAATTTTCTCTCCATACTGGTCTTCACTAGTTATAAATAACACATGAAATGACTTTCAAGGTAGAAAGCAAGAATCTATTTTGAAATGTTCTATAAAATAAAGAGTGATTTATGGTTTCATATGATTTGGGCTGAAAGCACTCGGGCTTTGTCAGGTCATCAAAATCCTGTCAGGGGAATCTATTATTTATCGTTCAATATGCTGGGAGTGGTGTAAGTACTTTATTTTATGTTTATCTTATGTAAGTATAGTATTAAGAAAAATAAATTGTAAATATTAATACAGTTTTAAGAATATCTCATGAAGAATTAAATAGTATATGGTTGGACAAGATGAGGTTCAACTTTAAGGATTTGGATTAAAGGGTGATTTTGGAGAACGGGTGAATAATGGTCTCATTCCTAGAAAATATTTTAGGTAAGCTTCTTCAAAATAATCATTTCATTTCATTTTGTCTCTGATTTTGAGCTAGTTCTTTATCTAATAATGAAACATCTTTATTTTTACTAGACAGATTTTAGAAAATGGCCAAAAGCTGGGGCAATGCATGATGGTATATAATCATGTAACATTCCATAAGCTATGTATTTTATAGCTAATGACTTTATAACAAAACCTCAACAGAGAAGGCCATAATGAAGCCGACCTCAATTTCTGCCTTTCTAACTGTTACAAAGTAACAATTTCATACAATATACTATATACTAATTATACTATATACTAATACTTATACTTACATACCTTATATTATATACTAATTTCATACATATACCTATGTTTAATAAGATAAATTGTGAAATTCATTGTTCTTGTATCAGAATTAATGCATACTTTAAAACATTTTTTATTGGTGCATTGTAGTCATACATCTTAATGGAGTAAAAGACAGTAGAGGCATACATGCACACATCACCTGATTAACTTTTACCCCCCCCCGAATTATGCATACTTCATATGACCTTATGGTAGAGCAAATTCTTTGTCACAGCTTTGCTTATGGATTTAATAATATTTAACAATATGAAATGTTCAAATGATATCAAATGTTTGATGAGCTTCTATAGTGTACTTACAGTAATGAACTTTTAAAGTGACATGAAGTTGTTAGATTTTTTGAAGATAAGCAAGTAATAGCTTTTTGCTACCTCCAACTAACTAATGATGTTGAAGGAGGATAGAGGAAGGAAATTAACACATATTGAATGTCAGCAACATGCCAGGCAGCACTGTGTAAGGTATTTCATATGATTTTGAACCCTTTACTCTCTAGACCCCTATGAGACATATTATTAGCCTCATTTACAGTTGAAAACATTGCACTTGTATATTTGTGCTTGAACATTTTATAGCGTGTCCAGGGAAATGCTGTGTGATTTGACCCTGATCTAGGTTGTTTCTAACTCATGTCTGGCTTTTTCTTGCATGGAAGACTGTAATTCATTATAAACCTGTATTTGTTCCATACAGATGCCTCACAAGGATGTTGTTGTGTGAATTTGAAAAGTGATTCAGAAGTTGTTCACTTTATTAAGCACTGAAAGATGTTTTAGTTCTTAATCAAGAGTTTGTGTGCTACTAAATTAAGTTTACACACATTAAGCAAAACAAGCAGTAATTTTACTTTATGGAAGTTTATTCTCCATTTTGTGGTCAGACTTTTTCCTGGAACACTGATTTTACTTTGCTGTTGCGGCTAAAATACTTTTCAAGATTCTCTGTTGCTTAGAAGTTCAAGTGCAATTTGTCTTCAACTACTGTGTTGTTTTTAAATATTCTTTTTTATAAGAACAGTTAATATGAAAACTGTCCTCTTAACAAATGTGTAAGTGTACAGTACAGTGTTAACTATAGATAAGAATGTTGCACAGCAGATTCCTAGAACTTTTGCATCTTGGATAACTTTTACCTGTTGATTAATGGCTCCCATTCCCCTCTCCCTGAAACCCATGACAACCACCATTCTTTTCTTTGATTCTTTGAAATCATCTATTTTATATACTTCATATAGGTGGAATCATGTGGTATTGGTCCTTAATATGACTGGCTTTCTGTTTGAGCAATGTTCACAGTAGGTATGATGTGAGAACTTACATGTCCATCAGTGGAAAAATAGATAAAGAAAATGTGGGAAAATGTGGTATAGCCATATATTCAAATACTACTTCATAATTTTTTTTTAAAATTAAGGCAGTACTAATTCATGCTGCAACAGAGATACGCCTCAAAAACATTATGCTGAGTGAAATAGGCCAGCACAACCACTTTATTTTGTGACTGTGGATGGAACCCAGGGGAATTCCACCTCTGACCTCCTAGCCCTATTTTATTTTTTGAAACAGTATCTCACTAAGATTCTGAGAGCCTTTCTAATTAGCTGATGCTGGCTTCAAATCTGCAATCCATCTGTGTCAGCCTCCCAAATATTGGGATTACTGCTGAATGCTGCTATACCCAGCTCAAACAGTATTTTTTTAAGCGTCACCTTTTGGTTCTCCCTTTCTTTATTCTTTGCCAGAGTGCTCTCTTCTGCTTTCCTTTCTTTTTTTCCTACATCCTTAAGTTTAGGTTGGTACAGATCCTTGAAGACCTAACTAGGGTCTTATCTTCTTTGGAACTTTCCATGACTCCCTTCTGCAGTGGGAATGTTTTTTCCATTGTGATCCTAAAACAGTTTGAAATAGACTTAATATTTTAAAATTCTTGGCCTTTAGACTTTGAGTTTTGTTAGTCCATAAATTCTTAGTCCTTTTTTTTCTGTCCTTCTTTGTTTCTCTCCTTTCCCCATTTTTTTCTCCTTCTCTTCAGCAAATCTCCAAAGAGAATCTACTACATGGCTCCTCTGTTCAAGGAACTCTTGAATATAGGATGGGAGGGAAGAAATGTGAGAACTTGGCCAGGAAGACATTGCTAACTGTATTCTTCTTTGCTATTTTAGTAATTCTGAGCATGACGATAATATGTCCTTGCCACTTAACATTGGAACAACCTATTGATTTCACCGTGTCAGGATGTTTGTGTGGAAGTATGAAGCATAACCACAAATAATATAGTCATTTTGGTTTTATGTAATGTGGGATCACATCATAATCAGTATTGAAGTCCATTCTTGGCTTTGCTTTGTCAGCAGAGGCTTGACTTCTCACAGGGTTGATTGCAGGCATGGAAATAACCACATAAATCTCTGCCTAACCAAAGTAACAGCTATTTTGGGCCAAATGAGAGTAATATTATTGTCTGCCATTGAAGTTGGCATCTGATAAAAATAAGTATATATTTGGAGTGGTGTTAGATGAAAGTATAGTGCTTCTAAAGTATATTTCTGAAGGATAATAAGAGTAGTGTTCATAGGGCAGTTACACTTGCTGATAACTAAATAGTGATATGAGGTAGATAGTACTGTTCCCACTGATGAAAAAACAAAGGCTCAGGGAAGTTTATTTTTCTGAGATTGCACAGCTACTTAACCAACCAAAGATTCAAGGCTAAGTCTTGAATTTTTGAATAATTGAGACCATGCTCATTCACTTTGTTGCCCGTATTTCTCTTATCTCAAATTTCTCTTAAATACTCATCTCAAATTTATGTCCAAATTAGAGATAATGACTTACTTACCATGGTAATTTGAATTTGGGATACAGAGTTACTTGGTTTTTGACAACTTGTCTTAACCCATTTCCCTACATGGATGATACCGCCTGTCCACCCAAGATTACAATGTAAAATAAGTGGGATGATACATGTTAAAATATGGTGAGAATCATAAAACCCTATAATATTTTTAAAACTGATTTTATCAGCATATTGCTAATATGAATCATAGTGAGGTTCAGTGTGATACAAACCTATGTGCATATAGCTTTTGGTGTATTTCCTTTCACATCCCACCCTGTACATTTTAGTGAACTTGGTAACAATACTTTCATATATTGCCATTGTATTATTTGAAAGTGTTTTCTTCCTCAGTCTTCCTTTCCCCTCTTTTTCCTCCCTTTTCTACTCCACAGATCTCTCTCATTATTTATCTGAGGTCCCTTTTCTTTTCCATTTTCTCTCTAGCTTCCACATATGAGAAAAAAATATGCAACTTTTTACCTTCTGAGACTGGCTGATCTCAAAACAATTTCTTTAGTTTCATCCATTTTCTTGGAACTGACATAATTTTGTTCTTCATTATGGCCGAGTAGAATTCCATTGTTTGTATATATCACATTTTCTGTGTCTATTTATCTGATGACAGACACCTGGGTTGGTTCATAATTTGACTCTTGTGAATTATGGTGCTATAAACATGGATATACATGCTTCATTATAGTATTGTGACTTTAAATCTTTTGGAAAAATACTTCGGCATCATATAGCTGGGTCATATGATGGTTCTCATCTCCATAGTGGTTGTACCAATTTACAATTCTACCAATAGGCAAAAGCAAATCAAAACTATACTGAGATCCCAACTAACTCCAGTTAGGGTGGTAATCATAGGAGGACAAACAATATTAAATGCTGGTGAGGGTGTAGGGAATTAGGAACTCCCAAACCCTATAATGTTCAGTGGCATTAATGCTGTCATTATTACATCTAAGGGTCTTAATTTTAACATGATCATTCTGCCTCTTAAGGTTTTTCTTTTTTCTTTTTCTTTTTCCTCTTCTTTTAAGTAAAGTGCTTACCAGTACTTTAAGTACTATGACAGTTGCATTTCATTAACGGGAAAAGTTATTGAACTGTAGCAAAAAAGTTCAGTGTAGCAAAAAAGTTCAGATGGTCTTCAGATAAAAGATACCTGAAAAATGCAGTTTTAACTGTAGAACTTAGTTTGCATAGTTATTTAAAATTTATTTTCTCCATTTCTTTCTCCTCCAAATTTTTTCATCTTATTTTTCTTGAATTACAACCAAAGTTAAGAGTGGAACTTTAGTATGGCTTATTTACAATAATTGATATTTAATGGTTATATTTAGTACTTTTGGTCAGAACTTTTTTTGAACCAAACATTATATACCCACAAAATGTTCACCATTGGAAAACTAGATCATGAAGGCAGTATTTAATGTGGTTTTTAACTAAAGATTGATTGTTGAATTGTTTCCATGTGCATATTACTTTTGACCTAAAGAAGAATAATCTTTCCATTTTTCTAAAATCCTGACCCTTAATATAAAACTACATCTTGCCCCAAAGAATGGTGCAGTTTCTTTTCTATTAGGTATAAATGCAAGCGGATCAGGAGGATTCATGGTTATTGTAGCTCTATAGAATTGCACAAAACATTCAGAACATGCCATGTTTTTATGACTGACATAAAGGATTTTATAGTCTTTATTGAAACACTATCTCATGGCAAAAAGTTATGGAAGGTTCTTACACTTAAAACAGTATTATTTATATGTAGAAAAAAGCTGGATTTCTTTTATTTTAAAATTATTATCTTTGGTAATTTCTTAATATTTGTTCACACTGGTAGTAGTAATATATATTTTATTTTAAGATAATCATCTTTATGGCATGACTACATTAGATTCCCAAACAGTAATGTTTTCTTTTCAATCTGCAGTACTGACCCAAACCCGGAATAATATATTTTGTAAATGGTCTCTTTCAAGATTTTCTAATATATTTCTTAAACTAAAAAAAGTATGCCTTTCCAACTCAGAGCCATTGAGCCTTTGAAGTTAGATCCCAGTTCAAATTTCGGCTTTAGAACTTTTTGTCTATTTTTTGTGGTACTGAGGATTGAGCCCAGGGCATTCTACCTCTGACATAGCCCCCAGCCCTTCTAATTTTGAAACAGGGTCTTGCTAAATTGTTGAGAGTCTCCTTAAGTTACTGAGTGTTGCCCTTGTATGTGATCCTCCTGTCTCAGCCTCCCAAGTACTGGGATTATAGGTATGCTCCATCACCCATCACCCCCTGCTATATGTAGAGATTCTTATCTCTCACTGCAGTTGGGAGGAGCAAATGAGCTAGTGTGCCTATATATTTATTAGTTCCCAAATGACAAAGTTTTATATGAATAATATGCTTACAGTGGTTCCTTAT
Source organism: Muscardinus avellanarius (assembly GCF_963383645.1). NCBI lineage: Eukaryota > Metazoa > Chordata > Mammalia > Rodentia > Gliridae > Muscardinus > Muscardinus avellanarius. The sequence goes on along the minus strand of NC_137792.1, from coordinate 119,072,721 downwards.
GATAATTTGCAGGTAAAAAGAATTTAAGTACTTGTCTTTTTTGTGGTACTGGGGATGAAATCCAGGGGTTTCTACCTCTGAGCTACACCCCTTATTTTTTTTTAAATTTGGAAATAGGGTCTCACTAAGTTGCTGAGAGCCTCATTAAATTGCTGAGGCTGGCTTCAAATCTGCAATCCTCTTGTCTCAGCCTCCCAAGTACTGGGATTACAAGCATGTGCCACCAGTTGCAGCTAGTATGTATCTTTTTAATAATACCTCTTCCACTTAATACAATTTTCAGTATTTAAGAAACATCTACAGTGTAATTTAACATAAACTTTACAATTTTGAATACAAGGATGGGTCTCTTGTTAAGCTGTTCTATACAATGATAGCGTGAGTTGAACATTATATGTAAAGTATATCTATATATTTCTACATTCTAAATGATATAGGTGTATGTTTTTATAGGTTTGCCTGAATCCATCATTGCAGCTGCATGTTCAAGGAGTGGCCAGAGGGTTCTGCATGTTGATTCGTAAGTTTTATCAATGGTAGCATTCAATACTTCCTATATATCTCTGTATAATATTAAAGTTTAATTAAACACACATGCACGCACATACCTATATCACAGATGTGCATGTATGTATATATCACATGTAAATTTGTTAAGGTAGGAAAACAGTTATAATCATTGACTTTTTACAAATAACATGAAATAGATAAGATTTTCATTATAATGAGTATGATAATATATTAAGAATATTTAACATTTAAAATACATTAAAATTTAATATTTTATAATTATAGCCTTTAAAAGAGGAATTTTTCACTTTTGAAAATAAACCAAATGCATCCTTTTAATTTCCTCTACAGTGATTTTGTCTTCCAAATGCTAACTGATGCTCCAAGAGGCTTGGAGACCTTCCAGCCTATTTGTGATATTGTGAGTTAGGCTTCATATTTGATTGCTATAAAATTCAGCCAATAGATTTGAGTACGTGGTTTCCATTAGGTTCATCAAAATCTAAACAGAAAAAGAAGTTAACTAGCACACAGTCTAGAATTAAGTTTTTACTTCAGTGTGATTGCAAACAGGAAGCTAATACAAAATACAAACTTAAGATACAGCCTGCCTTTCTATTTTTGTATTTCTCCCAAACTAAAAACCTACCTAATCTTCCACCTCTTTAGTGTTTTGACCATTGTATCTTGGCAATAAAATTAAATTGTTCCTTCAATAGGTATAGAGAGGAAAGAAGAAATTTACTTTATAATTTTGGTTAGATATTAACTGCAATTTTTTTAGAATGTCAGAGAACAAAATGCCATTAAATTTGTCACAGTTTATTGTGCCTTTCTATGTATTATCCCACTGTGAATAACTAGCATCAGTTAATTTATATTTAACTCTTTCTAAATTTATTTTAAAAGCATATTATCGTCAGTTATTGGATGGAGTTGCTAAATTGGACTTAGTGGTTTTTTTTTTTTTTCATACTGGGGATGGAATCCAGGGACACTCGAATGACACTCCCATCCCTATTTTTTATTCTTTATTTTGAAGCAGGGTCTCACTGAGTCGCAAAGAGCTTCGCTAAGTAGCTGAGGCTGTCCACGAACCGCGATCCTTCTGTCTCAGCCTCCTGAATGCTGGATTACAAGCATGCACCACCACGTCCAGCTAGATTCAGTTTTCACATAAGGCTTGCCTTTGGAATTCTCTTTCAGTATTATGTGCTCAAATACTGCTTCTGTTAATTTCTCTATTCAGTCTTTTGAAAATATCATGAATTCACATGCCAAAAATCTGCCAACTTAAAAGCTTAGATACTGGATCAGTATATTTTAAAATGCTTGATAAAAATAAAAACTCAAATGTATTTCTAATAACCTTAGTTAACCTAAAATTCAGTAAAATATATTTCCTATAAATTCTGTAAAATTTTTATTTGTTGAGCTCACATTATATACACTAGTCACCATGTTAGCTACGTTATCTATGTTAGTAGCTGAATTCCCTTCATATCCAAGGAAAGGTAGGTGGTTTTATCCAAATTTAACAAGTGGAGAATGTGAAGCATGGAGAGGCTAAGTAACTTTCTGAATTTTACCAAGTAGTACATATTTAACTTTGTACTTGCTTATTTTGTTTTCTTTCCCCAAAACCTAAAAATTTTTCAGAATGAAGACTTTTGAAAACACAGTTTACTGATTTCTAAAATTAAAATTTGATTAGGAAAACAAGAATCCTATGGTATTAAAGAGTACCTCAACCTTAAAACTTTTGGTAAAGTAGTTATTAAACTACTTTCTTCTATTGTATATCCTCTGGCTCAATGGTTTTTGAGTTTATATTTATTTAAGTATTGATTCTTCTAGATCTTTTTATTTACTGTTTTTTACTTTTTAAATTTACATTAAATTTAAGCCAGATGTCGTGGCGCACACTTGTAATCCCAGTACTTGGGTGGCTGAGACAGGAGGATTGCACAGGTTCAAAGCCAACCTCAGCTACTTAGTGAGGCTCTCAGCAACTTAGTGAGACCCTGTTTCCAAATAAAGTATAAAATAGATCTTGGAGTATAGCTCCGAGGTAGAAAAGCCCCAGGGTTCCACCCCCAGTACCACAAAAATAAATAGATAAATAAATAAAAATAAATAAATAAATTTACATTAAATTTATAACTGATATGTAAAAATTAAGTGTTATACACATTTATGGAGCATCACTGTGATTTTTGTGGGTTTGTATGTTACTAGAGATTGAACTCAGAGTCTCACAAATGCAAGGCAAAGAATCTTACTACTGAGCTTTACCACCAAACCCTTCACGTGACGTTTTCGTACATGCACATATTGAGAAGTGTTTAACTCAGGTTAAACATATCTACTTTTTCAATCATTTATCTTTTTTATGGAGAAAACATTGAAAATCCTTTCTTCTATCTTTTTGAAATACATAGTTTGTCGTTGTTATCTGTCATTACTGTCCTGTACAAATAGTACCTCAGAGCTTCTTAATTGCCATCTATCTATAACTTAGTACCATTTGATGGAATTCTTTTCTTCATTTCCTCTGCTCTCCTCTCCCTGGCCTTAGATAACCACTATTCTACTTTCAGCCTTTATGAAATCAACTTCTTAAAAAATATTCCTCATGTAGCTAAGTGTGGTAGTACACGCTTATTATCTCAGTACTTGGGAGGCTGAGACAAGAGGATCGCATAGTTTCAATTAATCTGATCAGTGTTGGAAATTCTCCTAAATTAGAGGTTTTTGACAATATCATCTCTCTTTGCTTAATCTAATTATCATGTGCGATAATTAGCAATGTACAGGTATTTTTTTGTGTGATACTGAGGGTTAAACCCAGGGGAAGGGTTTACCTCTGAGCCACAACCCCCAGCCCTATTTTATTGTTTATTTTGAAACAGGGTCTTGCTTGATAAATTGCTGAGAGCCTCACTAAGTATCTGAGACTGGCTTTGAACCTGCAATCCTACTGTCATAACCTCCCAAGTGCTGGGATTACAATCATGTGCCACCACGCCTGGCTGCATAATATAATTTTTATAAGTTAGCAAATTTATGGCAATTCTGAGCTGTACAAATTTCCCAGAAATTTGAGAGTGACAGACCTGGGAGAAGAACTAATATGGAGAAAGACAGTCCAGGAAAGGCATTTCCAGATGCATATTATATTTTCTTGTCCTTCCTATTGTCTCTACTTTTCTTTTTTTATCCTACAATAAAACTAGAATTAGACTGGAGCTTTATTGTGAAGTCCTTATATGCTGAGGAATATTGACATTTAATATTTTAGAAAATTGGTACAATGTTGTTGCGCATCGTAGTGGCATGAAAGTGATAGGAACATACACATCTCAGTGTGTTTTACTTTGCACCCCTCCCTCACACTAACCCCCTCCCCTATATGCTAGTGGAATTGATAGTGATGCATTCACAATTGAACATAATATTCTATTTCTTTCTCCAGCCCTCCTCCCTCCCCCAGGCCTTTTCCATCCTTTCCACTCTTCTATTGATCTCTCTCCTTATTTTCATAAGGTCTCTTTTTCTCCTGTTTTCTCTCCAGCTTCCATGGATGGGAGAAAACATGTGGCCCTTGATTTCCTGAGTCTGGCAAATCTCACTTACCGTGATGTTGTTTAGTTCTATCCATTTAAGGAAAGACAACGATGTTAAAGATAATTATTTAGAATGATACGCTTTTATGGATGCATTGAAATTATACATCATAACGAGGCTCAGAGTGATAGAAACATACTTATCCATAGTGGATCCCACCCCGCTCCCTCCCCGCCTTCATACATATCATTGAAATTATTATTGATCACGTCATATACGAACATAACATTATTTGAACTATTTTCTTCATCATGTCTTCTTTCCCCTCTCCTACCTCCTTCCCCCATTGTCTTTCTACTGTTCTACTCGCCTCTCTCCTCCTTGATTTTAGTCTCTTTTGTTTCCCAGCTTCTCTCTACCTTCACTTTCTGTGACTGGATAAAGACATTTACTCTTCACAGTTACCCTTAACATCTTTGTCTTTCCTTCAAACCCGTTTTCAGTTCTTCATTATGTCCTTTCAGCTCTACTAAGACAGCCCCAATTTGACTAGTTTTCTCTGTCTTCGCTATTCCTTCCAGTTCATTCTACTGTCATGTAGTATGAGATGACTCCAGGAAATTCCTCATTGGACTCTTTCCAGTATTGTCCCTAGTAATTGGCTTCTTCCTTCTTTTTAACTGCATAATATATTTCTGTCTTTCTCATTCTTTATACCCTACTACAGTTATCCTTATGTACGTTTTATTATGAGTATATGTGCCTTTTTCCCTATTTTTGCTCTTTATCTTTCTTGCTAGAAAATTGCCATTAGCCTTTTTGAAGAATCCAGCTTTAGCTTTTTGGACTTCTTCGGTGGTATCTTTGTTTGCTATCTACTATTTATAATTTCTTTCCTTGTACTTTTTTTTTTTGCATGGAATCACTTCTTTTTCTAAACTTTTAAAATAAAATTCTAATTATTTTTAAGCCTTCATTTTTGCTTAATATAATTATCTACAATACATACTTTCCACTTAGGACCACATTAACTACCCTTCATGAATTCAAAGTATTTTATAATAGTCATTATTATTTACTTTGCTCCTTTGGTTTTTATTTTTTTTAGAGGTATGGTTTTAGGTTTTCAGTTTTATTTCAACATCATTGAGTCTGTAATTCCAACACTCAGAACATTCAAAAGATATAAAAGAGAAAGTAAAAAAAATTTCTTGTGTTTTTCCTGTTTCTTCCTGCTGTACCCCATTCTCTATAACCTCAGTCCCCCCTTTCAGAAGTATTGACAGTACATTTTAAAAGTCCTATAATTTAATGTTCGGACAATTAGGTAAGTTGTAGAAAAATGTGTATTTATAATGTGTATATTATATATAATATAGAAAAAGTTAAAGGCTATGGAATGGTTAAAGCCCAGGATCCTTTATTTACCTTTTTGTAACCACATCCACCTCCCTGTTCTCTTAGGTCCCCAATTGCCAATTTTGCCAACCACTTTTTTATCTTTATATTTTATTATTTCAAATATGAAACTGTATAATATGTAAACTCTTGGCATTGGAGTTTTTCACTCGGTGTTATTCCCTGGAGATTCATCTAGCTTTTTTAATTTATCAAGTTTGTTCTTTTTTTCTTTCTGAATAGTATTCCATATTATATGTGTATCATAGTTTGTTTAAACATTCTGTTGAAGAACATTTGAACTGATTCCAGTTTGCTTTTTTCTGTGTGTCTGTGTGTGTGTGTGTGTGTGTGTGTGTGTGTGTGTGTGTGTGGTATGAGGTGCTTGTTCACTGAGTTACATTTCATGCTCTTTTTATTTTGAGACAATTTCCCTAGTTGATGAGGCTGGTCTTGAACTTGCAATCTTCCTGTTTTAGCCTGGGGTTACAGGTGATTCTAGTTTTTGACTATTTCAAATAAAACTGCTGTGTGAGCATTTATAATAGGTTTTTGTGTGTAAACATTAATTTTTGTTTGTCTGGGATAAATACCCAGGAATGCAATGCTTGTCATACCGTAATTATATGTTTAACTTTTAAAGAAATTGCCAAATTATTTTCTAGAGTGTTTGTATCATTTTATATTCTCACTAGTAATGTATGAGTGAGTCAGTTCCTCTGCATCTTTGGTAGAATATAGTCTTGTCCCTATTTTTAAAAATAATTCTCATTAGTATGTATTAGTAGCTCATTATGGTTTAAATTCACATTTCCTTAATAGCTAATGATGTTGAACATTTTTTATGTTTTTATTTGCCATCTTTATATCCTCTTCCATAAAATGTATTCTTGTCTTTTGGCTGTTTTGTAATTGGATTATTTATTTTACTGTTGAGTTTTGAAAGATCTTTATATATTCTGACAAAATATATATGCCATTTATCTTTTTTGGAACTTGATTTCTAATTTAATTATATTATTGTTACAGAATGAACTCTGCATGATATTGATTATTTGATATTTTTGAGAGTTGGTTAGTGGTTTGGAAAGATGGTTTCATGTGGCTTTAAAAGAATGTTTCTCTAATTCTTAGATATGGAGTTATATATGTTCTTTCTATATATGTATATACATAGGGACTTAAAATATTCATTAGGTCAAACTTGTTAATTTTATTGTTCATAACTAATGCTATATGATTGTTCTACTAATTGTAGAGAAGCCTATTAAAATCATCAATCTTTATTTTTTTCTATGAATTCTTATTTTTGCTTTGCTTATTTTTTTCTAGCAATTCTTTTAATTTTCGCTTTGTATGTTCTGAGTGTATATTAATGGGACATAGAACTTCAGTAAACTATAATATACTTATATAGTTATTTCTTTTTCCCAGGTAATGCTTTTTGCTTTGATGATTATTTTTTGTGGCATGAATGTAATAACATTAGAGTTCCTTGTTTTTTCCCTAATATATCTTCTGCCCATTTATTTATTTATTTATTTATTTATTTATTTATGGTGGTACTGGGGGTGGAACTCAGGGGCTTTATACCTCTGGGCTAACTATCAGACCTATTTTATACTTTATTTGATAACAGGGTCTCACTAAGTTGCTGAGAGCCTCACTGAGTAGCTGAGGCTGGCTTCAAACCTGCGTGATTTTCCTGTCCCAGCCTCCCAAGCTTTACAAGCGTGCGCCACCACGCCTGGCTTGCCCTTTTATTTTTAACCTTTTTTTTACCTCTTGACAAAGAACAAATAAATGAATGTTGTTTTCTTTTCCTTTTTTTTTTATGGTGCTGAGGATTGAACCGAGGGATTTGTGCATGCTAAGCAAATTCTCTAATACCAACCTACATCTCCAACACTGAATTTTCCTGTCTTATTTAAGTCTGACAATTTGTCTTTTAAGTGAGTTTGGTTCATTTGTACTTCTTGTGATTCATTAATATTGGGATATGTTTCTTCCATCTTAATGTATAATTTCTTTTTCCCATATCTTTGCTTTTCTTCTCTTTCCATTTGGTTTTTTTAATTGAATATATAGGAGTATGTTTCTACCCTTTCTTCTGCTTCACATACATAGTTTGGAGTTTATATATGAAATTTCTACTCCTCTATTTTGAGCAAACCTTAAGATTTTCACAAAGATTTTTAGATTAAACTCCCAAGCTGGTCAAAATATTCAATTATTTTCTAGCAGCACAATGACCACCTCTCTTTGATGTTGATTGTCATCTGGGCATTTGGGTGACACTTCTTTCTATACCCCTTTTGGTCATTGTTATTATTTTTTTTTCATTAATCAGTGCTTAGCTAGACTATCATGTCATTTTCACCAGCTTCTCTACTTATTCTTCATGCTAGGGCCAACATCCTACTTGCCGAAGGTCTTTCTATGTGAGTTTCTTAGTGGTAAACTCAGTTAATTTCTTTATTTCATGCTCAATCTCAAGTTATATTTCGCATTAATTGTGCTTTTCTCTCAGTATTCTATCCTTTGGCTTTTTTGTGGCCTTTGAGAAGTGGCTATTAGTGTGATGCTTTTGTATTGGAAGTGAATTCTCTTTTCTTTCTGTTTTAACATTTTTATGTTTGTAGTTGTACAGTCTCAAATGATCTCTTAAGGAATGGACTTTGCTTTCATTTATTCTGCTCAGACTTGTTTGGTTTTTTGACACCAGATATTTATACCTTTTTGTTGGCAGAAAAATTTCCAGATATTGCTTCAAACATCATTTTCTTGTTTACTTTTAGAATTTCTTGTACAGATATATTGGTCTTCTAATTCTAGCTTTTTTATTCCTTTGCAGGTTACTCAAAGTTCTATTGTCCACTTATTGCAAGGCAAATAGCTATGGATGTCAAGTGTGATTGGCAAGTTTACTACTTGGGTAGTAAACAGTGGGTTTTCTAGATTTCTTTTTTAATATTTTCTGTTTGGATATGAAAAACCCAATTGCTGCTGTGATTTCTGAATTCTGCCCAGTTTTCAGGGTAGCACAGGGAGGGGAGAGTGCCTGAGCTTTGAGAGCATAACACTTCTGAAAGCCTGGGGCTGGTGGTGGCCATTTGAGTCATGATGGGGGCCTGGCATTGCCTTGGCTGTGTGGGCCTCCTGGTCACCCTTTGGCTTTCTATGTATAGGGGCTCATATAAGTGGTTTGGATATTTGAACACTGTGGCTATGAACGAAGAATAAATTTCCCCTAAAAGATGTTTGCCTACCTTTAACTTTGGTCAACCTTATAGAGACCCAGCTGCTGAAATATGGCTTGCCCACAGAACTTTGCACTTCTACAGGAGTGTTGCTGACAGTGGAACTCAGGTGACATTTAAATCATTATGAATAGCCATCATTGAGCCTCTAGAGGGTGTGGCTGCCATGATCTTGCTTCTGGGCTAGTAGAAACCTTGGTGACAACTGGGGAGGGGTGCAATAAGTCCATTTGCTAAGTAGAATGTAGGTCAGTAGCCAAGTCATAACTTAGATGCATATGCAGGCTGATATTTTGTGTGATACTGGGGATTGAACCCAGGGACATTGTACCTCTGAGCTATACCCCCAGCCCTATTTTTTAATCTTTATTTTGAAACAGGGTCTCACTAAGTTGTGGAGGGCCTCTCTAAGTAGCTGAGGCTGTCTGCATATTCAGATCATCCTGTCTCAGCCTCCCAAGTACTTGGATTACAAGCATGTGCCACCATGCCTGATTCTACAAGCTGATTTTTATCTTATATTCCTCTTAATATTTGCTTGCTATTTCTCATTTTTTACTTATTTTTGGTACTTGGGATTGAATCCAGGGGCATTCCACCTCTGAGTTATACCCTTAGCCCTTTATCTTTTATATTTTGAAGCAGGGTCTCACTAAGCTGCTTATTAGGGCTTCACTAAGTTGTTGAGACTGGCTGCAAACCTGCCATCTTCCTGTCCCAACCACTCAATGACTGGAATTATGAGGGTACACTACCATGCCCAGCTACCATTTTGGGAAACTTATTCAGTTTTATCTTCTACTTTTGTGGTTGTAATCTGTAGACTATAGGTCAGCCACATGTTTCTATAAACGAAGTCTTATTGGAGTACAGCAATGCTTAAAAATACATACATATACATCTTTACATACTGATCATGGCTGCTTTCCCACTATAAAGTAGCCACAACACAGACTGCCTAGCTTGTAAAAACCTAAATATTAACAATCTAGCCCTTTAAAAAATGCTTGCAAACCGATCTCTTTTCTAGTTCATTAATGCTCTCTTTAGAAATATTTGATTTTCTGTTTATCCTAGCTTTTATTTTCACTTCAGTGGCCTTACTTCTGGATGTTCTGTTTGTTTGTTTTTAAAAAACTATTGTCTATTTTCCTGATGCTTCATTCTTTCATTTTTTCAAATCATACTCCCAAAGACAGCCATATTGTCACACTCCTGTAATTCCAGGACTTGGGAGGCTTAGATATGAAGGTGGCAGGTTTGAGACCAGCATGCAGTACTTTAGTGAGACCCTGTTTCAAAGTAAAAAAAAAAAAGTAGGGTTTGGGGTATAACTCAGAGGTAGAATGGCCCTGGGTTCAATCCCCTGTACCAAAAACAGTAACAAACAAAACCTAAAATCTATTAGATGAACTTCTTGGAGGTTTTAATTATGTTTCTATTGTTTTTCCAGTTTTAAGGTCAGTATTCTTCTTTTTAATCCCCATGAAATGATTTAATTTTGAATTTTTCTTAAGTAGTACATTATCCATGGGAGATCTCTTTACTGAGTGGTTTTACATTTCCTTTTGCCTGGTCATCCACTGTTATTACTGGCTATATTAGTTTCCTTTTGCTGCTAAAACCACTCATCCCAAATGGGTCTTAAACAATAAAAATAATTATTCTTTTACAGGTATATAGGTTACAAGTCTGAAATGAATTTTATGGGGCTGAAATTATGATGTAGGTAATGCTGTATTCTTTTTGGAAGCTTCAGGGGAAAATCTATTTCTTGTCTTTTCTAGCTTCTAGAGGTCATTCGTGGCCCCTCCTTTCATCTTCAGAGTGTATCACTTCAACCTCCGCTTTTGTCATCCTGCCTTCCCATTCTGACTTTCTGCCTGGGACTTGCCGAACTTTGTGATTACATTGGGCCCACGTGTATAATCTGAGATCATCTTTTCATCTCAGAATCCTTCATCACATTAGCAAACTCCCCTTGCTGTGCAAAATAATATATTCTAGCTTCTGGAGATTAGAACTTGGACATCTTTGGGGAGCCATTATTCTGTGTACCACACTGCTCCTAAGCAATTTTCATGTTAATTTCCAGGCTTGGGGGTTCTTGGTTTATGGAAGTATTATAAATTAGAGCATCATATTTCACTCGTGGTATACCTTTGCAGTCTTAAATTCTCAGGGAAAATTTCCCCTTCATCTGTGATTATGCTTCAACAGTGTCCCACCATGCACTGTCTCTGAATATACAGTATTCTCTCACATTTTATGCCTTCTTCTTACTGGTCTTCATTCTTTGTGAGTCATATGTGCTCTTCATTCAGAATCCAAGTAAAATACTGCTTTCTAGTGAAGACTTCTTGATAATCTCAGTAATACCAATTTTTTTTATTTCTATGCACTTTTCTATATTTTGCGGTACTGGGGATAAAATCCAGGGGCATTCTCTCTCAAGCTACACTCCCAACCCTATGTTTTAAGTCTTTTTTACTTTTTGAAACAGGGTCTCACTGAGTTGCAAAGGGCCTCGCTAATTAGCTGAGGCTTTCCTCTAAACCACTATCCTCCAGTCTCCACCTCCCGAATGCTGAGATTACCAGCGTGCGCTACCATGCCTGGCCTGTATGTACTTTAACATTTTATGTACATTTTGTGATGTGACATGTTTCACATTGCATTATTCTTTATAGATCTGTAGGCCCTGTGTTTTGTCTATTACAAGTGCCTGGAAAATAACAATTCCTTGATAAAATTGTGATAAATTGAATAGTTTAAGAATGTATGTCTAGGTCATTGTGCTCTTGATGGGACTGTACAGTTTAACATATGTTCAATGAAGCATTGGTCCAAGGATGATAATCTATAGATTTATAAATGATGATAGTTTAGAAGATAGTCATCTGTTGAAGAGAAAGTCGGGGCCAGGGTCAAAGAAGCAGATAAAAGTAGGACCGGGGCCTCTTGTGTTTTTCTCCTATATAGAAGCTAAAGGGAAAAAAATAAAAAGAAAAAACAACTTCATGAAAACGAAGAGAGAATTATGTAGAGTAATGGAAGGAGACTGGTGGAGAAAAATGGAAAGTATGGGGAAGGAGACAGGTCATATAATACCATGTACATATATGAATGTATCACTATGAATCTCATGATCATGTATAGTTACAACACAAGTAAACATTGTTTTAAAAATTTGTAGCTGGGCATAATGGCTCACACTTGTAATCTCAGTACTTGAAAGGCTGAAACAGGAGGACCACAGGTTTAAGGACAGCTTCAGCAACTTAGCAAGACCCTCCACAACTTTGTGAGACTGTTTCAAAATAAAATAAAAACAAGGCTAAGGGTCTAGCTTAGAGGTAGAATGTCCCTGGATTCAATCCCTAATACCACATATATACACACACAAAAATTGTGATTAAGCTCAGAGCAGTGGTACACACCCATAATCCTAGTACTTGGGAGACTGAGACAGGAGGATCATGGGTTCAAGGCTAGCAATTTAGTGAGACACTGTTCAAAAAGTAAACAAACAAACAAAAAAGATGCTGTCCCTAATATGCGGAAACTAGGGAGAAAGTGGGTCATCTAAGGGTCTCTAAACAAAGAAAGAGAAACCACAGATGAGCAAATAAGGCTACCTAACTGAGGGGGATAGAAGGAGGGAGAGGGAATTCCCTAATGTACAAGATATACATTCACAAACATATCAATGTCCATCACTAAACCAAACATGAGGAGGGAGTGGGGATTGGGGAAGGGCTAAATGAGTGATGTGTGCATGTATACCTCTACCATCTTGTACTCCATTAAGATGTATGGCCACAGTACAGCAATAAAACACTATAAAAGGTCAAAATAAATAAAATAGGGCTGAGGGTATAGCTTGAAGGAAGAATGCTTCTGGGTTCAACCTCTAGTACCAAAGAAAAGAAAGGAAAAGAAAAGAAAAAGAAAGAAGGAAAGAAAGAAGGAAAGAAAGAAAGAAAGATAGATAGATAGATAGATAGATAGATGGATGCAAGCAATTGTGAAGGGTTCAGGGCTAATCAGAGAATGACTCTGCTCCTTAAGGACTCAGGTTCTTTTTGCTGGGTTCTTTACTATCTCCTAGGGTTTTATTCATTTGCACAGTATATGCTGGGTCACTGGTTAGCCTAGTTTCGAGCTTCGAAGAAGAGACAGTGTATGGATATAATTTTGCCCATTTATGACTGGTCCTAGGATGGTATATATCATCTCTGCTCATATTTTCTGGATAATAACACTTAATCGTTTATCCATTTATAGTTGTATGGAGAGATTAACTATCCCTAACTTGATGGCCAAATTTCTTCACCCAGTTATAGAAGGAGGGGAAAAGGAAACAGTTTGGTAGACAAGTAGTAGTTTCTACACTCTAGGCGTGTACAGTTTTCTGAGAACTGATGTCCATTTCTGTAATAACATTTTAGTATACCCAAAATAGGACTTTTTAAAATCAGTTGTAATGGCTTTTATAGTATTTTTATGTAAACAAACACTGTGATTTAATTAACCAGTTTTCTATTGTTACTTTTTAATCTATTTTCAAATTTCAGTTATAAAAAATAAACACTTTTATGCATATGGTTTATTTCTTAAAATTCCAATACTTTTAAAAGATATTTCCCCAAATTTCTTACTATTTGTGAATTTCTTATATTTTTGAAATACTCACGATCTCTTTCGTTTTGTCTGAACATAAAGTCAGTTTGAGTTACTGCGCTGTATATTTAAAGTTAAAGTGTCTCATTAAAAGTTCTTACAGTAAGAAATAGGTAAAATTCACGTTTTTGTGCAGGAAAATGTATTTAGGTATCCACTAGTATAGTAATAGGGCTGGGGGTGTGGCTTGGAGGTAGAATGCCCCTGGGTTCCTTCCCCAGTACTAATAAAATATAATTTCATTTTGATGAACTGTTGAGTAATGTTATTTTTCCTAATTTGATTTTAGTCTTTATATCTAAGCAATGATTTATTTTTTAATTTTTATTATTTTTTGTGGTACTGGAGATGGAACCCAGGGGCATTCTACATCCAAGTTACACCCCCAGCTCTATTTTTTTATTCTTTATTTTGAAACAAGATCTTATTTATTTATTTATTTATTTATTTATTTATTTATTTATTTATTGGTGGTACTGGGGTTCCTGGAAGCCCTTCTACCTCCGGGCTACACTCCCAGACCTATTTTTTAACTTTATGTGGAAACAGGGTCTCTTAAGCCAGCAAGGCTGGCTTCAAACCAGCGCGATCCTCCTGTCTCTGCCTCCCAAGCGCGGGGATTACAAGCGTGCACCACCACGCCCGGCATGAAACAAGATCTCATTTAGTTGCAAAGGGCTACACTAAGTAGTTGAGGCTGTCTGAGAACCACAAACAACCTGTTTTAGCCTCCCAAATGCTGAGATTTCAAGTGTCTGCTACCACTCCCAGCTAGCAATGAATATTAAATGAGACAAAAGCTATTTAAGAATATCAGCAAGCAAAAATACACTTTGAACTCTTTTTATGCATGTGTCCTATTCATGACTTCCTGAATATCAACTTAATACTTTAATTTTTTATTTTTAACTTTTTTAATTTTATTTTTTAAAATGTTTTATTGGTGCATTATAGTCATACATCTTAATGGGATACAAGATGGTGGAGACATACATACACACATCACCCAATTCCCACTCCATTCCCTCCTCCTTCCTCTTTCTCATGTTTGGCTTAGTGATTGACTTTGATATGGTTGTTAATGTACATCCTGTGCATTAGAGAATTTCCCTCTTCCCCCCTCCCATCCTCAGTTAGGTTGCCTTATTTGCTCATCTATAGTATCTCCTTTGTTTAGAGTTCCTCCTATAACCCATTTTCTCCCTAGCTTCGGCATAATAGGGAGAATATCTGATTTCTTATTTTAATCTTCCGTCATTGTTTGCATTTATCTTCTGTTCTAGTGATGATGGTTGATGATTCTGAAGTGGCCCATTGGAACATACCAAGTACAGCTTCTAATGATTTATAAATACTGCCCAACGTGTCACTATCAACAGCAGTTAATTAACAGAAGTTAATTTCTGCCAAATTATAATTGAAAAAGCTCTTTTTGTGTGTGAACTGTTTCAAAAAAAGTGGAATCTGTGGTTCTTTTCAGAGAGCTACATTTACTGTAGATATTAATGAGCTGTTGACATGTAAAATTTTAAGAATAGATGTTGTGATTTAGAAGAGAAATTTGCAATTCAAAATGTAGAGATTAGCATTTATTTTAATTTTGAAGTTACTAAAAGGAAGTGGAACAAGATTAGAATCTTATATTTGAACAAAATTGACCTGTAACAATGATTAATTATTTCCATGGCCTGGTCAGCCCTTTTTCATGATCATATATATCAGTTTAGTTTTGTTTCCTATCAGTGTTTACATTCTACTGTATACCACCTTAGATAAAGAGTGAAAAGAAACTAAATCAATTCAAAATACTGCTAACTCACTGAAGTCATTTAAATTCAGTTTTTATAGTCTTTTTTTTTAAAAAAGATTGTACTTACCATTTGGGTTCTTTAAATTTCATTATAGTATATGCATATTTAGTAGATTTATAATGTGGGTCAAAATAATTGTCATAAATGCAGTTTCTGATTTTTAGCCTTATATGATAACCATATTTTTTAAAGCTAAAATCAGTTTCATATGAAATAACATGTCCAAAAAAGCATATTTAGCCAAATAGTATTATGTTAGGAGGTTAAGAACTGATGGTGTCACTATTGAATGTCTGTCATTACCTAGCCTAGATTTCTCTTTGATCTTACAAATGAAAACTTGTTTTTTTTCTAGTTAGGGATTGTTTTAGAATTTTGATAAAGATAAATAAACAGTTATCATTGTCTATAAAATCTTTTATGTTTCTTTGTTTTAAAAGATCTTTTTTCTTTAATCACTAAAATATTATTATAAAAATTCAAGCAGTGTTTCTGGCAATATATTACATCCACATATACACACATATATGGCAAATATGTGTGTCATTCTTCCTATATACCACTAGCAAGAGTCTGCTGATGGTTTGCTCCATTTTTTTTCGGAGAACTGAGAGGATAAAGCTTCATGATGAAAGAATGAATTCATGAGTTAACAGATTAAGTAAATTAAAATAGCAAAATTATGTCTTTGTTTTGTTTTACTATTACCACTATGTATTGCTCATTTTTTCCACGTGCAAGCATACTATTTAGTAATATAATGTTGTAACACTAATGGTTTAAGAACAATTTTCAAAACCTAATTTGCTTTTTACAAATTAATGTATGACCAAAACTACAGAAAAATCCATCCCACTTGATTTCTTAGGCATTGTAGAGCTATGGGTAATGACCCTTTCTTTTTTTTTTTTTTTGTTATGAAGTCAAATAATACACGTATTTTTATTTTGACAACTTTTAGATAGCCCTATTGTAAGTGTTGTTCCTTTTTATGTATGTTTAATATTAGTGTATTGTAATCTCAAATCTTACTGTAGTAAATAGTGATGGTGACAGACACACACACAGCATTGGGTGGACTTTTTCCCTGGCTCTCTTTCTATTCCCCTCCTTTCCCTTCTTTCCCTCCTCCCCCCTTCCCCATACAGCGTATTGAGATTGACATTAGTATTCTCACACATTTACTTCATGTCAGTGGAAGCGATTCCTTCATTGATTCTCTCCCTCCCTTTCCACTTGTCCTATACCACCTCTCTCACTCCACTGGGGTTTCTCCTTCAGTATCTGGAGTCCCTCTGGTATCCCAGTTACTCCCTAGCTTGTGCATATGAGAGAAAACACATGACCCTTCACTGTCTTTGACTGGCTAATCTCACTTAACACAGTGTTCTCTAGGCCCATCCATTTTCCTACAAATGTCATAGTTTTGTTCTTTATTGCTGACTAGAGTTCCATTGTGTATAGTTCTCATAATTTTGTAATCTATTCATCTATTGATGGACTCCCAGGTTGGTTCCATAGTTTGACTATTGTGACTTATGCTGCTATGATCATGGTTATACATATATTACTGTAGTTCTCAGGTTTCAACCCCTTTGGAAAGATACCCAGTGGTGGATCCATTCCCAGTTGTCTGAGGAATCTTCACACTGATCTCCATAGGGACTGAACTAGATTGCAATCCCACCAACAGTGTAGAAGAGTTCCTATTTCCCCACATCCTTGCCAACATTTATTGTCAGTTGACTTCTGGATGATTTGTAATGGACCTTTCAAAGTATAGAATGAATCCCCATTGTGCCTTTGAAGATTATTAATATTCTGGCAGCTTTTCCATTTTTAAGAAAGACAGTATTTTCCTCCAGGATTCTCTAAGGTAGGGTAATAAAAGGTATGTAGTCGTGATGGTGGGAGGGAGGACTTTTGTGCTTGCCATTTCTTGATTCTTGACTTGACATTCTGTTGACATCTCCTTTTGTTCGGTGTCATTATTATGTTCTGAAACTGAGGTGGGAGATCCTAAAATTTGTCAATAATGGTCACTTTTCAAGAAACATGTTCATTATAATTAGAAATGAGTTCCAAAGCTAAACAAATTTATGTGTTTTGCTAGCTCATGGGTATGAAGAGGTAAACAATAGCGATACAACTCCTTGGTATCTTTCCAAAAGAGTTTAAAGTTAAAATACTATAGTGATACATGCATGCCTATGTTTATAGCTTCACAATTAACAGTAGACAAATTATGAAATCAGTCTAGGTGTCTGTCAATAGAGGAATGGATCACAAAAATATGGTATATACACACAATAGAGTTCACTCATCTATAAAGAACAAAGCTATCCCTTTTGAAGGAAAATGGATAAAACTAGACAGATTATTATGCTAAGTGAGGTCAGCAATTTCAGAAGGTTAAAGATTGTACGTTTTCTCTCATTTCTGGAAGCTAGAGAAAAAATGGCAAACAAAATGAACTTCAGATAAATGAGGAGAGAGACTAGAAAAATTGTGGAAGAGGTTTGGGAAAGGAGATGGAGAGGTGAAAAGGGAGAATTAGGGAAGGAAATAGTTTAAAATATGCTATATCCATAGATAAGGTATTAGTACTAATCTCATTAACATATGCAGGAGGAAGGAAAGAGGAGCAGGGTAGGATGCTGAGGTAAATACATGAAGTGCTATGGACATGCATGTTTGTGTAACTTTGCTATATAATTGCAGTCCACCAATAAAAACATTTAAATAAAGTCAGTATATATCAGAGTAGACAACTGGGAGATGAAAAGTTCTGGAACCCAAATATATGGACTTGTAAAGGACTAGATTTTAACAAGTGCATTTGCATGATCATGCATATTGTGTCCTGCAGATTATGTAGCCAGAGCAGAATGACCAATGGTAAACACTTACATGATAATAGCAATAATTAATTTTGCTGCCTTTTGGAATATATATGAATGGAATATTGCAAAAAATACTCCCACAAAACAAAAAAAGAAATGAACAACAAAACAGACTGACCTGCTCACATGATGGACTTGAACCCTATCAGGGGATATAGCCATTAAACATGCTTAAGTTTTATATTACAAATTGTACTAAGAGGGAAATACTACAAAGGAATAAGAGGGGCCTGTAGATTCAGTGGTTGAAGGGTGGGAGTGATCCCCATAATTCTTATTGATTTATTACCTTGGATATGAGATTCTACAAAGATCTTTAAGAGCTAGTGCCATTTCCCCTTCAATCTTTTTGTGAAAAGTTAATTGATTTCTTAGTACAGGCAGATTTTTTGTGTCTTAATAAAACTAACTCATTGAGTCATCTCAGATGTTTTATGATATTTTTCTGTCCTGGAAATTAACTGTATATATGAAGAGCTAGGTGAAAAATTTCATTCTGATGCTTTTGTAACAAAAAGACAAAAAATACACTATACAAGTACAATTATTATTACCTCTTAAAAAAGAAACTAGTATTGATTCAACAGTTGCTCCTACTGTGAAGTTTCTTTTTAGTGGCTTTTAGTTTTTGGAAATTGAGGTTGCTTGTTTTCTTTGTTTAAGGCAAAAATAACAAATACATATGTGAATAGGATAAGTCATAGATAGGTTTTGAATATTTTAAAGATTCTAAAATAATTTATTTTAAAGATTTTAGATTTAAGACTATCGTAAAAAATAGGGAAATATTGTCAGTAAATACATGAAGTGTTCAACATCATTAGTAATCAGAGAGATGCATGCAAATCAAACCTACACTGAGATTCCATCTCTACCCAATTAGAATGGCAGTGATCAAAAAGTCATACAACAGTCAATGCTGGCAAGGATGTGGGAAAGCAGAAACTCTTCTACACTCTTGGTGAGATTGCAGTCTAGTTTAGCTGCTATGGAGATCGGTGTGGAGATTCCTCAGACAACTGGAAATGGATCCACCATAAGATCAAGCTGTAGCACTCCTGGGTATCTTTCCAAAAAAGTTGAAATCAGAGAACTACAGTAATATATGCATAACCATGTTTATAGCAGCACAGTTCACAATAGCCAAATTATGGAACCAACCTAGGTGTCCATTAACAGATGAATGGATTGCCAACTATGAGAACTACACAAAATGGAACTTTACTCAGCAATACAGAAGAACAAAATTGTCATTTGCAGGGAAATGAATTGGCTTAAAGAATATTGTGTTAGATGAGATTAGCTAGTCATAGAAAGGGAAGGGTCATGTTTCCTCTAATATGTGGAAACTAAGGAATAATTAGAATACCAGAAAGACTTCAGATAATTGTGAAGAAACTCCAGTGGAGCCACTCTAGGGGAAAGGGGTGATGGAAGAGGGAGGGTCAATGAAGGAATAATTTCCACCCCTGTTATGTACGTATGTAATAATACCAATGCCAATCACACAATCCTATATGGGGAAGAGGGGAAGTGTGAGGGAGCCAGGAGAATCTCACCACGCACTGTGTGCATGTATGTCACAATTGCTATAGACTACATTATGATGTTAAACTGTAATGCACCAATAAAATTATATATGAAAAATTAAAAAATCATTTGTATTGAAGAGAAAACAGAACTTTCCTATAAGGGTGAGAAAATATATAAAAGTTGGAATCAGGTGTTATACTTATTTTCTCATTTTTAAGACAGATTTCATTGTACATGCGGAACTTGCAAATGAAAATAATTTTTCTTTGTTTGAGTTAATCTAGTATTCAAGATGTTGTATGTTTGAGTTAATCTAGTATTCAAGATGTTGTACGCACTTACACCGTGTTGCAATAAGTCTCCATTAGCTCTTTT
This sequence comes from Muscardinus avellanarius, assembly GCF_963383645.1. Classification (NCBI taxonomy): domain Eukaryota; kingdom Metazoa; phylum Chordata; class Mammalia; order Rodentia; family Gliridae; genus Muscardinus; species Muscardinus avellanarius. The sequence goes on along the minus strand of NC_137792.1, from coordinate 119,052,681 downwards.
CTTGGTTCTGTGCAGGTAACATTCTGTGCAGGTGGAACTTTTTTTTTTTTAATTCTTATTACATTTCTGTAAGGAAATACAATTTCCCTCCTGTAGGTGAGGAATCAAACTCAAAGAATTGAAATAACTTCTTTATTGTCATATGTCTATTAAGGGAAAGAGTTTTTAAACCTAGGTCCTTTTTTTTGACTGCCGAGACTCTGCTCTTTTCATTAAGATAAGTTACAGTGTTTTGGAAATAGACACTGAGCTTGATAGTCAAGAGGCCTGGTGCAAGTCATGACTCTTGTCTCTGATTAGTTATGTGACTGATACTGTTTTCCTTCACTGTAAAATGAGTCTAATGCACAACCAATGAAGTTTTCCTCTGAGGATTTTATGTGGGTTTTGTGTAAAAACATTGAGGTGTAGCTATCAAGGTCGGACAATAAAATATGACAGGTTCAACAAATACTTTTTCTGTGTAATGCCAAGGAATATGTTCCACCTCCATTTTGGAAGGCAGAGTAGTGAAAAATATATGAAAGCAATTTATAAATGTGTAAGGTCTTGAAACAGGAATACCATTTTATATTTTGATTACCAAAATCTGTATGACAGGAGCTGCCTTTGCAAGTGACAATTCTTGCATAAGGAGGAATTTTTTCTTTATAGAGCTCAAATAGAGGCTAGATTGATTGAGACAGCTCTTTGCAGAAATCATGAACCATCAACTTGTTTCTAGATATTACTAACTTTGACTTGTTTTATTTAGTGGATTTGAACTAGTATAAATTTCAAATGAGCTAGAAAACTACAAGTAAAGATAATTACATACACATATGTATTTTTCATATGTATTTTCTACCTCTACCACCTCCCTTATCTTTATTTATTTTTTGTTTGGTACTGGAGTGGAGTCCTGGGGCCTTTTACCTTCAGGGTATACCCTCAGCAGTATTCCATATATTTCTTATTTCAAAACACAATCTTGCTAAGTCACTGAGAGCCTCACTAAGATGCGGAGGCTGATTGAGTACTTGTGATCTTCCTTTTTCAGCCTCCCAAGTACTTGGATTACAAGTGTGTTCCACCATGCCCGGCTTACCTCCTTCATCTCGATCAAACTTATAATCCTATTCTTTTAAAAAGAAAGTGAAAAATATTTTTCTCTTATATTTTCCTCATACTTGCTTTTGTTTTTAGCTATCATTGCTTATTTTGTTTATTTGTTTGCCTTGCTTTTACTTTGAAATAAACATTGCTCCTACCAACCCCTTGGGAGTTTGAAGGATATCTCTCAATCAACCTCGTAGCTGGAAGTAGAGTCATCTACAAAATTAATGTTTTTCACGTTTTCTTGTGCCCTGATTTTTCTTTTTTCCATTAATGAAAAGGATTTTATTTTGCCTTTCCATGACAAGGAAGAGTTAAATTTAAGGAGCTGTGAATACTCTGTAGTAAATGACAAGGAAAATGGAGAAGAAATCAGCCATCCCCAAAACTTTGATCTTTTCTTGAAACTGTGACTCCATTTTTGTCCATATCTATCTTTTCTTTTTTTTCCCCAGGGTTGTCCTTGAGCCTGTTAATGCCTAGCTGGCACTGGTCTGAGTTTGCTAGCTAAAGGGTACAGGGATTTCCTGAAATTATGTTCTTTTGTTTAAACTTTGTAAGAAGAAAAATTTAGTGATGATGATATTGATAACTTACTATGTGCTCAATGCTCTTTTAAGTGCTTTTGTATTTTACAGATGTGGAAACAGGTTTTATTTTATTTTTTATTTTTTATTTTTATTTTTTTTGCGGGTCTGGGGATGGAACCCAGGGGCTTTTGACCTCCGAGCTACACACCCTGCCCTATTTTTTTTTTTTTTTTGGTGGTACTGGGGTTCCTGGAAGCCCTTGTACCTCCGGGCTACACTCCCAGACCTATTTTTTACATTTTCATATTGGAAACAGGGTCTCCTAAGCCAGCGCGCGTGGCTGGCTTCGAACCTGCGCCATCCTCCTGTCTCTGCCTCCCAAGCGCGGGGATTACAAGCGTGCGCCACCACGCCCGGCAGGAAACAGGTTTTAAAGAGTAATCTTTAGAGGGTGATTGGCTGAGGTCAGGTAACTAGTAACTAGTGCCACAATTGGAATTTGATCCCAGTTCTATCAAGTCCCAAAATCCTTGATTAATAGCAATACATTTGTGGTAATAATTCCTTCAGTTAGCAATTATTACCATGCATTTTCCATGCGTTAAGGGATCAAAGTTGACCAAATCGTACTGTCCTTATCCTTAAGTTGTTCCCTGTCTAGTTGGAGAAAGCATTCATGCACTTCAATTGCAAGACATTGTGACAGTTTCTATAAAAGTGTGTGCAGACTGTGGAAGCATAGTTGTTTAGGTTACACATTGGTGAATGGATGCAATCAGGCAGCATTTAGATTTGAGAATTCTCACTGATTTGACTAGTTCCCTCATTAATTTTGTAATGGAATAGCAGTTTGGGCATAGTACCATTAATAAAAGCTGAGAGGCATGCAGGCACTTGGCTCGCTCAGGTAGTGTTGAGTGTATGGTTATGGCTGATACATGGCAGAGATAGGCAATGTCCAAAATTAAGACTAGAGTCAGTTTAGCACTACGCTCGAAGGATCTTGTGAAGCTAAGGATTTTGTATCTGATTTTAGAGGGATTAGTGAGTCATTCAACATCTTTCAGCTTGGGAAGGACATAATGTGGTCTGGCAAGACTTATTCACGGTGATATTAATATAGACATTGTTTTGGAAGGGGAAGAGAAACTAGAGGCAGGAAAACTTTTGATGAGACTAATGTAATAGACAGAATAATAGCCAGCAAGGGACTGAAATAAGGCAACAGTGGTTGGGATGTCAAAAATGTAAAAAAGGGTTTGACAAATAAACTAGAATGACACTTGCGGAAGAAATGAGAGTTTAAGAATTTTTTTTTAGCATAGGTATCTCTCAGGATAGAGTTGCCATTTTTGAATCAATCCTCTTGATTTTGGGGAAATCAAGAGGAAGACCAAGTTGGGGCTAATGGACAGATAATAAAATTGTCCTTTGGACATGCAATTGAATCATCTTAGACATTTAGTGAAAGGAGATGTCCAAAAAACGGATGACTCATAATTTGTATTTTTAGCCAACTAGAAATAGATATGAATGTGGAGCTAACTAGAGGGTCCCAGATTAGAGATACCAATTTGTGAGTCATCAACAGAGACATGATAAATCAGTCACTGGGGATAGATGAAATCACAAAGGCAAACAAAGAATTGAGGGCAACACTTTTATATTATTTACTCTTCTACCTGCTTGGTTGACTTTAATGGATTTGAATGGGTAGACTTGTGTGGAATCACTAACAACTCCAAATGTAGGAAGGTCTCTCTCCAGGCTTAATGACTAGAAATACAGCTAGATATTTCTTTGTATCAGATTAACCTAATTGCCAAAGCAGATTCCTGTAGCTTCATGGGACTCTTTTAAAGCCAAGTAACATTTGAAAACATCATATTCTAAAGGATAAATATGTACAATTTTTATCCGTTAAGAAACTCTCAGCCGTGTCTTCTTGTTGACATTAGAATTCTATCTACAGTTCTTTATCATGGGGGCTTGCCTTCTTTTTCTTGTAACGAGGGCATATTGAAAAGAGCTCCACTTTCTTGTGTAGCAGGTATATGGAACTTTTACTAAATGAAAATTAGTGTCAGGGGTAAATATTTCCTATCCTATCCTATTTATTTGTCACCAGGAAGATAGTGCAACAAAATTTAAAGAGAATAAACTTTTTCAAATGTGGCCATCAGGGCTGGGATGTAGCTCAGTGGCAAAGTGCTTGCCTAGCAAGTGCGTTTTCCCTGGGTTTGATCCCAAGTCCAAAAAGAAAAAAACCGACCCCCTTTAAATGTGACGATTACAGAAAGTGAAGGGTCATATGTTTTCTCTAATATGCACAAGCTAGAGAGTAACTGGAATCCAAGAATGCCTCCAAATAATGGAGGAGAAGTAAGAGTGTAGCCAGGGAAGAGGCCTAAAGGAAGGGGAGGAAGAAGACTGAGGTTCAGTAATGGAAATAGTACCATCTATTGTCTGTATATTTGTGATTATACCAACGTCAATCTCAGTACTCTGTATTGGGATGGGGGGAAATGAGATGGGGGGGGTCATCAAGTACTGTGTGCATGTATGTCATTGTCAACATATTTTGCATTATGATGTGAGACTGTAATGCACCAGTAAAAGCACATTAAAAAATCTGTATGGCAGATATATATATATATATATATATATATATATATATATATATATTATATATTATATACAGACACATATATAATATATATATACATACCATTCTTAATAGCTGGCCAACAATGCTGTTGAACTAATAAGGTTATTATTTCCCTATTCTGACCATATGTTTGAAGATATTTGTACATAGCGAATATGAGATAGGCAGTAAAATTGGTTTTATTTTGGGACCTAGAAATAGATCATCCTCTCAGTTCTGAGATTAGAACAGACATAATCATGAAGTTGTCATCCCACTTTCATTATACAAATGAATTGGGGCAGCAAAACAAATATTACACATCATTCCGTCTAGTGTTTGTAAACAGATCCTACTGCTTAGATTAAACCAGATTCCAGGATTTTTCTGTGTTTATAATTTTATGGATTTTAATCTTGTAAGTTAGGGTAGATGGTGTTATAGTGGGTAAACCATAGACTTTGGGCCTTTTAACTTTTAACTATTTTTTTTTTAGCTTTTGCTGTTTTCCTGGCTGAGTTAGACAAGACATTCAACTTCACAGTTGTTTTTCCTTAATTATATAATGGCAATAATTATAGCACCAGTCTTTCAGAATTGGCATGAAACCAAAGTGAAATAGTAAATGCGAAATGCCAAGCTTAGTGTGTGTATATATATATTTTTTTCCTATTTTTCTCTTTTCTCTTTATATGAATTAAGACCATTTTTCAAAATATGTTCTTTTAAAACCTAATTTTTTTTAGTAGTACTGGGGATGGAACACATGGGCTTTCTACTCACGAGCTATACCCTTAGTCCTATTTGTTATTCCTTATTTTGAAACAGGTTCTCACTGAGTTGCAGAGGTTCTCACTAAGTAGCTGAGGCTGTCTGTGAACCACAATCCTTCTGTCTCTGCCTCCCAAATGCTGGGATTACAAGGTGCTCAACCATGCCCAGCAAAACCTAATTATTTAAAATGCTTTTTCAACAAAAGTGCTCATTGGTCAGTTTAATTTGTTTATTCCTTCTTGAAGTGCTTTAACAGACATCACCATATTCAGTGGTTCTCAGAACCCATGCCATGAACATACCGCTTTTGTTACGGTGAATTATGTTCGGTGTGTGAGGGGAGAAACAATTCCCCCAAAACAACCAAACAAACAGAAAAACCACAGGTTCTTGTCCTGAGATAAGGATAAATATACATAGCTCGGACAGTTACTAAAGGTTTAAAGAAGTTTATTAAAAAGATAGAAATGCAGAAGGTAGTTAGAGCCCCATGCTAAAATGGCATGGGGGGCGATTCGAGGGAACACACCCAAAGACCCCTGCATGCTGAGTGTTCTTATCCTGACCAAGTCTGCAGCAGGTCCTTTGATATATAGATATGCTGCCCTATCTGTAGCCCAGTTTGCTGCTGTCTCCATCCCAGCTGGATCCAGGCCTCAGAGGCAGGGGAGGCAGCCCTGTCTCAGGGCACAGACCTCCACACCTTTTGTTACCCTCCCAAGATGTGTTAAATTGCCCCGCCCCCCCAATCTGGGATTTCCTCCCAACCTTAAGGCAGTTGTCTCTCCTTAGAAATGTAAAGAGGCCCTTTTCCCTGGCTCCTTGGCTTTCTTTTACTTCTCTTTAGAAATGTAAAAAGGCCCTTCTTCCTGACAATCCTGGCTTTCTTTAGAACAAACGATATATTTTCAAAATTGGAAATCTTTCCCAATACTGGTACATTAATATATTTTGAAACCTCTTCCCAATACTAGTACAACTTTCAGGTTTTGTTTTACTGCTTTAAACCTAACATTTTTCAGTTTTATTTTGTCACGCTGTTTCTTCCCCCTCCTCAATACCTATTAACAGTCTGTGTTATTGAAATAATACTTTTTTTGTGTGGTACTGGGGGTGGAACCCAGAGGCTTTTCTATCTCCTGGCAATACTCCCAGACCTATTTTATATTTTATTTGGAAATGGTCTAAGTTGCTGAGCCTCACTTAGTAGCTGAGGCTGGATTCAAACCTAGAGGAGGATCCTCCTGTCTCAGCCTCCCAAGTGCTGGGATTACAAGCATGTGCCACCACGCTGGGCTGAAAGAATACATTTTGAAAGGATGAATTTAATCATTAGGGCCAGGTGCTATATGAACAGTCTTTGGCGTGTTGAACTTCAGCCTTCATTGTTCTGAGGACTAAATGATGCTAGGAATCTTAAAAATTTTGGGAATTTGTATGTTGCAATGGATACCATTAGTGTCTGAGAAAACTTTGAATTGCAATTCTGTGATTTGTAGCTGTGTAGCCCTCACTAAAAAGCTCTATGTGGACAAATATTTGTCCTCACCTATAAATTACACCCTTTCTATCTAGCTCACAAAATTTCTGGGAAAATACTTGTTAAGACATTGGGAAAAAAGCTGGGTCTGGTGGCTCATGCTTGTAATCCCAGCATTTGGGAGGCTGATACCAGAGGACTCCGTTTGTAGACAGCCTCAGCTACTTAGCGAGGTCCTTTGCAACTTGGTGAGACCCTGTTTCTAAATGAAAAAAGACACTGGAAAAATAAACATGTCATTAGTGGAAGGTCATATTACACGTACTATAGGAAAAGGCAATTTAAGAGTGGCAAATGTTGACTAGTCAGCTAGAGGTGGAGCTATGCTCCTTCCCTTTCTCTCTTAACAAGCTTGGACCCCAGTGGCTAATCTGCTGAAAAACATTTTCAACACTTGAGTTTCTTTAATAATTGTAGTGATTCCAAGATGAATATACCCCAAATCAGATGCTCTCCCTTTGTTAGTATTGCTTCTGGAAGACATGTCACAGTACAGTATGTAGTTTAGCATTATGTATATGTGCCTGCTGCTGAAGAGTAAAAAATGAATTGTAATTAGGATGCACAATGGAAAAGAATATTGTTAGTATTTGATCAATAGGTTCTAGTTAATAGGTTATACTCCCAGCCTTCTCAGACAGTTCATTTTTGTGTGTGTCTATCTGTGATGTATTTCTTTTCTTTTAGGATATATTAAACAAAGTGAAGTTGCTTTATTTTTTTAAAAAAAATTTATTAGTGCATTGTAGTCATACATTTTTTTAAAATTTTTTTTTGGTGGTACTGGGGATGAAACCCTTCTACCTCCGGCTACACTCCCAGACCTATTTTATATTTTTATTTGGAAACAGGGTCTCTTAAGCCAGCAAGGCTGGCTTCGAACCTACACAATCCTCCTGTCTCTGCCTCCCAAGCACGGGGATTACAAGCGTGCACCACTACTCTTGGCTGTAGTCATACATCTTAATGGAGTAAGATGGTGGAGGCATACATGCACACATAACTCAATTAGCCCTTCCCCAATTCCTACCCCATCTTCTCCTTGCCCCCTCCTTCTCATGATTAGCTCAGTGATTGATATGTTTGTGAATGTACATCATGTACATTAGGGAATTTCCCTCTTCCCCCCTCCTGTCCCTCTCAGTCTCTGTCACCTTATTTGCTCCTATTAAGCAAAGGATGAGTTGAGTTACTATTTAATGCTATTTTTGTTATTTAATTGATTGGTATTAATGAAGATAGTTACATAACTCATTTCCTTATTGTTTCTGGAAAAGTTTAGTTGGTAGAATGAGTGAGTTAAGAGAAACCTTACATTAAAACCATATTTTCTATCATTTTAGGGTTAACATTTCACATCATGGAGAATCATACCTTAGTATTATAATTATTAAGCCTATGTATCTTCAAAATTAAAATGCCCCATTTATGGTTTTTACTATTTATTTATTTATTTATTTATTTTGGTGGTACTGGAGGTGGAACCCAGAGGCTTTCTACCTCCGGGCTATACTCTCAGACCTATTTTATATTTTATTTGGAAACAGGGTCTAAGTTGCTGAGAGCCTCACTAAGTAGCTGAAGCTGGCTTCGAACCTGTGTGATCCTCCTGTCTCAGCCTCCCAAGCGCGGGGATTACAAGCGTGTGCCACCACGCCCGGCTGTTTTTTACTATTTTAGATGAAAATTTTTATCAGTTTCCCATCATGAATCATTAGAGAGCTTTAGACATTACTTTTGTTTGCTGTTTAAATATTGTGAATACTCATTTTCTAATTCTACAAATAGGATCTAGTTTTAAGGAAATCTTTTTTATCATATGAAATAGTGTTGCTGGCAATAGAGAGAAAATTTTATCATTCATCATAAAGTACTTTTTTTACTTCTTTTACTTGATGTACAGAGGCAGTTGTGACACAAATTTGACAGAAATGTGCCAAATCCATTTTGTTATTTTTTTCATTCAGGAAGTTCTCAGTTTGTCCTTAAAATAAATCATATCTCTAAGGTTTGAGAAGCAAAACCAACAACCTATACTTGTTTCTTGCTATAGAAGCAATTTTAAGGAAATCAGAAATGCTAGTTTATAAATTGGATCTAAATGTCAGCGTTCTAAATCCGTGCCATTAAAGATAAAATTGAGACAAATACTCTGTGGGTTTTAATTTTTATTATTTCTATTACCAGTATTGCTCCAGAGAGCATATTAAAATGTCATATTGATTTTCCTTTTTCTTTTTGTCATATTGATTTTGATACCTAAAGTCGTTGTCTTTAAGGGATATTATATGAATCATATCTAGATCCATATATAAATATCAAAATGAATTTAGTTGAAATCTGTACTGGTTTTATACTGGATTTTCTAATAACTGTGTTACTGTCTTTTGTCAAAACGACCACAGTAATGAAAACCATGTTTCACCTTTTATATACATAATTGGATGAGATCACCAGATGCTGGTGTTAAGAGCACATCAACAGGAAAAGTTGAAAATGGGAGCTGCATGGAAAAATACTAGAACCAATTAGCTCTGTCCAAAACCATATGACCAAGTATAAGGAAAAAAATAGATTTTGACCATGAACTGACCTCAAATCACGTAATAATGGAAAGATACAGCAAAATGGCCCCTAGCAGTTTCTTAGGCTTTTGATAATATCCAAGAATTCTGTGGAAAATTGACACATCATAGTCAGTGCTTGAAAACTAGGGTTAGATTACTTCTGTTTTTCTAACATTTCATTATGATAATGTTCAAACAGAAATGCTGAAAAAATGGTATTGTGAACACGGATGTATCTACCAACCAGATCCTATAATTAACATGTTGGTGTATTTTGTGGGACTCCCTACCTCCTTTCCTTGTCAATTGTTCAAGCCTTTTGCCTGTCTTTAAATTTGAATATCTGTTTTATTATGTGGAACGAGTTCTTTATATGTCTTGGAGAGCAGTGCTTTTTAAGATATGAATATTTTAAGATAAGAATTTAAGTTTGTGAATTTAACATAGAATTTAATGATACTATTTAAGATATGAATTTAATTATTTTAAGATATGAATATTTATGAAATACTTTCTCATAACTTACGCCTAGGCCACTAATTTTATCAAATGATGTGTTTGGTGGAGAAGTTGTTTTGATGTTTAGTGATTTTATTGCATTCTGAGTCCTAAGAAAACTCTGTCTATGACCAGTGTGAGGTATGGTACATATAAATTGGTAGATCCATTCAAAATAAATTTACATCAATTTTGAAACTTCCACGTATTAGCTAGTGTTATCTATTTGTGACCTTATTGTGGTTCAAAAGAAGTCTTAAGTATCTCAAGAAAAAAACATAGACAGTAGCTTCAGGATTTTTCCCCTTAGCACCGAGGATATTTTGTGCTTTTGTGTGTACATATTTGAGTGTTATATTTGGCGAATGGAAAGAGATAACAGAAGTACATTATTCTCAGGCAAGGGAGAAAATAATGTAGATTGCTCTGAGACAGTTACCACTGTTTCTACTCCTCTTTTTTTCCTTCCTGGATTTCATAGTTGTCATTTCCCAGTTTCTCCTTCCATTGTTTTTCTTCTGCAGGCATCAGATTACTGGTGTCCAGACTTAGAAATTTTAGCAAGGAGTGTTCATCTAGAATTGGTAGTATAGCTGAAATTCTTTGGGGATTTTAAAGCCACTGGGAATCATGGACAATATATGAACTTACATTATCCCCAAGAGTGCCTTTACATATGAATAAGGCGGTAATATAAAGTAATTGGCATTCTTTCAAAAGTATTTGATTTTACCCTATTCTCTGTCAGAGCAAGACGGTGATTATTTGTTAAAATACTCTTCATTCTTAGAACCTATGTTAATAATTGATTGAGGAAAAATATATTAGAATTTTGAGACAATGTACTGTCATGGAAAAATAATTTTGGATATAATACTAAGTATTTTATGTTTTACTTTCGTGAAAAGTTTTTCATGGATGCATTATTTCATTAAATAAGGATACAGAGGAGCAAATGTGAAAATGGAAACAGAGCCAAGAATGGCTTCCACCCAGAGCTGGGATACTTGCTGTGGGGTTGAATCGCGTGTACTTTGTAGTTCATCATACGGTCACTACATGTGAAAAGCTTGCAAGGATTGGGAAGAGCAGCAGTCCAAGGACTTTAGCACTAAATGAAGTTTACCTGATCTTCGGAGACCCTTTGGTCCTCCAAAACAGAGTGGTCTTCTCAGGAGTATGAAATGAGGAATAGCAGCTCACCTGGCTATCTGTGGAAACTTTATATTATTTTACTTTATTTTTGTACTAGGGGTTGAATTCAGCGTCATTCTACCTCCAGGCTACACCCCCAAAACTTTTTTATTTTGAAACAAAGTCTAAGTTACTAAGGGTTTTGCAAAATTGCTGAGGGTGGCCTCAAACCTGCAATCCTCGCTGGGCGTGGTGGCGCACACTTGTAATCCCCATGCTTGGGAGGCGGAGACAGGAGGATTGGCGCAGGTTCGAAGTCAGCCATGCTGGCTTAAGAGACCCTGTTTCCAGAAATAAAAAATAGGTCTAAATAGGTCTGGGAGTGTAGCCCGGAGGTAGAGGGGCTTCCAGGAACCCCAGTGCCACCAAAAAAAAAAAAACCAAACAAACAAACAAACAAAAAAACCCAAAAAAAACCCCTGCAATCCTCCTTTTTTGGCCTCTCAAGTACTGAGATTATAGGTATGTGACACTATGCCTGACTTTATGTTTTTGATGTGAATAACTGTATCCCAGGATCTACTTTTATTTTATTTAGAGTAACCACTTTATCTGCTTTACCTAAAAGGCCCAATTATGTTTGTATGCATGGCAAAGAGAGAGAGAGCGAGAGAAAGAGAGAGAATATTAGTTTGTGTATGCATGTGTGTGTGTATGTGTTTGGTGTGAGAGGTGGGTGTGATGATGATGGCAGAGATGTAACTGCTTACGGAAGACTTAGCAGTTTTTCTTTGGCTTTCTTTGAGATCTATCAAGATTTTCTTCGTAGCCATTTTTCTTAATCCTGGTGTCATAAAAATTCATGTTACCTGCTCAGACAGAAAATTTTAAGGTGTCCAAAGATATTTATTTAGCTCTTTCTACTAGGAAAAGTTCCCTTTGGGATCAATTTTATTTCAGCTCACTACTTCTTTTGTCAACATTCCAATTTATGTGTGCTTTGGAAATCTTGAGGCAGTAATATTAAAATATGAGCTAATTTTAATGGCCAAGAAGAGTTTGGTTGATGAGTATCAGGGACTTGATTTTCACCTTTTTCTTTACTCTTATTTATCATTACAGAAGAAGCTACTATGGAGGAAACTGGGCCAGTTTTAGCTTTTCAGGACTATTATCCTGGCTAAAGGAATATCAGGTAAACTTCTTATCTAATCTTGTAATTTGCTAGGCTGTGTTGTTTGTTCCATCTGTAATATAGAATTTATAATCTATTTTTATTTTTGTGTTTGACAAAAATATGTTGTCACCTTTTTCTCTGATGATTTTCTGATATCCTTTATAATATGTATATTGCTTTTAAAATAGGCATGGTAGAGCCAGGTGTGGTGGTGCCCACCTGTGATCCCAGCATTCAGGAGGCTGAGACAGGAGGATTGAGGTTTGGAGACAGCCTCAGCTACTTAGTGAGGCCCCTTGCAACTCAGTGAGACGCTGTTTCAAAATAAATAATAAAAAATAGGGCTGGGGGTGTCGCTCGGAGGTAGAATGCCCTTGGGTTCTATCCCCAGTACCACAAAAACAAACAAATAAATAAATAGATATGTTAGCTAAAAAATAAATCATATATACTTGATGCCATTTTCTAAATACTCTGTATGTGAAACTCTGATTTTTTCCTAAAATTATCTTCCATAAAATCTATTCCAGTCCTTCTAAAATCTTACATAATATCAATTACTCTTTCATTATTTGGAGAAGATACATTAATTTGAAATGGTCTATGTTAGGGATGTTTTACATGCTCTCTAGGTCACTGTACCAAATCAATGGAAAGAAAAAGTAAAGAAAATGATTGAATATCAAATTAATATTTTTAGGTGTCATATTTCACTACTAAAACAATTGAATAGCATTGTAAAAGAACTCTAGAGGTCATGTACAACATAATATGGAGGGTGAGTTGATTAGGTAATGGAGTTTACTGATTTTTATAATATGCACTTTAAAAACAGTACCAAGTTTATACAAATAGGTTCATGGGGCTATAAATGAAATTTCTTCCAAGAATATATTGCATGGAATCAAAATCTTCTAAATCTGAAAAGAGTATAGATTATTAGGAAAGTAAAAGAAAATGATTTATTCCAGAAAATTGCATTTAGTTAGCTAAGGATAAGGTAGCTAAGACTTATTAAGCCCGTATGATTTGCTGATCACCATACTAAACACTGTATTTCTGTTGATTGATTTAATAGCATAAGTTCCTCAAAGGTGGGTTATGATGATATTACTGTTGAAGATGCAGGATAATGAATATCATTATATGAGATAAATATAGAGAAACAGCAATAATTATTTTAGCATTTCACATAATCAAAATATGTATGTCAAGAAAGTAAATGGTATAAGTAAACATTTAACCCTTTTACCTATATACTGAAAATATTCATATATTTATCAGAAACCCTACTTTGAACTTTACCTGTGGGACATATATGTGAAGGTCACCTTATATTTAGAAATATTTAGTACTTCCATGAGGCAAGTTAGTCTAGATTCTAAAGACAATAACGAAAAATACCTCAGTTATCTGAATGTACCATATCCTTTCTCCCTTCACTCTGTTTTTTTTTTATCCTGTTAATCCAGTTTCTATACATTTACAGATCTTACACTTCCCTTTCTTTTCTATTTATGTCAAGATGTTTAATAATATCTAATACTGTACCTGAAAATAACAGCTATTTGTCATTACTTGTCTTCAGTTTAAGCTGTGAAATGCAGGAGAGTGAAGCCTTTTAAAAATAATTACTACATTTATGAAGTTTTAAGTTTAGAAATATTCTGAAAATTTACTTAACATAAAGGACAATATAGTTATAATTCCTTGAGTATATACAATGTATTTTCGGAAAGCTTTCTCTACAAAAGATGTGTTACTATACATTCTTTTTTAATTATTTTTCTGAGTATACAATAGCCAGGGATTAGTTATTTTGAAGTATTTTGTTTTATTGTGCAGATTACCTTTCAGACATACTTTTTTCAGTACTGTGGATGAAACCCAGGGACATTCTACCTCCAAACTATACCCCCAGCTGTATTTTTTATTATTTATTTTAAAACAGGGTCTCACTGGGTTGCACAGAGCCTCACTAAGTAGCTGAGGCTGTCCATGAAACACGATCATTCTGTCTCAGCCTCCCAAATGCTGAGACAAGTGTGTGCTACTACAACCGGCTTCAGAAGTACTTTTATATGCAATCAAAATTGACAGGAGTAGGGAACAGCCTTCAAAGATCTGAAATTATGTAGAATAAGGAAGTAATTTTGACCCTGCTGTTTTGTCAACTGTTAAGTAAACAGACCAACAAAACACTTTACTATTAACAAGTAACTTATACACAGATATGTTTAATTCTTAGAAGGTAGAAGTTGGCCATCCTAGTTCTTAAGCAATATCAAAGAGCAGTTTTAAAATTACTTCATTAAAATCTCGCATATATTGTGACCACAGCTGGTTTTTTAGAGCATAGGGTACATACATTGTTTTCCACTTCTTCCTTTGACATTGGCATCCTCTTTTAGGATCACTTAAGTGACTCTGAAATGATATCCTTCTTTGAGTTTTAATGGTTGAAAAGAAAAGCATGGGCTTAGACACAGTTTAAATTTTCTAATTTAAGACAAGATTACAGGTTCCGATTTCCCAATTTAATTAAAAATTCTCATCTGTGTTTTCTTTAGGAAAAGAGTGACACCGTAATTGAAGGCTCAGCCTGGCAGGAACAGATCCTTGAAAATGAAGAAGCCATTGCTCTTAGCAGGAAGGACAACACCATCCAACATGTGGAAGTATTTTGTTATGTCAGGTATGAGAAGTACTTATTTGGGATAAATGAAGTTTAATGGCTTCTTTTATACACTTTAGAAGAAGCCAACTATAAAGATTTATATGGCATTGGTTGCTGTAAGTCAGTTCCATATGCTGGGCTTACCATTTCTTCAGTGTAAATTTAAATTTTCTTTTTAGATAATAATATTACATTAATGCCTTATGCTGTACCGAACTCTTTTATTTTTATTTTTATTTTTTTATTTTTATTTTTTTTTGGTGGTACTGGGATTCCTGGAAGCCCTTCTACTTCCGGGCTACACTCCTGCTTCTGTGTTTTTCCAACTAAACTTTCCTCCTTACATAATACACAATAGAATGAAATTGGAGATTATAATTTTGAATTACAATACTAAATCGACTTAGTGCTTGACATTGATGTTTGTTAAAGTACATCATGCACATTAGAGAATTGGAGGGAGGAGGAGGGGATGAGGTGGGAAGTGGGTAAGGGCTAATTGGGTGATGTGTGCATGTATGTCTCCACTATCTTGCATCCCATTAAGATGTATGAATACAATGCACCAATAAAAAAATTTTTTAAATAACTAAATTGAGTGGCCATATTATTTGGTTGCATATTTTTGTAAATTATAATAGAACAGTAGGAAGTATACATGTTTTAAGTTTCTCCAAGTGATAAATTTGTTTGTTTTAAAATATTGGACTAGTTTATTTTTTTTTTCAAATGACATATGGTCAATTTGTTGGAAAGATTTAGAGCATCAGAATGTTAGCAGTTTAATCCTAATTACAATTCAATTCACTAGAGATTCTTCATGATATGCTTTGTCAGCTTTCACATCCTTAACGTCACAGAGTGGGAAGTGTGATATGAGCCTCTGAAACGTTTGGGAAGTTGTACTTGTTTTTTTTTTTTAAGCCCATGTTCATTTCTTTCAGATAGCTAGCGTTTTCCTATATACAGTTAACAGGTGATTTTCTGCAGAAGCATAGCTTTTGGAATTACAGGTAGAGATTATAATTACATAACGCTAAATGTCATTTAGTATTAAAAAGTACAGCACACTGACATTGCTCCAAGTAAGTGTAGGAAGCTTTACAAGAAAAAGTGATTGCATTTGAAATACTGAACACTTAAATGAAGCCAGGAATAAATATTTGGTAAATTTATCATGTGACATTGTGTGCCCATGAATATTACTGGACTATAATATAGTGACAGTCACATTGTTGCAAAGAGGCACTTTTTGATATTTCAAAGCCATCTTGGCAGTTAAGGTTAATAGTTTCTAATGACTGATTGGACATTATCTGTGTACAGAGGAAATCATCTCCTTTTTTGTTCCTAATCTGTTCAGTTTCATTCTCTGAAATTCTCAAAGCCAGAAGGGAAAAGGTTGGTGGTAGAAAGTTCATTTGAAAACATTCAAGTCAGACTGCTTTATGTTGTTCTCATGACCAATTAAGAGTGTGGAGCGAGAGGTGATGGAGGTACTGTATGTTTTCATTCACTTGGAAAAGTTAGCTGGTTAATAATGTCATAGTCACTCTAGATGAAGAAGGAGATACTATAGAAGAGCAAATAAGGCGACCTAACTGAGGAGATGGGAGGGGGAAGAGGGAAATTGCCTAATGTACATGATGTACTTTCACAAACATATCCAAGTCAATCACTAAGCCAAACAGGAGGAGGGAGGGGGAGGGAATGGGGCTGGGATTAAGTAAAGGCTAAATGAGTGATGTCTGCATGTATGCCTCCACCATCTTGTACTTCATTATGATGCATGACTACAACTTACCAATAAAAATTAAAAAAAACAAATAGAAGTGAATGGGAAAAAATGTCATAGTCAGCAAGAAGAGCTAGAGAGCATGGAGAGAATTGGAGGACTGTAGAGGAAATCCACTCATTTATAATAGGTGCTAAATACATGAATAAATGGGAATGACAATATCTCTCACTTAGCGCAAGCCAAACTGTGGCATCTTTAATCTTTTGGCTCATGGCCACAAATTCGCAATTAGGGGAAAGGGGCTAGGGCCCAAATGACTGCCACAAAGATTTACTGTCTATTGAGAAGTTATTACCCAGGACCCTTCTCAAAAATCTAAAGCTTATTATTTTGGTGATACCTGGGATTGAACCCAGGGCTGTCCAACCTCTGAGATATATCCCCAACTCTTTTTATTATTTTGAAACGGATTATGGTGACTCTCTGAGGCTGGCCTCTAAAATTTTATCCTTCTGGCTCAGCCTTCCAAGTACTGGGGTTATAGGTGAGTACTACTTCACCTTGCACATATTTCTGATAACTTTATTTTAAAGGTTTTTATCTTAATAGTTTAAAGCAGCAACTACAAAAGAAAGTATTGTCTGCTAGAAGCAAGCACTCTGAGAGCAGGGTTATAGCCCTGCCTTTCCCATTAAATTTGCCATGTGATGCTGAGCAAGAGATGTGTCCACTTCGGAACTTTAATTTACCATTAGTAAATTATGAAGGATTTGCATGAGGTCACCTCAGAAATCTGACTGAGCACTAATATACTGCTAATGTAGATTCTAGGTGATAGACTAACAAACGAAAATACAGCATTAGCAAGAGCAGGCAGCCAACTTTGGGCCATTGAGTGTAGAGGTAATTGGCTTTTCATATAAAAATATTGCTTCAAGACCATTGCCAAATTGTAACAGTATAAACAATTGATTATCATAATTATATCCTAGTGTATTCTCCAGGTTCATCCATTTTCCTGCAAATGACATAATTTTGTTCTTTATTGCTAAGTAGAATTTCATTGTGCACATATCCCATAAGTTTTTTTATCCATTTACCTGTTGATGGATACCTAGGTTGGTTTCATAATTTGTCTGTTATGAATTATGCTTCATACATATTCTGATTTTGCTCCCATTGGAAAGATACCTAGGTGTGGTATAGGTGGATCCATTCTCATTTTTCTGCGAAATCTCCACACCAATCTCCATAGTGGCTATATTAATTTGCAATCTCACCAACAGTATAGAAGAGTTTCTATATCCCCACATCCTCACCAGCATTATTTTTGTTTGACTTCTTGATGATTGCCATTCTAATTAGGGTTAGATGGAATATCAGTGTAGTTTTGATTTGCATCTCCCTGATTGCTAATGATATTGAACATTTTTTCATGTATGAATTGGCTATTTGTATTTCTTCTTTTGTGAAGTATCTAGTTCAGTTGCCTGTTTCTTGATTGTGGTATTCACATTTTTTAGTGTTAAAGTCTTTTAAGTACTTTGTGTATTCTAGATATTAGTCTGCTCTCAGTGAAATAGCTGGCAAAGATCTTCTCTCATTCTGTAGGCTCTCTCTTTAAAGAGAGATATGGATTTCTTTGATGAGCAAAAACTTTTTAGTTTAATGCCATCCCACTTATTAATTCTTGTTTTAATTTCCTGAGCTTTGGGGGTCTTATTGAGGAAGTTTCTTCCTGTGCCCATATGTTGGAATGTTGGACCTATGCCTTCCTGTAGTAATTTCAAAGTCTCTGGTCTAATATCCATGCCTTTGATCCATCCTGAGTTGACTCTTTGTAGGGTGAGAGGGTGGGATTTCATTTCATTTTTCTACAAATGTATGACCAGTTTTCCCAACACTGTTTGTTGAAAAGGTGGTCTTCTCTCCAACATATGTTTGGTACAATTTTGTGTACAGGATTTTATGAACATTTCTCTGAGATGAATGTTTTTTTTTGTATAAAATTTTTCATTTCTTTGCTATAAATACTCACATGTACAGTTGCTGGGTCATGAAGTAAATGTATGATTAATTTTCAAAGAAATTCAAAATGTTTTTATAAGAACTATATTATTTTATATTCTCACCAGAAATATATGATTAATTTGGTTTTTCCACATCTTTCAGATTTAGTGATGTCATTTTCTTATTTTAACCATTCTCATAAATGTTCAATGATACTTATTTGTGGTTTTAACATGCATTTCCCTTGTGGCTGATTTCAAATATCTGTCCACTATATATTTTTTGGTGAAATGTCTATTCATGCCTTTGTTTACTTTAATTTGATTAGTTTTTACCATTGTTTTCAGAGTTCTTGTAGATATATACATATATACATATTTACATATCTACATAGATATATACATATCTCCTTTCTGCTCAGAAGTAGAATGTCCCTGAGTTCCATCCCTGGTACCACAATAAAGAAAAAAGAAAGAAAAAAGGAAAAGAAGAATATCCAATTGCTTTACCACCATTTGTTGAAGTGCTATTATTTCTCCTTTAAATTACTTTTGTATCTTTCAAAATATCAGATGGTTGTACTTGGGTGGTTTTTTTTTCCTGGGTCCCTTATATTGTTTCATTGATCACTTTGTCTTTTCCTCCACCAGTGCTACACTTTTCATTACTGCAGCTATCTAATAGTCCTTAAATCAGGTAGAATGATTCCTCACAATTTATTTCTCTTTGACAAGAATATTTTAACTATTCTAGAGTTTAAGCCTTTTCATATCAATGCTTTAATAAGCATGTATAGGTCTAAAACATCGCTAGAAATTTGATAGAAATTACATTAAAATATCAATCAATTTGCAGAGAATTGACATCTCTAATATTTTTAGTCTTGCAGGCCATGGCCATGGTATGTCCCTCTATTTATGGAAGTCATCCTTGATTTCTTTCAGTGATCCTTTACAAATTTTATCTAATCCTGTATATATTTTAATTGTAGGTTAAAGTGCTAACTTTCTTTGGAGCAATTAAGCTCTAAATGGTATTGTGTACCTAGTTTTGATTTTCACATGATCATAGTATTGATTTCAATGCAGTTGACTTTTTATAGGTTGATCTTGAACGTATCCACAAATCTCCGTGAATATAACTATTCTGGAAATTTCTTTTTGTAGATCCATTAGGATTTTCTGACTAGGTAAACATAATTATTTTTTCTGCAAAGAGAAACAGTATTATGCTTTTCTTTCTACGGACTGGTATTTTCAAGAATCTCTATTTTCTTATGAGAGTCTTGTGTTTTCTTTCCATAGACACATAGCACTGATTAATTGTATTTTCTACTTCTTAAGCTCACTTAATGAGCTCTTTTTCTCCCCAAAAGGAAATTATTATCACTTCCTGAGGACTTTGTAATTATTCAGTAATTATGGTCAATAATTTAGTCTCTCATTTGCTAAATATATTGTTTATGTGTTCCTGTGTTCTTGCATATTACTGTCTTAGCCTACACAATTCAAATCATTGAACTTATCGAATAACAAATTACCAAAAGTCCTCCTACACATTAATGGTCATTCACACCAAGAATGTACTCTATTCGGTAGTATCAAACAATATAGACTGAGCATTTCTGGCTTGAAAATCCCATATTGCAAATGCTCCAAATTCAAAGCATTCTGAGATACCACAAATGGAAAATTTTATATTTGACCTTACATGGTCTATAATAATCAAAACACAGGCTCACTAACAACATTGTATAAAATTAACTTCAGGCCATGTGTTTAATATGCATATGAAACATAAATGAATTTTATGTTTAGACTTGGGATTTATTTCTAAGATAGGTCATTATGCATGTGCAAACATTCTAAAATTGGAAATACTCCAATGTCTGAAAGACCTGTGGTACTCTGGACAGAAGTCAACTTTGAATCCTTGGTGTGTGTGTATATATATATATATGTGTAGTATTACTTTAAAATTCAGTAAATTTTATATATATTTCATGTATGCACATTTCCATTTATATTGTTAAAAAGCCTGAAATATTAGGACTTTTCTTCCCAGGTTAGACCAGATGAGTTAGTGTATTTGTAGACTTGGTGTTCATTAGGTCAAAATCTATGATTTCATTCATACAAAGTTTCAAGTAATAAAGTATTTATCTTTTGGGCATAAATAATGTTATAGTCATACTGATAGCCTATGCATTTTTATCTTTGATAACAAGGAGTACTAAATGAAAATATAAATGGACTAATACATACCTGTGACTCTTGCTTTTTGAAAATTACTCAGAGTACATGGCAAGTCATTACTTTCCATTGCTGTAGACTTATTTTAAAAAATATTCTGAAGTGTTTGACTTAATTGTTTTAGTGATCATTCAAATAATTTTAATGCTTTGGGTTATTGTAAAATTGGCCTAAATACTAAAATATAAATTGTTTTATTACCATAGATTACGTCCAAATATCACAAACTAAAGAACTATTCAGAGTGAATGATCAGAGCTGCAGTATTCTGAGTTCTGCTTCAAATAACTGGGTGTAATTTCCAGTTTGTATCTGAAAATATTTTTGTTATATAAAGATAGTTTTTCATTGAAATGCTTTTTTATAGTAATGGGGATTGACCCCAGGGGCACTCTACCACTGAGCTAACTCCCATTTCTTTTTATTCATTATTTTGGACAGGGTCTTCCTAAGTTGCTCAGGCTGGCTTTGAATTTGTGATCTTTTTGCCTCAGCCTCCCAAGTAGCAGGAATTACAAGCCTGGCTACAATGTCCAACCCAAATAATCTTTTGTGATCACATGATTGATTTATGAAAGAGAAGTGAAAAGGAAACAGAACACATTGGATATTTTCTTTGTAGCAACTATTGTAACCTAGTGTTTTACACATTTTATTTTATTCAATTTCATTTATTCTGTGCAATAGCTCTGTGCATGAGTTATAGGCATATTTTACTGGTCAATAGCTTGGGGCTCCTGGAGAGCTAGTAAGAGCAGAACGAGGTTTTGGATCCACATATATTTAAATTAAAAGCCTGTGCTGTTTCCACTATTTCATGTTGTTATTTTTTTTGCGTGTTTGTGGTACTGGAGATTGGACCCAAGGTCATCTATTTCTGAGCTACACTCCTAGTTCTATATTTTTTATTTTGATACAGGGTCTCATTAAGTTACTAAGGACCTCACTAAATTGCTGAGGCTGACATGGAAGCTGTGATCCTCCTGCCTAAGCTTTCTAAGGACTGGGATTACAGGAGTGTGCCATCATACCCAGATGTTTTCTTTCTTTGTTTCCTTTCATTTTCCTTCCTTCCTTCCTCCCTCCCTCCCTCCCTCCCTCCCTCACCTACCCTCCCTCTTCCCCTTCCTTCCCCTCCCTTCCCCACCCCTCCTCTCCACTCCCCTCCCCTCCCCTCTCCTCTCCTCTCCTCCCCTCTCCTCTCCTCTGCTCTCCTCCCCTCTCTTCTCTCCTCCCCTCCCCTCTCCCCTCTCCTCTCCTCTCCTCTCCTCTCCTCTGCTCTCCTCTTCTCCCCTCCCCCTCTCCCCTCTCCTCTCCTCTCCTCTCCTCTCCTCTCCTCTCCTCTCCTCTCCTCTCCTCATTTGCATTAGGATTTTGCTATGTTGCCCAGCTGGATTCTGGCTTGAGCTCCTGTGATCCTCCAACTTCACCTCCCAATCATCTCCTACTGTCAGAATGCATCACTGTGCCCAGCTTACTGTATCATGGTGTTTTTCAGCTAGCAGATGAACACATGTATACATATGAAGGGGGCCATTCCACTAAGTGAATACACTTTCCCTTCTGAGGATTAGCAACTAAAGAAGTGCATTAACTTTTTAAATTTGCTAGAATGCTACATGATGTCACAAATCTATCTTATATGTAATGGGTAACTTAACTACCTAACTCCCAGTGTTAAGAAGGTATGAGTTGAATCCAATATTCTTTATTTGTTATAACTATAGTGTATATGCAAGAGTTTTTGTAATATATGTGAGGAAATAAAAGTAGCTACTATTTCTAATTGTAAATCTTTAACAGACTATGAAAAGGCACAAAACACAAATTCAAATCACAAATTCAAACAATTTTAGGTAAAAGATTATTGGTTAAGTGTTTAATGTCTTCGGTGAGATGAAATTTTGCCAAAATGTTGACATTAACTGGTACTTTACCTGCCCTATTTTTTTTTTTTTTTTGGTGGTGGTACTGGGGTTCCTGGAAGCCCTTCTACCTTCGGGCTGCACTCCCAGACCTATTTTTACATTTTATATTTGGAAACAGGGTCTCCTAAGCCAGCGTGCGGGGCTGGCTTCAAACGTGTGCGATCCTCCTGTCTCTGCCTCCCAAGCGCAGGGATTACAAGCGTGCGCCACCACGCCCGGCTACCTGCCCTATTTTTATATTATTGAACATTGTATCTCCTTTTCTAATATAATATTAAATCAGGATAAAAACTTGCTTGTTTGATTCAAATAAAGTAAATCTAGTGGGCTAATACAGGCACCAAAAGTTAGGATTTTATTATTACAGGAACCTAATTACTTATTTTTAGTTATAAAATTTCAAAAATCATACAGCAAGGGTCTTGAGAAGCAATACCAGTGGAATGATATAAATAAGAAAGGAATAAAAAATATAAAGTGATTTGCATTTTTTTACATTTTAGGGGAACTTTTTCATCATTATGCACAGTACTTTTTTAAATTTTGGCTATCGCCCAAATACATAAAAATTTATAAAGGATAAAAATTTATAAAGGAAGTAGATAGGAGTGTGAGTAGGTTGGTAGGTAGTGGGTTTGTTAAATAAATAAAATTTTATAAAGGATAAAAATTTATAAAGGAAGTAGATAGGAGTATGAGTAGGTTGGTAGGTAGCGGGTTTGTTAATTATGCAGCTTAAGCACATAAGATCACTGGTGTGGATGCTGTACACTTCTCTTAGTTTTTTATCCAGGGTTACTGTGATTCCAAATAGGTTTGCATACAACAAAAACGTCTTAACCATGAAAGGAACAGGGGACAATTTTTTCCTTATACCCGTATACTTTATACTTGAAAGTCTTTGCCAACAGATCCCAGCAAATTCTTACTTAACTCAGTTGGCTAAAACTGGATTACATGCACTTTGCTTAATCTATCACTAGCAGAGAGAAGTAGGATGACCATAGTCAGTTTGAGTCAGTTATCACCCATCTCTAGGACTGGGCATCATCTTCCTGAAAGCAGAACAAAATTGAGGCTCTTGTAGGAAGGAGGATGGGGTATTGTTCAGCCAACAATCAACAATAACTGCTGTATACCACCTTAGAAAATTTTTTTGGAGAATTGCAATAAGAGGTTAATATTTCACTTATATTCTGTGTTATATGTTGGCAGCACATAGGAAATTATGTCCACTAATATTCTGCAGCAATTTAAGATCAATTAATGTTTCTTTAAATGATAGTTTTTTAGAACAATGATTTTTGGATCATGTGATTATTGTGATTCTTCTGAGTAACCATTAAATATTTATTTTAGCATTCAACAGCTGGGTAACAGTATAATATGTACTGTGCAAATCAAAAATGAATGGCCTTAGAACAAAGTGCATACATCAAAGAAAAGGAATACAATTTTTGTAACAAGCTGCATTGAAGAAAAAAGTTGAAAATGGCTGAAAAATAAATAGTGAACACCTGTGTTGAATAAATTAGCCAGCTGGTTGGCAGTTTTTCATTTGACTCATCTAAAAAGGTGACTGTTATTAAGGCATTAATAAGATATATTCACTTAGAGATGTTCTTTGTTAGTACCTTTAACTGATATGCAATATTATATAATATAAATTAGAATGTCTAACCTTAATAGGGATATATGCAGATTTTTAGAATTAATAAAAATGCATTGACACAGCAGTATTCACCAATCATGGTTATGAAGAATTATCTCAAGAATATAATCAAACTATATTGTAAATGGCCTTTGGAATTCAAATTAGCTGTAAAAATGACATTAGACTTAGTTTTTGAAGTCTATTTTGAAAAAGTATTTGTAAGAACTAATGGTGGCAGGTTATTTTCTTTTATATGCTAAGGTTATAATATTTTAGAACTAAGTTTTTTGAGGATTCACCATCCAATAACACTGTTTTATAATTCATAAATATGTTTTTGTGGTTTTCAAATACATTTATATTAATAAAATTGAGCTATTCTGAAGTTTTTGGGGGGATTGAATATCTTTTAAAGAAAATATATTTTACCACAATGTGAGATTTTAAATTTAGGAGAAGATAGTCCCTTTGATGAATAGAATTTTGCTTACTGAAGAATTATGTGGGGATTTAGGAGTTTTTATGTTTTTATAACTTCTTATTATATATTAACCTCAATCTTGGCAGAACTCCAAAAGTACTGTGGTTGTTTTTAATGGAAAGTGAGGACAATATTGTGTTTCTAAGCTTGTATTTTCCATAGTGCTAGGAATTTCACTAAATTATGATGTTGGAAATAGTAAAACATAATAATTTGTGAATGTAGAACAAATTCTGAAAGAGTAATTTTTTCCTTCCACTTATACCTTTAGGTATTTTTACTAATATCTTCCAGATTTCCAGCACTGGATAATGTAGTTGATTTACCCCATAAAACCTTCTTTCATGTAAAGTAACAGAGTCCCTGAGCAGATTAGTTGCTATGCTCAAAGTCCATGGTCTCATCATCATGGCATGTGATAAGAGAAAGTTGTCATATTTTGTTTCATCTGTAAAGTGTAATTAATTTTCCTGTCGTTTCTTAGTTTAATCCTTAGGCATGAAACTTTTGCTGATAGTTGTCATCTTAGATTGCTCATGGAACACACAATTCTTATTGGCCTTCAAAATAATAAAAACAGATGCAAAGCATGAACAATTCTGTAAAATATACACAAATCACACTTCATATAGTGGCTCTTCATTTTGAATGTTTGTAAACAGCAGTGGTGCTATTGAGTGTTTATGTGGCTATAGAGCTTCTTTAATGTGGACACAGCAAATCTAGGTATGGGTTGCCTGTTGACCAACAGGCAGTTTAATAATATAAATTTTATTAATATTTTATATTTGATTAACTTTTTAGAGTTTGGGAAGTACTATTTACATAAGTTAGGTTATTTATCTTCCACCTCTCGTGAAAGCTAAGTCCTGTGGATTGATCCACATTATTTGGGTTGGAAATCTGAGAGCAAGTGCATTGTATCTCCTAAGTAATACATCTAGGGCTGGAATTTGGGTGCCTTTCCCACTATAGTTTTCTAGATCTCAAAAGTATTGCTGTATTAATAACTATTTTTCATTAGTTTTTATTAGAAATATAGATTATAAAAATATTAAATTATAAAGTGATATGATAAAAACATGATGGCATTTTCTTGATAGTTTAGTGTTCTTTCATTATTTACTTTTGTTTTACTGTCTATAGAATTAATTTTAATAAGGCACTTCATTGTTTCACTGCACCCAGACTTTAAAATATTTAGTACATTGTTCTGGCTTCATTTTATATGTTTTATGCAAGTAAGTTTATTTCTTATATTTAAGAATATCTTTTGCATGTACAAAATATTTTTTCATCAAACATTGATTAGCTACAATGTCTGTAAAGCAGGATGTATTGTGAGGAACACTGAAGATGAGATGTTATAGGGTTGTCCGTCAAGGGAAGTAAAGTCTACTTCAGAAGATTGGGCATATGCAGGTGGAATAATCCCTTCACTGAGAGACATGCTTGGGACTAGAAATATTTCAGATTTCATATTTTTTAAAAGACTTTACCCACTGAGTATTCAAAATCCACACATCTGAAGTCCCTACTCCTCTCAAATCCAACCTTTTGAATATCATATGAGTACTCAAAAGGTTTTGGGTTTTGGAATTTTTCAGATGTTTTTTTTATTTTCAGATTAAAGATGTTAAACCCATACAGCACAATTAAAGGAGTAGTATAATGGAATTGAGAAGTAAATGCAACATATGTTGCATATAGGTATTGTAAGTATATGGAGAAATAGAGCGGTGAGTGTAGTTTCATTAAGGAAGACTATTTAAAAGTAAAATTTATACTTTTTCTTAGATTGTTAAAGTATGGGATAATGTATGGGAATGGGGGAACTGTGATATTATAGGTGATGGGAATAATATCCCAGAAAAGGAACACGATATGGGTGCCGGAGCCTGCCGGCAAAGGTACGGGTTCTGAAAAGAGAGGAGTGAGGATGAAGAATTCAACTCTAAGAATTTGATTCTCAGAATATTTAATTCTAACGTGGGGGAATTGCCAACCTACTATCTCTACTGGCCGACCCTGCTCCTGGGTCAATATTTTCTATTGGTTGATGACTACTCCTGGGTCAGTATTCTCTATTGGGCCGACGACTACTGACGGACGCCTATTTCTGGGTCAATATCATCTGTCTCTTCATTCTTCTTTCTTCGACTACTATTACTGGGGTATTTATACCGATACAGGTCAGTCAATATCCTCATGCTATCACCACCAGAATACAATAAAGACCAATCCAAAGCACATACATTACAGGTAGGTTAATCAGTACCCTCGTGCCATTACCACCTGATCTTCTCTCAGACCTTTTACTTTGAACATTCCATAACCCCAAACCTTGTTGACTAGGCGAAGGACAGTTAGCTGAGTCAGAAATATTCTTTTAGGGGAAAACCTTAATGGCTCCCCACATATGGGCCAGAACATGGAGATTAGAGTTGATAAACTGTATGATAGAGATGCCATATTGGAAGTTTGGTAGAGATAAGACGAGTCCTGAAGGGAATTTGACTTAGAGACAGAAGACATTAGATTTTGCAGAGGTGGGGGTTTAGATTTGTTAGAAGGAAGGGCTACTGATCGTTCTTGAGCAATCAGTTAGTATATATGTACTTGCCAGGAGCCATCAAAATAAAACATTGGGCCAGGTATTGAGCAGTAAGTCAGCTCAATGAAAAGAGTGGGTTCTCTAGAGGCGGAATTCCTGGTAAAGCTAAACTGATTGGGAGCATATTATATTCATCAAGGCAGTGATACACTGAGAATATTAATTCTAGCAATAACTTTGGAAATGAGGCTTTTTAGTAGAGTAATAGACATCAATACTAAAGCTACACATGGCAGGAAAGATTAAAGATCCTTTAAGATTCCACATTATAATAGACCAACTTGAAATTTTCATGGCACAGTTTTTCTCCCTTTAACGACAGTACATCTGTTACATGACCAAGTCAAGAATTTCTTAATAATAACAACTTTCGATAACTACCACTATTGAGCACTTACCATATCTCAGGTACTATGCTAGGTTATTTGAATGCAATACTGCATTTAAGACTTTAAACAATTTTGAAGACATCCGTTATTATTTCTTTGTAATAGGTGAGTAATTTAGGGCTTAGGGAAAACAAGTAACTTGTCTAAATACACAGAACTATATTGTCATAGGATCAGGGTTTGAACCCAGATCTTTTAATTCTGAAGACTACTGTGTTGATTTTCTTCTAAGGTACAATTCCTGAGTCTGCCTCAGATTATCAAAAAAGTTACATATGTCCTGGCATCCTTCACTCTGAAAAAAAGATATATATCATATACTTACATGAACATGTATATGTATGTTGTTACTAGAGATTGAACTAAGGGAAGTTCTACCTCTGAGCTAAACCCACATCCCTATTTCATTTTTTTTATTTTGAAATAAGATCTCATTAAATTGTTGAGGCTATCTGGGAACCTTAAGTCCTCCTGTCTCAGCCTCCAAAGTGCTGGGATTACAGGCATTCACTATCACACCCAGTTTTATGTGTATCTTAAAGTATTATCTGTTATATTGCATTGGAACCTTAAGAGATGAATATTTAATGTCTGGGTCACATACAGCAAAATACATGCCAAACTTTCTAAGATAAAAGAGACAAAGGAATAAAAATTATGAAAGACTCAAGCATCGTAATTAAGGTAGCAGGGTAGTATATTCAAAAGCGGGATAATTATTATATGTGTAATTTCTTATTAGTCAGGATTTACATGAATATGTGGAAGAAGCTGGTGCACTGCAGAAAAATCACGCATCTGTGACATCTGCAAACTCTACAGAAGCTGCAGACTCTGCTTTCCTGCCTACCGAAGATGAGTCATTAAGCACCGTGAGCTGTGAAATGCCCGCAGAACAAACTCCAAGCAGTGATTCAAAGAGTACCCTAGAAGTAAATGATGCTGAAGTGACAGAGGAGAAACAAAACCAGAGTGATGATAAAACTTCAGAAGACGAAACAAGGGAAAATATGCCCACAGCAGAGGACAGCACAGAGCAAACAAAGAAAACTAGAATTACTTATTCACAGATTATGAAAGAAGGCAGGAGATTTAATATTGACTTGGTATCAAAGGTAAGTGTCACTTTTACCCATCCTAGAGAATTGAACTAGTTTCTAATTGATTGAAATAGCATCTCAGCCCTAAATTCAATTTTCTTGATTTAATGTATTAAGTATGCAGTATTTGTTTTACAAAAAGACAGCAGCCAAAAGTTTGATTCGATTAAGATATTATTTATATAGAGGTTAAGAACATTTAAAATGTTCACATTAAAATACTTTTAGTGTGTTTTTATTTGTACTTAAATAATGCCTTTGTAGTTGAAGTATACTCTTATACTAGAGAGCATAGTTCATTATGCTATTCTGTGAATTGTATGGATACTATGATCTCCATCAATGAAAAATTCTAATGATTCTGTTTACAAATTCATGTTCTTTACTGTCAATTTACATCAATTTTTGGCCTGTATATAGTAACTATTTTAACATCTGTATGATGGTAAATATTCAGAATAAACGAATGCATTTTTAAAAATCATGTGTTCAAGTTTGAGGGCTTTATAGGATAATTTAATAGTGATGGAGGGAGGGAGCCTGGAACAAATGCATTTTTTGGGTGATGTTTCCATCCTTAACTCTTAATGTTAGTTTATGTGACTTCAAAAGACGTCCTTTTAACTTAGTTTTATGTTGGATTGGGTTCATAGGGAGCAAGGTAATTTTAGTGCAGATTAATAGAGCACCAGTAAGATCAAAGATCAGTACCCTAAAGCGTTATGACACAGGGTTTGGTAAAAGTGGAGAAAAAGAGTAAACCAAGTTCGGAAAATTGAGGGCACACATGAGAAATTGAAAAGAAATAGAATTGGGTGGTTGATAGCATCAGTGTTTCCTCAAAACTAAGCTTTTACATTTAATGTGCTTTAAGTTCCAAGTGATAAGGGGAAAGAGAGGGAACGATATGTGTTGCCAGTATAATCCCATGTTCTCAAACTCCCGTTCTCTTTGAACTTGATGCTTGGAAATATGAGTGTCTTTTATTATTCATTTTTCTTTCTCTCAAATAGGACTCTTCTGTCATGGTCTGAGTTGCCTGTTGCCCTGGTCCTGCTTTATATTTTCATATCATCTTCTCCATCTACTTTGACACTACCGTGCATTAGAGTCTACTATTCTTACCTTGCTGTCTCTCTCTCTCTCTCTCTCTCTCTCTCTCTCTCTCTCTCTCTCTCTTTCTCTCTCTCTCTCTCTCTCTCTCTGTCTACCAATCTATCTCTCTGTTTTTTAAATGTGGTATTAGGTGCAGAAGACAGAGCTTTCTACCACTGAATGGCACCCCTACTTTGCCCATTTTAAAATTTTGAAGCAGGGTCCCATTAAGTTGCAATAGCTGGTCTTTAACTTGTAGCCCTCCTGTTTCAGCCTCCCAAGTACTAGGATTACAGGCCTGTACCTCCACGCCTGGCTGCTATTTGTCTCCTGATGGAAGTTTAATTCTACTTCACTAATAACTCTCCTGTTCCCATGAATGGTACTCTTTGAAATCAGTTTAACAAGGACAAAAACTAAAGTAGTTTAGTAACAGATGGGTATCATTCTGAAAATTACATTTTGAATTTGTTACTTGGATTGCCTTGCCTAATGAAACATTGATATGAATGTGGTTAAGAATCAAGACTAAAGCCAGATGTGATTGAGAGTGCCTATAGTCCCCACTGCTTGGGAGACTAAGTTGGAAAGATCCCTTAAGCCCAGGAGTTGAAGGCCAACCTGGGTAACATAGGAAAATCTTGACTCAAAAAGAGAAATGTCTCTATTCTGTATGGGAGATGATGGTGCTATTTTCAGTCAGGAGTTAGTATAAAAATTATTTAATTGTATAAGGAAATGAAAGTTGTTTACAATAATAAGTTTATTTAGAAGCTGAGACAATTGAAACTCTTAAGGAGATTTCCGGGTATTTTCACAAGTTTGATGGGTAATACTGGTTCTCTGGGTAAATGAAAAATAATCCAAGTCCTTGGGAGGCTGAGGCAGGAGGATTATAGGCTCAAGGATGGCCTCAGCCAGTTAGTGAGGCTCTCTATAACTTAGGGAGACCCTCTTTCAAAATAAATAATAAAAAAATAGGGCTGGGGGTGGAGCTCAGAGGTAGAATGCCCCTGGGTTCAATCCCCAGTACCACATACAAAAAAAAAAAATAACACAAAAAACCACAAATGTAGAGCTGGGCATGGTGGTACACGCTTGTATTCTCAGAATTTAGGAGGCTGAGATAGGGGGAACGTAGTTCGAGGACAGTTTCGGCTACTTAGTGAGGTCCTTTGCAATTGAGTGAGACCTTGTTTCAGAATAAAGAATAAAAAATAGGGCTGGGGGTATAGCTTGGAGGTAGAATGCCCCTGGATTTAATCCCCAGTACAGCAAAAAAACAACAAAAAATTGTATTCAGTTGACTAGGCATAATTTGTCTCACATAGATTTCATGAGTTCGCGCCTTTAAAAAGTAATAATCAGTTATTGTGCTCATTGTATAAAAGTAGAATTATCTAAAGAATACATAACCATGCAATACAAAAAGTTCGTTCCCTTTAAATGTTATTATTTAATGGACATTTATTCAGTGATTGCTTGTTTGAAAGCCATATATTCCATGTATTAGGATCATCAGTCACTTTCTGATTTTTTTCTGTTCTAATATTTACAGTTATTACATCTAAGTTTAGGTTGTCAAATATCTACTTTAAGCCCTACCTTTTTCCTAAAGTTATTTGATATATCAATTTCCAAACATCTTGATGTTGCTACATGCATTCCATCTCAAAGTCATTATAGTATAATTAGCAAATACTGTGGGACTTTTGCAGTGTACAAAATACAGCCATAATTAACTCAGATGAGCTTAGTTAATTAAAATACTTACCCTGATACACTGCTAAGAGAAATAGAAATAGAGAAAATCAAAGATGAAATTTTTACCATAAAAACTCGGTTCTAAGGAAGTCCATGCTTTTAATCATGGAGCCAACATGCCAAATAAAGCAAAACTTGTTAGATATTAAAGCTAGTTCCCATTATTTTAATTAAATTGAAGCGTGCTTCAGGCTCTTATCACTGTAAAATTGCTATGATAGATCACTTAGAGGGCGTTGAAAAAGAGGCTTAGGTTTAAATTTGCCACATGTTTGTTAGTTCTCTGAGCTTCAGAAACAAAATGTTAAGATCATTCTAATTGAAATTTATTTTAAATCTTCAGTGGTATCTTTAGTATATTGCTTTTTAAGCTGCCATTAAATCTTAAGCTTTATTAGATCTTATTAAATGCAAATGCAGTTTGCTGACTTACATATTAATATTTGTGGAATCATGATTACTGAGGGATCCTTGAATCTCAAATGTTTGCTTTTATTGAAATACTATTTATTTATACAGTGGAGACTTGGCAATATATTTTGTATTCCAGTATATTATATATTCTATATTCCTATCAGTTGTGTATTTGTTAAGATGATAATGAAGTAACATGCTATGTTTAGGCAGGGTAATTGAATGAGTTTTTAAAAAGGAACGTTGATTTTATTTGCGTTGCACAGTGCTAAACTAATATAGTTTATAAAATTCCACTTAGCTGATAGTGACATACATAAACTCTTTACTGTTCTGTTCTATGCATAGACTAGTGGTTTAGATTGATTTTCCCTAATATGTGGAAGCTAGGGAGAAAAAGGGTCATAGGATAATTGTAGACAAAGGAGGAGAAACTGTAGATGAGCAAATAAGGAGCCCTAACTGAGGAGGATGGGAGGGGGAAGAGGGAAATTCCCTAATGTACGTGACGCACATTCACAAACATATCAATGTCAATCCCTAAGCCAAACATGAGAAGGAGGGAGGGGAAGGAGGTGGGGTGGGAATTGGGGAAGGGCTAAATAATAAATGTTGGGGGTTTCACTCAGAGGTAAAATTCCTCTGGGTTCAATCCTCAGTATTAAATGCATTATTGGTGCATTGTAGTCATACATTTTAATGGAGTACAAGATTAGAGGCATACATGCACACATCACTCATTTAGCCCTACCCCAGTTCCACCTCATTCCCACCTCCCCCTCCTCCCTCCCTCCTTCTCATGTTGGCTTAATGATTGTCTTGGATGCGTTTATGAAGGTACCTATCTCATATAAACATAGACTGCTGGGATTACAGGAGGACCTGTAATTTGATATTGTCAGTAGAAATGCATCACAACTACTTTTTCTTTTGGTTTTTGTTGTTTTGGTTTTGTTTTGGTATAACATGGATGTTTACTTGGCCTTATATAAGTCTAAAGTTCTTTATCCCAAACCCCTAAGTTTTGGTATTTTCTGTCATTCAGATTTAAATACATATATGTATGTATATTTGCAATTATATATGCATATGATAGAATATGTAGTATATCATATTTATTTGAATGTAATACAGTGAACATGCTGATATGCTGTGTATTATACAATGTTTTTAGCAGATCTGAGGAGATACTCGATTAATTAAATATGTTAACATTTCTGCAGTAAGTAATATTCACATTTATTGAGAGACAAAAGAGCTGTGTTATCAGTTTATCTACCAAACAAGTGATGACAAATATTTTGGATTACAAAGGTTTTTGAATTTTGAATTTCATAGAATGGATTGTGAAACTGTAATAAATTGTCAAGTATTATAATATAGGTATAGTGCTTTCATAAACTGTTTGAAATTTAACACTATTATATGTACTTAATGTTTATCATTTTTCTATTGTTTTGTCTTTAATCCTCTAAAATGTTTTCTTTGTACAGCTGCTGTATTCTCGGGGATTGCTAATTGATCTTCTAATCAAATCTAATGTTAGTCGATATGCAGAGTTTAAAAATATTACCAGGATTCTTGCATTTCGAGAAGGGAGCGTGGAACAGGTACTGTACTGATAAACTCTTAAGTGGGTATGTGTGTAAGTTATTATGGCTCATTTTGGAAGGATAGTCAAATAAGATTTTTATTTTCTTTGTAAGACAATTCCAGTCTTGCATTGGGATTTCCAAGTGTAAGTGATAAGATTTGTTCAATTTGCATTTCAAGTGTTAAATTGCTGATGCTATTCAGCAGCTTGATTTGGGTTTAGAGAAAGTTTCAGGCTGTCCTGCTGGATTTGAACTGTCATTTGTTCCCTGTTTGGAGTGCTGTATGCCACTGGCCTTTTAAAGGCATATGCAACAAGTTGGCAGAATGAAGTGAGAAAGCTGGCAAATGAAGTAATCAGAGAAATTAAACAGATGCCATTAGAATTTACACAATGTAAACATGAAGTAGCCATACCAGAGTGGAAAACTTTGTCATGCATGACGGGGAAAAATGTAATTTGGAATATTTGCATTAATAGGAAACAGTTTCTTAATTAAAACCATAATACTTTTCAGGTTCCATGTTCCAGAGCAGATGTCTTTAATAGTAAACAACTTACTATGGTAGAAAAGCGAATGCTAATGAAATTTCTTACATTTTGTATGGAATATGAGAAACATCCTGATGAATATGAAGGTACTGTTTTTTTATTAAGTTTCTTCAGCTTTTTATTTGAATATACTTGCCCTGGTTTCATGAGCCACTTACTACTGTTTGAAAATGCATTCTAACTCCCCACTATCAAATAGGTAAGCCATTAGCAATATGTGACTATTTAAAGTTAACTAAAATTAAAAATGCAGCCGGGAATGCTGGCACACGCTTGTAATCCCCGCGCTTGGGAGGCTGAGACAGGAGGATCGCACAGGTTGGAAGCCAGCCTCAGCGACTTTGTGAGGCTCTCAGCAACTTAGTGAGACCCTGTTTCCAAATAAAATATAAAATAGGTCTGGGAGTATAGCCCGGAGGTAGAAAGCCTCTGGGTTCTACCCCTAGTACCACAAAAAAAAATTAAATTAAATTAAAAATGCAATTTCTCAATCTCACTAACCGTATTTCAAGTGCTATGTAGCCATATGTGGCAGTGGCTTTTGCATAGATATATTCAGTAATGCAGAAGTGCCATGCTATGCTTTAATTTTTAGTCTTGTTAATTACATTCTTCTTAACTGGTTCTTTAGACAGTATTTCCTTTTTGTTATTACATTCTTTTTTTCTCATCAACAATAGGAAAATCCTGTATACATTTTCATGTTTTAGGTTTGCTTTTGCTGGAAATCTTGAACTAGTCATTTTGACTGACCAAATAAAATTATATGAGGGAAATCACTGGATTTGGAGACTTTATCTTTGCTCCATCTCACACGTGTGATCTGGAAGCCATTTATTTCAGTTTGTTGAAAGTTGAATATAGCTGGGCGTGGTGGCACACACATGTAATCCCTGCACTTGGGAGGCTGAGACAGGAGGATCGCACGGGTTTGAAGCCAGCCTCAGCTACTTAGTGAGGCTCTCAGCAACTTAGTGAGACCCTATTTCCAAATAAAATATAAAATGGGTCTGGGAGTATAGCCCGGAGGTAGAAAACCTCCGGGTTCCACCCCCAGTACCACCACCAAAAAAAAAGTTGAATATACTATTTTCAATGTCTGATAAACACAATTTAAGTATATTGAACTAGAAATGTTTTCCATTTTATACTGTTTTTTATTTTATTGGTATACTATAGTTTCACATAAAAATGTAGATCATATTAACAGTGGCATACATTCACCAGCACTTGGTGGCCCCCCTGTTTTCCCCATGCACACAATGAGTGCCCAGGTTGACCGTGCTACATTCACACTTATACACATATTCGAATGTAGCTCCTCCATTAATCATCCTCAGCCTTCTTCATCTCGTACCCTCCCTAGCTTTGCTGAGCTTTCCCCTCCATTACCTGGAGTCCCTCTGGTATCCCTAATACTCCCTAGTTTGGGCATATTAGAGAAAACCTATGTCCCTTCTCTTTCTGTGCTTGGCTGATCTCACTTAACATAATGTTCTCCAGGTCTTTCCAAAATCTTGTTGCAAATGACTTGATTTTGTTCTTCTTTATTGCTGAGTAGAATTCCATTGTGTGCATTTCTCATAATTTTGCAATCCATTCATCTGTTGATGGAGGCCTAGGTTGGTTCCAGATTTTCACTATTGCGAATTGTGCTGCTGTGAACATGATGTGGGGAAATAGGATCTCTTTTACTTTGTTGGTGGGAGTGCAACTAGTTCAGCCGCTATGGAGATCAGTGTGGAGATTCCTTAGAAGAATGGATCCACCATATGATCCGGCTATACCACTCCTGGGTATCTTTCCAAAGGGGTTGAAATCAGAGAACTACAGTAACATATGCATACCCATGCTCATAGCAACACAATTCGCAATAGATATACTGTTGATAATTTATAAACTTACAGTGAGAAGTGCAACAATGGACTTTTTTCTTGGTGGAATAATAGAAGCCTATTTTTTGCTCTTTTTTTGAAATGTAACTCATTTTATTTAGACACTTAAAACTATCTGGTATAAAGTCCAAAAAAGGCTTAAAATATACATCACAGTTCTCTACTCAAAAAGAAACATAAAAATTAATGATTATAGTGTCTGGCATCATTGAAAGTCAAGTTACTTTATTTTATTTACATATCTATTTGAAATAAAAATTCAGAAGTCATGTTTAATTTCCTTGATAAATGATAGGATTTTTCTTTCCATTTAACTTCAAATAAAGCTTCAAGTCCTTCAGGTACTATCAGATTGTTCTCCTCAATGCCTGTGTAAACTTATATTCACTCAGCAAACTTTTTGTGTGTGGTACTAGGGATGGAACCCAGGGGCATTCTACCTCCAAGCTATACCCCCAGTCCTATTTTTATTATTATTTTCACTTGATTGATTGATTGACTGATTGTGGGTCTGGGGATGGAACCCAGGGGCATTTGACCTCCGAGCTACACCCCCTGCCCAATGTTTTATTCTTTATTTTGAAACCGGGTCTCACCGAGTTGCACTAAGTAGCTGAGGCTGTCTGTGAACCGCGATCCTCTGGTTTCAGCCTCCCAATTGTTTTTATTTTTTGAAACGGGATTTCACTGAGTTGCAAAGGGCCTTGCTAAGTAGCTGAGGCTCTTCATGAACCATGATCCTCCGGTCTCCACCTCCCCAATGCTGGGATTATAAGCATGTGCCACCAAGCCAGGCTTTTATTCTTTATCTTGAAACAGGATCTCACTGAGTTGCAAATGGCCTCACCAAGTAGCTGAGGCTGTCTTGAACCATGATCCTCTTGTCTCAGACTCCCAAATGCTGAGATTGCAAGTGTGTGCCACCACGTTCAGCTTCACTCAGCAAACTTTTATGATTTGTATTTATTTAAATTATTTCTACATAATTTTTGTAATTTGCCATGGGATTGTATTTTCTATCACTTATTGTTTTCTGTTCTTGGTTTGAAATTCTCTAATGTACATGTTATACGTTCACAAAGATATCAAATTTAGCCGGGCATGGTGGCATATGCTTGTAATTCCCGCGCTTGGGAGGCGGAGACAAGAGGATCGCGCTGGTTCGGAGCCAGCCTTGCTGGCTTATAAATAAATAAAAAGTAGGTCTGGGAATGTAGTCCGGAGGTAGAAGGGCTTCCAGGATCCCCAGTACCACACACACACACAAAAGATATCAAATTCAATCACTTAGCCAACCATGAGGAGGGAGGGGGAGGGAACGGGGCAGGAATTGGTAAGGACTAATTGGGTGATGTGTGCATGTATGCCTCCACCATCTTGTACCCCATTAAGATGTATGACTGCAATGCACCAATAAAACATTTAAAAAGAAGTTTTTAGGAGCCCCTTATATTTTGATGCATGATCATATTGATGACTGCTTCTAGTTAGTCTCACAGAAATTAATTCCATTGTTTTTTAGTCATAATTCATTATTCTGAGTTTTAGTAAGAATAATACACTTAACAAAAGCCCCATATTGCTCTTACCATTTTTACCTATAGGTTTTGAATCTGTCATTTTAATCAAATATATTCAAATATAATTATTGGCCTTATTATGCAGTTTATGTGTTAATAAAGTGAGATTACTGCCAGCCACAGAAACCCATTGAGCTACTTAGTAAAAAATCCAGAAAATACTAGACAATGATTCATCATTTGAAGCTTAAAAATTGTGCCATCTGTCTAATTACATTAGTGAGATTATTTACTTTTTCCTTAAGACCAGCAATCATTGTCCAAAATGTAATAATTCCACCAGTGTCCCTAGTGAAATCTTTTAAACAGACCTGATTGCATTTGTGTGGGGTGCCTTTAAATCAAAGTTCAGTTCTGATTTTAATTGATAAATTTGCATCTTTCTTTCCATAGCCTATGAGGAAATTTCATTTTCTGAATATTTAAAAACTCAAAAATTAACCCCCAACCTCCAGTACTTTGTTCTTCATTCGATTGCAATGACAGAAACAACCAGCAGTACCATCGATGGTCTCAGAGCTACCAAAAACTTTCTTCATTGTCTTGGGCGTTATGGCAATACTCCATTTTTGTTTCCTTTATATGGCCAAGGAGAACTACCCCAGTGTTTCTGCAGGTAAGGTTGGTGTTGGTTTTCTGGTCTCTTCTAAAGATAAAGCATGTAATTATGACAAAACAGAATTATTCAAGATTTAGTACACAAACCATCCTTTATTTTACTTTTTATAATCTCTTTTCTTGCTTACCTACTTACCAAATATAAACCTAAATTACCATAACACTGTCATTCATTACTGTATTTCAAGCCGTCTTCCTCATGTATAATCATATTTTCTCATTGCTATATAGTATTCCATTGTGAATATAACTTAATTCTGTTCTTCTGTCAAGGGGCACAGGATGTTTGCAGTTTTTGCCGCTACCATCTGTATATATGTTTGAGAATATACATAATAGAGA
Organism: Muscardinus avellanarius; assembly: GCF_963383645.1. Taxonomy (NCBI): domain Eukaryota; kingdom Metazoa; phylum Chordata; class Mammalia; order Rodentia; family Gliridae; genus Muscardinus; species Muscardinus avellanarius. Next base: position 119,014,022 of record NC_137792.1, on the reverse strand, counting down.
GCTTCTTTTCTCTAGAATACATATCTAGGAGTAGAATTACTGAGTCATGGAGTATTTGAATATTTAACATTTTACAACATAGTACCCAATTCTTTTTATAGAGGGTTGTACCAGTTACATTTTACTAGCGGTATATAAGATTTTCCATAGCTCTATGTGTTTGTCAACATTTGAAATTTTTTGTCCATTTCATGTAAAATTCGATTGCATTGTATTTTAATCTCATATTTCCCTAATTTCCTGTGAAGTTGAGCCTGTTCTAATAGATTTATTGGTCATTCATGGTTTTCTTCTGGGAAATGCTTCTTTATGTCTTTTGCCCATTTGTCTTTTGGTGGTTGTCTTTTTGCCTATTGATTTGTAAGAGTTTGAAAATATTCTGAATACTGATCGTTTATCAGCCATCTGTATTACCTATATTTTGCCATAAGGTGTTTATGAATGAAGGTCATTAAGATTCATATAATTAAATATAGCAAGCTTTTCTTTTATCCTTACTTCTTGGGCAGGTAGTATTAAGAACTTGAATGGTGGAGACAGACTGCCTGGGTTTCAATAGTGCCTTTTCTGTTTATCAGCCATATGGGCAAGTTTTATAACCTGTTTTTCAAGATTTTTTTTTTTTTTTGCGGGTCTTGGGATGGAACCCAGTGGCTTTCGACCTCTGACCTACACCCCCTGCCTTATTTTTTATTCTTTAGTTTGAAACAGGGTCTCTCTGAGTTGCAGAGGGCCTCACTAAGTAGCTGAGGCTATCCGCGAACCGTGATCCTCCAGTCTCAGCCTCCCAAATGCTGGGATAACAAGCATGTGCCACCACGCCCTACAAGAATGGGGGTTTTTGATTCCCTTGAATATAACTTTGTGTCCTAGTTCATTAAATTCTGCTTATTCTGACTTTTTATTTGGCATTTTCTTGTAGTATGGAGGTGTTTATTTAACTCATCCTTCCCCTCCCCTTTCCTTGCCAATTCTTAGGCTTAAATTCAATTAAAATGTAATTGACCCTTAAGCACTACAGAGGTTAGGGGTGTTAACCTCCATAGGCAAATCTGCATGTACATTTTTATTTCCCTAAAAGTTAACTAGTTATAGCCTGAAACCTTAATAAATAACACAAAATTAGCATATTTTATAAGTTATATGTATTATATACCGTGAGAATATACAAGAACTGGGAAAGGTCAGTTCCTAAGGATTATTACCTAAGTAAATTTTCTAATATCTCAGGAAGTTGTGAAGCACAGCCTAATCTCTAACTTTAAGCTCTTTGAAGGGGTGGGGTGCTGCGTATGGAATCAAGGGGCATTCTACCTCCAAGCCACACCCCCAGCCCTATTTTTTATTTATTTATTTATTTTCTTTTGGTGGTACTGGGGTTCCTGGAAGCCCTTCTACCTCCACGCTACACTCCCAGACCTATTTTTACATTTTTATTTGGAAACAGGGTCTCCTAAGCCAGTGCGCACAGCTGGCTTTGAACCTGCGCGATCCTCCTGTCTCTGCCTCCCAAGTGCGGGGATTACAAGCGTGGGCCACCACGCCCGGCTTATTCTTTATTTTGAAACAGAGTCTCACTGTATTGCAAAGGGCCTCACTAAGCAGCTGAGGCTGTCAAGGAACCATGATCTTCCTGTCTCAGCCTCCCAAATGCAGGGATTACAAGTGTGCACCACCATGCTGCTGTTTCCACACAGCTTTTTAAGTGGATACTTGTAACACTTGTAGCTATTAGGAGGTGGCTATGAAATTATTACAGTAGTATATAGTGTGCAATACAGTTAATTTTATGCAGTTGTCATACATAGGTTTACATTTCTCTCCATTGTGAATGGTGCTATGTATGCTTTGTGTATATATAAGATTTTGATAAATATCAACTTTTTACAAAATTTTTATATAGATAAAATTGTATTTTATATAGGTAATAATAGACTATATAATCTAGATAATAATGTATATGATCTTTATAGATTTTTAAATCTATAATTTAGAATTGCGTATATTTACCATAGTAAATAATAAAATAGACTATCATTTACATATATTTTATGTATCATTTCTTAATTCATTCAGTATTTGTAGGATATGCTGTTCATCTGTGATTTTCTTTTTTGTTGCCAAACTCCAAAAAGAATTCTGTATATATGTGGACTCCTGTAGTTCAAACTCATATTATTTAATGGTTAATTGTAGTCATCTTTTTATTTTCTAATATAAGCATTTAAAATTAAAAAGGCCATTCTAACTATTGTTTTACATCATACACATTTATTGTCCATTATTTACATTTGCTTTTATTATAAACATTTTCTCTGAGTATTTCTTTATTCTATGAGTTATTATGATGTGTCTAACAATAACAAATTTGGTTGATTCTTTACTTAGCATTGAATGTAATTCCATTATGGCTGGAAAATAGGTTTTTATGGTACTAATTCTATGAACTTTGTACTTTATGTTCTAGTATATCATCATTCTTTGTTATTTTTCCATTTTTTCTCAAGAATATTTTTATCTGATTGTTTGGTACAGGGTTTTCTAATTATTGGTTTCAGAGTCCAATAAGTCAAGCTTTAAGTTACAATTTTCAAGTTTCATTTTAGTTCAGTATTTCCCTTCATCTTCTTATAATAAAAAAAATGTTTTTATTGGTTTTTGTTTTTTTTTTTTTTTTTTTTTTTGGCGGGTCTGGGGATGGGACCCAGGGGCATTCTACCTCTGAGCTCCACCCCCTGCCTTATTTTTTATACTTTATTTTGATTTTGAAACAGGGTCACACTGAGTTGCAGAGAGCCTCACTGAGTAGCTGAGGCTGTAGGAAACCACAATCCCCTTTCTCAGCCTCTAGAATGCTGGGATTACAAGTATGCACCACCAGGCCTGGCAAGAAATGTGTTTTAAAATCTATTATGATATTAAATTTGGCACTTTCTTTCTATAATTGTATCAATTTTTTTTTTTTTGGTGGTACTGGGGGTGGAACCCAGAGGCTTTCTACCTCCGGGCTATACTCCCAGACCTTTTTATATTTTATTTGGAAACAGGGTCTCACTAAGTTGCTGGAAGCCTCACTGAGTAGCTGAGGCTGGCTTCGAACCTGTGCAATCCTCCTGTCTCAGCCTCCCAAGCGCGGGGATTACAAGCGTGTGCCACCAGGCCCGGCTCAATTTTTATTTTATTTTAAAGTGAAATTTGCAATTGTTTAGTTTTTCTGATGGAATTTAAAATTTTTCATTAAAATTTAAAATTTTCATATGGCTTTCTCCATCCCTATAATTTTTTTTCTTAGTATCTACTTTGCCTGATATTTGAATAGCTATCCTAACTTTTTAATATTTGCCCATTATAAATTTCTCTGTTCTTTTAATTTTCACCCTTTTTTCAGCATATATTTAGGGGTGTGACTAGCATATTTTTGCATGTGTTTAATCCCACTTAACATTGTCTGTCTTTTATGGAGCAGAATGAATCCTGATAACAAGAATCTGTTCCTTCTCCTGAAGTATATGATTTAAAAAATTCCTTTCATTTATATCCTTTTCTAGTAAAATATGGAAACTAACTTTTTAAACTTTTTTTCTGGAGTGAAAATTTACCATGTAAACAACTGTAAGCTGACATTTCTTTTTAGTAAAGTTGTACTCCATTATTATTTATATTTAATTTGTCTGATGAAAACTTTGATGTCAGTCTGTTTTCATTTATTTATAGTGATATATGTTCATCAAACTGTTAAGATGGTTTGTCTTTGGTGGTCTGCAGTTTTAATACACTGAAGCATAGGTCTTTTTTATTTATCTAGCTTAGTATAAGGTTGAACCATATGAAGTGAACAATATTCAACCAGTTTCCACCTACACGTTTCAACCAAATCCATTGTTTTCTCTCGTTTTGAATTTGTCATATTAGAAAATTATCAGCCAATATCTTTACAGTCGTTTTTTTTTCTCCATTGTTTCTCTTTTTGCCTTTTGGAATCCAAGTAAATGTATTTTAGAATTTAGCATTCTCTTTTCCTTCTCTTAAACTCTCATTTATATTTTCTATCTCTTTGTCATTCTGGTTACATTATGGGTATTTTATTAAGATCTCTATCCCAGTTTATTAACATTTTTATGCTTATTTTTTTGTGGCACTAGGAATTGAACCCAGGGGCATCCTACTGAGATACATCCCCAGCCTTTTAAAATAGATTTTGTTTAGAAACAGGGGTCTTGTTATTTTGCTGAGAATTTTGCTAATTTGCTGAGGTTGTCCTCAAACCTGCAGTCCTCTCCTCTCAGCTTCCCAAGTACTGGAATTATAGGTGCGTACCACCAAGCTGGCTATTTTAACCTGGATAAAGTTGATCGTTTATCAGAACTTACATAGAGCCTATATCAGTAATGTGCATGTCGCTTAGATTTAAAGTTTATCATAAAAGTTTTATCTTGTCCTATCCAATTTGTAGTATACTTTAAAGGAATCATGTGATTAAATGTATCTATAGTAAAACAACAAAAGACCCTTTTTCTATTATGTCTGAAATAATATGTTAAACTTTTAAGTACTTCGTGAGTAATTAAAGTAACTCTTGAGTTCTTCCTATATTTTGTATACATGAGCCTGAGTGAATTATAATGCATTTATCTGTCCTGTAGATATTAACTTTCAATTTTATAATGGAATCCCTACAGAATCCTTTATAATTCCATATAAATATTGTCCGGTTTATATCCTAAAGTAGTAACATTACCAACAACTATACATCATAACCTACACTTTTTATCATCAGGTTATCAGAACAGGGTGTCACCTGTTCTGTGATTTCTAACCACCATTCTATATTCTGCTTTAATATAAGCCTCTTAAGCATTTCTCACAGCCAGTTACCGTGTGTTCTCATCAAGGCTACTGTTATAAATGGCATGCATACATATTTATGTGAAGGATTCAAAGACATTTGGAAGTCATATCCTTGCATTCTAAATGAATTCTGCATAAGCAGTATAACATTTTAACGACTGCAGATAACTTTCATGAATAAACGCCTTTTGAGGCTTTTATCATTTGTAATAGCTAGATTTTTTAGGCAAAGAAAATGAAGATTATTTATTGTGCTACCTAGTACCCATTAATATGTCAGGATATATAAATAGGACCATATTGGAAGAAAAATCATCAAAACCTGTGTATTTTTCTATTTAGCAAGCTTTAGAATTTTACTTACTGTGTATTCGTTGGTTAATATTTTTTTCTGGCACACTGGAGAGGGTATGTTTTTCAGCTCTCACAATGTATCTTCCAAACAAAAGGCCTTTTTAAGCCCTGACTAGACTGATTTACTTCTGTTATCTGTATGGTTGGTAGCATAGTAGCCTTTAGAAAGATCTTCTAGTTCATAATAGGTTTCCTATATTTTGTCATGTTTATATAACCTGAGAAATGGAGCAGTACCAGTGGAAACAAACTATATATGTGTGTGTGTGTGTGTGTGTGTGAATATATATATATATATATATATATTACATATCTATGTATATGTAAATATATATTTATACATATATGTGTATATATGTGTTCATATAAAATACATATATATGTATATATAAAACTTTATACATATGTTTATATATATATATATATATATATATTTTTTTTTTTTTGTAGGTAGACCTGGACTGCCCAGAGATTGTTACTTCTCTGAAACAGAAGACATTCAACTAGATAATTCATTTGTTCATTATTTGATGGCTTAGATTTGATCTTTCTTGTTTTATTTATTTTTAAGTGTGGTAGGATTAATGGACACATAGTGAGGCTTTTTTCAATGTTGCTTTTAGTATATATTTTATAAGCATGTACACATAAAAATCACCACCAAAAGTTTTTATAAGTAGTCTAGTTCAAATAACATTGCTCTGATTATTGCATGTGGAAAACCAAGTAGTTGTAATGATAATATTTCCTAAGCAAATTTTCTAATATCTCAGGATATTGTGAAACACAACCTAATCTCTAAATTTAAGCTTTTTTAAAAAATTTTATTTGCGGGTTTAACCCAGGGACATTCTACCTCGGAATTACACCCCATGCTCTATTTTTTAATCTTTATTTGGAAACAGGGTCTCACTGAGTTGCAAAGGGCCTCACTAAGTAGCTGAGGCTGACTGGGAACCGGGATCCTCCTGTCTCAGCCTCCAAAATGCTGGGATTACAAGCGTGCGCCACCACGCCCAGCTTTAACTTTAAGCTTTTAAAAGGAGCAGTAAGAGAAGCTCAAAAGTAAAAAATATACAAATATTTTATGCATCTTTAAGTCATTTACCGAAGATTATAGTAGCAGCATGGAGAGAATGAGATGACAAAGCTCCCATTAAAAAAAAAAAAAAAAAAACCCTATGCCTCAAATGGGACATAGATACCACTATGATTTGGCTATAACTGTGGGGTTTGTTTTCTATAATATGGACTGGAAAATACTTTTTTTGTGGTACTGGGGATGGAACCCAGGGGCATTCTACCTCTGAACTACACCTCCAGTCCCATTTTTTTTTAGTCTTTTTTTTGTAAAAGAGTCTCACTGAGTTAAGAAGAGCCTCGCTAAGTAGCTGAGGCTGTCTGCGAGCCATGATCCTCAGGTCTCAGCCTCCCGAATGCGTGCACCACAATGACCGGCAAATACTTTATATTTTGTGTCTTTTTTTGTTGGTTTTAAAGACTACATTCTTTAGGCGAAGTACAATATCAGGAAAACAATATATTCATTGTAATATAGTTCCATTTGTAGAAGTCATAATAGAAAACATCTTTCAGACTGAAGTAATATTCTCAGTTTATTCTATAATAACCAATTTCCCAAGGAATCTTTAGAAACCTAAGAGACATTAGTTAAACTGGACCAACCTTTTAGAAAACCAAAGGAAACATTTTTCTCATTTTTTTATACTTTTTGGATGCATGATGGTCTCCTCGTTGGCAAAAGTTGTACTGTTGAAAATCCTAAAGTTTATGTGCTTAGTTTCATATGATTTCAGAAACTAAGGTTGAGGTTTGTTTTGTTTTATATTGTTTTGGTGTCTGTCCCAGTGTTCTTTCCTTTCTACCTTAAAAAGTTGGACTTAGATGGTTTTCTTTCTTCCACAGATTTCTCTTTATAGCGTCTCTCTCTCACTCACTCTCATTTTTTTGTGTATGGTAGTAGATATTGAACTCAGGAATATTCTTCCTCAAAGCAACACTCCAGCCCTATTTTTAATTTTTGAAACAGCGTCTCATAAGTTTTTGAGGATCGCGCCAGGTTACTGAGACTGTCCGTGGACTTCTCATCCTCCTGTCCTGTCTCAGACTCTCAAGTACTGGGATTACAAGCATGTACCACTATGCTCTAGCTTTTGCTTTTTTTATTTTTATTTTATTTTATTTTTTTGCGAGACTGAGGACAAACCCAGGGGCATTCTACCTACGAGCTATATCCCCAGCCCAAGTTTGTATTACTTATTTTGAAACGGTCTCACTGAGTTGCAGAGGGTGTCACTAAGTAGCTGAGGCTGGCCGCGAACTGTAATCCTCCTGTCTCAGCCTCCCAAGTACTGGGATTACAATCTTGTGCTGCCATACCCAGCTGTTCAGCTTTCTTAATATCTTTTCTTACCATAATCAGCCTGCTATTGTAGCAGGGATAAAAGAATTAGAGCTGATAGAACTCTATATTTTTGATTGGTTGTATAATTTTATAAATGAGGAAAGTTAGAATAAAAAGAAGCTTAGGCTAAAATCTTGATTTCCTGGTACACCTTCTTCATGACTCACCTATTATACAATATTTTGCAACTCTTTCCGACAAAAATAATGAAGATAATTCATAAAATGCGATGCTATTTTTCTGAATTTTGTGACATTTGTTAGCTTTTAGCAACTTGTAATTTGTTATAACTTACTTTCGTACTATTGATGAATATTTAATTTAGAAAATTGTTGAAAAGACTAAGGGCCATTCTTACAGTGTTTTTGAAAAATGTTCTAATTCTGTGCCTGACAGGAAATACTAGTTTAGATGAATAAAGAAATTATTTTAGCTTTACACATTTTTTCTATTTAATAAAGATAAAAGGAAAGCAGACCATGAACAAATCCATCTCCCCACCTCTATAAATGAATTTCTGAGCTTAATAAGCACTCGAATAATGAGACTAAGAGTAGTTAGATTTTGTAGCCTTTGAACACTAGTGCACACTGAGCTGATTATTTTCTTTAAGCACATTGTTTCCCTCCCACGGTGTCATAGAACCACATGATACACCTAGAAATAGGTACAGAATCTAACCCTATATGTAATTGGTTGATTCAACTTGTGTGTGTGTGTGTGTGTGTGTGTGTTGCGGTACTCGGGATAGAACCTAGGGGCATCCTACCTCCAAGCTATACCCCCAACCCTATTTTTTATTCTTTTTATTTTGAAACGGGGTCTAAGTTGCGGAGGGCCTTACTAAGTAGCCGAGGCTGTCCGTGAACTGCAATCCTCTTGCCTCAGCCTCCTGAATACTGGGATTATAAGCGTGTGCCACCACGCCTGGCTTAGTGTGTGTGTGTGTGTGTGTGTGTGTGTGTGTGTGTGTGTGTGTGTGTGTGTGTTTTAAGCTTGATTATTGAATCAACATTTGTTTTGCAACAGTGAGAGTTGCATTAAGATATAGTGAAGGTTCTTATTCTAGTGTCCATAAGTCTTTAGAATTTACATGTGAAATGTTATTATATATGTGTCTTTATAAAATCCATACTTTAATATGCACTGGAAAATATTATATTTGTATTCTGATGGATGATAGTCTCATAGTTGGCAAAAGTGGTACTGTTGAAAATTCTAAAGTTTTTACTGGGCTCCATTCCCCAAATTTTAAATTGTAGATATGTAAAGGGGCATTAAAATGCATATTTTTAACAAATTCCCAGGTGTTGCTGATCTAGGGAAAACATTAGTAGAGGAAGCAACCACAGGAATTCCCTTCTAATTCTAATTAAGAGGACAGAAGTGGTTGGTTAAATTAAAAAGACCAAAAACTTGTAAAGAAACCTCTGTGACATTTGTTATAAATTTTATTTTTTTCATTTCTTCCTGTTAAATTTACATTTGTTGGTGCATTATAACTGTACATCACATCGAGGTTTAGTGTAATAGAAACATTTGTGTATTTGGCACTGCCCCTGGTGCATTTCCCTCTAGATCCTGCCCCGCTCCCTACCCATATTCCTAATATTGAAGTTGGTATTGGTAGCTTCACTACGATACATAGGATTTTTTGAGCTGATTCCTTCCTTAAGTCTCCTTCTTCACCCCACATTCGTACCCAAATCTCTTTCATTCTTCTACTGATATCTCTCCTCATTCATTTGAAATCTCTTTTGTTTCTTAGATTTTTAGCATCCACATATCATATGAGAGAATATAGATGGTCTTTCCATCAACCATTTTAAAGCATATATTTTCTGCCTAGTACTCTTCTAGATGGATTGGATGTATGTGGAAATAAATATGATGTGGATTTTGATATCAACTTCAAAGCATGTCTGATTTAGTTGAGGAAATAAAATATACACTCATGGAACAATTACAGAATAAGAATACATTTCATGAGGTTTCAAAATATGCTATATTAGTGTAATTTCCACCAATAGCCACCAGTGATTTGTAGGAGCCTAAGCAGTTATGACATGAAACTAATTTAATTAATATAGGCTGGCTACACCTTATTTAGTTTTGTAGAATCTCCGACTGCTATTACCCATCTATTTTTCCAGAGAGGCAAAGACAGAGGTTTAGTTAGTAGGAAGTAGGTAAGGCACATTCAAGGGAGAATGCAGGCCACCTCAAGAGTGAGAGGCCTTTGGGGACTTTTCATTTCTTCTTATATAGAAGACCCCCCCGAGGGAGTGGGTACAGATGCACAGCAGAGATGGAGGTCTAGTTTTCCTCAGAATCCTCAGTTTGCTGATATCCCACTGATGGGTGAATGGGTAAGGCCTGGGCTTGACCAAATGTCAGATAGAAACTTTAGGTAGGGATAGGCCTTTAGGATTAAAGGTGATAACCTTTTGGGGATGTTTGCCTAAGGAAAAAGAGACCTTTTTAGGATAAAGATAATCATGGAGTTTTTAGATTTTAAAGCTACAGTTTCCCCTTCCTCTCCTATTTATCTCCTTTCTACATATTACTTTTAACCCATCCATTTTTAGAAAGAAAAAAAAAAAGACTGGAATCTACTCTGAGCCAAGAGCCTTCAGCGGTCTGTGTGAGATGCATGTGTTCTAAAAGGTTTTTATTTTTTATTTTAGATATTGAGAATTAAACCCAAGGCCTTGCACATTAAGTTCTATCCTTAGCCCTTTTTGTATTTTCTTTTGAAGCAGGTTCTCACTGAGTTGTTTAGGCTGTGCTCAATCTGGCAAACCTCATGCTTCTAAGTCTCCCAGGAAGCTAACATTGCAGGTGTGCACCATAGCCATTATTTAAAAATATATCTTAGTTAAAAAAAAAAAACGCCATGAAATTCTGGGTAGAGTAAGAGGCATTCTTCGAATTCAGGGATTTTTAACCTGATATCCAGTGTCTTTGATTATTCACTTGGTGTGCCAGAACTTGGGGTAAAATACCCTGAAATTGCATGCTAAATTTTGTGTGAATAATGTCCATAGCTGCATTTTTCTTGGAGTTCATTAATTCTGCCAATACCTTAAAGGACTCTATGTCCCCCACCATATTCCCCAGTCAAAAACTTAGGAACCAGTGAGATGTAGTATCTCAATTGAAAACTACCCTTATTAAATTAAAAGAGCAAAGTGCTGCAGTAGATAGATGAATGAAGAGCGAGTGTCCCCAAAGTGCAAGAGTGCTATTTGGATAGGATTTGTATAAAGTGTACAATTCTGGAGGCTTCAGTAAGTACAACAACATGCCTTATTTTAAGAATCATTTGTAGATGATTTCAAAGACAGCCTTCTCTCAAGTTAATAGTTTATATTGGCATAGAGATGAAACAAAGGATACAGGTAAGCATGATTATGTTTATATGATCATTTGTTTTTCCTTTGAGGAGAGAGTGTTGCTTGGGATAAACAGCAGAGTGGTGAGATAATCCATCATCTTGAAACCTGATCTGTAGTGATGGATGGATAGATTGGTAAAGTAACTCAATAATCTTCATTTTTCCAGGTTATTCACAGATCAGTGAGCAATTTCATTAATAAAGCAATGAAATGCTCTTCTATTCTTGCCTGTATTATTCCTCAGGTTTTGACAAGAAACGACTTTTAACTCAGGAATAAGTCCTTATTAAAACTTATATTTAACTATATGGTGTTGAGGATTTATTTGGAAGATATCTTAGAGTTATACTGTCTGCACAAATTATACCATCTGTGTTTCTATGTTAGCGAAAATCAGCCTCCTTCAAGTAGATGGTCTTCATCTATTGGAACAGAAACTCACCTAATCCATTTTTATATATGTATACTACTCTAGATAGTAATCCTAGTAATTTGTATGAGAATGAAAGGTAGCTGGCTTCTTATAGAGCAAGGCCAATATTTGAAATAGACCAGAATAGGAAGCTGAAGTTTTAGTTTGATTAAACTATATGATTGTACTCACTTCTTAAAGATCATTCAAGACAATTCTTGACTCATTTCTTTGAATCCAATATATGATCATGCAAGTGTGATAGAAATAGTATGTGAAGCTGGGCATCGTGGCGCACACCTGTAATCTTGTTACTTGGGAGGCTGAGGCAGGCGGATTGCAGGTTTGAGGACAGCTTCAGCAAATAGTGAGACTCTCATCAACCTAGCAAGACTGTAGCTTGCTAGGTAGAATGCCTCTGAGTTCAATCCCCAGTACCCACACACACACACAGAGAAAGAGTATGTGAAATAATATTTTTTCAAACTAAATTGGATATTTTCATTCAAAAAATACAAATAAAATTTAAAAAAATCTAAGCCCCAAAACAAAGCCTGACAGATATCAAGATCTGAAACTTGCTGCCATTTTTTATCTATGCTTGACAGCTGGATTTGCATGTGTTCTCGGCTATTCCTTTTGTTTAGGTTTGCTTTTGTTCTTGACTAATATAATTTTAACGAAACTATCCATTTCTAATTCTTCATTGGTTTGTCTTCTACTTTGGAAGAAAATGCTCAACAACTAAGTCTTACTACAAAATTGGTTGTCATGTTCCATGGACATTATACAATTTTTCATGTCTGAAAAATATCACAGTGTCAGAATTGGGTTCTGATTCTGGCTTTCATGTAATTATTTGCAAGAGCTTGAATATGTTTTAAATTATTATAGCCTCAGTGGTCTTACCTGTATTATGGGAAGGGCATAATTTTACCTCCACACTGGGATATTTAAGACAAATATAGTATAAGGGAAAGTTTGTTCACTGTTTATCTGAACACCACTGTAGAGTATTATTATATAAAAATTGCACTGGAAAAGCCGGGCGTGATGGCACATGCTTGCAATCCCAGCATTTGGGAGGCTGAGACAGGACGATTGTGGTTTGTAGCCAGCCTCAGCTATTTAGGCCCTTTGCAACTCGGTGAGACCCTTTTTCAAAATATAGGATAAAAAGTAGGGCTGGGGGTGTAGCTCAGAGGTAGAATGCCCTGGCTTCAATCCCTGGTACTGCAAGAGAGAGAGAGAGAGAGAGGGAGAGGGAGAGGGAGAGGGAGAGGGAGAGGGAGAGGGAGAGGGAGAGGGAGAGGGAGAGGGAGAGGGAGAGGGAGAGGGAGAGGGAGGGAGAGAGACCTGTAACCATTTATCAGGACTTTGTTTATAAATTAAAAAAAATAAAAAGACTGGGACTATAGCTCAGAACTAAAATGCCCTGGGCTCAATCCTCAATATTTTTCCTTCGCTCCAAAAGAGTTGCATGACTTCATATTCTCAATCAATATTTAGAATGAATGTTTTGGTTACTGCTGAAACATTAATTTATATGTTATAAATTATCCAGTTTGTTTAAACTCGACCTGGCATTAAAATTTTCATTGTGTATTTAAATTAGTTAATAATTGTGTCTATTGATAGATATGTGTGTGGTATAAAATTTATTCATCTTTGTCTCTCCTATAGTTCCTAGCACTTAACCTTCTACAAGATAGGTATCATACCTTTTTTTTTTCTTAGTTTTGAACTTGGTGTATTTTACACAGTTACGCACTTAGAACTTTGGCACATACAGGGTGCTTAATAAATGAACCTATTTAAATTGTATTACAAATTACCGTGGAAAATAATTAAACACTTCAGGATACAAACTGTATTTTTTTTTACGGGTTTGGGAATGGAAGCCACAGGCATTTGACCTCTGAGCTACACCCCCTGCCCAATTTTTTTATCCTTTATTTTGAAACAGGGTCTCACTGAGTTGCAAAGGGCCTCGCTAAGTAGCTGAGGCTGTTCACAAACCGCAATCCTCAGGTCTCAGCCTCCCAAATCCTGGGATTACAAGCGTGCGCCACCACGCCTGGCTTATATTTTTATTTTAGGGACTAGAAAATAATTTATGACAGCTCTTTACCCCTTCCTGCCTCATCCTATTCTGTCCCCCCAAATTTGGCAATAGGTTTGTACTTGCCTAATGTAATGAAATAGAATAAAAATTGTTACCAAAGTCCTTTTACATGGTAAAAATTCTCAGATTTTAATCCCATTCATTTGGAATTCAAAATATTTTGAATGGTTTTACTCTGTATTCCATATGTAAATGAACAGTTTGCCAAACAAATGAATAGTATAAACATAAGGGCATATTATCTTCTTACACTTACTCAACAAACTAGTTTTAAAAATTACTTCTGTAATCTCATATTAATAAGTGTTTTAATAGCAACACTGGAAAGCAATAAAACTTTTACAGTATACACTTAGTCTCCTATCCTTAAGTTATCTCATAGAAATTAGGTTTTAGAATATAGGTACACATGTATTTATTTACTTATTTTTATTTTATTTATCTATTATTTATTTGTTTGTTTGTTGTTTGCGATACTGGGGAAGAACCCACGAGCATTCTACCTCCGAGCTATACCCCAAGCCCTATGTTTTAATCTTTTATTTTTTCTTTAATTTTTTATTGGTGCATTGTAGTCATACATCTTAATGGGGTACAAGATGGCAGAGACATACATGCACACATCATGCAATTAGCCCTTACCCAATCCCCACCCCATTCCCTCCTCCTCCTTCCTTCCCATGCTTGGCCTAGTGATTGACTTCGAAATGTTTCTTTAAGTATATCATGTGCTTTAGGGATTCCTTAAAGTCTTTTATTTTATTGAAACAGGGTCTCCCTGAGTTGCGAAGGGCCTCGCTAAGTAGCTAAGGCTGTCTGCAAACCACAATCCTCAGGTCTCGGCCTCCTGAATGCTGGAGTTACAAGAGTGTGCCACCATGCCTGACTATTTTTTTATTGTATTTTTTATGGTACTGGGGGTGGAACCCAGGGGCCTTCTACCTCCGGGCTACACTCCTAGACCTATTTTATATTTTGTTTAGAAACAGGGTCTCTTAAGCTAGCAAGGAACCTGCGCAATCCTCCTGTCTCCAACCTCCCAAGCGAGGGGATTACAAGTGTACGCCACCACGCCAGGCTATTTATTTATTTTTATGTTTATTTTTTATTTTGCAGCACTAGGGATTGAAGTCAGTTGCATTTTACCTCCGAGGTACACCCGCAGCTCTATTTTCTTACTCTTTATTTTGAAAAAGGGTCTCACTAAGTTGCCAAGGCTAGATACAAACCTGTGATCCTCTAGTCTCAGCCTCCCAAGTGTTGGGTTTACAAGTGAGTGCCACCATGTCCAGCTACACATATATTTATAAATAACCTTATCTATCAAATTTGTTGCATTCCCAGCTGTAGTTTTTTTATTTATTTATTTATTTATTCACTATTTATGTATTTATTGGTGCATTGTAGTCATACATCTTAATGGAGTACAAGATGGTAGTTTTTATAAGAAAATGTTTATTCTCACTGCAGCTATTTTTATAAGTAAATCTCTCTTGGCCCTATTAAAATTAGAAAATACTTTCTTCTGAATCTACCATCTTTAGTCATTATCCTCCATGCAGAGACCCCTAATTCTTCAGGGGGCACTTAGAGAGGAAATTAACTCTTCTTAGGCCCTTTTGAATGGTGCATATTTATCACATTTACTTAAATGATTAACTTTGATCCTAACTTTGTTTTAACTACATACTTCATAGGGTTGTTAGGAGGATTGAGGAAATTAATGTTTGCAAAGTTCTTTGAACAGTACCTGGAATATATTAAGCACTGGGTGAGCTGTTGTTAATCAAAATAATTTCCAAACTATGGTAAATTGTGAATATGTGAATTCAGATTCTTAAGTTTAATAGAATTGTCCCAAATGCCTATAGATGTGAGAGCCAAACTTTGACTGCAGTAATTCCACCATCTGTGATATTTTCAAAATTAATACTTAACTGACAAAATGTAACAGCCCCATGACAGAGGTGGATATATTAAGATCAGAGCATTGTCTCAAATCTGGTTTCACATCTACTTCCCTCCTTGGAATTAACTCCTTGCCTGTCCTTTTATTTACGCTTTTTATTTATTTATTTTTTTTCGTGAGGTTAGACTGCACTCTTACCTGTGCTATAGTAGTATGTGTTGATTATATAATTTTCCCACAAGCAAATGTAGATGAAAACAAGCATTTGTTTTCTTTGCACTTCACATATAAAAATAAAAATAAAGTTTAATGCTATTTGGACACAAATGCTTGAAATAGATCTTTAAGACCAACAGGCTAAGGCAGGGCCTAGAGTACAGATACATCATTTTGTTTTCTAGTGGAAATTTCAAGTTTTTAATCAAGTTATTTGTAGAAGGATCAGAATTTCTTCCTTTGTTAATAAACTATAAATAAATAAAGGGCTAAATGTACTTGTGACACTGGAAGTCACTATGGAGGAGAAAGGCTTTAAAAATATTAATCTTTAAGCCGAGCATGGTGGCGCACGCTTGTAAGCCCAGTGCTTGGGAGGCTGAGACAGGAGGATTGCACAGGTTCGAAGCCAGCCTCAGATACTTAATGAGGCTTTCAGCAACTTAGTGAGACCCTGTTTCCAAATAAAATACAAAACAGATCTGAAAGTATAGCTCAGAGGTAGAAAAGCTCCTGGATTCAACCCCCAGTACCACCAAAAAAAAATTTGATGTTTCTTTTGTTATTGTTTTTGATACTGGGGATGGAACCCAGGGGCATTCTGTCGCCGAGCTATATTCCCAGCCCTATTTTGTTTTCTTTCTTTCTTTCTCTTTCTTTTTTGTGCGGTATTAGGGGTTGGAACCCAGGGGCTTTCTTTTTACCTCGGGGCTACACCCCCAGCCCTGTTTTGTAATTTATTTGGAAACAGGGTCTCACTAATTTGCTGAGAGCCTCACTAAGTAGCTGAGGCTGGCTTCCAACCTGTGTGATCCTCCTGTCTCAGCCTCCCAAGTGCTGGGATTACAAATGTGCGCCACCACACCCGGCTTACTGTATTCTATATTTTTTGAAACAAGGTCTCACTGAGCTGCAAAGGGCCTCACTAAGCACTTGAAGCTGTCCACAAACCACAATTCTCCTGTTATAGCCTTTCAAATGCTGGGATTAGAAGGGTGTACCACCACGCCCGACTAGAATTTTTAAATTCTTAAACAGCAGATTTGATTAGAAACTGAGGCCTACCATATTGACAGTGTGGAGTAATTGTTTTTGTTTTCAAACATTAGGATGGTGTTGGCCATATGCATAAATTAAAGCTGGGATATTAAGTAACAAGATAGTTATCTGGTTTTCCATTTTATTTTAAAAATTTAGCGCATAATAAGAATGCATTACGTATCTCTAATGTAGTAGAGATAATAATGTTGTATAGTAGAGATATAATAATATCAAAACTTGCATAGAAAATATTTACCTCAAATAATTACTGGTATAGAAAATAATTGTCATCAGACATAAAATTTGGAAATGTATTTTTGAGGCTTACTGATATGTACTGAATGGAACAAAGCCATAGTCTTTATTGCTCAGTTTACCCTTTCTTTATGGTGATTGTCTTAAATCATTGTACTAATAAAATTGTTTTCATCATTGCATTATTTAAATATACCTTTAGACAGTGAGATTAAGAGATATCAATCTGTCGGCCTTATAGATTAAATTTAAGCCTGCATGTATTTGCTTCCCTTGGAAGTTATCGAAGGAACCATAGATTCCTCAAGCAAGAATATTTTCTCTAAGTTTGCACAGTGGTACAAGTTTATTTCCATAGTTTAGAGGTTATAGTTTATTTGTTGATATGACATGAGGGGCATGGGAGCGGAGATAGAGGGAAATTGCCTAATGTACATGGTATGCAGTCACAAACATATCAAAGTCAATCACTAAGCTAAACACGAGAAGGAGAGGGGGAGGGCATGGGGTGGGAACTGGGGAAGGGCTACATGAGTGATGTGTGCAGGTATGCCTCTGCCATCTTGTACTCCAGTATGATGTATGACTACAATGCACCAGTTAAAAAAAAAAAAAACAAAAAAACTTAGGCTTTTCAATAAAGTCAGTCTTTTCTGCATTAGAAGTCTTTATAAACAGATCTATAATTTAATGAGATCCTATCTCAAAATGAAATAAATAAAAAGGGTTGGGGATGTAGCTCAGTGTTAGAATGCCCCTAAGTTCAATCTCAAGTCCCACACCAAAAAACAAAAGCAAAAATAAAAAGCCTTACAACTAAAGAAATATAAAAAGCTTAAAGCTCAGAGACTAGTGCTCGTATTAATCTCACTTTCTTATGAACTCTGCCACTTTGAGTTGTATCTCTCCTATGGCCATAGATTGAGCCCCTAAACCTGTTTTATGCATATACTTAGTCCAGAGAAGAACCTCGAGTGAGGATAGTTTATTGTTTCTGTTATCACCAGTACATGCACATCTTTCTAACATTCTTTGGTAGTCATATGGCTTTTATGTACATATATGCACACATACTGTCACTTAAGGCATATTAGGTATGGATAACAGTTGTAGATTTGTTTTTTCTTTTTATTCAAAGACTTAAAACTGGATTTTTATTATATGAGAAGTTAGAAAAGCAACTGCAGCTGACTGTAAACTCAGGCTCCCTGTTTTATCACATGCAAAATTTCTATAGTTAGAATAAAGTGAGTACATGGTAATTCCATTTACCTTAGCACTTACTTTTGTAGTTTGGTGCATATTGTAGAAAGCAGAGGAAGTGTCTTTGCGGTAGGATGGTGAGGGCTGTTGGATAGAGACAAATATAATTTTAGAAAGTGAATGTACTGTGCAGAAAATAAGGTTATAGGGCAGGAAGTGATTGTTGGTAGCCGTAGGAGGGATGCGTCTTTAAAAAAGTTAATGGGCAGATAAATCCCTGCCAGAGGGTGTCATGGACGGGTGTGGAATATCAGAATATAATGTCAAGGAGTATGTCTTTGAATATTCAGGTTAAAAACACTTTGGCATTAGAAATGATAAGTCTTGAAGTTCTAAGGCAGATCCTTTAATGTACACAAATGTTAAGGTGACCCAGAGCACCAGAGTTAAGGAATTAGCTGCGAGTGGAATCTGTGACAGTCTGCCAACTGAAGACATTGGTGAACATACAGATTGTTGCTACCTGCTTCTTTGTAGCATTCCTTTGTGTTCATACTTTCTTATGGTCAAACTTTCTGCTTCTGAAATCCCATTTTCTGGGTTTGAGGATTACTTTTACTTGTGTGGGAAAATACACATCATACCCAATCTGCTTTATTGGTTTGATGTAGTCATATGATTCATCAGCTTTGATAAAAAGGACCTCATACTGAAGGGCTAGGGAACGTTAAAATAATAATAAAATTAAGTATTAAATTCAGGACACAGAATGTTCTTTGTGTAAAAATAGATTAAATGAGAATAATATATTAATGCAAGATCTTACCATTTTTCCTCTGATCTCCTTCCAGCCCATCAGGGCCTTGTGCCCAGTATTTATCTTATGAGCCAGAGATGGTTTCTTGCCACCTTTAGGAAAAACTCTGGTTAAGGGAAAGACTTAATGTTTCTTTTTGATGTACAGAATCCCACAGATATAATTTTGGAAATGAAAATACTGTTTTAGATTTTACATTTGTGTATTTTAAGGACACGCAAATATACTTATTTGTGTTTTTAATTCCTGAACCATTAATACGGTTCAGCTTTTATTTTTGCAGTTTTAAAAGGTTTTCAAATGAGTATCTATAAAATAGTATTTCCTGTAAGAAAATAAAGATACTGGATGGAGAGACACTCTCTGTTGCACTGAATTTTTCTTGAAGACATTAAAGCGACACAGTACACTCCTCTTGTAACCACAGATGTGGTATCCCCGAAGCCTATCTTCTTTCTTGTTACATTAGTTTTTAATTAAAGAAAACAACTACTTGGAGGCAGATACTTTCTGTGAAATGTAATGAAGATTTATTTTGGAAGTGACCTTCACTTTATTAGCTGAAGCAGTAATCAGCAGAATTAATAGAATAATCAAATTATATACAAACTCATAAATCATCTTGAATAGTGCTGTCAAAAGTTCAGCTATTAATGGTTCCTATTGTTTTGTGGCTGGATTTAAAAAAAATTACAACCGCTGATTCCTACCTTGATAAGGACTGAAATTGCTTTTGTAAAGGGTATGGAGGATGGGGCCTACCAGCTGAAATTTTTCACAACTCTTAATTTATCTGTAATACATTTTGATGTCACCAGGGCAAAGTTGAAATTTAGTCCAGTGTTGGTATGCCCTTTTTCTGTGAAATATGATTCATTGTTGGAAACAGTACTCCATTAAATAGAGTTACATGAGTTTAAATGTTTGTCATTTGGAGTTAATAGCATCAAAGAGTTAGGTTACCCTCCAGAAATACAGAATTCTCTGACCAATATATTGTATGGATATTGTGTTGTTTTTGCAAATTTTACTACATGAGTAATCAAAGTGGCATTTTAATTGGTGAAACAGAAACAACATCCCTCACCACACTCAGAAACTATTTACATGAATTAATGTATCTCAGAAACTATTTCCATGAATTCCAATGTTCTTTTTTAGTTTTAATTAAAATGGGACAAATAGAAATTCCATGGTGCTGAGCTTTGTAGTTCTTATAGTTGCATATATGGGAATAGTAAGTCTTGGCCACTCCTGTCATTGGCTGATGATACTTACTAACAAGTTCTAGGCACAGCGTTGTTCAGTCAAGCTGAAAAAAAAAAAAAACATTGCCAGCGTCTATTAAATAAAGTGAATTTAGTTTTGAAAACTGTCCAAGGCTTTGTAATGTTAATTGTTTTTAAATTAATGTAGTATAATTGTTTATTATGTATGCTTGAACGTGCTCTTTTTGTTTTTAAACTCTTAATTTTGACAAAAAAGAGAGAGATGCCCACAAGTGAAGATAGTTATCTTTAAGTCATTTGTCAAATAAAATGTTAAATAAATAACTAGTCCTCTCTTTTCAGATTTATAGTTCCTTTATATTAATTTAAAAACTCTCTAAAATAGCCGGGCGTGGTGGTGCACACTTGTAATCCCAGCATTCGGGAGACTGAGACCAGAGGATCATGGTTCGTGGCCAGCTACTTAGTGAGGCCCTTTGCAGCTCAGTGAGACCCTGTTTCAAAATAAATATAAAAATATGGCTGGGAATGTAGTTTAGAGGTACAGTGCCCTGGGTTCCATCCCCAGTACCCACCCCCCCAAAAAAAACCTCTCTAAAACATCTGAAACGTGTGAATATTACCTAAATTTTATTTATCTCTGACTTAATGGTTTTTAATTAAAAATGGAGCTAAGTGTAAATTCACAGGCTTTCTCAAGATACCATCATTACTTATTATGGTAGATTAGAAATGGAAATTCCCTACTGGTTTTCAGAAACATTAAATGTGGCCACTTCAGATCCCTTTCCATATCTTCTTCATGTAACTTCTGTTTCCATATCTTCTGAAGCTACTAAAATTAATGGACCCTCAGAATTGTACCAACTACATGAATGTTTGCATTTTGCTAGCTCTGGCTATTGTCTTCTTTTAGAAGCCATATTTAAAAAAATTTTAAGGCATTGCCCAACTTAGAACATTTGTGACAAGGTAAATAAGAATATAAAATTAAAACTTGGTGAACAATTGAGGCAGAGGGGTGGCAATCACAGATGTCTTATAGGGACCAGGCAGGTGCTAATACATGGCCACAAGTCTTTATTGCAAGCCCAGATTTCCCTCTTAAAGATACCAGAGATCCAGCTAATTTGTGTAAAAGTATTTTTTAAACTGTGATTTCGAATTATACTTATCTTTGGGCTGGATATATTCCCTGGACTGCAAGCAAGTCCTTGTTATAGGTAAATAATTTTTATTCGTATATTTAGGAGGATAGTATCTTCCAACAAACTGAGTTTTTAAAAGAAATATAGTTATTCTAAAGTGCTTGTTTGTTGCATCAAATTTCATAGTGGGTTATAAACTTATATCCTGTATAAATAACAACAGAAATCTAGGCTTGGATTTTGGCTTATATAAATTGAGCACTTAAGGAAACTTAAAGCATTCCACGGGTATTTTCGTCCTCACAAGCCAACAGCCCAGAAACATCAGAATTAAGCTTTGACTTTTTCCTAATTACACTGTCATTTCATGATCTCTTAGAGTTAGACTTCTTCAGTTTCCTCTCTTCTTGTACTGTTCAGGACTTATTACTTCCTGTATTCCTTCATTACTTAGCCTCCCTCTTGCTTCTAGTGTCTGCCTTTTTCATCTTCCTTCATCAAGTCATAACATCACTTCCAATAGCAAGTCCAAATGTCTCCACTGACCTCCTAACCCCCTTCTATAATGACTTCTTCTTTCTGCTCTTTCCTGTCATTACTCAATTTATATATCCATTCATTCATTTAGATATCCATGCATGTTTACTCCTTTCTGCCTTTTCTATTTTCTTGCTTTCTAGAATTTGTTCCTTCTTCTAACAGTTTAACATGTTTCTCATTAAGTCTTGTACCAGACCAGTTAACAGATCCTCCACTACCTTTAGCTGCTCCCAGCTATGTGTTTTTAGGCCAGTTACCTTACCCCGTCTGAAGATCCACAAAAGAATCAACCTGTTTATTTGCTTTGCATGCATGTTTGCACGTGAGCCTGTATGTGTGTCTTTGTGTTGTGTATGCTGTGTGTGTGTGTGTGTGTGTGTGTGTGTGTGTGTGTGTGTGTGTTACTGGAGATTGAGCCCCAGAGACATTCTACCTCTCAGCTATACCCATAGCCCTTTTTAGTTTTTGCTTTAAAATAGTCTAACTCCATTGCTGAGGCTGGCCTCAAACCTGTGATCTTCCTCCCAAGAACTGGATTTACAGAAATGTGTCACCATGTAATCCTCTGATTGTTTTAAAGATTTTTTAGTTGTGTAACTCTGTAACTTCTCTAGTGCGTGTTGAATTCTTTCTTCTCTGAACTTTATTGTTATACTTCAACTACATACTTTAGTCTTTAATTTCTCTCTTCTTGTTACCCTTATTTTTCTCTTAAGTCTAACAAAAGTAGTTCTATTACTTACTGTTTTACCTAATAAGGAACTAATACAGTGCAGGACCCCTAAAAAGTGACTAGTTGGTTGATTTTATTCCAGTTTTACATAGAACCCTAGTTGAATCATGACTGACAATTATGACTTCAGTTTCATTAACCTTTAAAATAAAATACATTTCCATGCTGTAATCTCAGTACTTGAGAAGCTAAAACAGGATAATCACTGGTTCAAGGCCAGCATATGGTAACTTGGTGAGACCATGTTTTAAGTTTTTATACATGTTTGTATTTTAGTACTAGGTTTGCAACCAGGAGATGTTTTGACTCTGACTTACACTCTCAGCACTTTGTATTATTTATTTATTTATTTACTTATTTATTTATTTATTTTTGGTGGTACTGGGGTGGAACCCAGAGGCTTACTAAACCTCCGGGCTATACTCCCAGACCTATTTTATATTTTATTTGGAAACAGGGTCTCACTAAGTTGCTGAGAGCCTCACTAAGTAGCTGAGGCTGGCTTCGAACCTGCGTGATCCTCCTGTCTCAGCCTCCCAAGCGCAGGGATTATAAGCGTGCGCCACCATGCCCAGCCTGAATTTTTTATTTTAAAACACACTCTCACTAAGTTGCTGAGGATCTTGCCAGATTGCTGAGGCTAGGCTTGTACCTGCAATCTTCCTGTCTCAGCCTCTCAAGTACTGGGATTACAGGCATGGGCCACCACATCTGGTGAGGCCCTATCTTAAAATAAAGTGAAATAGGGCTTTGGGTGTAGTTCAGAGGTGGAACACCCTTGATTTCACTCCCCAGCACCACAAAATGAAGGCTTGCAGACCTTTATTAGAGCTGCCTAACACTACTAAGTATCCTTTGGTTTTATTTGGCTATATAAGTTGTCACCTGCCAACAAAGGAAAAAAGTGAACACACAGGGTATCTGTGATCACAGAAGCTTGGGTCATATGCGCATGTGAACCATCTCAGTTTAAAATGTTAAGGGTCAGTCTTGAATAGGGGTTCAGTTTTGGAGGGCTCAGTTAAAGGAAATGAGTTATTTGGAGAGTTGAGAAGGTACAGGGGGTGTGTAGTTTCAAGATACAGGGATCCCCGAGCAGTAAGGCAAACTATTACATGATAATCAGTTTTGTAATAAATGAATAAAAGGTGAGATTCTTGAATATAGAACTACTAGGAGGAAAGAACATGGTATTTGGGAGGTAATTATACCTGAGCTGTCTCAGTGAACATTCTTACTGTTTTAATCCAAAATAACTGACCACACATCTTAGAGGAATGAAGAATTATTTGCGCACAGTTTTTTGGAGATTCAGGGGTTCAGTCCATGTGAGGCAAGTGGCTACAGAGTTTTAAGGTATGGCAGCTGGTAAAAGAAAAAGAGCAAGGGTTCTGCTCTCACATCAGGGAGTCCAGAAACCAGAGAGCAAACAAGGAAGGGGATTCAAAGACGAAAGCATTCTCTAAGGCCACACCCTCCAAGACCCACCTTCTCTAGCCACACCTCACCTGCCTAGGATACCACCCAGTAAATACATTCGAATATATTCATCCACGGATGAAATTATAACCTTTATGATTTATATGTAAGCTCTAAACATTTATACATAAGCTCCTCAGAGGACTTTTTATATCTAACCATAGCAGGAGCCCTGTAACAGTTCTTTGAGAGGGTAAATTAGTGTGAAAAATAAGGATTCAGTGAACAATTGGATTTTCAAAAGGACTTTGAAAATGTATTATACCAAGGATAGCTTTAAAAAATAAGTGGTAGCCAGGCGTGGTGGTGCACACTTGTAATCCCAGGATTTGGGAGGCTGAGACAGGAGATTGCGATTTGCGGCCAGCCTCAGCTACTTAGTGAGGTCCTTTGCAACTCAGTGAGATCCTGTTTCAAAATAAAGAATAAAAAGTAGGGCTGTGGGTATAGCTCGGAGGTAGAATGCCCCAGTACCACAAAAACAAACAAACAAAAATTGGTCTCTAATCATGGGTTTGGGGATAATGTTCAGTGGTGCATAGAGATCTATTTTAAAGACAGGAAGGAAAGAAGGAAGAAAGGGGATGCTTTAAAATGCTCTCTTATTGCATGAGCTTTTTGCAGCAGGCTTTCCCAGGAATCAATGTTTAGATATATTTATTATTTTTGTGGTACTTAAGGTGGAACCCAGGGGCTTTTCTACCTCCGGGCTATACTCCCATACCTATTTTTATACTTTATTTAGAAACAGGGTCTTACTAAGTTGCTGAGAGCCTCACTTAAGTAATTGAGGCTGGCTTCGAGCCTGTGCAATCCTCCTGTCTCTGCTTTTCAAGTGCTGGGATTACAAATGTGCGCCATCATGCCCTGCTCCAATGTTTAGATTTTTTAAAAACACTTTTTTAAACCAGGTGTGGTGGCACATGCGTGTAATCCCAGTACTTGGGAGGCTGAGACAAGAGGATCTCAGGTTTGTGGCTAGCTAGCCTCAGCTACTTAGTGAGACCCTCCCCAACTTAGTGAAACCCTGTTTCAAAATAAAGAATAAAAAATAGGGCTGGGGTTGTAGCTCAGAGGTAAAATGCCCCTGGGTTCTATACTTAGCACCATAAAATATTAAAAAAACATTGTTATAAAGGATTAGAAACTCAGCATAGTGACTTCTTACCCCACTGCTAACCTGCTTTTCAGTTTATAGTTGACACCGACAGCTTATATAGATAGTAAAAATTCTAAGTTGAAAATTATTAGCAGAAGATATTTATTTTGGTTATTCTTGTTTCTGAATTTAGAAATACCCACTTAGTGTCGATCATAGCTGTGAAGAACATTAAAAATGAAAGAGGAATATATTCTTTTTTTGTCGTACTGGGGATGGAACCTAGAGGCATTCTACCTCTGAACTACACCCCCAGCCCTATTTTTTAGTCCTTTTTATGTTTGAGACAGGGTCTCACTGAGTTATGAAGGGCCTTCCTAAGTAGCTGAGGCTGTCCACGAACTGCCATACCCCTGTCTTTGCCTCCTGAATGCTGGGATTACAAATGTGTGCCACCATACCCGGCAAAATGAAAGAGAGGAATATATTCTTGTCTGGATTCAAAATTGATACCTCCTTACCTGTATATATTTTGTGCATTTGGAGTTTTCAAGATTAGGCATCAAAATGCAACAGGGATTCAAAAGAGAATTATTCAAATTAGTGATAAATATATCATGTGTAGGCTGTCACATCAGAAAAATGGGTAGAGAAAGGAGATGGCCAAAGGATATGCACAGAGAGTCTGAATAGGTTTAATATAGATTTGTTTTCTACATCTCTATACTTTAAACTCAAGGCTCCCTTTTGAATTTCAAAGAGCTACTTTCACATGAACTTGTTTAAGTAGATAACGTGTAGATAATAAAGATGAGTGGATCAGTTTGTCTTGAGTGGTCAGACCAAAAAGTTCAATTTTATTAACTACTTAATTGAAATTGTGTTTAAAGAGTTGTCAGGAAACCTCAATGCTTTCCATCAGAAGTCGCCTTGATGTCATTGTAATAAGCTATATTGAGGAATTCGTTTATTTTTTAAGTTTATTTTATTATTTATTTATTTTATTTTTATGTGGCTCATATTGAAAATGACACACATTCAGACAGTGCTTGGTGCCCTACCCCCACCCCCGCTTTCCCTCCCCCCCCAAACAATGAGTGTCCAATTGACCATGCTACATTTATACTTTTACACATATTTGAATGTAGCTCCTCCATTAATGAACCTCAGCCTTCATTTAAATGGTGCAGTGCTTATGGCCCTTGTACAAACCAGAACTGTGCTCATGAACTGGAGATACAGAGCCTAGGTTATGACCCAAACACATAACGTGACCCCCAATATTTTGAAAGGCCTTATTTTTTAAAGATTGAATGATGACTTGTGGTCTCTAATTTATGCTAATTTATTCTGGACCCCTGGTGCAGTTATTAATACAGATCTGTTTCTGTCATCCAATACCTAAGTTTTATTGTGACTTTCCTATAGAAGGTTAAATTTAAGGACAGCTGGGAAAGCTGGGGAAAAAATGAATATATCATCTACAGAATGTCACCAAGAGCAGAGGAGACTAGATATATGGCTAAGATCTGTAAAATAAAGGCACTTTCTGGGAGTGAGTTTTCTGAAGGCTATGTATTGCTTTTTGACAGCATTTTCAAAGTTAAGCATGATGATTATACCCTCTAAGAGTGACAGTTCTGCCCAAAGGACAGTCTCTCTGCCCACAACCTTTTCCTTGAGTGAAATCTGCATCAGAAGCCCCATTGGTCTCAGATACTTTACCAAATAATTTTTGAATTATTAAAAAATCTGTGTTCTTCCAAGCCCATGCTAACTCCTTGAAGGCACAGAAAGAAATCTGTTCATTATGTCTTTCCATGTAGATATTAGTACCCAGAGTATTAAGTCCTAAATCATGATGAAAACTCAAGCGGTAGTGGATGTGTTGAAGTTGGTATCAGTTAGCTGTCTCTAATAATTACCCCATAGGTTTAGTAGAAATGCTTCCAGGGCATCCTTTCAAAAGCAATACCTGTATAGAGAGACTGTCGGGCTTGAGCAGGTGCATTTGATTGCTGCACATCTCAAAGAGAAGACTGTTCTTATGAATATGTAAATTTCCCCAAACTTGTTCTCAGGATGACTCCCTTCTCCACACAGTTGATCAGCATTTCCTGTCACTTTTATGTCTTAAATGTGCCCCCAACCTCTCCACTTCTTCATCTGCATTACCACTACATTGCTTCAGCTCGCTGTCATTTCTCACTTGGTCTGTGGCAGGCTCTTCCATTCTTGCCCCTTAGACAATTCTCCTCAGAGCATACAGGCCCATCCTGTAGAAATACAAATCTTAGCATTAAGTCCCTGCCCTGCTCCAAATCTTAAATCTTCTGGTGGTTTCTGCATGATCAAGACCCCAGGCTATCTCTGTGATGTTACTAGACATGAAGTCTGATTTAGAATTATTATAAACGTACACTGTTTCCTGTGGCCATAGGAGTCATTGTGTCTTATTTAGCTCTTGTAAAAATGTTTGGTTCTGGGCTGATAGGAAGTCTAAGGTTAATTGGGTGATTATATTTTGAGGCTTAGTGGGAATCTTGGGGAGAAATGCTGCTGCAACTTATATGCAGCCCAGTTTTGCCTTTGCAGGAGGCCAACTCAATTCAACAAAGATGGAGCTATCACTTCTGACACCCACCATACAAATACTTCTCTTTACGTTGTGCTCAAAGAAAAATATCAAATACCATGAAATTTAAAAAATCAATGAGTAGTATAAATCAATACTCCCCTAAGTAATTAACCAGGAAGCATGACATAGTAATGTAAATATGCAATATAAATATATAACCCCAAACATTTCATAAAATATATAATACATAATAAGGCTGACTTATAGCATGTGTATGTGTAAGTAGAACTAAGACATTTGGGGATCCCCACATGCACTGTGCATAGTATATATGTATTTAGCATATGAAAATAAACATACACTTAGATGCAGATCTCCATATATATATTTTTCAGACTAGTAGGCACCAGGTAAATATGATAGGAAACCCAATTGTAATGCTTTAAATACATGCTATTATAAATGTGTATATATGAACGTGTTCACAAGTAACACAGTTAAACTAAAGATGTAATCGCTGAGGTTTTATTGTTTCTCTGGACACGTAGACATGCCATACCATTGAATGGAACTGCTGCTTCATCAGTTCACAGTATACACTGAAATGTCACTGACACAGTGGTGATGATCAATGGACATTCAGACTTTTCTCTTAGTAACAGACCTTTTTTGTTTGGTTTGTTTTCAGTGGCATTTGATGCAGTGTTCAAGTGTATATTTCTAGTAACTTTTGCGGGAAGTATTTCCTAACTTTAGTACTGTTGGTGTGAGATAAGTCTCAAAATATGTATGCTTCCTTCTAGGCCTCATACTACTTTAGAGAAGGTAAAAAATGCACAGAAGTGCCTTGCCATGTGTCCTGTTAGGTGCCGGAGCCAGCCGGCAAAAGTACGGGTTCTGAAGAGAGGCGTGAAGATGAAGAATTCAACTCTTAAGAATTTGATTCCAAGAATTTTTTTAATTGTGACGTGGGGGGAGGGCGCCAGCCTACTATCTCTACTGGCCAACCCCTGTTCCTGGGTCAATATATCTACTGGTCGACCGCTGCTCCTGGGTCAATATTCTCTATTGGGCAGACAATAGGTTTATTTCTCTTGAAGTATTTATGCAGTTACAGGTCAATCAATATCCCCGTGCTATCACCACGGGAATACAATAGAGACCAATCCAAAGCACATACATTACAGGTAGGTTAATCAGTACCCTCCTGCCATCACCACCTGATCTTCTCTCAGACTTTTTACTTTGAACCTTCTATGACCCCAACCCTTGTTGACTGTGGGCGAAGGACAGTCAGCTGAGTCAGAAATATTCTTTTAGAGGAAAACATTAATGGCTCCCCACAGTTAGGTCTCAGGAGCTGCTATTAACGGCACCAAAATTTGAGCCTGCCTACCATCCGTGAGGTGTTTGGCATTGTGATAACTTCATTTCCCATCATTATATTAACCCTTGTGTCGTTGAGCTCTCAATACACTGGAAGCAAGTGTGTATAAATTGGAGCCTTACTACCTACAAAAATTAGATGGCTAGTTGTTTACCTTTTACTCCTAGTACTTTCTTTAAAAATTCTCAGCTTACATATATACCTTATCAATCACTTCATAATGTGTAGTGCAGTGCAAGGTATTTATAATTTTCTAGGAATTTTAAAGACAAGCATTTTTATTGGTATACTTGCATTGTGCTTGTGCTCTAAAATGAAGTCAGGTGGTTGATGTGCTGGCACACACCTGTAATCCCAGTACTTAGGAAGCTGATACAACAGGATTACAGGTTCCAGAGCAGCCCCAGCATCTTAGCGAGACTCTCAGCAACCCAGAGAGACCCTGTTTCAAAACAATAAAGAAATAAAAAGGGTTGTGGGTATAACTCGAAGGCACAGTGCCCCAGGGTTCAGTCCCTGGTATCACAAAAGACAATAAATAAAATGAAGCCAGGTATAATCCATTTAACATGTACAGACAAAATAAATGTCTAGATTTTGGGAGACAAGACTGTATAGAAAATGAGAAATTTTTATTCTCTTTGTAATAATCCTTACAACTAAATAGGAATTGAACATCTCTGAAAGTAACTTTGATCATCTGGCTCTATTGTTGCTTTCTGTCATGATACCAAGGAATGAGAAAAGATCGTACTGACAAATGAAGCAGATTAGTATGGGTTAACAAAAGTCTCTGGAACTAAATCATTTGGATTTTTATCTCAGCACTACCATTTACTAAATTACCTTGAGCAGATCATTTAACCTCTTTTTCCCTCAGTTTCCAAATATGTAAAACCCTGCCTCAGAGTGTCGTAAGATACAGTGCATTAATACATTTAAAGCTTTTGCATGTTTACTAAACACTGAATGCTAGTCATGACTGTTGTTATTATTGGCTATATTCCCCAATGACCTGTGTACGGCCAATAGTTATTTTCCCACAAGTAATTCCCTCTTCTCGTGTAAAAGACTGCTGTTTAAGGATTTTTTTAAAGTTTTTTTCTGGTATGTTGTGATTGTACATGATAAAGAGATGCACCGTGATATATCTGTATATGCACATAACGTGTTTTTGGTCTGATTCCTTCTCTGTGTCTCCCCTACTCCTTTTCCATAGTCCTGCCCTCTTCTACTGCTCTGCTGGTCTCTCTTCTCATTTTCACAAAGTCCTTTCTTTTTTCCTGTTTCCTTTCTAGCTTCCACATATGACAGATAACATAGGACCCTTGACTTTCTGAGTCGGGAGGATCTCACTTAGCATGATGTTCTCCAGTTCTGTCCATTTTTTTGCGAATGACATAACTTCGTCTCTTTGGTGGAGTAAAACTTCATTGTCAGCTGTAGGTCAAGTGCTTACTTCCTCAGACCAGACTTTCTCTGGCTATTTGAGTTTTGAATGCAACTCTGAAGAACTCATCATTTTGCTTTTCATCCACTTATAAAAGGTGGTTTTCTTTATTGCTCGTTGCCACCAATTAGCCCCAACAACCAAATTTAAGTAGGTAAATACATACATACATACTATATACATTCATACATACGTATATATATACATATATATACATATATGTACACACTATATATATATATATATATATATGCACAGACATATACACATATACATGGGAATAAGTGGTAAGAATTGCATATAAAAAAGTCTATCAGTATCCTCATTTCACCTGGCACTTTTTAAAAATTACTAGTTTTTGTCAGTGGAGCATATCCAGTCATTTTTTTCCAGGAGCACAAATATTTATATTTTCATTTAAAATTAAAAGGAGATCTGTTTGGCTCTTCATGTGGAGCAGGTTAGTTATAGTTCATATGCATATGGGTTCTTTCTGTATTAGCAGGAAATTGTTGGTGAAGAGAAGATACACAACTCGGCCTCATTATTAGGCTTTTTCCTCCTAATATTACAGGACATCCACACTAACCCATTCTAAATATTCTTTCTATTTTTTAGATCTGATGTATATATACTCTTAATAGGTCATATTTTTGAAAAACAGGCAATATTTTGATAGATTTTAAAGATAAATAGTTCTGGATGTCTCTTGTTTATGAAGAGCTTGGAAAAAGTGGTGCTACCACTCATGATATAAAGATCTCCCCCAGGCAAATGAAAGCATGCATTGTGTGGTCCATAGTTTTAACTTGTCCATTGGGGAGGCTTTAACCCCATTTAGCCTTTTCATGTGGAGCGGGTTAATGATAGTTGATATACATGTGGGTTCTTTCTGTATTAGCAGGAAATTGATAGTGAAGAGAGGATACATTGTCAAGATCACATCAGCTTCCTCTGTACTGGTATTCTGTCAACAATCATAGGCAAAATGTCACTTGGCTAAATGGTGCAGTTGAAAGATTTATTTTTTCTTAACGCTCCTTAGAATCTTAGAGGGAGTAATGTCTCAAATAACACCAGATGCGCACACACACACACAATTGATAAATATCGTTACATAATGTGATATATGATTGATGAATAAAACTAACAAGACAGGAGAACATC
Source organism: Muscardinus avellanarius (assembly GCF_963383645.1). NCBI lineage: Eukaryota > Metazoa > Chordata > Mammalia > Rodentia > Gliridae > Muscardinus > Muscardinus avellanarius. The sequence goes on along the minus strand of NC_137792.1, from coordinate 118,982,209 downwards.
TTTTAAGTGGTATCCTGAAAGCATTTATAGTCTTAACAGATTTTCAAGCAAACACATGAAGTCTTTCTTGCTGTCTCTACTGTGTCCTTTACTGTAGTTTTCAAAATTTTCAATGGAAAAAAATCCCAATTTCCTTGTATCAGTGATGTTCTCTTGCAGAAGGAATTATTACTTAATCTTCTATTGCTAGTTTGGTTGTGTTCACTAAAGTGATTGAATTTAGAAGACACTAGAAATAGTAGAACATACTTATTAGAAAATGTCACTTATTTAGATTTTGCTTATAATATATATGGACCTTGAAATATTTTCAGAATCTCTCAAAAAACACAGAGAATATAAAAACACCCATGTACTTAGAGTTTTGCCAAATCTTAACATTTGACCATATTTGTTTTAATTCTATTTTAAAGAAACCAAGCAGTTGAAATCATCTGCGTAACTTCTGTTCTTCTGAATTTGGTGTTTCATAATTCTCTTAAATTTTTGTATATTACTTATATATGTATCCTTAATTCATATGTGGCATTATTTTATATATAAAGTTGTTAATTTTTTTTTATAAATGATGTCACTGTAAAATAATTTTTCCCTTTCTATTTTTATTCAGATTTTAAGCATTTGGAATTTATCCACATTGATAGGTGGCTCAGAAGTTTCCTCATTTATATTGCCTATGGTATTCTGTGATGTGAGGTTAGACGACTCTACAAAGGGTGTAGTTCCCAAAAGACGGCTTAAACGTTAGAGTTTAAGTTTCTTAGAGGGAAAGGGAATGAATATGGATTGAAATCAATTAAAGGAAGAGGTGATTAGGACAGAGAAGAGAGGTGTTCCAGATGAGCTTCCAGTTATCTTCTGACCTTGGAAATATTTAATTTATTAGTGAACACGTATATGATTCTCTGTGCCATGTCCTGTCTACCTTATCTACAAATATGTAATAATTAATACCTAAAGGAGCCATATATGGATAAATGTTATCATTCTATACATGAGGGACATAGGCTGCAGAGAGACCAAACGTCTTATTCAAGGTCATACTGCCAGGGGCATAGCTGGCATATGAGCTTAGGAAGTCAGAATTGTTCTTTTTAATCACTGTGCTGGCTGCCTTAAGAGAGTACAGAAACAAGTATTTTATATACATGTCCTCATACACATGTTTTAGGGTTTTTCTAAGATCTGTACCTAATAATAAGATTACTGCCCTGTAAACATATATAGCTTGAAGTTGACGAGATGCTACAGAGATTTAATTATTTCTCCATACGTACAACCAGCTGCTTCCAAGCCATTTTCGGAGTGGTCCATTCTTTCCCCACCAGTTTGTTTTCCATATATTCATAGGTCTTCCTTTTGGTTTCCTGTTCCTGACACAACAAATTAGTAGCTTTAAAATGACCAAAAAAATGATGATCTTACATTTCTGGAGATCAGAAGCCTAAAACTGGTCAGCAGGGCTGCATTCCTTCTTAGAATGCCAAGGAAGAATCTGTTCCTTGCCTTTGCTGGCTTAAAGAGACTGCCTGCAGTGGCATCACTCTGACCTCTGTTTCTGTCCTCACATCTTCTATGACTTCCCAGCACCTTCTTTTTAGGAACCTCATAATTATGTTGCACCTGCCAGTATCGTCTTCCCAGCTCAAGATCCTTTCTCACACATATGTATACAGTCCTTCTTGCCATGTAAAGCAACATATTCACAGGTGCAGGGATTAGAATATGGACTTCATAGGGGGAGGCATTTTAAGCCAACCATAGCCTTTCCTCTCAACATTCTGTTAAATTTTTCTTCTGTTTTTGATTCATCTATTTTAAGTCTTCTCATAATCTCCATTCACTAGTTCTACCTGTATAAAGTTTGGGGGAGTTTAATTCTGTTTGTTTTGTCTGTTAATTCTCAGAATGTCATATGTTTCTTCATATTTTATGTAATTTTAGATTCATCATCTGGGGACTCTTATCTTTGGCAGTCTATTTTGGATAAAATCATATCCTACCAGAAAGCGTTAGCTATTGCTCTCACCACCAAGTCACCAAGATTATCACTGATCCAGAGCCACTTTTCATGATATTCATTATTTAAGGGTGTCTTGGATCATACAGTAATTTCAGTTGGTAAGGGTGGACCTACTGGTTGTAAATACAAGGGTATAATCATCCTCTACCCTGGGCTTAAGATAAAACAATGGCTTGGGTTTTTTTCTCTCTCAATTAATGGGTTTCTTTCCTAATTCACCTTTAACTGAGATGCAGCCCCTTAAGTATCCAGATGTTACGAGAGATCATTTCCGTTTCTACTCTGCTTTGTTTAGATCCTAAGGCCTTCCTTCTCACTATGTGGGCATGCATTAAAATCCAAGCACTTAATGAGCTAGGGAAACTCCTTAGGGCTTCTGCCACATTAACTCATGTGTTTGCTGTTCTAGTTTTCAGTTTCTAGTCTAGTTTTGGGTCCTGGAGATTTTATTTTTCTGGTAAGTAAAATTTCCAGGGGTCTCACAAAGTCTTTTCTACTTGGTCCTACTTTCAAACTTCTCTGTGGTGAATTTCTTTTGTATGTCTTACACGTCACCTCATGAGGATAGTTGTAATTTATGTTCCTTAGGTATGCGTGAGCTGATAAGGGAGTAGAAGTATATTTGACCCTTGCTTGCAGATCCTTATGGCTTGGGCACAATTGTGGTTGTCAACATTGCATTGTAAGCAGTAACACCTCTGCTGCATCATGACATTGCTAAATCGTACTTCTGAGAAACTCTAAATACCATGATGGAGAAAATTATAAGTTACCCTAGGTCTTCTGTAATACCAATTAAATGAAAGATGCTTAAAATGCTGTTACCTTAGTTTTTGACCCATTATCCTAAATCTCCCTTTTCTATTTCTAGGATGTGTGCTGTGTTTGGTGGAATCTATTGTCTTCGCCATTCTGTACAGTGCCTTGTAGTGGACAAAGAATCTGGAAAGTAAGGACGATATTCAGTAACCTTCCTATATTTATACCCCAAACACAGGTGAAAAATGTTAAAGTCGATTTTTTAAAAAAATGATTCTTGAAAGATCCTCCTTGGTATTAATAACATATCAACCTTGATTAAAAGTAATTTGTGTTTAGGTCCTCCAGAACAAGGAAAGTGAGTTCAGAATATAGAAACTAAATTAATTTCCCTGTGATATGACTATAGCTCCTGATCATCCAAGCTTGGAAGACAAATCATTTCAGCTGCCGGGGGTGGGTGATGAGTGATGTTAGTTTTCCTTGTGGCCTTACCTCCTCTAATTGATTTTCATCAGGTGACAACAAAGCACTCTGTTATTGCATTTTTAAAAATGGAGCTCACCTAAAGACTCATCAGATTAATCTCTGCTGATAATGCATGTCACTTCAAGAGAAAAGACTTTAATGAGTTTTTAGGTAGATTGTTGTCATAAACTATGCTGCCCTGTTATCTGAGGATAAATTCTTTTACAACGGTATCAGGCCTACTGGCTGGCTTTAGACTTCAATAAGGATTTACCTGCTTTCTTGGGAAGAAAGCTGAGGCCTATCTATTTATTTGTATGTTTTTATATTTCAGTTATTTTTCTAAGACTTACTGTTAGATACTAAGGCATGTCTTTGTCTAAATTACATTAAATAAAACACTATTCTGCAATCTCTAGGTCTTAACATTGAAACTGAAATGGGTCAACTAGATCATCATGTCTTAGGAGCTATTGAAGTTGCTGTTTGTTTTTGTTATGTGTTACATGTTCCCAAGCATCTTCTTCCCTATATTTCTTCAATGACTTTTTCTAGGGTTCTTCTAATACTGTAAGGAAATGGTATTGTTGAGGTAATAAAATACCTTCATATTTTGAACTGAAATCTTAAACTGGATAAATTTTGAGCTGTTTCTTTCATTTTATAATAATTTTGTATAATCTAAGTGCCATAAAATGGCTATGTTCTTGTAAATTATATTTAATGTAATAACTACTAATTTTAGGTATAGCAAAGAAAAAACTCAACTCTAAAAACTATAATACTAATTGAATTTGCATTTCTGTAGTGTAAAAAATTGATCTGTAATTTAGAGTTGGGCATGGTGATGCGTGCTTGTAATCCCAGTACTTGGGAGGTTGACACAGGAAGATGGGGGTTTGCAGCCAGCCTTAGCTGCTTAGTGAGGCCCTCCTCAATTTAGTGAGACCCTGTTTCAAAATAAAGAGTAAAAATCGGGCTGAGAGTATAGCTAGGAGGTCGAATGCCCCTGGGTTCAATCCCCAGCACCACAAAAATTTTTTGATACATAATTTAAAAGACTTATGAGTTTCCATTAGCACTTTAAGAGAAAGATCCTACATAAATAAAACATGATCATCTACAGTGAAAAAACAAATCCTAAGGGCTCAAGACTTTCATATCTTGGCTCAGGAACATGACTGTGGAAGTCCATGAAGGAATAATAATTGTCTTTATAATATCTAGTCATTTTTTCTTATGCTTTTATTTTGAAGCAAGAGTATATTCCCATGAGAGAAAGACAAATAATGAATTGCTTGTTTGGTGCTATTTGCTTAGTTCATTTTACTCATGTTATTCTCAGTGACATGAAGAATTTGCATGGCTTGTGTTTTTTTTTTTTTTTACATGATTGTGCTAGTGCAATACCAGCATTTCTTGAACTAAAGACTACATTTACCTCTCCTCTCCTTCGTTTTTATGTTGTACTCTGAATAAGGGAACTTTATGATCTGTACAGATTCCCAGTTGCAACAGATAGAGGAGGGTCAAAGGCTTAGAGACCAAAAGAACCACCACACTGGTAGTTTTCAAACTTTGATATGTCTAAGTATCAACAAATAAACTTGCAAAAAAAAAAAAGTCAAGATCTCTGCACCTCACCCTCTTAAGAGCGAAATTGGGTAATATGTCCAGAGTAGAGTCAGGAGATTTTGAGTTTTAAGGAGCCTCAAAGTGAATTTAATGTAAGTGGTCTTCTGAGGACACTGAAAAACACTGACCTGTACGGTTAAGTCGAGGATTTATCCAAGAGTACTGTGGTCCATATATATGGCTTGGGGCTGTAAGTCTTAATTTATTCTAAGGCCTTATCAAGATGAACTTGCCAGATATGCTAGCAATCAAATATGAAGTAAAAAATAAATATGAATTTTAAATAGCAACAAACGGCTTCTAATTTATCATGGTTTATATCTTAATAGAAAGACTTAAAACATCACATTTTTTAATAACTGTTAAAGCATATGTAAATGTCTCTTTTGTCCTGGAATGAGAGAAGACATGGAATTCACATACTGCCCTGAATGACCCTTTTTCTATTGGCCAGTTCCTTTTTATCTTTAAGATGAGTTAGATGGACTCTTTTGTGTCTCCCTCCACATGTGACATGTTAGGTTGTTATTTAAAGCTATTAGAAGGTAGTTTTTTTCCTTGACATTTAGAAGTAATGGTCTTCAGGTATTTCATATGTGCTTATATAAGCTATTTTCATACATCGGATAATCTTCAGCCCCAGTAAGATATTACAAAAGAATTGAACAAATTACGTATGCCTGCTTGTATGAACAAAAATGATATTCAACATATTATTATATTATTTGAACCTCAGTTTTCTGAAAATATCATTATCTTGTCCATATGGTTTTTGAAAGATACAAACATTTTGGATAGTACAGGTAATTTTCTTATTGAAAATTTTATTAAAAGCCATTTCTGTGTATTTCTGTAGTATTAAGAATGTTTTTGTTTGCTTTTTGTTTTTTTGTGGTGCTAGGGATGGAACTCAGGGGCATTCAAGCTACACCCCCAGCCCTAGTTATTATTCTTTATTTTTAAACAGGGTCTCACTGAGTTGCAAAGTGCTTCTCTAAGTAGTGAGGCTGTCTTCTGCGAACTGTGATCTTCCTGTTTCAGCCTCCTGAATGCTGGGATTGCAAGCATGTGCCACCACACCTGGCAAAATTTTTTAAACTTGAATTGCTTAAATAAGATTCTTGATTCCTACTCTATTCTCACTATGTGAACTGCTGATGTGATATGTCAGGGTTTTACTTAACGAGCAAGTAATACTGGGCATGGTGGCACCCACCAGAATTCCCAGTACTTGGGAGACTGAGACAGGAAATCTTAGGTTTGAGGTTAACCTCAGCAACCTAGCAAGACCATGTTTTAAAATAAAATAGATTAGAAAAGGGATAAGAGTGTACCTTGAAGGTAGAATGCCCCTACGTTCAGTTTTTAGCACCAAGAAAGAAGAATGGGTGGATGGATGGATGGATGGATGGATGGATGGATTGATTGATGGGAAAGAGGTATAAATTTATGCCTCTATTAATACCAAATTTATAAAAGAAGTCTTTCAAAAATAGTTTCTGTAAATAACTAAAGTTAGCTTTGATTTAAGTTAGTTCAGGTTAATGTATCTTTCCCAAACATACTATAGCATTTAAAATCAAACATTTGAAAGACATACCGGTAATAGATACTTTGTTAGGACTTAATTATAAAGTGAAGGATAATTTCTTGAGAGAAAACCTTCATAATATTGTTGGGTGCATCCAGCATATGTTTCTTATGAAGGAAAGCATCAAGATCACTCAGACAATTGTTTATTCTAGGTATAATTATAATAGTAAGGAAGGAATCTGCAAAGATTTGCATTTGTTCCCTTATGGCTTTAGTTTGCCTCTGGTTCCCTGTTTTTCTCTGTGGAATGCTCAGCATCTCTCCCCCCCTGTATAAGAACTACTCATTCTTTAAGTCAGAGGTCTAAGTTTATTTCCTGATAGACTATACCAGAACCTTATGCTAGCCTCCCAGTCAGATCCCCCTGTATGATTATTTGATCGATTCTCTGTAAGAAAAGGCAGTATCTCACTATTGCATCTTCAAAACTAAGGCAGGTTCCTATAGTACCCATTATATTCAATAACTTTGAGTTAAATGAATGAATGAAGATTAAAGACTGATTATAGCCTTTTTGTGGTTTTCTTTTCACCTTCCATTTATGAAAGCTGATAGAAGCATAAATGATCACAGCATTGCGTTTAATGTGGTAATTACACATCAAAGAACTGTACACACTTTGAGAGAAGAAATAGGGCATTGAGGAGGCACATGAAATAATAGTATGTGGAATGTATTACCAAATGCATACGTATTTTAAGCTAGAACTTCTCGTTGATTTTTGTTTAATTTTCTTTTCCTGAGATCTACATTGCCTGTGCTCTCCTCACTATATTATCTATTGGTGCTGCTTTCTTAATTTGAGAGGATGTAGGTATGTATCAGTGATTCTTTTCTAAATTCTAAAACAGTACCCTCGCTGACTGCTTTCGGAAACACCAAATACTCTTGTTGAACAGCTCTCTTTTCCTTTGCAGCCATCCTGACTATGTAAAACTCCCGTAAATTAAGTTTTTCCATTTAATTTAGCAGCACAGTATGGGTAGGTATGACTTAGGAACAGATATGGATAGCCAGTAATCCTCACCTGACTACTTGAGCTAGTGTTTGCTGTGTACCTCAACTGTGTCACTTACTAGATTTGTCACTATGATAGTATAGGGAGTTATCTTTATTCTGAGGTCTGGAAAAACTATGGCTTTTGTAGATAATTGGAAGTTAGTAATGAGTAATGTTAGACTGAGTGTAAGGTGGCTGACTTATTACCATTTGTCATTACTGAAGCTTGGATTTTACCACATCCCATTAGCAAAATGGTTGTGATTATATTCTAGATATTTAATATTTCAAACCCTTTGCTAGTTGCTATGGGGATAAAGAAGTGAGCAAAATGTGGACATTCCTGTCCCTGTGTACAGGCACTGCAGTGAAGAGTGTAAGCTCTAAAGTCAGATAGACTGGAATTGGATCCTGACCTTGCCACTTTCTGGCTATGTGACATTAATTTGTTAACCTCCAGGTGCCTCGGTTGTCTGGAAAGTGGAGCAGTTGAAGTTACCTAATTCACTATGAATATTAACTGAATAAAGCCCATCAAACCATTTGTTACACACAGAACGAGCTCAGTACTTATTAGAAGCAATTATTAACATAACTGTAGACCTTGGCATCTCATAGAGGAAAACCTATCGTCACGATCCTAATATGCTAAAATGAGGCATTTGGAGTATAATTATTTGTAGTTTTAAGCAAGAGGCACTGTATCGCTCTTAAAAAAGAAGTTTTAGTAGTGATTTGGAAGAACAGCTGTGATGGAGAAGAGATTCCTTACCTTTTAAGTCAGAAATTGCACATCTTTTTTGTTTTTATACCGTTCACATGCATAGAGTATTTCTGTCATCCATCCTGTCTACGCAACAAGTATTAGTTGTTTCCTCTGTGCCTGGCGCTGGGGATGCTGCAGAGAACAGGGCAATAAGGGTCTCTGTTCTTATGAAGCTTATGGTCTACAGAGGACATTACAAAATACATTAACAAGGTAATTGTCCAATTGGATCTGTTCAGTCTGCAGATCTGATTCTTCTCTATTTAAAGAGACTCAGTGGCTTTATATTACCTCAGAATAAAGTCAAAGACCTTTTTCCAGGCTATCTGACACTGAGAACTGGCCCCCTCCTGTCTCTCTAAGGCTCCTCGCTTCCCATTTTATTGTCAGATGATAGCAAACTGCTGACACGTCTCTGTACTTGTTCTTCTCTTAGTTGACTCTGTGGCCTGTGGATATTGTCTTCTGCCTAAGACACTCTCCTTATTTGCTTGCTTAACTCTATTCGATCTTTTATAAATGGCAAATGTAGGTGATAAATGTATCACTTCTTCAAAAGAATAAATTCCCTAACACTCCAGTCCTCCATTTTAATGCAACATACATAGCTCCCCTTAAAACTTTTAATTCCCTATCCCCTATGTCTTATCACTGGATTTTGCTACTATATTTATTATTATTATTATTATTATTATTATTATTATTATTTTGGTGGTACTGGGGGTGGAACCCAGAGGCCTTCTACCTCTGGGCTATACTCCCAGACCTATTTTATACTTTATTTGGAAACAGACTCTCACTAAGTAGCTGAGGCTGGCTTCGAACCTGTGCGATCCTCCTGTCTCAGCCTCCCAAGCACGGGGATTACAAGTGTGCGCCACCACACCCGGCTTGCTACTATTTTAAAACTCTCTGAATCTGCATTTTATGGGAAGCTCATTTAGGGCATGTCATTTTTTAATTACCTGTTATTAGTGAGGCTTTATACCTGTTGTTAAGCCATACATTTATATTGAACAAATTAACCTCTGATTTGCTAGTATTTTGTTGTCTTATTACACTTAATACGAGTCTAAGGCAGTGTAGGTGATGATGGAGAGGAGACTTATTTCAAAAATATGTATCAAGTAAAATAAAAATGTAGTAGCAGATTAAGTGTGGAAAGAGAGAGATCTGAGGTAAGCAGTTATTCTGTAACTGCAGCTTGTGCTATTATCTGATAAAGGAATTCCAAGGGAGGAAAGCAGGTGAGGAGCCTTGGTAAACTCACTGGAGGTCATGCTAATTAAAAAAGAACATGGTTACTAATATTGCATTTCTTAAAATTTAAATAGCTTTTATGTGTCTTTGCCTTTCTGTATTTCTATGTCTCTCTCTCTCTCTCTCTCTCTCTCTCTCTCTCTTTCTCTCTCTGTCTCTCTCTCTCTCTCTCTCTCTCTCTCACACACACACACACAGTGGTAATCAGATGTATTACTAAGTTTAACTGCATTAATCATTACACAGTATGCCTATATCAAATAATCACATTATATTTCTTGAAAAATACATAAAAATATTGTCAATTGGGTGCTTTTATAGGAGGGTCAGAGTCTAGCTAGAAAGAAATTAATACTTAAAAATATGGACGCAAAGCTTATGAGAGATCAGGACAGAAAACTACAGATTTTGAGTTATTTGTTAACAATATGAAACTATAAGAGTAAATATTTGCCCGGGAAAAATGAATTTTAAGCATTTGGGGATGATTTCATGAATGAGGTGGCATTTAAACTCATGTGTTTGAGAACATTCAGAAGGACATATTGAGTAGGGACAGTGATTGTTTCCTTTAAGGATTGGGAATCTTCTAATTGCCTTAATTATTTCAGATGTGATTTCTGCTTTCTTTCCTATATAATTTGTTGGCTATTAATTCTGAAGAGCAAAGATATTAGATTCCTGTTAACAAACTGATTTTTCTCTTCTGGGCCAAATTCCAAATACTGAGTTTGTAACTTGCTGACTATTCTCTTCCTTATCATCATTTTGCTATTTATGTTCTCATATCATTGAACCATGAACTGGATAACTGCTGTGATTTGTTGATTTAGAAAGCTTAGCCCTAGAAATGTTCTGTCTGGCTTCAGTGATTCTTATGATCAGCTTGGTCATTGTGTCCCTGTAACTGGGAACTCTTATTATGTTCCTTCTCAATTTGCCATTTATCAGGCTCAGCAAGGCCCTCAACTAAATCCTGAATGCTGTTAATCTTTAATGGCCTCCTCAGGTTTGTATGGAAAGGGTGGGGAGGAGGCTATTTTAATGTCCGGCAGGACTGTTTCATTTTGCTGTTTCCCATTACTTGAATGTCATCTGATTTTTATATTAATCTTTATAATAAAAAGATTAAGACTTGGTCCCAAATCAATATCCATTTCTTCATTGCTCTCCCAATTAGGCAGAATATATGAAAAAAAAATATCTGAGGAGAAAACAAATCTTTACCACTTGCTTAAACATGTCTTGGTTTCAAAAGCTTTGCTTAGGCTTAGAGCCTCAGTACTTTCTTTTTCTTTTTCTTTTTTAAAATTTTTATTGCTGCATTAAAGTCATACATCTTAATGGGGTACAAGATGTTGGAAGCACACATGCAACACACACATGACCCAACTAGCCCTTACCCAAATTCTCTAATGCACATGATGTACATTAACAAACATATCAATGTCAATCACTAAGCCAAACATAAAAAGGAGGGAGGGGGAGGGAATGGGGTGGGAATTGGGTAAGAGCCTCCATACTTTTGAGTAAAGATGAGATTAACAGGTGAGTCATGCTGTTATCAACCAGAAGTTTGAGATTGGGCATGTGGGACCATCACTTCACTTTCTGCAGAAATAATTTTTTTTTCTTGGTACCTACTTTTTTTCTTCCACCTAGCACAACATATACATGGCAACAGTAACAGTGGTGTATTTGGCTGTGACTCTTTCCAGGGATTTGGGAGCTTATCAGAATCTCCAGGGGTACTTAGAATTTGAAAACGTCCCCCAGGTGTGATTCTGATTTGCTTCCTTCTCCTCTTCCTCCTCCTTTGAGAATCACTGTTTCATCAGAAGCTTCGCCATGCATAGGCACATTTACTAGTGTCTTGTCCTTGCATAGTTGAGCTCCCTAATCCCCACACTTTCACACTTCCCCTTTGTGTGATCCCGACTAATTATTCCTAATACCGTACATTCTAAACCTAATGTGTTCCTATCACCAAAACCAATCCTATTACTGTTTGGAAGCACAGAAAACAGGAAATTTCCACAAGCATGAGAGCCAGGTTTAATTTTGTGGTTGATATAAGTGAGAGCTCTTTGCAAAAGACTCATATTCTAGGATTTTTATCAACACCACCACCCCCTCAGTTTTATTCCAACATTTCATGATGAAAATTTTCAAACCCATACCAAAATTGAATTTAAAGTGAACATCTGTATCTACTATCCAGGTTCTATAGTTAACAGCATAATATACTTGCCTAATAACATTTCTATTCAGTCTTTCCTCTATCCTTTTCACAGAAAGTTTCAGCTATTCCTAGCTTCTCCCTAAACACTTCAGTGTGGATATTATTAACTACAGTCCAATTTTGTCCCAGTGCATTTCTTTCCATATAAAATTTACAGTGAAGTGTCTAAATCTTAAGTGCTGATTGCCTGAGTTTTGCCCAATGGTGAATATGTATAACCAAATCCCTATAATGAATTAAAGCAATTTATACCCCCATTTTTTTCTGCCCACATTATTTTTCTTGACTTTCTGTAGTCTCTTAAGTTAAAGTTAAGAAAAAGTTTTGTCAGTGGTTATTGGATGGAGATCAAAGTGTGTAATGATATTTCTCTTCTTCCTCACTTGAAAATGTTTATGAATGTTTCAAAACAGAAGACCAGATGAGAAACTTGTATTTTCAGTTTTTAAATAATTATTGTAGAAACTGGTTTAAATATTTTATCTGTTAAGTATTTTGTTAAGAAAAAGCTCCAGTTTAATGATATGTCAGAAGGTACGGATACAATTAGAAGTTGATGAGAAAAAAGGAAACAGATATGAGATGAGAAATTATTTAAATATTAGCCTAACTAATATTATATTAAAATGTGTTTATCTGGTTAGAATAGATAGATAGATAGATAGATAGATAGATAGATAGATAGATGTATACCATTACTAGACATCATAGTCTATCCTGACAATAGTGATGACATTTATTCAAGAATGTCAGAATACTATAGTGCTCTATGCATATCCATGTTTTATAGCAGCACAATTCACAGTAGCCACATTATAGTACCAACCTAGGTATCTGTTAAGAGATGAAGCAATATAAAAATGGAGTAAATATACACAAAAGAATTTTACTCTACACTAAAGAAAACGAAATTTGTCATTTGTTGGAAACTGGATGGAACTAGACACTATTATGCTAAGTGAGATCAGTCAGTCTCAGAAAGTCAAGGGTTGAATGTTTGCTCTTATATGTTGAAGCCATAAAGAAAATAGAAAACAAAAGGAACTTCAGATAAGTGAGGAAAGAAAGCAGTAGAATAGTGAGAGGGAGTAGGAGGAAGGTGGAGAGGGGAAGAGAAAAAACTAATGAAAGAAGCAGTTCATAGTATACTGTTCAAACATAGCACTGCCAATCTCACTATATGTTTGTGGAGGGGTGTGTAGCAGGGACGGAACTAAAGGGAAACACGCCTGTGTGCTTGTTCGTTTGTATGACTTTGAACCTCACTATGATGCATAGTTACAGTGTGCCAATAAAGGTACAGAAAAGAATGTCAGCAAAGCATAACCCACCTTTAGAAAATACAGATCCTATTCTCACTGTTAGCCTTGAATGTTAATCATTTTATTTTCAGTACCTTCATGACTGAAATATCACATATCACGCTTATGTTAGAGCAGGTGAATATATTTTAATTTTTGCGAGTATGCTTTCAATGTGATATGAGTTGGAAATTTTTTGTTTGCATTTTATGAAGAGCAACATGTAAGTGTATTTCTAATAAAAATAATTCTGTTCCCAAAAGAAGTTGTGACAAAGGTAAATTGGTATTTCCATAATAAAAAGATGTAGCAAACACATAGCCATTTGCATATAGTTCCTGAAATACTGCGCACTGGCTTTGTCAGTGCTGGTAAGTCCATTTCAAGGATGTCGCCCTTAGTCCATTAGTTTGGATAATGAGCCCTATAAAGTACATTTATAACTTGTGGCACTGCAAGGAGATGGATTCTAATTTTCATCCTTTTATCTAGACACATTGAAAGAAGGTCAATGGAGGGTTCTATATGATTCATTGTCCCAACACATATCAGATGACAGAGACCTGATAATGTCCATGCATAAGTGTTTTCCTTATTTGGAAACAGCACTTGAAAGAAATCTTTCTATGATCATCCTTTGAAGTAAAGTGGAAACAGATATTAAAAGAAGCTCTCTTCCTTTTTTTCTGTTTAAAACATTATCAAACGCCTGACCAGATAGCTATTCTTGAACAAAAGAGAAAGCAACACTTAACAGAAAAATAAAAAGCCTTTAGTAGCTTTTATAGACTGTGAATGATATAACAAGATATTTAATCAGCTTTTCTCTTTCTCTTTTCTTAGAATTGTTGAAGAGGGAAAAAAGCCTCCTTTCTAAACAAAGGAAAGCCTCTATGTTACTAAATATGAAGAAAGCTTATAATTATGCCATAATACTTGTTCTAACTCTACTCTTGCTTATCATTGGCAATCAAATAAACATTTAAGTTGTATTTCATATTCCTTTGGTAGTTTAAAAGATGTCGAAACAGAAACAAGAATACATACTTTGTAATTTAGTGTCAGTTTTGTGTTGGGAAATGTGGGATTGTAAGGAATGTTTTAACCTTCACAAGGTTTTGGTTTCAAAACCAGCAGCTGTTTATGTTGATTTTCTCAAACACTGATATGAACTTTTTTGCTATGCTTATCTTCCTTATAGATGTAAAGCAATCATAGATCAGTTTGGTCAGAGAATAATCTCTAAGCATTTCCTCGTGGAAGACAGTTACTTTGCTGATAGCACGTGTTCACGGGTGCAATACAGGTACGGTGTCCCTCCACCCACTAGGTAAGCAAACGGGAAACTTCATGCTGTGTGATTATATTAGCGTTTCTCCATGCTTCTGTCTCTCAAGTAATATGCAGAGTTGTACCAAATCTACGTTCCATTCAGAATCTTACCACCCTCTTATAGGGTCTGGTTGTCAGTGAGGCTAGCATAATGTCAGCTCCTTTGCTTCAGCTGGGGTTTGTCTGTAGGTCATACGCTCTTGTGTCATGAGCCAAGAAAAGATGAAAGCAAAACTTAGTTTTAGGAAGTGACACTTTTTATCCTGACTTAAATCTTTGAAACATGCCTTCTGGTGGTTATTTAACAAAAAATGAAACTTTTCCATGGAGTCTGAGTCACTACTTTACTCTTTTGCGCATTACAGGCAGATCTCCAGGGCAGTCCTGATTACAGATGGATCTGTACTCAAAACAGATTCAGATCAACAGGTAAATTCCCTCTTGTGTTTTTTTAAAATAAATTTCAAATGGTATGCCCATATATGGAGGTGTCACCATCAGTCTCACTAAATGTCTGTGGAGGGAGGGATATGGAAGGAAATGTATCAAGTGATATGTGCCTGCACATTTGTGTCATTTTGAATCTCACTATGGTGTATACAGTGTGTTAATTAAAAGATTAAAATAAAAAAGATTCAAACCCAGGTTCATCAAAATTAGAAAAATAATGCTTTTTCCACTTTACAACATGCCTCCCCAGCATTAGAAATTAAATACAGGCCGGGCATGGTGGCATGCACTTGTAATCCCAGCATTTGGGAGGCTGAGACAGGAGGATCGTGGTTCGCAGACAGCCTCAGCTACTGCTTAGTGAGGCCCTTTGCAACTCAGTGAGACCCTGTTTCAAAGTAAAGAATAAAAGAAAATTGGGCTAGGGGTGTAGCTTGGAGGTAGAATGCCCCTGGGTTCCATCCCCAGTACCACAATAAATAGATAAATTAATTTAATTAAATAGCATGAAATAGTTAATAAAATTATAAAATAAAAGTTGTATATGTTAAGATGGAAACTCAATGGTGTGGTACAAACCGTGAATTGAGTAATGAGTTTAATTGATATCTAGTATATATCTCTTCACACAGGTACTTTTTTGTGATGAGAACCCTTAAGTTCTACCCTTAGGAAATTTTAAGTATGTGATATGTTATTATGACCTATAACCCCTATGTTGTACATTGTATCGTTCTAACTTCCTGTTAAACCGAAAGTTCTCCTTTTGTGCATTTTAAGGCAATATTCTTTTATTTAATAAGTTTACATTAAATAATAGAACTAAAAAATTGACATTCCCAAACCACTGACTACAAGTTTTCTGTTCTTTGACATATTGGCCCATTTCATCCACTCCCCAGCCTCTGGCAGCTACCATTCATGTCTGTGTATGTGGATTTAACCCTTTTAGATTCCACATATAAGATGATATAGTATTTGTCTTCCTCTACCTAGTTTATTTCACTTAGTATAATGTCCTCCAGGTTCATCTACTATTTTGTCACAAATGGCGGTGTTTTTTTAAGGCTGAATAATATCCCATACATTGTTATTCCATATGTACGTACGTACACACACACACACACACACACACACACACACACACACAGTTTTCTTCATTCACTGACGTACACTTAGGTTGTGTTCGTATTGACTGCAAGGAATAATACTGGAATAAACATAGGTGTGTAGACATCTCTTTGAAATGCTGATTTCATTTACCTTGGATAAATACTCATAGGCAGGATTGCTGGGTGATATAATAGTTCTGGATTTTTTTTTTCATTTTTGTAGTTCCTCCATACTGTTTTATGTAATAGTTGTATTCATTTACATTCCTATGAATAGTGTACAGGGTTCCAGTTTTTTCCATATCCTCACCAACGCTTAATATCATTGTCTTTTTTATGATAGCCATCTTAACAGATATGAAATGATATCTCAGTTTCTAATACTTTCTTATGATATTGTCAATTTTATATACATGATAATATATAAATATTGATGAATTAAAGGGTGTTATATCTTGCTCGTAGATTCACAACATATTAAAGTCAATCAGTAAGCTAAACATGAGAAGGAAGGAGGGTTAGGGAAAGGGGAGGGAATTGGGGAAGAAGGGCTAAATGAGTGCTGTGTGCATGTATGCCTCCACCATCTTGTACCCCATTAAGATGGATGACTACAATGCACCAATAAAAAGTAACGCACACACACACATAAAGTATCTTAAATCATATTGTCCTAGTACTTTTTAATTCATTTAAAACTTACATAGTGAAGCTGGGTGTGGTGTTGCACGCTTGTAATCCCCGAGCTGGGGAGGCGGAGACAGGAGGATTGCGCAGGTTCAAAGCCAGCCTTGCTGGCTTCAGAGACCCTGTTTCCAAAAATAAAAAAGTATAAAATAGGTCTGGGAGTGTAGCCCGGAGGTAGAAGGGCTTCCAGGAACCCCAGTACCACCAATAAATATATATAAATATAAATATATATATATATAATTACATAGTGACAAACATGCAATAGCATTGATTTCTTAGCAAATTCTCTCCAGTAGAATAAATAGCTGTGTCCTATGTAAGATTTATTCTAGGAAAATTGAATTCATTCCTCATCTTTTACAACTATTTCTAGGAAATTGAAAATATATCGTTATGGGAGGAAAAAGAGAATTCCCAGAGAATACATTTAACTACCTTAGAGAAACTACCTTAGAGATAAAGGCTTAGAGTAGACCACCTTGAATTAGGCCAGTATGAATTAATTTGAACACACATTCTCAGTTACCATATTTCCTTTACCACCAGTGTTCATTTCTGTGCCTTCTGTCTCCTACTTATCCCAAACTCTGTAATAATGTGTCTGTTCCTCTCATGTTTAGTCAGCTTGATCACTTTAATTTCAGGGGCACAGTCCCTTCTCCTTTTAACCATATTTTACAGTGACATAAATCAGCTTACTTAGATCTAATGCCACTGCTAAAAAGTATTCTCCTAAAATTCCATAAATCGAAGCTTTCTGTTATGTAGAACAAATATTTGAGTAGACAAAGTCAATTAACAGTCCCAACTGCCATTGCTAATACGTGAACATTCAGGAAAAAGAAACACCAGCTATGGCTTTTATACTTGTAAACAGAAATCCTACTTTCATTTTACTCTTCAACAAATAACAATGCCTTTAACTACCTGCCAGCTGGTGTGTTGGGTTCCAAGGAGATAGTGGTAACCATGGTAGTGTCTCTGCCTTAAAATTTGGCACGTAGTCTAGAGGATGCAAATATAGACATCAATAAGCATGAAGGACAGTTTGGTGTGATAAGGGTGAGCCTGCATGTAGTACAAAGAATGGTAGTAGCAGCAGTTATGTGACTGGTCACACTGGACTGTCCATTGCTGGGTGGCTTACCACTGTCTCTCATTAAACCACAAGCTCTTTGAGTGGGTCAAAGAGTAGCAGGGAGGCAGGAGAATAAAGAGAGAAAATAGAGCCAACTCTCTGGAGAATCTAAGCCATGAAAGAAAAAGTGAAAAGAATTGTAACCTGAAGAAGAATATAGAAGTTCAAGGGGGCTAACTTTAAAACATTACTGCTAGCCAGGCGTGGTGGCGCACACTTGTAATCCCCGCGCTTGGGAGGCTGAGACAGGAGGATCACACGGGTTCGAAGCCAGCCTCAGCTACTTAGTGAGGCTCTCAGCAACTTAGTGAGACCCTGTTTCCAAATAAAGTATAAAATAGGTCTGGGAGTATAGCCCGGAGGTAGAAAGCCTCTGGGTTCCACCCCAGTACCACCAAAAAACAAACAAACAAACAAACAAATAAATAAAAACATTACTGCTGGGCGTGGTGGCGCACACTTGTAATCCCACCATTCAGGAGATTGACACGGGACAGTCACGGTTCATGGATAGCCTCAGCTACTTAGTGAGACCTTCTGCAACTCAGACTGTTTCAACCAGCATTATTTTTTATTCTTTATTTTTGAAACAAGATCTCATTGAGTTGCAGAGGGCCTCACTAAGTAGCTGAGGCTGTCCGTGAACCGCGATCCTCCAGTCTCAGCCTCCGGAATGCTGGGATTACAAGCGTGCGCCACCACGCCCGGCTTCCCCTACTCTTATCAACATTTTCAAGACAGGATCTATACTTGCTGGCTTCTGTTTTTTACCCCCCCCCTTCATTTGTAAACCATACCCACTTGCCCTGTGCTTACATTGCTACCACACTTTTCTTTGCTAAGTTCATTTAAGAACTTCCTGTAATCAGGGTCCAGGGATATTTTTGCTGTTTTTGTTCTCGCGTATGAGGACTTTTCTTACATGTTTGACAGTGTCATTATTCCCTTAATCTTGGAACTTGGTCCTCTTTTGACTTCATGACACTGATCTCCTGGTTCTCCTCATGACTGGCTGTCCCCTCTCTACTTCCTTTGTGGGCTCTTCTTCCTCTAATTGGCACCTAAATATCAGTGCTCCTCAGCATTCTCACTTCCGCCCTGTGCACAGTTAAATGGATGGCCCTGTATTCCCAAGTGGTGACTGCGAAAATGTTGACTAAACCCATTTCTGTACCTTTCAGGAGTGCCTGGCCTATAGACTAAACCTCCTGCAAGGAACACACCAAGCAGCACACACTTAAAGATGTAATCATCATCTTCCCTTCCTAGGCTGTTCATCATCCATTACTCCCTTGTTCCAGGGACAACCCCTTTAAGATGAGCAGTTTTCTTTTTTCTCTCTCTGACATCTCATCAGCCTTCAGGACCCTATCACCGTAACTTTCCAAAAGTTGCTTCAGTGTGCCTTTCTTCTTGGTCCTTATTCTCACTCTTTTTTTGTGTGTGTGTGGTACTGGTGATGGAACCCAGGGGAACCCAGGGGCATTCTACCTCCCAGCTATACCCCCAGTCCTATTTTTTATTCTTTATTTTTTAAACAGGCTTTCACTGAGTTGCAAAGGGCCTCACTAAGTAGTAGCTGAGACTGGCTGCGAACCGTGATCCTCCTGTCTCAGCCTCCCGAATGCTGGGAGTACAAGCGTGCGCCACCACGCTCGACTTGTTCTCACTCTTGTTATTACCATAGCCATCACCGTCTTCTGACTGGTTGCCCTGTCTCTACTTTTGTCTCCTTTAAATCGACCCTCTCTACAGCCAACCCAGTGATCAGATCAGGGTATACAGAGAGCCTGCCCGCCTTTGTTTCCTGTAGAGAATTTTCTTCCTCAGACCTTCTCTTCTTTCAAGTTCGAAGCATAAATAGAGCACTGAAGCTTAGAGAAAGGAGAAACAAGAGATGGGAGTCCAGCTAAATTTATGGAAGTGGTGAGCCTGGCGTGGTGGCGCACGCTTGTAATCCCAGCCTTTGGAAGGCTGAGACAGGAGGATCGCAGTTTGCGGACAGCCTCAGCTACTTAGGCCCTCCGCAACTTAGTGAGACCCTGTTTCAAAATAAAGAATAAATAAATGGGGCTGAGGGTGTTGCTCGGTGGTAGATAGTCCCCAGGTTCTATCCCCAGTACTGCTAAATAAGTTAATTACTTAATTTAATCATTTATTTATTTATTTACTTATTTATGGAGGTGGTAATAGAGAGTTGGGAAATTCTCTTCTAAAGGATTTTATTAATCTCTTTGAGGTTTAAGATAGTTAACTTCTCAGAGTTCAGGTAAGGGAGAGCCTATGGTAGGAAGTTACTGATTTTATCTCTGTAAAAGAAATTATGATGGTTGCAGGCATTAAAACGTTCCTAATGTTGGTGGACTTCTTAAGATACTTTTCCAAGTTTGGTCTTGTTTTTGGTTGTACTCATTTAATTATTCCACAGTGTTCAGTGCCATAGTAGCTGCTCTCTTTTATCGTGAATAGCATCGAAGGGAGTTAAGAGGAACACGTAGAGCTCAGATTTTCAGATACCTTCAGCCCCAAAATGCGCATCAAGTAGGATGGTCTAGATTATCAAAATAATTTCTACTTTTAAAATTCATGATAGAAGTTTCCTCTGTAAGATATCAACGACATTCTCAGTCAAAATCTAAACATAAAACTCATATGTAAAGTGCAAATCAGGCTTTCTGTCTGGGAAACATCTCGTACATGATAAAATGTAATTTCCTCGGATTGAGGCTTAATATTGCAGCTTTAGCTTTACAGAGGAACATCGATCTAATTGGCATTTAATGTTTTTTTTTAAAATATAAAGCCATTTAACAAATATCAGTAGTACCTAGGAGTGAATTCTGCATATCAATAAACAGTATTTAATAATAATTTTACATTTCACTTTTGACTGAATTCCTAACTAATTGAGTCTTTCAATTAACTTGATATTATTCACTTTGAAACATTTTGCTTTATGCTTTACATATTTCAATATTTTTAGGATTGGTATTATACTTCTTTTTAAATTCTCCGCAAATGCTATTTGCAGCCATTGTGAATAATCAAAGTTGAATTAATGTAATCTGACTTCAAACACCAAAGTCCATATACTTCAGAAGTAAAAGTTATAATTGAATCCTTTGAATATAATGGTTGAGGAATCAAGCATTAAATATTTGGAATATTCACTGAATTATATGAACTTAATATATAAAAATATGTAATGCAGAAATTAAATATCAAGACACAGAGTATGCATGTTATCTGTTTCAAATTCTATTCCAAAATGAAATCCTTTCAAGCCAAATATTTTCATACATCAAGGGATATTTTGGAAGTTTGAAAATTAGCACTCTAATGCTGTAAGAATGAAATTGAGATCTAACAGTTGTGTCTGATATTTTGTTTCTGCTTTTTAGATTTCCATTTTGACAGTACCACCAGAGGAATCAGGAACTTTTGCTGTTCGGGTCATTGAGTTATGTTCTTCAACGATGACATGCATGAAAGGCACCTGTAAGCACAGTAGAATTGGTTATTTGCCTTTTGTGTTTGTTTAAAGAGTAGGGGCGGAGCTATTAGAGTTGCAGCGTGGTATTGCTGATGTTTACTATTCACAGCATGGCTTCTTATAGTGCATAGAGGCAAACAGTAAGTCATTTCATATATGCCCCTCCTCTCAAAATATTTCTGTGGTTAAATCTTCACAGGCATAATTTTCACATTCTCCAGTGAAGAAATTTCTATGGCTTTCCAATTCTTTATGTAATTTTTATTAAGCTGATTGAAAACTTAATTGGACCAAATTTCTTTTCTTGATTGCTCTGTTTTTTCTTTAGTCTGTTTAGACTTCTATAACAAAGTATCTTCAAGTGGATAATTTATAAGCAACAGAAGCTTATTTTCATAGTTCTGGAAACTGGAAAGTCCAAGATCATGGTGCCAGCAGATTCTGATTTTTGCGAGAAACTGTTCCTTATGACACCTTCCTTGTATCCTCAAATAGTGAAAGGGACAAACAAGATCTTTTGGGCCCCCCTTTTAAAAATTGTATTTATTAGCCAGCCAGGCCTGGTGACACTTGCCTATAAGCTCAGCACTTGTGAGGCTGAGATAGGAAGATCTCAGGTTCAAGGACTGCCTCGGTAACTTAAGCAGACTCTCAGAAACTTAGCAAGACTCTCAAAACAAAAAATAAAAAAGGAAGTAGAATCATGTCCATTCATTCCCCATTACCAAAAAACTCTTATTTATTTATTAATTTTATTTATTTTTTAAATTTTTTCATTGTTGCATTGTAGTCATCCACCTTAATGGGGCATAAGATGGTGGAGGCATACATGCATGCATCACTCATTTAGCCCTTTCCCAGTTCCCACCCCATTCCTTCCCCCTCCCTCCTTCTCACATTTGGCTTAGTGATTGACTTTGATATGTTTGTGAATCTACATCATGTATATTAGGGAGTTTCCCTCTTCCTCCCTCCCATCCCCCTCAGTTAAGTTGCCTTTCAAAGTCCTATCTTTTCATCTTCCTTTTTGTAGATTACAGTATTGTTATCCCCAGCCACCCCACTTAAAATTAGTGCCCATTGATCAACCTTTCCCCATCTCTTCCTTACCCTTACTTTCCCCAGTCTCTTGTAACCACCATTCTACTTTCTACTTCTATGACATCAGCTATTTTCTGTATTCCACATGAGATCTTTCTTTCCCTAGTTCACATAATGTAATTATAACTAATTACCACATTTTCACAAATGACAGGATTTCATTATTTTGTATGGCTGAATAGTATTCCATTATGTATATCTACCATGTGTTTTTGTCTATTTATCAATCAATGAACACTAAGTTCTTCCTATTTCTTGCCTATTGTGAATAAAGCTACAGGTATGTGAGAGTGCAAATGTTTCTTTAATATAGAAATTTCGTTTCCTTTGTATATATACCCAGTAGTAGGATTATTGGATCATATGGTAATTCTAGTTTTACATTTTTCAGTGATCTTCATACTGTTTTCCATAGTGGATATACTAATTTAATCTTCCCACCAACAGTATATAAGAGATCCCCTTTCTCTACATTCTTACCAGCGTTTGCTATTTTTGACTGTTTCATTAATAGCTTATTTTGGCTGGAACAAGATGATATCTCATCGTTGGTTTTATTTACATTTCTCTGATGACTAGTGATTATTTCTTCATGTACTTATTGTCCATTTGTATTTCTTTTATATTTTGAGAAAGTTCAGATCATTTTTCCATTATTTATTTTGTCGTAATGTGTCATTTTTTCTATTGTTTGGAATTATTTGTATATTCTAGATCTCAACCTCCTATTAGAAGTATAGTTTGCAAAGAATGTCTCCCATTTCGTAGGTTGTCAGTTTACTCTGTTGTTTCTTTTACTGTGTGGAAGCTTTTGAGTTTGATGTAATTACATTCGTCTCTTTTTTTCATTTGTGGTCTCATCCCAAAATAGTCCTTACAAATTCCCATTTCCTAAAGTGTTTCCCCTATATTTTCTTCTAGTAGTTTCATAATTTAGATTTTAAATTTAAATATTCAATCCATTTTGTGTTTTTTGTATGCACATAACTATCCAGCTTTTCTAGCACCAGTGATCGAAAAGGGCATACTTTCTCTGATGTGCGTTCTTAGCATCTTTTAATTTCTTCATTTCAAAGTTGTATGGCCTTTTTTCTTGCCTGCTTTCTATAGCTAGGTCTTCCAGAAGTTTATTGAATACAAGTGATGAACACTGGTATTTTTGTATTGTTATAGATTTTAGAGAGGAAGCTTTCAGATTTTCTTCATTCCATATAGTGCTAGCTACTGGCTTATTATAGATGTTTTTACTGAAGTCCATCTCTTCTGTACCTAATTTGTTCATGTTTTTTTTTTTATCAAGAGAGAATGTTTATTAAATGTTCTTTCAACATCTACTGAGAAGGTGACATTTTTGTTCTTCATTCTGTTGATGCAGTATATCACATTTATTGATTTGTATATGTAAAACCATCCTAGTCTCCCCAAAATGAATCCTACTTGATTAAGGTATTTGGTAATATGTATTAATATGCTCTTGGTTTTGGTTTGCTGATTTTTTTCTGAGGATTTTTACATCTATGTTCATCAATCATATTACCTTATAGTTTTCTTTTTTTGTTATGCCCTTATTTGATTTGATTATCAGGGTAATTAATGGTGACGTCATAGAATGGTTTTGAAAGAAATTGAGTAAAATTTTAAATTCATTTCGCATTGTTAGAAATATATTTGTGGGCATTTATGTATATGTATTCACACACATATGTATATGTGCATTTGTTGAACATGAATATATAAAAATTAAATTTCAAGGGGATTATACCAGACTAGAAGCAGCAGTGATCATCTGCAAGTAGTTGGGATACAGGTATCTGACTTTTAGATTTTTCTGTTTATTTTACCTTTGTTTTCTCATTTCTGTACCTTATGGATTTAAAGCAGACATTTATTTCACAAGTATAAAGAAAGGATCATATCAATGACATTTGTTGCTGTGTGATGAAAGCTTGACATACTCCAAATTTCTTACTGTTAATGTTGATTATGTATAATTTAATCCACCATTTGGCTCATTTCCAGATTGCTACAGTATAGAAATATCTCACATGGCTATTAAACAATTTCTGACATTTTTTCCTTTAGTTGTTCCTACCTAATTAAATGTTTCCTGAAATCTAAACCAGTTTTCTAAATCACTTGCAACCTCCTGATCAGTGTGAACCATCTTCATTCAGTTGGCCCTACTTTGCTTTCTTCCTTCCTTCTTTGTCATCTGGATTCTATTCTTTCTTAATTTATTTTTTATGTCTGTGTGTGTGTGTGTATATATATTCTCCCACCACCAATTTTTTTTTTCATTCAGCTACTATAGAGAAGTCTTCCTACTCCTAGAGGAGATAAACCATACCTTTTGTGCTCTATAATCACATGTAGCCTGAAGTGGTACTGTGACCTTTACATTTTCTTTTTTTTTTTTCATTTTTTTGCTCTTTTTAAATTTTTTATTAATGCATTGTATTCATACATCACAATGTGAGACATCTTCTTATGTAAATAGTATCACAATTACTTTAAACATCCTTGGGACATTGTTTAGTTTACAGTATGTTCTGTAAGGGAAACACTAATATACACTGGAGGTCTATTTGTTTGTCTTAGTAGCTATCTCATATTTATTCATGGAATCACTAGAAAGAGGCCAAAAATCTCTCCTCATATCACTGAATTCATCAGAATGCAGTGTTCTGTGGACAGAAATGGTCTAAATATAGGAGATGGCCCATTTTTGAAGTGTCCTTCAAAAATTCTTCAAAAACCTATTCTTCAAAAAACATTCTCTGATGGTATTCATTCATTCAGTATTTATTGAGATCCTACTAAATGCTGTGTGCCAGTGGATATCAATGAGTTGGGGCTGTTGCAGAGATTCAGTGTTTACAAATCACCTAACACATCGCCTGGCAAAGAGCAGTCATAATAGATGGCAGCTTCTATTTATGACAATGAAAATAAGAATACGTTACTAATATTGGGTTATGGCTACTATATTTTGCAGAATATTGTTTTACTATCACCATGTTTTCTCTTACCTTGGTGATTTTGAATATACTGTTCCTTTATAACTAGAGGGAGCCTGCCAGCAATTAAATGCTTCTTAATCCTTTAAATACTAATACTACTTTTCCAAATCAGTCTCTGACTCATTCATGCAGCTGAGCATTTGCTCCTCTGTGTAGACAGAAACTTGCACATTCTTCAAGATCAACATTTATTCCATTTTAATAATAATAAATATAATTATTAAGAAATATAATATAATTATTATAATTAATATTATAATTAATATTATTAATATTATTATAATCAATAAATATAATTACAAATAATAATGATAATAATAATAATAAACAGGAAATAAGTACCTACCTATGTGTGTACACTGGGATCAACTCAATCTAATCCTCAAAACTCTATGAGATAGGTCTTATTTCCTCCTGTATTACTCACATTATTAAACAGGCAGAGAAAAAGCACAAAGCAGAAACTGAATCCACACAATCTGGCTCCACAACACATATATTTGGTACTGGTGATGGAACCCAGAGGCATTCTATATGCAAGATACACTCCCAACCCAATTTTATTTCTTATTTGGAAACAGGTTATCGCTAAGTTGCAGAAGGCCTTGCTAAGTTACTGAAGATGGTATCGAACTTGTAATCCTCCTGTCTCAGCCTCCCAAGTACTGGGATTACACGTGTGTGCCACCACGCCTGGCTTGACCTACACTTTTTACTGTGGTACTAGGGATTGAACCCATGGGCGTTCTACCTCTGAATTACACCCCCAAGAACTTTTATTTTAGTTTTTATTTTAAAACAGGTCTCACAAATTACTGTGTGCTGGCCTCAGATCATTAATCCTCATTTCTCAGCCTCCCAAATACTGGGATTATAGGTGTGCACCACCATATCTGGCTTATTCTTTTCTTTTCTTCTTCTTTTTTTTGGTGGTACTGGGGTTCCTGGAAGCCCTTCTACCTCTGGGCTACACTCCCAGACCTATTTTTTATATTTTTATTTGGCGACAGGGTCTCTTAAACCAGCATGGCTGGCTTCGAACCTAAGCGATCCTCCTGTCTCCGCCTCCCAACCGCGGGGATTACAAGCGTGCGCCACCATGCCCGGCCTGTTATTTTTTTCTGAGCACACTAAATACCCGTTGCTAGTTCTGACACTCAGTGTGTCTTCATCTCTCTTTACTTACTTATTTCTTAAATTAGCCCATTCTTGAGGCAGCACAAACTTCTACTTGTATCCCATTGAAACAGGGTAGAAGCCTGTGACATTTCATAATGTAATTCAGAGTTGACCTGTATTATGATGCTTTATATTAAATATTCAATGACTTTGTTACACACAGTGGAGATTTTTGTAATCTTTGTAGAAGAGGATCTTACATAGGTAAGATGTTTCAGGTATCATGCAAAAATATAGAAGATATACTTCCCTCAGTGTTTCCTATTTTTCAACAATCTTAATATTTCTTTTTACAAATGATATTTGTACATTTTTTATCCTTCATCCTGTGCTATGCAGATTTTCCACTGTAATTGTAAGTGTGTGACCAAAAATGGACTTAAGACATAAAAATACCTTGTGATTCACTTTTCCCCTTTAGTCACAACTTTTCATGAATGTCGCATTGCCTTAAATTAGGATTGATTTAGAATTTATAGAAATTGTATGGATGTAAGCAAATTTTACCTTCATGTCATAGGAGAATAGTTGATATGAAAGGAACTTGCAAGGCAAATAAAGAGTTAACAAGGGAGACGCATTATACCAGTTCACTATTTTATAGTGGTAGAGAACAGGCCAGTTTCAACAATCCGCTTTTACTAATTACCTGACCTTAGGC
Source organism: Muscardinus avellanarius (assembly GCF_963383645.1). Lineage (NCBI taxonomy): Eukaryota > Metazoa > Chordata > Mammalia > Rodentia > Gliridae > Muscardinus > Muscardinus avellanarius. The sequence continues at coordinate 118,954,987 of NC_137792.1, read as the reverse complement.
AAGTTACTTAATCTCTCACATGCCTCAGCTTCTTTATATTAATAAGAGTAACTTCCTAATAATATATAATAATACTACATATTACATATAGATAAAATATATGTAATACATAGATTGCACATAGATACGTAATATGTAGATAACATATAAATATGCTTATATGTATATATGTAATATATAGATAATTACTACCTCAGGATTGTTATAAAAATCATATTATGAACAAGATATCACACTTATAAGTGCTCATTAAATATTGGTTTTCTGCCGGGCATGGTGGCACACGCTTGTAATCCCCGCGCTTGGGAGGCGGAGACAGGAGGATCGCTCAGGTTCGAAGCCAGCCTCTCTGGCTTAAGAGACCCTGTTTACAAATAAAAATATAAAATAGGTCTGGGAGTATAGCCTGGAGGTAGAAGGGTTTCCAGAAGCCCCAGTACCAGCAAAATAAATAAATAAATAAATATTGGTTTTCTATTTTGTGTTGTACTGGGGATTGAATCCAGACGTACTCTACCACAGAGCTGTACGCCCATCCTTTCTTTTTACTTTGAAACAGGGTTTTGCTAAATTGTGCAGGCTGGCCTTGAACCTGGTATCCTCCTGCCACAGCCTCCCAAGTATTGGAATTCTGGGCTTTCACCACCACGCCTGGCTAGTTTTCACTTTAAGACTAATTTTCAGAGTTAGAACTAAGAGTCATAGGAGTATGCTCTAGAACATGGTGGTTGCCCTTGGAGACATGTCTTAGTGGACTGAGCCAGTAAGTGATTGTTCTACATTTAATCCAGAATAATCTGCTATTTTGAAAGCAAACTCTCGCCTGGGTAACAGAAACCTGTAGGATCTTAAAAAAGCCATAATAAAACAATTAAGAACTTAAAAATCAATAATCAAGAAACAATTCAGTTTATAAATGGGCAAATTATATGACTAGGCACTTCTTAAAAGAAAAACTTCATACATTGGACTGCTTTGGGTTTTGGTGTTTTCCAGTACTGGAGCTCATACTCAGAGCACTGGGACATACTAGGCAAATCCTTTACCACTGAGCTAGTAAAAAGAACAAATAGCCCCCAAAAGAGCAAATCCATGTGGCCAATAAAAAGTTCAGCATCATTAACTACCAAAGAAATGTAGAACAAAACCACTCTGGAATACCATATCTCCGTTAGAATGGCTGTTACCCCCAAAAAAAAAAAAAAAAAAAAAAAAGGTAAGTCCTTTTGAGCATGTGGAAAAAGAAAACTTTTATCCACTGTCGGTGTGACCATGAATTAGTACAGTCATTGTGAAGAACTGTATGTAGGTTCCTCAGAAAACTAGCAGTAGGGCTACAATATAACCCACCTATCCCACTTTGAGATATATAAGGAAATATTAGTATATCCAAGAAATACCTACACATACATATTTATTGGTACACTGTTCAAATTTTTTAGATATGGAGTGGACTCTGATGTCAATCAGTCGATGAGTGGATAAAGAAATAGATGGATATTTTAATACAGTAGTATTCAGCATAAAAAGAAGATCCTGTAATTTGTAGCAAAGTTGATATTACTGGAAAACATTGTTTAAGTGAAATATGGCACACACAGAAAGACAAATATCTCATGTTTTCTCATACATGGAAGCGGTAAAGCAATTAAAAGATCTGAATATAGAGATTGCTAGGGATTGGAAATGGCTGGAAGAAAGGAAGAGACACAGTAGGTTAAGAGGGTAGATACTAAAATACAGTTAAATAGGCATATTAAGCTTTAGTGTTCTACAGCACAGTGTAGTGACTAGTTCACAATAACTTTTTATCTGTTTGATATATAATTATAAGATAGGAGGTCAGAGACTACAAGCAAAGTAAGACAAGGAGTAAATATTATGTATTGAAATATCACACTGTATCCCATAAATATGTAATATTAATCAAATATAGAAAACATGTTAAAGGAGATGTAAATGCTAACTATGCCGATTTTATCATTACACCTTTTATATGTGTATTGAATTATCACATTGTACCCCATAAATATGTATGCTTAAAATGATATGTAAAATAGCCGGGAGTGGTAGCGCACGCTTGTAATCCCCGCACTTGGGAGGTGGACACAAGAGGATCGCGCAGGTTCAAAGCCAGCCTCACTGGCTTAAGAGACCCTATTTCCAGATTTAAAAAAAATATATATAAAATTGGTCTGGGAGTGTAGCCCGGAGGTAGAAGGGTTCCATCCCCAGTACCACCAAAAAAATTTTTTTAATGATATGTAAAATAAAACCTTTAGCAAAAATTTCCTTCTCAGGGAACTAGAGATACTTTTTTGTTGGAAATAAAGATATCTTAGGTAATTTGTTAAATAAATTTTCATTACAGTGGAAAAGAAGCTAGATAGGCAAAAGCTTGACAGCTTCTTAGAAGTGTTTATTTGTGTACAAACATCAATCATAACCCATCATTAATTTAGCACCCTCTGGCGTGCTGGAGTCTCCACAAATACATTCTTCAAATAGCCGAAATATAATTTTGGAGGGATGGAGAATGGGGGTTGATTCCAGGGATATTCTACCTCCAAGCTAGAGCCTCAGCCCCGTTTTTATTTTGAAACAGGATCTGAGTTACTGAGATTGACTTCAAACCTGTGATCCTCCTGTCTTAGCCTCCCATGTACTGTTATTATAGGTATGCACCACTATACCTGGCAATGTATCCTTTTAGAACTAAAATTTTTAACAATTTTAATAACTATTTTTCTGACATGTATCATATATTTCTTTGTCAACATATACTATATAAGAGATACCATGAATGTTATTTATTTCAGTCTATTATAGTCCAGTGATGACCTTCAGGCCTATTGGGATGCTTGGATCTGGATCTATTTGATCCTATGCTAAATGGCCCTATAACTGTGTTTTTGTCATTTCTTGCACCTCCATTTTATGCATCTTTTTTCCTTCCCCTCTGTCAGGCCGTTGTTTTGCATCTGACATGTAGCAGCATATTCTACTGACCCCCCCCTTTCCGTTTATTTGCCATTCATAATCTGCAAAGGGCCAGAAAACAAGATTGCTATGCTTTCTAACCTTGTATTAAATATTTACAGAAGGAAGTTCTTAGTGAGTGGTTGTATTAATCGGTGAGCAAGATAGTCATATTCAGCTTGGGTGCTTACAAGTGTTTTGTAGGAGGAAGAGCAGGTGTACTCTCTGGTTTGGGGCGGTGTGCAAAAAGTCCTCTGAATAAGGGGGACATTATTGTAATTGCAGTATAAATTATAGGCCAATATTATGTTGGTATTTTGATACAACTGATAAGTAATATATAGCTTTTCTAAGTAACCCTAGGTTAGCCTAGGTCTTGTGTCCTTTTTAAAGTAGTAAAATTTATATTTTCAAAAATCTTATCAAACAACTAAAATTTCCCTTAGCTAATTTTAACTTAATGAAATTGTTATATATTCTTAATTAGTTACTGTGTTTTTCAAGGCTAAAGCAGTCGTTTTTCAATTCATTATTTAGGACATAGCATTTATTTTCTACTCATCTTTTCTTATATTCTAATTGAATTTAGTCTCTGATTTATTTTCTTTTGTGTATGTGTGTGTGTGGTACTGGGGATGGAGCCCAGGGGCATTCTACCTCCTAGCTACACCCCAGCTCTATTTTTTATACTTTATTGAAACAGGGTCTCAATGAGTTGCAAAGGGCAGCTAAGGCTGTCCGTGAACCATCATCCTCCTTTCTCAGCCTGCCTAATGCTGGGATTACAAGCGTGCGCCACCACACCTGGTTTATTTTTTTAAAAATCATTTTGCATGAGCAGAATATCTCTGCAGCCCTTCCATGTAATATTCAAATTCATGAAGTTTGCATTTATTATGCATGTTCTAGTCATTTTGAGTTTCTTTTTTCTGTACATGATAATCAGGTAATAACAACTATTTTATTCTGGGATCTGTTATTTGAGGAAGTTCTTTACCTTTGATATGATTATATATTTTTCAATATGTAATATGAAAATATATTTTATATATTCAAAATAATAATCTAGAAATTTATGTAGGTTCTGGCTTCTATGCTGTTTTCTGCGCTTACAAGCCTATTAAGTAAATTCTGTATACCTTTTATACAAATGATTTCTGGGCATCATGGTGCACACTTGTAACCCTAGCATTTGGGAGGCTGAGACAGGAAGCTCGCAATTTGCATACAGTCTCATCTACTTAATGAGGCCTTTTGGAACTCAGTAAGACCCTGTTTCAAAATACAGAATAGAAAATAAGGCTGGGGATATAGCTCAAAGGTAAAATGCCCTGGGCTCCATCTACCCCCAGTACTAGATAAAAAATGAATTTAGATAATAATTTTCAATGTCTTCTTTTTCATTTGCTGTTTGAAAATGTTATATTTTAAATTACTCGTATTAGTATTGTCATGAAACATAGATTTTTTTCAAGTAAACTAATTTTATCTTGTCATCTCAAACTTATACTGTAGGTGGGTTTTTTTGAATTTTATAAAAATACAGTTCATAGTTTTTCATCGTTGGATTAATAACTCAAACTGTATGCCACATGTCATCAAACTCAATCTCTCATTTGGCATTAAAAGAATATGTGTTTCTGACCTTTCCTATGTTATTGACAAAGACATGTATTTCTTGTGCTTTATCCTATAAATTATATTTGGCCTTTATGCATATCTAAAAGATAAGTTATGAGCCCCATCAACCCCTTATACATAAATTCCTTTTACCTAGTTTTGAAGTATAACAAAGTATAACAAAGCAGACTTCCTAACTAGCCTATTTATCAAGATTCCTTAAAAGCATTTACAAAAAATTTGCCAGCTTCTGTTGACTGTTGTATGTGGTAACCTCAGAAGCTTGAGGAATAGGCTCTGGTTTGTTTTGTTTTTTTCCCCACCTTGCATTTATTTGCTTAGGTTTTATATTCACATTTGTAATAACATCCATTTTTAGTATAAAAATCTGTCATCGTCGAAAGAATCGTGACTATCAGTAACGAGTTAACCTCATAAAACTTTCAAAATATAAAAGGCTTAAATCCTCCCTTTTTTTTTGTCATGAGGATGCTGACACGAGAGACAAACTCATTTGGCTAAGCAGGTATAGAGAGAGCGGTCTTAAAAACAGACCCATAGAATTATCCTTTATCACTCTATAGTCACTTGTAAGAGATATCAGTGATCCAAACTAAGTTTTAGAGAACTGAATGTTTGTTATTACTTCTAACTTTGTGTTAATTGATTTCTGACTTCTGCATTTCAGATACTGCTTTTGTATAATGCTGGCAATCAGCATCCTTCATCAAAGTTTTTCAAGGATTACCCTTACATTCAGGGAATTAAGTTTATTTTGAAAAAAAGGTTTTTAAATGCCCGTATAAATCTAAGCATATTCCAGTGCAGGCTTTATGATAGAGAATAGCTCATTATGCTGTCTTTTTAATCCAGTAATCCTTTAAGCAGTTGCTAAATAAAATAAAAGGAGACTAATTTTCAAATAGTAGAGGTAGTGTTTAAATTGTTTTCAGTTGTTTATAATTTCACATGGTGCCTGTGAGAAACATTTCCACTTCTCATGCATATTCCACAGTCTTAATTGTCAATTGTTACTAATGAAACATAATGCTTTTAGGAAGGTATTTTACCCAGCTCATCTGACTTGTGGCCATTTTTCGCTTTTATTGAGCTACTTGATTCTGTGGGAGATGAACTACTCATGAGATGCAAAGAAATATTGCACATAGAGAGCTATGTTAGTTAAAAATGTGATAGTAGGTTCTATAGGTTTGGTTTGGTTTTAGAATTTTGATGATTGTTACAATATAATTGTACATCATAGTGAGATGCAAAGGGATATACATACACAACATCTCTTGGTTTGGTCTCGAGTTTACCTTATGGCCTTCATGTCTTCGAATTTGTGTTCATATACCTGTTGTACACTTTTAAGTTGACATATACAATTTTTCATCACGTGGCTCAAGTAATTGCAAAGAATATAATTTCTGACTTTATAAATATTATTCATAGTTGTAAAAACTATAACATTACTCGTTTAAATATACTCAGTGAAATCTAAATAGCAAAGAGATTTGATACCCACCAGCATCTATTTTAAAAATTAATGGAAATAGATTTTGTTTAAAAATTGTATGGCAGTAAGCTTCTAAGCATTTAATTTTTTCATTTTGATCCAGTGATATTACTTGTGCAAATTAATCTGTCAAAGTATAGATTTGATAAATAATCATTAAACACAAAGAATACAATTTATTGAAAGGCATCACTTAATGAAGTGGAAAGAGGTCAAGGTGAACATCTATACAGTGACTCCCATATTATAGTTAGTATACCTTGCAAAGAGTCCTTGTGTATCCTTTTGCACACCCCAGTTTGAGGACCGCTGGCTTAAATGATTGGCTGTGTCTTCTGCAAGAAATTATAACAATCACATAACATCATTCAGTAACTGAGACAAGCGCACCAAAGGCAGACCACCTGGCTTGAATTCTAGCTCCGAGTCCCAGCTATTCCTTTTATTAGTTGCATGATATGGGGAAATCTCCCATCCCCCAATGTCCGTCAGTTTTCTCACCTATAGGATGAGGATAACTGCTCTTGCATAAATGAAATGAAATACTGCTTATGTGTCAATAGTGTAGAATAACGATACATGCCCATTAGCTGTACAATCAATTCTAGTTATTTTTAATTCTTCTGGGGACTCTATAGATAGGTGTTTAATAACATTTCTCAGGCAGATTTGAGTATGATTTCTTTTTTCCTTGCATCTGTCCTAGTAGGGAAAATAATTTTCTATATTTCATGTAAAACTAGTGAGATTTTCATCATACATATGTACATCTAGATATATTGATATGTGCATGCATGTCTGTTCCACCATGTGAGTATTAATGTATGTCTATGACAAAGAAGCAAATTATCATTAGCAATAAACCTTTATCGATCACCCACTCTAAGAAAAGTTGTATTGACAAAGAATCAGAAAATGGTTTCTAAGGCTTGCTCCTTAAATTTAAATTTTAAATTTGATGGAATTTCAAAAATAATCTGAATTCTAACAACACCATCAACAATCTCTGATTTTAAGAAAACCAAAATAGTTTCAGAATAACCTATACAAGGAAGTGACTTAGGCAACAAGGAAAAAAATGTGTAGAAAGAAAAAGCTGCTTATACCTTGAGTTTGCAGATCAATGGATAATATAGCATCTGAGTAGTCAAATTATCTTCTCTTTGGCAGCACATATATGAGGCAAAGTTGAATATACAGACATTGTTATTGGGGTTATGAATGTCTAAGAATTGCGATGAGATTCATTAAATACAAGATACCAATATGAGCTTGCTAATAGAAATTTGTATTAGTATTAGCTGAATTGCACTTTTATGTTGTTAGGAAAAAGAATGATATAGTTACATTGTGTACTTCTTTAAATACCTATCTTGTTTGATAGAACTGATAATTTAGTGATGAAGATATTTTTGAACTCTACTCTCTATTTGTATTCAGGTCCATCTGCTTTTTTCCTGATAAATATTAATTGAATAGGAAAGAACTGGAAAGTTGAGAACTATGCTGTGAGCATTGATCTTTTATGAGACCTTGGGATGAAGAATGGTAGAGTCATTCTTGCATATTTTATCTGGAATTTCTGACTTTTGTATTTACACTTCCTTTGCAATTGCATAATTGTCTAGGGATTTTGTGTGTGTGTGTGTGTGTGTGTGTGTGTGTGTGTGTGTGTGTGGTACTGGGGATGGAACCCAGAGACATTGTACCTTCGAGCTCCACGCCCATCTTGATTTTATTTCTTATTCGGAAAGAGGGTCTTGCTAGGTTGATAAGAGTCTCACTGTTTACTGAGGCTGTCCTTGAACCTGCAGTCCTCCTATCTCAGCCTCCCAAGTAACGGGATTATAAGCATGTGCCACCATGCCTGGCTTGTCAAGGGAGTTTAAGCCCCATTCCCAACAACATTAAACAGCATCAAAAATTTAAATTAATTATAAATCATTTTGTTGTGAAATCTTATTTTTGAAATATTTAGTACCATACATAAAATATCACAGAACCAACGGGAATCATTGTTAAATTCACATAAAAATCCTTAAGTAAAATAGATCATTTGTTAGGCCATAAATAATTCAGGAAGCATCCTAGAAGATCACTTTCTTTCTTAGACCATGATGAGAGGACTACAAAATTTGATTTTAGAACACAATTAAGCCAGGCCTGGTGGCGCATGCTTGGAATCCCAGCACTTGAGGCTGAGACAGGAAGAATGCACAGGTTCGAAGCCAGCCTCAACTACTTAGTGAGGCTCTCAGCAACTTAATGAGACCTTGTTTCAAAATAAAAATATAAAATAGGTCTAGGAATGTAGCCCAGAGGTGGAAAGCCCCTGGGTTCCAACTCCAGTACCACAAGAAAAAAGAACCCATCGTTAAGAGTCCCTCAATTTATTCTTAAGATATTTTAGAGTAGTTTAATATGGAATGGATTTTGATAACTAAACTCTTGGAGAAGAAGTAAATATGCTTTTCTTCTGGTGTATCAAGAGGAGAAATGCCTTAGTGATTTATCTTCTCTAATATATTCTTTCTGCTATTATTTTATTCTACTCCATGCAAGCCCTTTTCTAGAACGATAAGAATTTCTCTCATTTAGGTATCTCCTTAGTCCTTTCTTTCAGTAAATATGACTTTGTTCCAGCCTTCACCTTTGTGCATAGAGCCCTTTAGGAGTTCTAATAGCCTTACTATTTCTATTTCTATGAAGGGCTTTTTTATACATGTTATTTTCTAACCTAAACATTCTCCCTGGCCCCATGAACTTTTAAATGCAAAAGAAAAGTGATTTGGGATTCCTGGAAATATTATATAGATTATTTTGACCTCTGCTATTTTATAGAATTTCAGGTGTATGTATGTTTCAAACTAAGCCAACAGTGTTCTCCAAAAGGTTTTAGAGAACCTTGTAATAAATTATTTGTTGTTCACTTACCAACAAATTGTACATAAATTGATTCTTCTGTCCAGAACAGAAAGTGTGTTCTTCTCAGAAAATACTCTACTTTCAGCTTTTCTTAATACCATTCTTTTGGTCCTTTATCTATCTTCTTTAAGAAATTCGTAATTTAGGCCCTTTTCTATGAATTAATGTTTTCCTAAACATTTCTTCTCAGTTCTACAAAAGTAACCTCAACTGCTACCTCTTCTGGAGTCTTAATGTGATTTCTTATAGATATTCATTAAAACATTTTAACAGCCGGGCGTGGTGGCGCACACTTGTAATCCCCGCGCTTGGGAGGCAGAGACAGGAGGATCGCGCAGGTTGGAAGCCAGCCGCGCGCGCTGGCTTAGGAGACCCTGTTTCCAAATTTTAAAAAGTATAAAAATAGGTTTGGGAGTGTAGCCTGGAGGTAGAAGGAGGGCTTCCAGAAACCCCAGTACTACCACCAAAAAAACAAACAAACAAAAAAAACATTTTTTAACTGCTCAATTAGCATATTCCATATAATAGAGATTTTACATGTCACATTATCACTAGATTATAAGCTCTTTGAAGGTCCTGAGGAGTCACAACTTTCTCAGTTATTACCCATGATTTCAGCTTCATGCCTTGAATATTAGTAAAAAAAAAAAAGAGTTGTGATGAGCAGGAAGACAAAATATTACTTTCTCTTTACAGATTTGGTTCATTTGACTTGTACATCTTCTAAAACAGCAAGAGAAGATTTAGAGCCAGTGGTGGAGAAGTTGTTTATTCCATATACAGAAATGGAGAGAGGTAAGAAAAATCAGCAGTGATCCATGACGGAAAGGTAGTGTAACTGTCATGCTCCTCTTGAATACCTCATGGAAGTTTCTGCAACCTCATCTGTAATATGAGACATTTCATCAACAACTTTAATATTTTATTAGTATGGTTGCACACAGTATCTGCCGAACATGGAGAAAATACTAATGTTAAAGGGAAAATAAACAAAATACATTTACACCAAAACTGTGTAGCTAAGCACCAGAGTATCCATTTACATGAATATATTCGTGCAGAGAAAAAGACTATAAAGAAATTTCTCAATTTTGATAGGATTATGGCAACTTACCTTATAATTTTCTTTATTGTATAGGTTTTTTTTAACAAAGAGAATATATTCCTTTATCAGAAATATTTACCTTTAAGTAAAAAGTTGATTCAGCTGACAGAAGATTCAAATATTAATGAGCACATGTCAGAATCTTTCATAATTAGTAATTGTTTTCTAATGCATAGCATGCTAGTTATAGATATTTAGCTCTAAGAAGTATACATGCTTCCTATTCATTTTGGATGAATTTTTAACCACCCCCCATGATGTGGTAGCTCACAGAGCTATGAATGGAGCAAGTCCGGTTCTGTGCCTAAGTCTTTGAACAATAGCATGATGGATCTTCTTCATTTATATGAAGAAAAGGTTATTTTAAGTGTAGTGTTTTCATGTCTACTTGAGTCTTGCTTACTTCCATTAATTCAATTATATTCATTTTCTTTGAATATAATTGCCTCAGATAACTATTTTTTACTCCTACCTGTTCCATTTCCTTTTAACTCATCTCCTTTGTGTGCAGCTTGTCAATGCAGTGATTGTGCAGAAAGAGGTGTTTACATAAAAAGACAATTCCATACTCAGGAACTAATATCAATATAATCAATTTCTCTTTTACTGCCAAAATCAAGTCATATTATAAAAAGTTTAATTTATAATTGCCATCATTTATATTTTATTCATTTAAAAGTTAAGTTATAACTGTAATCCCAGTACTTGGGAGGCTGAGACAGGAGGATCGCAGGTTCATGGACAGTGTCAGCAAGTAGCGCGATTCTCATCAACCACTAAGACCCTGTTTCAAAATAGAACATAAAACAGGGCTTGAATAGAGCTCAGAAGGAGAGTGCCCTTGGATTCAATCCCCAGACACACACACACACACACACACACACACACACACACACACACACGGAAACCTGGATATTTTTGTCATTTCTGAAATTTTTCATAACCTTTCTGTTATAAATTCATTGTGTGATGGTCTCAGATAATACACTAAATTTGAATTATGTATCATTTCTCTTTTTAAATGCATTTACTTTTCTGTTTAGAAACTCAAGCTGGAGCATATCACATGTTCACTATCTAGCATCCTTTAGCCACTTTGGATTTTCAAACATTAATCTTAATGGTTAAAGTGATCCCATTTTGAAATGATGTATTGTTTAGAACCTGAGTGAAGTTCTTTAGTAAGAACTATGTGCTCAGAGGGGTCCTCAGGTGCACCGAGGCACTGAAAAGCTAGTTTTCACTGACACATAGGCCTTTTTATCATCAGGATGAGGTAGTGGTCATATTTTAATTAAAATGTCAGAACAAATACTGTTGGAGTTATTGAAAATGAATCACCAGATAAAGCGAGCACTGGGCCATGGCAGGTCAAAGAGGCAAAGTCACCTGGAGAAGAGAACTCAATTCATTTTCCTGACTAAATGAGGAAGAATGAACTTTATGAGGAATATGAACTTTTAATACATTAAAGCACATTCTTCTCTCTATCAAAAGCAAAAGCTCATATTTTCACAGATTGATAGCTTCTACTATATTTTTATTATTTGACAATCATGAAGCCTTATGCTTTGCAGCATTGTAAATATTTTACACTAAAACATGCATCAAAGGAATAATATTATTTGGCCTCTTCAGCTTTTTCTTTGAGCTCTTCATCCCGTATGGTGCTGTGTATCATAAGCCTTTGTGAAGTCAGCCTAGTCATACTTTACAAGGAAGCTCACTTCTTGAAGAAGATACTCTCTTCAACTATGTACTCTTTTTCATGTTGTATCTGAGAAATCCCAGTAGGGTTCTGAAAGATATTCCCTCTTTCTTGCCTTTTCACTTTCCATGTGTCAGCCAAAGCTCTTGAAATTCTTGAGATGTGCTCTGGCTTAGGAAGTAGTCGTACTAATACTTCTAAGAGCCCTAACTGCCAGATTCCTTTAAGAACGGAGATCTCTAAACCTTCCTCTCTTTCTTAATCCAAAGAAACACCAGGCGTTCTATGCTTAACGAACCTTATTTTGCAGGTGAGTGAATGAGGTCATTGCTTATTATTCATAAATGCTTTAGTTCTTTGGTACTCCAGAATAGGCTCCAAGTAACTGAGAGAGATATACAAAGTGAGCAGTATGTGCCAGTTTCACTGTTTGAACTATCCAAAGTGGTTTCTTATTTTACCCAGCAAACCAAGACTTTCAGTACAGATTGAAAGAAGGATTTCAATAGTAGTACATCTTTTTGTTGGGTTTTGTTTTCTTTTGCGGTACTAGAGAAGGAACTGAGCGATTTTCTACCTCTGAGTTATAACCCCAGCCCCATTTTTTATTCTTTATTTTAAAATAGGTTCTCAGTCAGCTGTAAAGGACCTCACCAAGTAGCTGAGGCTGGCCACGAACCAAGATCCTCCTGTCTCAGCCTCCCGAATGCTGGGATTGCAAGCGTGCACCATCACGCCCGGCAGAATAGCAGTATTATCTTGACATGTCTAAAATATAGTGTCATCAGTGCACCATCAGCTTTCTCTTTTACCTTCCACTGCGTGTGGCTTGTGGAGTTACCCTATTCTGTATCATTAATTTCTCCCTCAAAAAGCACCGCTTCCTATGAAGAATTTCCCCTTATATGCATAAGTTTGATAGTGGTAGCTGGAAAGGAGGTTAAGTACTTGTTGCTCCATAAAAGTAAGTGTCACAATTCTCTTTGGTATTTTTCCTGTCTAGATGCAATCAGGGCTACTCTGCCGGTAGACTAGTGCAGCCTAGTTTGCTATCTCCCTACACATGGCATGCAGCTGTGGATCACTTTCTTGTTTTTATTGGAGTTGCCATAGTTGCTTTTCTTCTGTCTGCTCTATTCACTACTTACTTGAGTATAACCGGCCCAAGTTCTCATTCCAAATAACCCATTCCTTCTTCAGTCCTTCACACTATCTCACAATGAAATGAGCTATGGGAGAAAGCCACTTCTCCTGGCAAATTGCAATGCAGCCCCAGCCAAAGCTCAGCAGCTCTAATATTTTTTGACCGTTGTGTACTTCACAACTATGTGTTATTTTTTCCAACTAACTCTCTGCCTCAAAGAAAGGTGAAGCAATTATATGTCTCTTTGAAGGTTTTAAGGTCAAAGCTTGATAGCTCCCTTGGGTCCAGAGTATTTATATATATTTTTTTTTCGATACTGGGGTTGGAACCCAGGGGCATTCTACGTCCAAGCTACTTCCCACCCCTACTTGTTATTCTTTATTTTGAAACTGGGTCTCACAAGTTGCAAAGGGCCTCACTAAGTAGCTGAGGCTGACCTTGACCCGAGATCCTCCTATCTCAGCCTTCCAAATGCTGGGATGACAAGCATGCGCCATCAGGCCCAGCAGAGTATTTATCTTAAGTCTATATCAACATGTCTCTCCATGTGGTTCCTTTTCAAAGCCTTAACCTCTGCGAAATTTCTTTCCTGTAGCTGATTGGCTTATTCATTTCCCTCTACTTCTGTTGAATGAAAACTCTCCTCTGAGCTGGAACTTTGGTAAAATACACGATAAGCTCTCCTAGTATATGCATATAAATGGGAGATCTGGTGTCACAATTCATAAGTGGTATGCTTAATAATTAATCTTTTATGATTTAGTGAATCTAAATTTACCATATGGTTTTAGCTGTGAAATACGAGCCCTTTGTGGTTTTTTGTTTTGTCAATAATAAATAGGTTTTTTCATCTAGTGTGTACCTACATGAAGTTAGTGATACCTTAGACAGATAGGTCTTTGCATTGAAAATGGACACCTAAAGACTTTTCCCACTCCAAAGTTTCTTCATCCTGTCACACTAATAATTGTGGATTATTCAGGATGAACTAGAAAAATAACATTTGATATTCTTACAGTAGAGATGTTCTAAATTAAATATAATAAAATCCTATTTATTCAAAATTGGAGAATAGAATATTCTTGTTAGTTTAATACTGTAATTAGCTGAAATTTTCTCCACATTGATTACCAATTTAACAATAACTGTAATTAACTAGATAATTATACCTTTAGCATCTTTTTTATGACTTCACAAGGTTTTTCATAGCCATGGGCAATCTTCATAAACATCTATTATTATCATCATACTGAATTTGAATTTTTGTTTAGATACAGGGTAGAGAAAATTTTATAGTCAATAAGTATAATAACAGCAATATTATCTATTGTTAACCAAAGAAATTTAATTATAACATTTTTAAACAATTGAGGCAGAGAAATGATTTTCAAGATGGTAAGAAATAGGTTTTAAGAATTGAGGTTAACAAGCTCACACCTTTTTATAAGCACATCACACTTTGATTTTACTTGAAAACAGGATTAAAATAAATTCAGAAACTATTAAATATCTGTTTTGTGCTAGGTCCTGTGTAGGGGAACAAATAAAAAGAGGAGAGTAAGGACTGAGTTTGCCTCATGTGTGTATCTCCAGCTACTATGTCAGTGCCTAACAATAGATGCTCACTGTTAATGGAGACTCTGTGCTCAAAACAGTGTTGTTTCATGACCTTATCTTTGTTACTTGTTTGTTGCCATTAGTTTTGTAATCCATTATGGCAAAGCATTTGAATGTGAATTAAAATGTCAAAGTTTGAATTCTATACATACTATTTTTCATCATAGATTTATTGAGATATTTTATTCCATATGATTTACCCAAAGTAAAATACTTAATATACTCACAAAATTGTCCAAAAATTATTACCAATTTAAGAACATTCCTGTCACCCCCGAAATAAGCTTCATATTCATTAGCATGCACTCTATGTTTGACCCTGTTTATCCCCAGCCCCAACCTCTAATTCCTATCTTTATAGGTTTGCTTATTTTGGACATCTTCAAATAATACATGTATCTTGGATATATGTATTATTAGCTCACCATGTAATTTATCAAGTTAATTTGTCCATTTGAAACACAAGAAAGTCAAATTATGTTATCTTTTCACTTCATGGGAATAATTTAAGGATGAATATGTTCATGAGTCCTTTGATGCTTAATGAGATGTAATAGAAATTCAAGGGAGTTTGATTAGAGTTAAATTGAATTAACTTACTCATCAAAATAATTTTTAAAATGTAACTTAGGTTGAAAAGCCATCATTGCTAAAATACAATACACTTATATTAGAGTTTATGGATACATATTTGCTAATTTTCATATACACAGCTTTGATTTATTAGCATGCCTAGTTATGGCTTTATTGGTAATTGGGTACATAGTGTAGCAATCAACAAGCATATTGTGTTTGAGGAGGTAAATAAAATTTATTTCTACATTTAGAAAATGAAGAAGTTGAAAAGCCAAGAATTCTATGGGCTCTCTACTTCAACATGAGAGATTCTTCAGATATTAGTAGGAACTTCTACAATGATTTGCCATCCAATGTTTATGTGTGCTCTGGCCCAGACAGTGGTTTGGGAAATGATAATGCAGTCAAACAGGTAAGACTATTGGTATTTCCTAGTTCTTTATTAAGAAGTAGGTGGTATAGAAAGTACTTTCTGTTTCTCTGTAAGGACGGAAAAGAGATTATAAAAATATCTCTTTTACTTAATACCCTCTCTGAAATTAACCCCTAAATATTTTTCTCTGTGAATTGTAAGACTACCTTAAATACATTTTATCAAATATCTTCACTTATTTAAATATAATGAATTATAAGAGATTATGAGCTGGGCATGGCCTATAATCACAGTACTTTGGAGGCCAAGACAGGAGGAATATAGGATATAGGTTGAAGATCAGCCTCAGCAACTAGTGAAGCCCTCTTTCAAAACATAAAAGATAAAAAAGGGCTGGGGTTGTATCTTGGAGGTAGAATGTCTCTGGGTTCAATCCCCAGTACAAAGAGAGAGAGAGGGATAGAAATTATGTATGAGTTCTATTGTGGCAGTAAAAATAGAAGATTTAGAAATATATTTTCATAAAATGATTTGAAAACGCTAGTATTTTAAAGAAATCCCACTTCTAAGTTCAACACTTGTCAATGTATTATTTTTCAATACACAAACTTTTTTTCCCTTAAATCCCAAATCATTTCAAGAAGGGTGTAGGTAGTAAACAGCATACCATATGTAACTTTCACAATGATTGTAATGCACTTTTTTAAAAATAACTGTAATATAGTTCTTCACAATTAACATGATTTCATTAATGTTTTCACACTTGGCAATGTCCCAAGAGCTGTTATAGTTGCTGAGAAGTAAGGTAAATACAAGTGGAAGTTTGTGACAGTGCTCCTGGGCAAGGCTATGAGGAGAGGCAGCTTCATACATGCTGCCAAAAGCAAACTGTGATTCCATTAAGCAGAAGCTTCATATGCATATGCAAATAGACTTTTCTGCCCTTGACTGGAAGGAAAAAGTGGGAAATATTTTTTCAGGCACATGCCTAAACTTTGCTCAACTAGAGTTGAAACATTTGTGTATTAAACCAATAAATGGATAATTTAACATTGTTTTAAGATGGCAGATGGCAGGGATCTGATTTCATTCCCACCAGGGGCAGGTATCCTTTAGTAGCAAATAGCCTCATTGAACCTTTAATCTAATTTTAATCATAGCAGCAAGGCTGCGAACAATGACCAGGATACAAACATCAGTAGTCTTTTGCCAAAAACTGTGTTTCATCTTCAGAGTCTAATGGTGATCCTGGCAAGTCATATGTAGCCAATGATATCAAACAAAAGCAGGAAATCACATCTCTCATCCATCATTCTATTACTGTAATGGAAAACCAAGATGGCTCAAGAGCTGCATTTTGGCTTAAACCAATCAAGTCATTTTTACTTTGATGTTCCAACTTTATGAGCAGAAATTGCCAACAAGATTTTAGCCAGGTACCTTAGGTTGTTTTTACCCTGACAAAACTGTATTTTCATGTATGTATTTTTACAGTGCTGGGAATTGAACCCAGGGGTGCTCTGCCTCTGAATTGTACCCTTAGCCCTTTTTAAATGTCTTTAAATTTTGAGATAGTGTCTCACTAAGTCACTGAGAATGGCCTTGAACTTTGATCCTCCTGTCTCAGCCTCCAATAGGCATGTGCCACCATGCCAGGCTATAAAATTTTAAGTTTAAGCCCAAATGGCAGGGCTATTAAATAAAAGCTTATTTAATTATAAAGGCTTATTTAATTCAAGTCCCAGTCTGATTATAATTAGCCAGGTATGGTGATATATGCCTGTAATCCCAGGACTTGGTAGGTTCTTGGGGGGAGTTTTTGAAGAGGAGTTTGAAGCTGGAAAGTAAACAGAATTTTATTTTCCATAGATCCCTCTGAGGGTGCGTACAGGTGGATTACAAGGGGGAATCCTAAAGGCAAGAAAACTAGTCCAATTCAGAATGTCACAATTGTCTCTCTGAACAATGGTGCATACCTGAACCAAATCAATGGGGAAGGTTCAGGGAGAGTCAAGGAACAGAAGAGGAGTGACTCAGGAGGCTGAGGCAGGAGATCCAGAGAAAAGATCATGAAATCGAGAAAGCCAAGGTTTGGAAAGTCATGCATACTGATAACGTACAAGTAGTGTAATCCAGTGAAAGAACAGGTGAAGGGTGACAGTTTTTTTAAATAGTGCCAGAAATGCACATACATTTTAAGTCAATGTCTCTAAACTGTTTTATCCTTTCATTCTTGGCCAGGCTGAAACAATATTCCAGCAAATCTGTCCCAATGAAGACTTCTGCCCACCCCCACCAAATCCTGAAGATATTGTCCTTGATGGAGACAGTTCACAACCAGAGGCTTCAGAATCCAGTGTAATCCTAGAGGCCAGCTCAGAGACTCCCAAGGAAAGCACAAACCTGGAAAACCCAGAGGCGCCCTCCAAATGATGGCTCTAATCCAAACTCAGAAGCCCACTTTGGAAATTCCTACTGGCCTCCAAATCTTTTTGCTGGATGGAAGGACTATTTGGAAATACTGGAAATCAACAGCCAATTGACAGACAGAATTATAAGAAGAAGGTCACAGAAATCCAAAAGTGGATTTTTCCTTAAAGAGGACATTCCTAACCCAAAACACGTGCAAAGCACATTTATTTGCTTGTTTTAAGATATCAAACCTATGAGATTAGCAGAAGAAAATTACAATGGAACTGATGGTCAGAAATATAACTATGGACATTAAAATGATCCTATTCATTGTTTTAACAATTCTGACGTATTAGGACAACTTTTGTTGGCTACTTTGAATCTGAAAGCCTCCTTTGATTATTTGAACTAAAATTTTTTGATGAGCCAGGCATGGTGGCATGTACCTGTAATCCTATTACTTGGGAGAATGAAAGAGGAAGATCACAGGTTCGAAGCCAGCCTCAGCAACTTAGCAAGCCCCTCAGCAACTTATTAAGATCCTGTTACAAAATAAAAAGATGGGAGTACATCTCTCAGGGTTCAATCACCAGTACCAAAAAAAAGATAAAAGTATATGTAAAGTTAATGGAGAATAATGTATCAAGAGCCAGGCAGAAGCATAGGTTTGAAGTAAGTTTATTTTCTATGTTGAGAAGAATGAAAATGTTAATATTAATATATTTAGACATTTTTAGACAAATGGCAAGTCTACTTCTTAGTAGTGTTTTTAAATACAAGAAGTGATTATATATATATATATATATATATATATATATATATGTATGTATATATATATATATATGGATTATGTACACACTGGGAAAGCTCAGTAATAAAATGAAAGATTAGAAAAATCAGCTATATTTGAAGGTTATATGAAGTTAAGTAACTATCTGCAGACTTAACTTAGTCCTGGCTTTGCTACTGGTAATATTAGGCCAGCTGGCTAACTTCTGAGCCTCAGTTTCTCCATAAGTAAATTGGAAATAGTAACCCTCTGCCTACTGTGTGAAAATCATGATAAAGATCAAAGCAGTACCATCATGGAATGTTTTTTCTGGAAAAAAAATTTCTGAATTTTCCCTTTGACTTGGGAATGATTTTTTTAAAAAGCCTCATGCAGCAAATAATTGATTGCTGCCAACTCCCTACAAAGTAGATAACAGTATTTTATTGTATTAAGCTTTTTAAATGAAAGTTGTTTCTTAAATTAATATTTAATAGACTTTATAGACCATTAAACACAGTAACGCATGGATTTGTGGTTTTAAATCTCATAAAGGAAAATAGTCTACAAATTCCTCATATGTCTTATCTGGCAAGGAAACATAAAACTTTCATAAAGGACTCTGAATACAGAGGAAAACGTTTGGTAAACCCTAATACAACTCCAGGTAAAAATATGATGGTCATACATAGGCAGGAAGTCTAGGTAAAGTGACAGTGCCTCTATTTACATTTTCCCAATGCCAACCTCTGATTGTCTACTTCTTTTGAGCAATAGTCTGAACTTAGAACTGCCTATAAATAAACTCAAAGTTCCTTGTTATATAGGCTAGCTCATATTGCCTCTCAGGGAGCCACAGCTCCAGTGAAAAGCACATAGTTCTACACTTCAGCTTCAGGTGGCCCCTGACCTCACCAGGTTTCAAAAGAAGTCTCAAAGGAAGCCAGCTGTGACAGGTCACAGACTCATGGGAAATGGAAAGGGCTAATGAATGTAGCTCTTGCTTCACCTTTCCAACCCCTCCAGGTAGAGCTGAATTCTGAAGAAAGGGAAAACTTTCCAGCCCCTCAGTGTCTAGCCCCTCTCCTGTCTCAGTAGTTCTCTCTTTCCTTTTTATGTCAACACACAAATCAGGGACTGTAGAATCACATTATAACCTATTTTATTATAAGGAGTCAGATGTTTCTCAAGTCAGATCATGCTTCCCCAAGCTCAACTCGGGGAGTGCACTAAATGCCTGGTACATACCAATCGCTATACCAGATATTAGCCCTGCCCCCCTCTACCAGCAATATAAAAGTTTCCTCTAGCTGAGTGCATTGAGTCTGAACATAATCATAGTAGGTTGCAACAATGATTATATTACACTTTGTTTTTGTCTTAGAGTTAAGACCTCCTGAATGTAGCATGCACATTGATGTAAACAGACAATAATGGTAGGCCTAGAATAATTATAATTAGGAAACTCCTGAAAACCTTACTGCAGATGTCTATTTGTAGAACAATGCAGGAGTTCTTTTGTGCATCTGTGGCCCAGCCCGTAATACATCCTGTTACATCCACTCAGCAACATCGAGTTCTCTTCCATGTCATTTATTAAATACTGTTGAAATGTTTAAAAGCTCTTGAATGTGATTAGTGACACATTCACTTATTAAAATACTACTCAACTGTTAATAACCTTGGTAGAGAGTTCTAGTTATTTCCTCTTGCCTCAGAATGTAATAGAAAATTAAGATTTCTCTTCAGTTACCTTAATACTGCAAATACTTATTCTCATAGTTTTAAGTCAAAGAAAAACCTTTTGGTTTTACTGCAAAACTTTTGAGCCTGAAGTCAAGAATAAAATGAATATGTTGTAGATAATCTTCAGTAGCTATTTTAAAATTTTAAATATTGCTATTATCAGAATTTTACTCATGTGTTTAAAGCCTTTAATTATGCATGCTTCTTATAACTTAATAGTGATAGTTTTCAGTTTAGTGTTACATAAGAGAATCGATAAGTAATCCTATGTTGATTCTGGGTTTCTTTTTTTCTAATTGGTGTGCCTACCCAGGAAAACATATATGATAAAGATCAGTTTATATATTTTTCTATTGTAAAATGGCCATATTGATGGGTAACTTCTACAACAATGACAGTCTCTGAGATTGGCAGCCCTTAGTATAAAATAGTAGCCCTGATGATTAACTTGATTACTGATAATAATGATGAATTTTCTATCAAGACCATAGTTCCCTGGATTGGCTGCCCTTTGGCTAAAATCCTAAGGGGTTCTAAAAATTTTGGTTGAGAGTTCATTGTTGAATAGTAGTGATCATTTAAAGCAGATCATTACTTTCTAACATTTTCCAAAATGGTCTACTTTAATGATCAATGCAAATCATTCGTTTACTGCTACTGGTATTGAATAACGTGACATATGTTCTCAATAAAGTTTCTTATATATTTCTTGCATATTTCAAAAAGCATGAATATATATGACAATTCATAATTTGCATATTGTAACAGTATGTTTTCTGAGGAAATAAAATTGTTTTCAATGTCTTTTCAGGTGTGCTGTTCTATTTTTTCCTCATTAAATTTTGTATATATACTAAGAAATTGAAGATTATCTTGGACCTGATTTTCATTTTGGCATTAGTCTGTTATTTAAATAGCTTGATTTTCAGGCATGGTGGTGCATGCTTCTAATTCCAGTCCTTGGGAGGCTGAGACAGGAGGATCATGGTTCGAGGAAAGCCTCAGCTACTTAGGCCTTCTACAACTTAGTGAGACCCTGTTTTAGAATAAAGAATAAAAAAGAGGGCTAGGGTGTCGCTTGGAGCAGAAAGGCCCTGGGTTCCATCCCCAGTATGGAAATGAATGAATGAATGAATGAATGAATGAATGAATGAATGAATATAGCCTGTTCTCAGCTGTATATTTGATTTTATTTCCAGACATGCACCAAACTTAACTTTGTGAGAAATGCTATCAAATGATACATGGATCTGATTCACTCAGTGAACAATTATAAGTGCCAGTATCAATGTCAATATCCAAAAAGGCAGATGGGACTTTATTATGTTTGAAATTGGTGCTGTGGAGGCTGTAAGCCATAACTTTACAGTAAATATATTGCCTAAATCTGTCTTCACATCTCATGTAAAGGATGGGAATCTGAAATGCTTTTTATATTCATTTGGTGATGAAAACCTGAAATATTTTCCTCTGAGGTGGTTGAGTCTCTAAAAGCTTGTTTGCAGTACACAAGAGACTGTTAATGTTCTTTTTAAGCAGAAATCGTTTATTGAACTCTGATTTGTTCTTGAATTAAGTAATTTTAAGCAGACTGGCAAGTTTCTGTCAATTCCAATTATTTTCTAATGCTCCTCAGGCAGGATGAATTCAAAAGGTAACAGGACTCTTTCAGTACTGGCAATTTACCTGCAATTATTAATAAATCAAGTTTAAGAAAGATAAGGTTAATTGAATTTTTAAACAAGTAGCTGTATTATCCTTCAAGCACCTTCGAGCTCATACAATATTCACACTTTTTTTTAAACAAGTGCTTTGATATATTTGAGTTCTTCTTTAATGATAGCTTTTTTAAAAAAAAAATACGCCAGTTAAGTGATTTAACACTTAGTATCCCAAGTCATATTTTGAAGGCCACTTTTTTTTCCATTAATGTACAGTTTACTATGAGCTTTGGGGTCTCAAAGAGATGTCCTTGCCATACAAGTTGCGGAGTCTGCTCTTTCTGGTTATGATGACTCTTAGGACCATTTGACAGGTAATCATTAGAACTTGGATCCTACGAGAATGTAGGGTCTTTTTGCCTCTCAAAGCAGGAGGATTTATTCTGGTAACTCTTATTAAGGTTAATAGGACTTGCATGTGTAAATCCACCAGCTATCAATGAGGCAGTTGACCCCTAAAAGAAATATCAACTATTGGTGGTCTCTAGCTGATCTAGAAACCTCAGTGAATTGTTCTGTGCTGGACTCTCATGTGTAGGAAAAAATAACGTTCAGCCGATTTGTCTTTAGAGCTTGAAATTACAAAATGGTTGTTCTTAGTTTTCTATTCCTATTTATTATATATATTAGAAATGATTGATAGCAGCTAAAGTGATGGATATGTAGGAGACATTAATACATAATGGATAATAGTATGTAAATTTGCTACAGCCTTTTTGAAAGGCAACTTAGCAGACCCTACCAGAACTTTAAGTGCAGATTGCCTTGGATCAAACACTTCTAGTTTTCAAAACCTAGCTTATGGAAAATTTTATACATGTACACAAAAATACAAGATTCCCCACTATAGCATAATTTGTATTTTTGGAAACAAGTGTTCATTAGAAAGATTGGTTTAAATTACTATGTGCATTCAATAGTACAAAATAGTGTGCAAATATTTATAATGAAATTTATGTAATATATCTCCAACATATATTTAAAATTCAACTGTAAAATCGATAAGTATATTGATTTATGAAAATCTCTAAACCCTATGTGTATTGCATGCATGTGCACATTATAAGAAATGTTGAAGTATCCATGGCTGATAATAGTGCTTGTTTTGGAGAAAGATTAGTATTGATGCGGGAAGAATAAAAGAGTACTTTAACTTCTGACTTTATACAGTTTTTAGTATTAGAAATCTTTATAACTATCAAGTATTCATGTATCACTTTATTTTTAAGAAATAGGTTAATCTGTATAGTAGTCCAACACCAAATTCCTAAATAGTATGTGGGATGCCTTGAAATAGTGATTTCCAGCTTTGGATTAAATTAATATTTTTTATGAGCTACAATTCATTATAACAGGTAATAATTACCAGGTAGATAGAGAACTATGGTAACACCCATTACAATTGAGTTCTATGTAACTATAAAATGTTATTAGGAAACTACGGCTATAGTGTGATCTCCAGTATCATCTTAAATGACACAACTCTGTATACAAATATATGAGGAGAATATCTGCATTTCATTTACGAAAGGGAGATGTACTTAAAACCATACATAATTAAATGGTTACCCACTGAGAAAGGAAAGAGGACACAGCAGTGGAAGCTAGGTCTCTTTGACTTTGAAACCAAAAGCATTGCCTACAATGTTAATCCATAACCATTAAACATAACCATATGAGAAGTTATTGGCATAATTATATGGATAAGAATGAAATGACATTAAAAGACACAAAATATACATCCAAGGGAGTGGAAATAGAGTAGAAAAATATGTTTAGTGGTGATATGTTGTGATAGATGAAATAGTATTTATATTCTCAAACTCATCAAATTATATACAAATAAATGCATTTTGTACCTAGCAAATTGGCAAAAGCTACTGGTATCCTATGAAAAGTGCAAAGGAACCAACTTGAAGGGATTTCCGGTAGTCATAGATGAGTCCATTTGAATCT
This sequence comes from Muscardinus avellanarius, assembly GCF_963383645.1. Classification (NCBI taxonomy): domain Eukaryota; kingdom Metazoa; phylum Chordata; class Mammalia; order Rodentia; family Gliridae; genus Muscardinus; species Muscardinus avellanarius. The sequence goes on along the minus strand of NC_137792.1, from coordinate 118,930,817 downwards.
CAAGAATATATCACGATAGTCCAAGGTAGCAAGTGAACCTCACTGACCAGTCAGTTATTTTATTATATCTTGTAATCATGAGCTCTAAAATCACCTTTTTAAATTTATTACCTTTGTTGTGTGGATTCCAAGAAGAGTAAGAGGAATTCTAAACATGTTTATTCTATTACCCTTATGCCAAAAAGTTTGGTTAATATATGTGTCCATCTGTCTATCTGTCTCTCTTTTTCCTCCCTCCCTCCCTGCCTCCCTTTCTCCCTCCATCCAAATGAAAATAACATTACTGAGTACCATTGAATGGGTGTAACATTACAATTTATATTGCCTAGACAAATAACTATAAAATTGTAATGTTTTCTAAATCATTATATTTTTGCAGTGCTGGAGATGGAACCTAGGGGCATTGTACCTTTGAGCTACACCTCCACCCCTATTTTTTATTCTTTCTTTTGAAACAAAGTCTCACTGAGTTGTGGAGGGCCTCACTAAGTATCTGAAGTTGTCCACAAACTGTGGTTCTCCTGTCTCAGTCTCCTAAATGCTGGGATTACAAGTGTGCTCAGAAGCTTTTTAAATTCTCATTTCTACTAGGAAGATTTTAGAAGTTGCAACATAGAGGCTATTACTAACTCCCACATATAACACCTGCCTGGTTCCTATATTCAAGCTTATGGCTGTATTCTTTAAGAATCTGGTGAACAAACATACTGTGTGTGTTTGTGTGTGTGTGTGTGTGTGTGTATGTGTATGAAAGACTACATTTTCTCTGAGAAAATTTCAAGTAAGCATAATTATCAACTATAGCCACCATGCTGCTGCACATTAGATATTTCATAATGTATGCATGTATCAAAATATCACAATGTATACCATAAATTACAATTGTATTTGTCAAATGTACCTCAACTTAATATTTTTTCAATAAAACTGAAAATCATATATATATACATATTTATTTAACTTGTTGCTAACTGAAATTTAGATTAAATTTATTTTAACTTATATATAAAAACACAAAATTGCAACTTATCAGTAGGGTAATATGCTGTTTATATAAATGTGTACGTTATGTAATCAGATTAAACATATGTATCTCCTCAAATGTATATCACTTCTTTGGGGGGGAACATTCAAAATCCATTTATCTATCCTTGGGAGTTATACAGCATATATTTGCTATCTATAGCCACTCTATTATGGAATATCACACCAGAGCATGTAACTGTAACTTAGTACCCATTGATAAATTCCTTCCATTTTCTCTCTCCCCTTTATTCTTCCTAGCCTCTGAAACCCACCATTCTACTTCTGTGAGTTCAACTTTTTTAGCACACATATAAGAGTGAAATCATGTGACATTTGTCTTTCTGTACCTGGCCTATTTCTCTTAACATCCTCTGGTTACATCCGGTTTGTCACAAATGACAGGATTCCATTCTCTATGGCTGAACTGTATTCCATTGTGAGTATATGCCACATTTTCTTCATCATTTTATCAGCTGATGAACATTAAGTTGTTTTGGTTTGGGGCTTTTTGAATAGTGCTGAATAAAAATGGTAGTGCAGATATCTCTTCAATATACTGATTTGATTTCCTTTGGATACATGCCCAGGAGTGGGATTGCCAAATCATATAGTAGTTCCATTTTTACTATTTTGTGGAAACTCCATACTATTTTTCATAATGGTTGTGCTGGAATAAGACTCTTAAAATTCTTATTCTTAGGTTCAAATAAAGTTTAAGGTTTGAAGAAATCCATCTTTGTTGGTTTGGAATCCATTAGCATAAAATGTAAATATTTCAAATAGTTTTTACTGATACATAAGTGAACAAAGCAGAAAATACCCTAAGGCACTTAGAATTCCTAAGTCAGAAATGGTTAAGTTGAGCTTATGTAATAACAACAAAATTATGCAGAAATTAAAACTCTATTAATCTTTGTTATGACTTTATTATGTAGGAAAAATTACCTATAGGAAGTTATCATTTATTTTCCAAATTTGGCCTTAAAAATTATAGGGACAGCCAGGCGGGGTGGTGCACACTTGTAATCCCAGCACTTGGGAGGCTGAGACAGGAGGATAAAATACAGCTGGTGGTGTACCTCAGAGGTAGAATGCCCCTGGGTTCTATAGGCGGAAGGAAGGAAGCAAAGAAGGAAGGAAGGAAAGGAGGAAGGAAGGAAGGAAAAGAGAAAACAAGCAAACAGGACTTCCCAGGAACTGATTCTTGGCTTAGCCTTGTGGGTCAATGGAAATGCTCCAGGTTACACTGATCAGTCCAAGACTCTAGGCCCGTCTCTACCTCTTTTGAGGCCTGAATTTTTTCACTTAAAAATCAGATAACAAAGCTGGGCATGGTGGCACACCCTTGTAATCCCAGCACTTGGGAGGCTGAGACAGGAGGATCTCACAAGTTCGAAGACAGCCTCAGCTATTTAGTGAGGCTCTCAGCAACTTAGTGAGACCCTGTTTCCAGATAAAATATAAAATAGGTCTGGGAGTATAGCCCGGAGATAGAAAGCCCCTGGGTCTCACCCCCAGTACCACAGAAAAAAATTATAGGGACAAATAAGTGAAGTTTATTTTTTTGAATTTATTTTTTATTGGCTCACTATAAATCTTTCCAGCTTCCAAAGTCTTCTTCAATTTCTTTCTTTAATGTTTTATAGTTTTCATTGTAGATGTCTTTTACATCTTCGGTTAGGTTTATTCCTTGGTATTTTGTTGGTTTTGAGGTTATTGTGAATGGAACTATTTTCTTTTTTTTGTGGACTCATTGTTGGCATGTAGAAAAGCAACTGATTTCTTGAGGTTGATTTTGTAATCCATCAATTTGCTGAATTGTTAATCAGCTCCAGTACTCTTTCGGTTGAGTTTTTTCGGGTCTTCTAGATATAGAATCATATTGTCTTCAAACAAGGATAATTTTCATTCCTCTTTTACTGTTTGAATTCCTTTGATATTCTTCTCTTTTCTTATTGCTGTGGTAAGAGTCTCAAGGACTATATTGAAAAAAAGTGGTAATAGTGGGCATCCTTGTCTTGTTCCTGATTTTAAAGGGAATTCTTGTAGTTTTCCCCCATTTAATATGATTTTGGCTTTGGGTTTATTGTATATTGCCTTAATAGTGTTGAGATACATTCCTTATATTCCAATTTCTGCAGTGTTTTTAACATGAATGGGTGTGGGATTTTGTCAAATGCTTTTTCAGCACCTATTGATATGATCATGTGGTTTTTGTTCTCAGTTCTATTTATGTGGTGAATAACATGTATTGATTTGTGTATGTTGAACCAGCCTTGCTTTTCTGGGATGAAACCAACTTGGTCATGGTGTGCAATTCTCTTGATATGGTTTTGAATGTGTATAGCCAGTATTTTGAATTTTTGCATCTATATTCATCAACGATATTGGTCTATAATTTTCTTTTCTTGAGGTATCTTTATATGGTTTTGGTATTAATGTGATACTGGCCTCATAGAAAGAGTTTGGAAGAATTCCATCTCTTTCATTTTCCCAGAGCAAATTTTGAAATATTGAGATTGTTCTTCCCTGAAAGCTTTATCGAATTCAGCTGGAAACCTGTCTAGGCCTGGGCTTTTCTTTGATGGCAGAATTTTTATTGCTGTTTCTGTTTCTTTGCTTGTTATTGGTTGGTTTAGGCTTGCTTACTCTTGCTTTAATAGGTAGGTAATCCGTAAGTTAGGACATTTCATATTGTTTCATCGCTATTAGGTGTTTAGGTTTTGTTGTAATGTTTTCTTTTTGCTGTTGACTGTGCTTTTGGTTTTGCATGAACTGCCTTCTAACTGATATTCTGCTTTCCATTTCATCTAATTTTTTAGAATTTCTATTGCTGTCTTCATTTCATTTATTAACTCTTTCATTCCATTCCAGGCCTCTTTCTGATTATTAATGTCTCAATTTTATCTTTCATTTCCTGTACACTTACTGTGAGGCCTTTCATCATACTAAAGATCAGGATTCAGAATTCTCCTTCTTGCATTTCTTGTAGGTCAGTATTCGTGATTTTCCTTATTTCCTTGCTTTTCCTCGTTCTCATATTTTCAGAATTTTTGGGTTTGTGCTTTTTGTCTTCTCATCTTCTTTCTTTTTGTTTGTGAGTTGTTGTTGATCCGTGTTGTTCCAGATCGCTATTGGGAGAGATGATTCCAGCTGTTTCTCACACTTTGATATTAACACCAAAGACTCTATCTACTATCATTCCACTGTTGTTCTACCTGTAAATCATCAAAACTGAGTTGCTCTAGGGTATTTTCTGCTTGCTGTTATGGTGGTATTGATGGGTTTCAGGTGTTAAGGTCAGGTTGTTTTTCTTTTTTGCCACTAGCTTTATAAAGAGTCAGTTCAGTGGTGTGAGCAAAATAGTTTGTGACCCATATGTTTTTTAAACCTTGATGTTCGGTCTGTTGAGTGCTTCCTTCTATCAGCTGTGGTTAGTTTATCTTTATTGTCTGGTTGTCCTTTCCTGTGGATCACCTGTCTGATCCAATCTTAGCCATAGGGATTTAAAGGTGGCACCAGGTTCATGCAAGGGTAAGTAGTGGTTTTTTTTCCAATGGTGAGGGTTAGGTGAGGGGGAGGAGCTGAGGTGATGGGTACAGGAGTAGGGTAAAGTAGAGGATATGGTTAAGTAATTTAAGTATAATAAGGTAGTGTCTGGCTTAGATGAGAAATAGTGATATAAGTAGGATTCTTGTAGTTAGTATAGATTATTTACTTATGGAGATATGAAAGAGCTTGAATATAAAACAAGGAGATACAGAAAGGGAAAAAACTTTTGAGAGAAGAAAGTTGATATGATAGAAGAAGCTTGTAAAAGGAATGAGGGAGGGAACAAACATGCATAAAAACAAGCAACAAAAACTAACACTAATAGGAGTAAATCAAAGACAAAACAAAAACAAAAAACTAGCAACAGTGGGAAAGAAAAGAAAAAAACCAGTACTGCCGATTTATACATATAGGGCACATATAATGTCTGTTCACTGTAGTAGATTCTGGAGCATATTTCAATGTTTCTCATTTGCTCCATAACCTATTGTCAGAATTTGGACCCACTTTATGAGTGTTTGAACCCCTCTCTCGCCTCTCACTGCTTTGTGCTCAGGAGTCAGGGCATTGGGTGTCACTGTAAATGAGTTCCGTGTAAGCACAGGTTTCTGTGTTTTCAGGCCCTGGGCTCTGCTCTGTCCAGCCCTGGGCTCTGCCCTTCCTGGGCCTGGGCTCTGTGCCTTCTGGTCCTGGGCTCTGCACCATCAGGCCCTGGGCTTTGCATTTTCCAGCTATGGAATCTGCACTCTCAGGGCCTGGGGCCTGCAATTTCTGGATGTGGGCTCTGCCCCTTCCGGCCCTGAGCTCTGTGCCTTCCGGCTCTGTTTCTGCACCTCCCTTTCCGCACCAGCAGATGGTGTCCAGTGTAAACTCGGAGCAACCCCCTTTGACCCTGTGCCGGTATTCTACCCTGGGCACTATTGGCCTTTCCTGTGTCTGTAGGTTCTAACCTGACCACCTCAGTGGTGGGCTGCCAGATTTTAGCCCATTAGGGTCCCTGCAGCTGCTCTGGGAGGCAGTTACCTTACTTTCCTGTAGGCCCGGGCCTCTGGAGGGCTCACAGTGCGCTGCTGTAGGTTCTGGCTTCTGGTGAGCCTTTTCTCTGTCCGACGGATCTTTTTCTCTGACTCTGAAGCATGGTGCTCATCACTTAAGATGTTGGAGCTCTGCCACTGCTTTCTGCACTTCAAGTCCTTGGTTTACTTGCCTGAATTTCTTGGGGCTGCGGAGCCAACAGTTGCAGTTTGGGCCGGCGGTCCAAAATGGCGCCAGCCGTCACACCAGGTTAGTCATGCGCTCGGGCTCTTTGCTATAGATCTGGCGTCTGACGAAGTTTATTTCCCTGTGGTTCCTTTTCGTATGTTGTCATTCATATGTATCTCCGCTGCTTTGTTTTTAATTCTCAAGGAGCTGCCTTCTTGGTAGTTGGTTGCTTTGTTACAGCTACTGAGATGTGCTGAGTCCCACAGTCGCCATTTTCCTCCTCTAATAACAAAACTTTGAATAATAACATTTCTTTCAGATCTTTTGAAAATAATATATGGCTGACACACTTGAATCACTAAACACATTTTTATGTACAACCTGTCTTAAGATGTCACTCTATAAGAAAATCTAGATTCACAAGGCCCAACATTTTGGAAAGTGACTGGTTCATTACAAAGTGGTTCTTCTCTCTACCAAAGATTTCAGATTTCTTTGAAGTAAGAATTCCCAGGAGTTCCTTAGCAGCATACATTAGCACTTCACACACTATTAACTTCTAGACAGAGAGAGGTGGGTGTGGTCCAGTACAACCACTGACAAATGGAAAACAAATAACTATAGGGTATGTATCATATACCAAGAGAAATGCATATTTATCTCCAGGATAATATAAGACCCTAGATATAAACTTAATAACCATAATCATAATTTCTTATTAAATGTTGTATAGTTTAAAAAAGACATTTCAATATACTTGATGAAATAAAGGAGAAGGTTATTTACATGTCGAATTTGAGCGCAATTTTGCAAGAATACATTTTTGGGATAAAACATGTTGTTCTTAAAGTAAAAATTATTTTGGGATAATAATGTCCTCCTAGTAGTAGATATCATTTATTTATTAGGTCTCCCCAACAATGCTATATAAAATTTCTATTCATATATACTTGTGTATACTTTATTTGTATTTTTCATTCATACTACATGGCCACATTTGACAAACTATTATATAATGAATACTGTTGCTCCTTTTTTCTTATAAGAGTAAGTAGTAAAATTGTAGAAATCAAGATATGGTATTTGCCTTATTAACAAATGTAGGTATTTAGTAATACCTGGGGAAATTGCCTGTTTGAGCAAACCTCAGAAATGAATATCATAGATGTAATATCCTCTGGAAATGTGAAATATCATGAGCAAACATTCAATACATACTTATGAGGACTGAGAGGACTAAGTTGAGCCAGTAGTGGGATTGGAAAGCTGTAATTCTTGATGTTGGATCATGCAAACCTTCTCTTTTGGGGATATTGGAGTGGTTTCTGCTGCTCCTACAACATCCCTTCCTTTGTCTCTTTCACTTTCTGGTTAGTCAGCATTATAGATCTGCAGCAGAAGAAGCTTTAAGGCTTTGAGAAAAGTTATTTCTTCTTTGGACTCAGATTCTTTGTGGACACAATCAGAAAAATAGGACAATTGCAGTAGTGGTTAATATTCATGTTTATTGTGGAGCAATTCACAGTAGCCAAATTGTGAAACTAATTTAAGTATCTATAAACAAATTAATGGATAATAAAAATGTGGCATATATGCACAATGGAATTCAACTCATCCATAGAGAACAACAAAAGTATATAATTTGATGGAAAATGGATTGAGCTAGAGAATATTGCACTAAGTGAGATAAGTCACAAAAAGTGAAAGGTTGGATATTTTTCTCCTCATATATGGAAGCTAGGGAGAAAATAAGAAAGAAAGGAGACATTATATAATTGAAGAAAATGACCAGTAAAAAATGGAAGTGTATGGGGAAGGGAAACTAATGAAAGAAAATGTTGAAATGATGCTGAGCCCATTTTATAAAGGTATCACTTCTAATCTCTCTATTTCGTGAGGGGGGGGGGGTAGCAGGGTGGAACTTGAAGGGAATCAGACCAAAACCTGTGTGCATATTTGTCTGCATGGCTTTGATCCTCGTGAAGACGTATATATACAATGCACCAAATAAAGTATAAAAAATTTGTAGCCATAAAAATCTGGATTTGGATTCCTGTCCCTCCACCTGTCCTGTTAGCTTTAACTTTTTGCAGGGTACTTCAACCACTTATCACTTTCCCTGTTTGTTAGATGGGAATAACGATCATACCCACTCCTTACATTTTTGTATCGGTCAATATAAAAATATCCCCATGAAGTATTCAGCAAAGTGCCTGATACAGAAAAGTACTCAAAAATGTGGCATTAATGTTTCAGAGGAAACAGGACAGAGCCAATATTAAGATGCAGGTTTACAAATTGTTCTCTCAATAAGGACTGCAATGGCAGATATGCAAAGAAGTCTAAAGAACTAGATCCTGAATATTTTTTCAGTTTAATCAGACCACACTCCTTTGTTTACCTAATATTAGTGGTTTCGATTTTTGAAACTACAAGTTCAAGAATGTCAAGGGTCGTATCTTTTCTCTCAAATATGGAAACTACAGAGAAAATAGAAAATATAAGGGACTTCAGATAAATGAGTAGATCAATACAATAGTGGGAAGGGATGGTGGAGGGAGATGGAAGGGAAAGCAGGTTTGAAGAAGAAAACCATTCAAATAATATTATGTACATATATGAAAGTATCACTACCAATGTTACTAATATGTATGGAGAGAGAAGAGGGGGAGTGAGGTAGGATCCAGAGGGAAATACACCAAGTAATGTGTCCAGGTTTGTTCTTATCCCTTTGAGCCACACAATACATAGAAAATTCAGGAGATATGTGGAACTTAATTTTAATTTAATTTAAACTGTAGGAAAAGCATGATGTTTATTCACCAGATTTTACCCCTTATTCTAATAGTGATTGATTCTATACAGTCCAAAATGTAAACTTCATGGAAATGCCATAAGTTTCTATGGAAACTGGTACTTAGAATGTGACAAGGAAGATCCAAGAAGATGCACTAGCTGCTTTAATAGGAAGTCTTTCCAAACTTGAATGAAATCTGCTACTGTGTCATAACTTGACCAGATAAGAAAAACTAGCGTAATAATGCTCTTTGTGGTAAGAACATTTACTTGGATGTATATTAATAACATATTCTATGTTTGAATAACATTTTGTAAAATGAGTCATTGATTCATTTTTCTGTTCAGGTTTCAGTCCACACTCAAAGAATATTTTCCAAGTATTTTCTGCAAAAGCCTCAACTCTAAAGAGAACATTCTTTGAAAAATATAGCAATTCCATTACAGTGATAGGTACTCTGTTCCTATTTCTCCTTTGTATATCAAATTGTTTGCCTAAGAAAGTAGTGCTATGGATGTTACATACACAAAAGATAATCCTTCTGCTGCAATAAAAATGTCTTAAAAGATCATTTATAATTCAGATGTACATATAAATAAGGTATTTGGGGAAGTTCTAGGAATGTATAAGCACTATAAGTGTTGATAAAACAAGTAAGCAATTAATGGCATGGAGAAATGTCCATTACATGTGGTTGAACAAAAGAAGCAAGTTATAAAATCAACACTTATAGCAGGATCTCATCTTCTGTAAAAAAGAGAGCTGTAGACAACTATGTACATATGTGCATGTATGCGCACACAAAAGAGTAACAATAAATGATTTCAAATTGTGACATATTCTATGAATAATATTTTCTATCTTTTGAAATTTCTGCATTTTTTAAATGTTCTGTCATTACCAATTCTCCTCCTCCTCCTCCTCCTCCTCCTCCTCTTTCTTGACACTGAGAATAGAATCTGGGGGTAATTTTAACTCTGAGATACACTCCCCCAGCCCTTTTTTATTTTCTACTTTAATAAGGGGGCTCACTAAGTTACCACACAGTGGTTTCAAGCCTGCAATTCTGTCTCAGCTTTCCAAATACTAGTATAGGAATGCACCGCCATGCCCATCTTTTACCACCACTTCTGATATCACTCCTTCCATGATGTGAAATTGTTTGGGATATCTTTCCCGATATTTTTCTACATGTACACAGACATACAAACACAAACCACGTGTAAGGGTAGAGGGTCTTTTTAAATGTCTGTGTGTGTGTGTGTGTGTGTGTGTGTGTGTGTGTGTGTTGTTTTGTTTTTGTACTGGAGATTGAACCCTGTGCAATTCTATTTCAAAGATATACCCCAGACTTTTTCATTTTTTATTTTGAAACAGGGTCTTAATATGTTGCTGAGGGTCTTACTAGGTAGTTGAAACTGTCCTCAAACCTGCAATCCTCCTATCTCAGCCTCCCAAGTACTGTGATTACAGATGTGTCCCACTACCCTTGTGTCCTATAATTTTTTCTATTCTTACTGAACTGCCAAAGATTTCTAGTACAGTGATGAAAACAATGTGATGAGAGCAGTCGTACTTCTACTTTTCCTGAATGTAAAAAACAATTTGGTTTAATTTGTATTGTAATGTTTTGAAGATATCCTTTATTTGGTGAGGGAAGTAGCCTTCCTTTTTAATATTTTTATTTGTTAGATTATAATTAAATGTATTTGGAGGTGTAGAGTGATAGTTTCGAAACACACATGCACACAGCTCTTGGATAACTTAATTCTGAGTCCCACCCTTTCCCTCCCCCTCCCTATACATGTTTTTTGAGATTGGAATTGGTAATTTTATATACATACATAGCATTATTTCAACTCTTTAAGTTCAGCTCTTTAAGTCTTTGTCCCCCCCTCCTCCCTTCCGTAAATCCTCTCAATCACTACACTGGAGTCTCTGCTCTTCTACCTGATATTACTCTTATTTCTGGATTCCTCTCTAGCTTCAATTTATAAGAGAAAACATATAACCATTTCTTTTTGAGGCTGGCTAATCTTGCTTAATATAACAGTCTCGATTCCCATCCATTTTCCTGCAAATGAAATGACTTTGTGGTTGTGTTTTTTTGTGGCTGAGTAAAATTTCATTGTGTATGTGTCACAGTTTTGTAATGTATTCATCCATTGATAGACACCTAGGCTGTTGTCATAACTTGGCTATTGTAAATTGTGCTGCTATAAACATGGATGCAGGTATCACTATAATATTCTGATTTTATTTCCTTTAGAAAGATACCCAGGAGTGCTACTACTTGGTCATATGATGGTTTGATTCCCAATATTCTGAGAAACTTCCACACTCATCTCCATAGTGGCCGCACCAGTTTGCAGTCCCACCAACAGTGTTTATGAGTCGCTATTTTTTCATACCCCCACCAGCATTTAGTATTGTTTGTGTTCTTGAATATGACTATTCTTTCTGGAGCTAAATGGACTTTCAATAGGGTTTTGATTTACATTTTCCTCATTGCTAAAGATGTTGAACATTTTTTTTCATATATTTATTGGCCATTTCTATTTCTTCTTTTGAGAAGTATCCATTCAGTTCAATTGCCCATTTTCTTCATTTGAATATGCTTTTTTTGTGATACTGGGGATGGAACCCAAGGGAATTCTACCTTTGAGCTACACCTCCAGCCCTATTATTTATTCTTTGTTTTGAAATAGGGTCTCACTCAGTTGCAAAGGGCCTCACTTACATAGCTGAGGCTGTCCTCAAACAGTGATCCTCCTGTCTCAGCCTCCCTAATGCTAGAATTACAAGTGTGCACCACACCTGGCTTGGGTTATGCGTTTTTTTTTTTTTGATGGTACTGGGGTTCCTGGAAACTCTTCTACCTCTGGGCTACACTCCCAGACACATATTTTTTATATTTTTATTAGTAAAAAGGGTCTCTTAAGCCACCGAGGCTGGCTTCGAACCTGCGCGATCCTCCTGTCTCCACCTCTCAAGCACAGGGATTACAAGCGTGTGCCACCATGCCCAGCGTGGGTTATACTTTTTTAATGTTAAGTTTTTTTAAGCTCTTTGTATATTCTAGATATTAGACCTTTTCAGATTGGTAGAAGATATTCTCCCATTCTGTAGGCTATCTCTGTAAATTCTTGATGGTTTTCTTTGCTTAACAGAAGCTATCTGGTTTAATATCATCACACTTACTAATTTTATTTTAATTTTCTGAGCTTTCTGGATCTTATTATTATTTTTGGTACTGGGTATGGAACCCAGGGACATACTACCTTCGAGATACACCCCCAACCCTACTTTTTATTCTTTATTTTGAAACAGGATCTCACTGAGTTAAAAAAGGCCTAAGTAGCTGAGGCTGGCCGTGATTCTCCTGCCTCACCCTCCCAAATGATGGAATTACAAGTGTGTGCCACCATGCCTGGCTTCTGAATCTTATTTAGGAGGTTTCTACCAGTACCTATATGTTGGAGTGTTTGTCCTATGTCTTCTTCTAGCAGTTTCAACGGTTCTGGTCTAATTTCTAGATCTTTTATCCATCTTGACTTAACTCTTGTGCAGGGTGAGAGGTTGGAGTCTAATTCCATTCTTTTACATATGATATGAATAAATAATTTAAATAGGTCTCTTTTCTCAAGTATATGCTTTTGTAGCCTTTATAAAAATCAACTGCTTATAAATATTTGGAGTCTTCTGTTCTATTTGCTTTTATATCTATTTTTGGTCTAGTACTGTGCTGACCTATTACTATTGCTTTGTGGTATATTTTGAAGTCAGATATTGTGATGCCTCCAGTGTGGTTCTTATCGCTAAACATTGCTTTGGATATTATGGGTCTTTTGACTTTCCATATTATTTTATAGCTGATTTCTCTAGACCTGTGAAAATGACAATGGCATTTTAGTAGGGATTGTGTTGAGTATGTAAATTGCTTTTGGCAGGATGGCCATTTTGATGATATTTATTCTGCCTATCCAAAGGCATGGTAGATCTTTCCACCTTCTGAAATCTTCAAGTTATTTCTTCAGTGATTTATAGTTTCTATTGTAGAGTTTTTTCTCTTCCTTGGTTAATGTTATTCCTCTCTATTTTGTTCTTTTGGAGGTAATTGTGAATGGATTTTTTTTTCTGGATTTCTTTTTTAATCAATTTATGATTGGTGTAAAGGAATGATAATAATATTTGCAAGGTGATTTTGTATCTGGATACTTTTCTGAAGCTATTTATCACCTCTGGAAGTCTTTTGGTTGAGCTTTTTTTAATCTTCTAAGTAAAAAATCATATAGTCAGCAAACAAAGAAAATTTCAGTTTTTCTTTCCCTATTTGCATTTTTTATTCACTTTTCCTGTCTTATTGCTGAGGCTAGAGTTTCAAGTACTATGTTGAATAGGAGCTGTGACAATGGGCATCCTTAATTTTTAATGTATTGAGATAATCATGTGATTTTTGTCCTTAGTTCTACTAATGTGGTGGATTACATTTCCTGATTTATGTATAACAACCAATATCTGCAAAACATTGCAGACAAAATAACTGCGAGTTTTTACAGATTCTGTATTTGGCTGAGGAAGTAAAGAGTTGTTCGTTGGTTGTTTGGTCGGTCAGTTGTTTGTTTGGTTGTATTGGAAAATTAATCCAGGAGCATTCTACCTTTGACCTACACTCCTATCCCATATTTATTTTGAAACAGGATCCGCCTAAGTTGCCAAAGCTGGTCTTAAACCTGTGATCCTTCTATTTCAACCTCCCAAGTACCAGCATTAGAAGAATACTTCTAATTCTAATTCACTAAAGTTTTTCATCATGAATACATATAGAATTTTGATCAAAGCTTTTTCTGCCTTTATTTATTGATTACCTATGATAGGCTAAGAACTGATCAATTTTCATTCTTTTCATCTGTTGATGTGATAAACTATATTAATTTTTTTTAATCTAAAGTATAATGCCGGGCGTGGTGGCGCACACTTGTAATCCCTGCGCTTGGGAGGCAGATACAGGAGTATTGTGCTGGTTCAGAGCCAGCCTCGCTGGCTTTAGAGACCCTCTTTCCACATAAAAAAGTTAAAAAAAATAGGTCTGGGAGTGTAGCCTGTGGGAATGGAGCCCGGAGGTAGAAGGGCTTCCAGGAACCCCAATACCACCACCAAAAAAAAATAATAAAGTATAATTACAATTTTCTTGGTGACATAGAATATCCTGCCTCAGGATTCATTGAAAGCCTGGGTATGTTACCAGTGCCTAACATAGCTGCTAGCTTGGTATAAGCTTTCAATAAGCATTGGCTGATTAAATGCATAATGATAAACGTTTTACTCATATTCCTATTTATATTAATAAGTGATATGTTTTATTTCCACGGCTATAATATTGCTTGCAGCAGTAGACATAAAGCATATATCTGAAATAAATTTGGTGAAATATATAGGAAATATATTCACCCAATCTCCAAAATCATATCATATAACTTTCCACATGTGGAGCTAAATAAAATTATTTAGTGTTTATAAAAACAATATCAATGTCTCATATGGTTTTATTCTTTCCCTCATCATATTACTTGAATAGCAATTGTACATACCATTAATGTATTGCACACACAGAGCAATATACAATGGGAAAAACAGAGATTTTAAAGTCAGACAGGTTTAGGCTTGAATCTTATCTCTGACATTTTAAGCTATGTGTTTTGGATAAATTCACCTCCTTGAATTTCAGTCCCCTTATCTGTGAAAGAGGGATATTAATATTTTTCAATACTATCCTGTAAAGGGAGATAGCATGATCATGAATGTTGTTAGTGCATTGACCTCTGTGATTTCCCCACATATGAGAAACTCAGTATCATAACCTGTGATAGTGGGATAAACAATAAAATAAAATACTTTCTTTAAAAAGTCATGATTTAAGTCATAGATAGTATACAGTGTCTGGCACATCGTGAACACTAACATGTTAGTTCAAGAAATGACTATGGAGCCGGGCGTGGTGGTGCATGCTTGTAGTCCCAGTAATTGGGAGGCTGAGAAAGGAGGATTGCAAGTTCGAAGACAGCTTTGACAACTGAGTGAGAACCTTCACAACTTGGTGAGAACCTGTTTCCAAATAAGAAATAAAATTGGGCTGGAGGTTTAACTCAGAGGCAGAATACTTCTGGGTTCAATTCCCAGTGCCCCCCAAAGAAGAAATGACTATGAAATAAATATGCCTTCTTGCCTCAGAAAATTTTACTCTATCAAGAACATGGTTTCTTTGCTGGTGACTCTTATCAATGGTTGATAGATTATTGCCAATTAGAAAAAAGTTATCACCCAAATCACTTATATTTTTAGTTTATATGTTCTCTCCTTTAGAGCTGTTAATCTCACATTTTTACATAGGTTCAGCTTTAGTTTGAAGTGTGTGTGTGTGTGTGTGTGTGTGTGTGTGTAACTAAACTTAATAAATATTGTTCAAGGTTTGATTATATTACTCTGCATTTTTCCTCCAAAAGAAATCGTTACACTGTTTAGGCATATCCTCTTGCTCTCACTCTTCCTCTCTCTCATCTTTTCTTGTTTATCTTTGAGGGAATAGAATTATCATTTTGGGAGAGAAAATTTACTTGACTTTCTCAAATTTGTTTGCAATTATAAAGTTCCAAGAAATCAATTTGTGTTCTCCAAGCTTTTCCACAAGAATAAGGTACTAGACACCAGGTTTTTATAAAGAAGGTAAAAGATAATGAAGAGGCTGTGGAGGAAGGATAAAGAAGGAAAAGAGAAAGGAGGAAGAGCAAGATTAGTTAAGTAACCCAAATCTGACATGTGTCTGTCATGATTGGGATTTAGAATGTCCTCCTGACTTCAAGTCGTCCACAAGGCAGACATATTGGTAAAGGGACTTGGTTGCTGAGGAGGGGTCTCTAGGGGTATAGACTTAGGGGCTAGATATTGTTCTTCCTCTTCTGTCCTCCTCCTCCTCCTCCTCCTTCTTCTTCTCTCTCTCTCTTTCTCTCTCTCTCTCTCCCCTTCTGTCCTTCATGACATGAGAGAAGAGTCCCTCTGTGTTTTCTCTCTGCTTCTGGCTTCTATGCCCTAAGGTCCATATACTTTACTCACCCAATCATGGACTGAGACATCCAGAACTGTGAACAATTAAATCTTTCTTCCTTTAGGTTGTGGTCATAATGCTGCAGTCAGAATGCTGACTGCAATGGTGTCCATATCAGTTTCCTGACTCCTGCCAAATCCATCATTGAGGTTAGAGAGATTTCAGTTAGATAAATTTCAGTTGTCTACCCCTAAAATTTTTTGTTATTAGAACCATTTTCAATTAATGGAATTTGGTTAAGTGATGCATAGTGTCTTATTTCACTTGGAAAACATGTCATTTGGCAATTCCTCAATGAATGGAATTAGTAAATTTCCTAGCACAGTTTCTGTCAATTGTAATACACTTTACAATTTCTAGCACAAATTTCTGTCCACTCTAATACTCTAATGGCCTGAGAAAGACTATTAAATCCTTCAATTCCACATAGCACACTCACCACAGGAATATTTATTAGTGGTCCCTATCCTCAAAAATGTTCAAAACAAAGTAATATGTTAAAGAAGTCACTAAAAGATAACTGCTATTGAAGGTAAGAGAATTTTTACTGGAAAATGGTCCCAAGTGAAAAAAAAAAAAGACTTAAAAACATAATTCAGAAACTCAGATAAATTACAATATCCACACTGAGAGAGTTCACCAGACTGTTGGACAGAAAGACTTGCACAACTAAGCAATGGCAATGCTATGTTTATAGTTTATAAGTAAAGATAATGTAGTGGTATAAGATTGTAAAACCTCACATAAGAGTGACCATGTGACATGTGAGTAGCTAAAGTTAAGTTATTTTTCTCGCTAAGTCACTGTGCACTAGCCTTGAATCTGTGATCCCTTTTCACCCTCCCCAGTACTCTTTTAATGTCTTTGCAATAACTACTTCTTTTCTGGTCTCTCTAGTCTATGTTCTTTCCTTTCAGAATTATTTGGAGTTCATTGAAGATGCCATGCCATCCCTTGTCCTGTTCAGTTGCACATGATGGTCCTGCTTTCTTGAATGGCCTTTCTGCCTGAATCGCTTCTACATCAAGCTTCTTCTTAGCCATTACCTCTCCTAAAATTCTTCCCTGTTACCTCCAGTCCAAGCTAAGTGCCATGTTAGGGTACATTCTCTATGCCTCTGTTACACTGCCTAGCATGATCATTTCCTAGTTTTATAGCTCTCTCCAATAGCCCCATGAGCTTTTTGAGAGTAGAGACTGTGTCTTAGTCATCCTAGGGTTTCTGAATTAGGGTTTTCAAGTCTTTAGTTTTATGGCTTTTAGAACAATGCAAAACTTCAGTTCCAGGTTTCCAATATATTTTATATACAATATATTTTTTTATTTTTTAGGGAGTTTGTATACTCTTCTGTTGCCTGTGCCATTGAAATCATATCCAAGAAATCACTGCCAATTTCAGTGTAGTGAGGTTTTATGACCAGATTTTCTCCTAAAAGTTTATAGTCTTAAGATTTATATTTAGGTCTTTTATCTATTTTGAGTTAATATTTGTATATGGGATTAGGTAAGGGTCCAACTTTATTCTTTTCCATGTAATTATTATTTTTCAACAATATTTAGTTAAAATATTATTATTTCTACCACCAAATGTTCGTGGAAACCTTGTCAAAAATAACTTGACAATATAGGGAAGATTTTAGCTCTAGGCTTTTATTTAACTCCAATGGTTTATATATCTGCCTTTAGAATAGTACTACACTGTTTCAATTACTGTAGCTTTATATGGTTTGAAATCAGAAAATATATATCTTCTAGCTTTGTTCTTTTTCAAGATCGTTTTGGGTATCTAGAGTCCATATTCCATATTAGGATAGGGTTTTTTTCTGAATAATAAATATATGAATATATGATAGTTTCACCTAAAAAAATAGAAAAAAAATATTCTCTGGTAAGAAAGAAAGTAAAAAGAAATATTGAAATGTAATCTTTAAGTCATCAAAAGCTTGGTATCAGACAAATGAAACTGTTATGTGAGATTATCATTTTTAATTTTGGATAAATTGCTATAATACTAGATGTCAACCACTAAGCCAAGCATGGGAGGGAGGGATGGGGAGAGAATGGGGTGGGGATCGGGTGGGGGCTGACTGGGCGATGTGTGCATGTATGTCTACAAAACTTCGTATACCACTATGATGTATGAATACAGTGCACCAATAAAAAAAATAAAAAAAGGAAAACTATGAACAAATATCCTTCACCAATATAGAGAAAATATTCCTTAATAAAATGCCACTGAATGGAATTCAGTAATGTGTATCAATTTACATGCATACACATTTACACAAACTACATACACATATGTAAATATGATTGTGTATATGTTTATGTAGGTGTCCACATTAAAAAAAATAAAAGGAATTCAAAGTATAAAATATATTTCCTTTCATGGAATGAGAAAATATGTACAAGGTATGAGATCAAACTCAAATTAACATCTCAATAAATGACCCTGTGGACATTGCTAAATAAGGGAAATAAACTGTAACTATTAGAAAAGGCCTTGAGGAAGTCTCAGTTTTGTCTTTTTTCCTTGTCCAAAGCACATCAAAATTCTCTATTTTCTGTAAGTACAAAGTACATTTACTTGGTAGTAACTTAAATACATTGATAATTCTAAACTCAGTTCAAAATCAGGGGATTACAATAAAGATTATGTTAAATATAATGAGAGAACTATAAATAGAATATTTATTCAGGCTCTCTAGGTCTGAGTTTGAAAATATTCTAGCATAACAAATTTTATTAGCTCATCACAAAATTATATGTCTAATAAAAAAATCCCCTGTACAGATAAGAGAACAATTTCACAATTACTTGTACAATTCTGATTTATAAAAATACTGATTTCTCTACATTTCCCAGCCAGGAAATGCCTATTTATTCTGCTTCCTGTATCTGTCATATAATTTAGACGGGTAGACATTCAGGAGACCATAGCCTTTTAAAATTGATCATCAGCAAAAGTGCTTCTAAATTCCAACTGAAGCTTTCAGCATAAACCTAAGTTAAATTGGTTCAGTGGGTCAAGGGCAATATGTTACAAATGTGACTCTCATTGTGTTTTAGCATGCTGGGCTATAGATATGGTATGGCTGCTGAGATGAGAGTTTTGATTTGTGGACAATCTCAATATAAGACCAGGGGAGAGGTCAAAGGAAATATCTAACAAATAAATGAGGTCAATAGGAAAAGCACAATAAGCAAAGTAACTTCTTTAGAATACAAAGTGTGTGTGTGTTTGTGTGTGTATTGTTTAACAAAGTCAGGTTTAGCTTGTATTAATTAGATTTTATGATTTACTAAGACTAATAATTGCTTAACAGCTAACTCATTGTTTTAGGTGCTTTATATATTTAATTACACCAGGGATGCAGGCATTATTATTGACCCCATATTTAGAGATGAATAAACTGGGGTACAGTAATGTTAAATAACTTGCCCATATCACAAATTATTTGGCAAAGTCAAGATTTGTACCAAGATAATCTGGCTCCAAAGTCAGGACAATTAAAATATGTGGGTTTGGGTTATTTGAATTTTGTAAAAGAAAAATATCTAAATGTATAGTAGCCACATCTTTGCCTCCTTTCTGCTACCACCCTTGATTTGTTTCCTTCATTTGGTTATAGTTTACGGGCTTAAACTAAAAAGGAAGAGAAGTAGTCCAATCCCTGATTTTATGTGAATGTCTCACTTATTTAAAGCACAACTTACTAGGCAATTTTAGTAGCTCAATTTCTACAGAATTTTTTTACCAAAAGGTTTAGAATAGAAATGCCATGATAAGCCATCTATAATCCACCATAGCAGAGTTTTGTTATTTGACTTTCATTAAAAGAAACATATTTCCTATTTAAAATCTTCTGACAAATGAAACTGTTATGTGAGATTATCAATGTTAATATTGGATAAATTGCTATAATACTAGGTATCAACCACTAAGCCAAGCATGGGAAGGAGGGATGGGGAGGGAACGGGGTGGGGATCGGGTAGGGGCTAACTGGGCATGTATGTCTACAAAAGTACTTTTTTTATACCACTGTGATGAATGAATACATTACACCAATAAAAAATAAATTAAAAAAATGAAAAAAAAATCTTCTGGTCTAATAATAGGAGATGTCAAAAATGTTTATAGGCACAGTTTTCATTTGCACATAGAAATGGGCTGTATACTACACCATCAGATAAATGAATGCCTATTCTAACACCTCAACAGAATTAAATGTGTAGCATATAAACTGTACCATCTTTTCCAAAAAGCTGGGCCTTAACAGAGAAACTGGATCAATCCAGTCCAAGTTGTTTGCTAAGAAGCCTGGATTATATCCAGGAAGTTAGAGACAGATCACATTAGTTCTTCACATAATGAGAGAGATATGGCCCTATTCAATTCTTAAAAGGTACTAGAAAATGAGCAAAATAATGACATTTTAGTTAAGCTGACACTACTCCAGTTTCATTGGTGGTATCAGAACCAGTGTACAAATATATTTTCCAAATGGCTCTAAACTTTAATTAGACATAATATGGCAATTGAATATATCTTTGACAGTGCATAATCTCAGTATGCAACTCAAATTATTTACTCTGTCTGATTTAATTATATAGCTTAGCTGATAACACTCAGGGCAAACAGTCAATTCTACTATCTTCTGAGGAGAAAACCTAAGTCCAGGTACCTAAATACTGCTACAACAGTGATAAATGACTAAATCTCCTTCTTTTGACATATATAGCAGCTCTGATTCAACAGTTTGAAATATTGTTTAGCAGAGGAAACAGTGAGTGTTAATGATATGCTGTAAATATGTGCTGGAAAAAATGCAGAGGACAGGTGCAAACAATTTTCTGTGTGGAAAATCAAATATAGCTGTAATGATATGTGATAGAACAACAGATGTTTCCCAGACCAGGAACCACTTCCATCACTAATGTTTTCCTTATTTTTTTAAGTCACTTTCATTGACCCACAGAAGCTTTGCTTTGTTTGAGGCTTAATAAAACAGAGGTAATTAAAGTATAAAACAAAACGACATTTTATTGAAATATGTTTTACTTCTGCACAAGATTTGTTAGCAGAATGAAAACAACTTCCTTGTATAATTAAGTCCAAATGGTAATGTCATTGTATTCTTGTTTGATAGGACTGTAAACTTTCCTGTTTATGACCAGGTGATGAAAAAGGTCATGTTATTTTTATTTTAAAATTGTTCCATGAAATGCATGTTTAAAGATTTTCCAAAAATATTAATTTATGTACCTTTAAAATAAACATAAATTCTTATGAAAATGAATATTATTGAATCACATAGATGTTCCTATTAATGGAAACATACAAAAAATCTAAGCTCACAGACATAAATATTCTTTTTATAGGCTATTGTGTCTATTATAAGGGTGGGATAACTTAGAAAAATGAAGGGAAACATGTCGTATGTAAATACACAATAGGGAAGAATTATGATCTGTAGAGATGGGGCATTGGTACTCTAAATAGCAAGTTATCACCATGAGGAACTTTTTATTGATGGAAGACTTTTCAGATTACTGGGACTAACAAGACTATAGAGGAGTTCTGTCTTTTGAAATGAGAAATAATACAAGAAGAAACAAATTATAATTTTGTTCCTTGTCCTCTTCCAAAGACAGGATCTTGTGAACAGGGCATTGTGAAATAATCTAAGAAACTATGAATATGGATGAGGATAGGCTAGGATATAGGAAGATGTCCCCAGGTTCTAAAATGGCAGGGGAATACGAAATCTACTAAAACATGAAGAAAAGTGAGAGAAACTGGTGCATTCATTTTGGCCAAAAGGATAGGACACTCTTGTTGGAAAAGACTAAATCAGCTTACTACTTCCATAATTAATCAGAGGAGCCGACCTGACAATACAGGTTCAATTACCAAAGGAGAGAAGCGTGTTAAACAGACAAAACTATCAGTAACACAATAGACTATTAGCAATACTTCTAAATTGATGATGTCAGAAGGGTACATAGAAGTGTAACAAAATCAAAGTGAGTAAGTTGCATCTCAATTGTTTGGATAATCTCTATAAAAGTACAGTTGGATTTTTTCTTTATCTTTCTTGTAACAGCCTTAATTTGTATATTAATACCTCCTTGGTGCAGTGTTGGACCAATTGTATCAGAATCATTTCAAGATATTTGTTAAGAAATGGAGTTTTCTAGGCTCTACCCTAAACATGTTGAATCAGAACCTGGTCAGGAATTTACATTTTTAAGGTCGCTTGGGTGATTCTAACATATACTAAAGACCCCAAACCCTGGCCATTTAGACACATTCAATTATAATTCTGAGAGAAATTGTTGTGTTTGTAATTAGGGAATGTAAATACCATTAAGCTTACTGTTGATAATCTAACTCAGAATAACTATTTGGGAGCCCTAAGAGAAGGTGAAGGCAGGAAGATTGCAAGTTCCAGGCCAGCCTGGGCAACTTAGCAAGATTGTGTCTCAAAATAAGAATTAAAGTCAGACATGATGGCACATGCCTATAATCCCAGTACTCAGGAGGCCAAGACAAGAAGATCATAGATTTAAGGCCAGCCTCAACAACATAATGAGACTGTTTAAAAATAAGCAATATAGCTGGGCATGGTGGTGCATGCTTGTAATCCCAGCATTTGGGAGGCTGAAACAGTAGGATCACAGTTCGCAGACAGTCTCAGCTACTTAGTGAGGCCCTTTGCAATGCAGTGAGACCCTGTTTCAAAATAAAGAATAAAAAAAAAATAGGGCTGGGGTGTAGCTTAGAGGTACAATGCCCCTGGGTTCCAGCCGCAATACGGCTAAATAAATAAATAGATAAGCAACATAAAGGGCTGGGGTGTAGCTCTGAGGTGAATACCCCTGGGTTCAACTCCTAGTACAAATAAATAAATAAGTAAATAAATAAATAAATAAATAAATAGGATGTAGATCAGTGCTGGAGCATTTATTAACTTGTGAGAGGCTCCAAATAACCAGTACTGAAGAAAGAGAGAGACAGAGAGAAAGAGAAGAAGAAGGAGAAGGAAGAGAAGGAGAAGGAGAAGGAGGAGGAGGAGGAGGAGGAGGAGGAGGAGGAGGAGAAGAAGAAGAAGAAGAAGAAGAAGAAGAAGAAGAAGAAGAAGAAGAAGAAGAAGAAGAAGAAGAAGTAGTGGAGCCTCAAGGAGGAAGAGGAGGAGGAGGAAAATAGAGGAAAAGAAAGAAACGTGGGGACTCTGGCAATGAACAGAGGCAGACAAGATAGAGAAGTATTTATGCATCGAAAATTAAATTCCAGGTACAAACAACATTATAGTGCTTCTATCTGGAACTTTTCCAATCTTATCACTGTATTAAAAGTTGAGGGAGTTCATAGTAGATCTGGCAGGGAAAAGCAGTAGCTCCGCTGGCAGAGGAGGGTAACTTGATTTGGAATAGAGGATGAAAGCCACGTGCCTGGTGATTTTGTCAGAGAAACTAGCAAACTGGGTAGCAAATGAGCAGGGAAACCCTGCAGTAATTCCAACTTGAGGGTGCATTCTTGCTAGGGAGCAATAGTAAGCAAACAAATTAGATGAAATTTTAACAGGAAAATCCTGGGTATGAGAAACCCATAGAGTTGCTATTCCTGACTATTCAGGAAAATAGAATACACAGGGAAAACTAAAGGGCCTGGTGGAAACCAAGAGAAGGAAGATGGTGGGCACAGTGGTGCATAGCTGTACTCCTAGTACTTGGGAGGCTCAGACAGGAAGATTGCAGGTGCAATGAAAACTTGAATAACTTAGCAAGGCCCTGGTTCAAAATAATACAAATAAAAATGATTGGGGGTGTATATAAGAAGTTGAATGCCTCTGGGTTCAGGCCTAGGTACCAAAATAAATAAAAATAATAAATAAATAAAATGCAAAATACTGGAAGTGACTTGATAATGACTTAAATTCATATAATTCCTAAAAGTAACAGAATATGAATCCTAGACGTAAATATAATAGTTAAAACTATTTTTTTAAAAATAAAGAAAACAGTGGGACAAATTTTGTTGTAGATAAATTATATCTCAGTAAAGCTGTTAATAGAATAAAGCTATTTTACGATCGTTTTAGTTACAGAAGCTACGTGATGAATTATCACAAAAATTACATTGTACGGTTTATTTTTTCTCATTCTGTGTGTCTGGCTGTACAGTACAAAGAGGGGATTGTTTATGCCCCATACTGTCTGGCATATAGGCTAAAATACTATAAAGCTGGAGACCGGAGGCTGGAATGTTCACAGGTTTATTCTCCTGTCTGGTGAACGAAGCTATCAAGCCAACGCTTCAACTGGGGCTGTCACGTTGAATACTCACATGTGGTCTCTTGTGGTGTGGAACTACTTACAACCTGATGCATTTGTCTGATTTTCTCATGGTTAGATTGATGTTTCAATTTTCACAGAGGTGCAGTGCTGTTTTCATCATATCAAATGTAATGCTATCTGATTAGAGGGAAATGAACTAATAAAAGTAATGAAGCTCTCAAAAAATGCTATCAATATGACTTATCCTGATGATGTAAACCTTCATCAACTTCCATATTTCTCCTGTAAAGTTAATTTTCACTTCTTTCCTTCCCCCTTTTACTTCTTCTACTCTTTTTGGAAGCATTTAAGGAGTGAAGAGTTTTGATTCAGCTCCTGGAAGGCAGAGTACATATATAAATTATCTGGAATTCTTATGCAAGAAAATATTTGTCAGCTGGGCATGGTGGCGCATGCTTGTAATCCCAGCATTTTGGGAGGCTGAGATGGAAGGATCAAGATTCGCGGCCAGCCTCAGATACTTAGTGAACTCCTTTGCAACTCAGTGAGACCCTGTTTCAAAATAAATAAAAATAGGGCTGGGGGTGCAGCTTGGAGGCAGAATGCTCTGGGTTCCATTCCCAGTACCGTAAAAAAGAAAATAAAAGAAAAGATTTGTTTATCATTCATTTATTTTTGGTACTTGGGATTGAACCCCGGGTATGTATTATACCCTTAAGCTATACCCCCTAACTCGTGTGTGTGTGTGTGTGTGTGTGTGTGTGTGTGTGTGTGTTGGGGATTGAGCCCTGGCATGTTCTACTACAGAGCTACATCCCTAGATGGTTTTATTTTTTTTATACTGAAACAGGATGTCACTAAGTTACTGAAGCTCTCACTAAATTGTCAAGGCTTGCCTTGAAACTATGATCCTCCTGTCTCGGGCTCCCAAGTACTGAGATTACAGGTGTGTGGACCACTGTGTCTCGCTAACCATTTATTTTTTACTTACTAATTTATTTATATCACTATGAAGTCACAGATATTTATTTTATACTTTGGGCTCTAATCCAATTACTTTTCTCGTTCTAATTGGGCCTACCCTGGCCATTAGTAGTCCCTTCAATTGGCTCTTTTCCTTCAATATGCCTCCCCTCCATCATTGTGTGTGTGTGTGTGTGTGTGTGTGTGTGTGTGTGTGTGTGTGTGTGTATGTGTGTGTGTAAGGGAGAGAGAGTCACTTTTATACTTCCTAGGTTATAAAATGTTCCAGGCTTATCTTATATATTCCTTACTCCAGCCCAAGAATCAGCCATTCTTCAAGGAAATCTGATTCTTTTTATGAAGAAAGGTATAAGAAACCAACTTCTAATCAATAAGTGTGCTCACTGATACTGAGGTATTATTACTTCTAGGTCCTCCAAGCTGTCTGAAAAAGAAAATCTATGTATATATACTAATACATGTGTGCATAAATGTCTATAAATATTTCTTTATGCATCTATATCTATTAAACATGAGTTCAAACTGAGAGTTCAAACTGAGCACTAAATATAATGCTGCATAGATTCTTAAATTCTCCCGTCTATGCTTGCTTGTAGTCTTCTCCTTCTGATACACATCTTCTACTCATTTAACTCTACTGATTTCCCTTCTATTTGCATCAAATCCTTTTATTTTTCTTTTGGTATCTCTAGCTTCCACGTATAAGAGAAAATATATGGCCCCTCATTTTCTGAATCTGGCTTATTTCACTCAATATGAAATTCTCCAGTTTTATCCATTTTTCTGCTTAAGATTTTTGTTAAATATGATTGAATAAAAAATCATTGTGTGTATTTACTGCATTTTCTCTGTTAATTTATGGACTTCCAGGCTGGTTCTCTAACTTGGCTATTATTAATTATGCTGCTATAAATATGGGTGTGAATGCATTATTAGAGCATCCTGACATTAGTTCCTTTTAAAAATTGAATTGGTGTATTATAATTATATGGAATCGTGAGATTCAGTGATACATTCATATATGCACATAGCATAATTGGGTCTGTTTCCTTCTCTGTACCTCCTCTCCTCCCTCTCTTGATCCTCTTGTGATATTCCACTGGTCCCTCTCATATTTTCACGAGGTCCCTTTCCTCTGCTTTTTTCTATCTATTGTTCACATATGAGGAAAAACAAGTGACCTTTGACTTACTGAATCAGTCATATCCCACTGGCCATGATGTTCTCAAGTTCTATGCATTATCTTCCAAAGGACATAATTTTATACTGTTCACGGCTAAGTAAAATTCCATTGTAAACATATATGCCATATTTTCTTTAACCATTTATCTCTGTTGATGGAAACCATAGCTGAATTTGTAACTTGGCTATTACAAACTGCACTGTTATAAACCCAGGTATGCGTGAATTCTTATAATATTCTGATATTATTTTAGATAGATGCCAAGGAATGGTTTAGCTGGCTTATTTGGTGTTTCCATTCTTTATAAAAACATCCATACTGATTTTGATCTTGGCTGTACTAGTTTGCAGTCCTACCAACAGTGTATAAAGGTTCCTTTTCCTCGATTTCCTCACCAGTATTTTATTATTATTATTATTATTACTATTATTATTTGTATTTGTATTCTGGATGACTCCCATTCTAACTGAAGTGAGATGGAATCTCAGTGTACTTTTGATTTGCATTTTCCAGATTGCTAACAATGTTTCTAGGAAAGTTTAATTGTTGGCATTCTCCTGTTTGTTTTGAGCCTAGCCAAGTTCTATTAATGATCCTCTAATTACATTCCAAAAACTTTCTTGGTTGATTTAAATTTTGTTCAGCATAATATTCATATATCTGTATTTCTTGTGTGTGTTACTGAAGATTGAACCCAGGTACATTCTACCACTGAGCTACCTCCAGCACTTTTTAAATTTTTGTTTTGAAACAGAGTCTCACCACTCGTTATACTGGCAAAAAAGTTACTCAAATATTAAAATATCTTTAACTCAAAGCCAAGAAAACCTTTATGGCAGTGGAATAGAATATAGTTGCCACCAAAAAGAACTCTTAAATGGAGACCATAAAACCTACAAAGGCTGGCCAGGTGACATAGTGAATAAAAAGGGTCTGGTACAGACATAGTTTATTTTATTGTCCTCATATTATTTTCCTTAGTAGAGCAAGGATTCACAGGAACACCACTGGCTTTTTCATTGAATTGAAAATTAACTACATTGTACAGATATGTTCTTCTTTATATTAAAATACATTATATATATTATACAAGTGTATACATTCACACAGTACTTGAAGCCCCCCAGCTTCCCATTTCCCTCCGTCCTGATACCGAGCGTCCAGGTTAACAACGTTATATTCACATATATATATATACATAGTCACAGGTAGCATTTCCATTAATGAAACTCAACCTTCGTACTCCCCTACCCTTCCTCCCTGGCTCCACTGTGATCTCCATTATCAGAAGTTCCTCTTGTATCCAAAATAATCCCTAGCTTGAGCATATTAGAGAGAACTTATGTCCTTTCTCTTTCTGTGTTTGGCTAATCTACACTGAGATTCCATCTAACCCCAATCAGAGTGGCAAGCATAAAGATGTCAAATAACAAAAAATTTTGGCAGAGATGTGGGGAAAGAGGAACTCTTCTCCACTGTTGATGGGAGTGCAGACTAGTCCAACCACTATGGAGATCAGTGTGGAGATTCCGTAGAAAGCTGGGAATGGACCCACCATACAATCCGGCTATACCACCCCTGGGTATCTTTACAAAGGGATTGAAATCAGAGAGCTACAGTAACATTCACAATAGCCAAACTATGGAACCAACCAAGGTGTCCATCAACAGGTGAATGGATTGCAAAATTATGGGAAATACACACAATGGGATTCCATTCGGCAATAAAGAACAAAATTATGTCATTTGTAAGATGGAAAGACCTGGAGAATATTATGTCAAAATACATTTTAAACTGGTAATTTTTTGTGGTACTAGAGATTGAAACTAGGGGCATTCTACCCCTGAGCTACAAATCTAGCTCTTTAATTTTTGTTTGAAACAGGGTCTCACTAAGTTTCTAAAGCTAGCCTCAAAACTGTGATCCTCTTGTCTCAGCCTCCCAAGTACTGGAATTAGTCATCCACCACTGCATGTGTCTTAAATTGGTATTTTACTTTTTATAAATAATATTGACCTGGGTGTGGTCCTCCAAATCTATAATCCTAGATACTCAGGAGGCTATGGCAAGAGGATAATAAGTCTGAGGCTAGCCTAAAATATAGTTACCTTTAGAAAAACTAAATAATAATGTATGTTAGCGCTTAATCACACATCTTGAGAGCAGCCTGTAATGTGAAAAACTTGGAGAAGCAGAGAGATGGCTTTAACATAAATACCGTCAAATTTTTTGTGACTTGGCATTAGGCTTATGCTGCATGACAGATCACTGAAATGATAGTAATTTTTATTTCAATCCTTCTTTACATATTCTTAGATATGTAACTGTCAATCCTATCTTAATGAGCCAAAATGTGTGTCTTTATAATTTGTAAGCAGATCCAGTGTTTTTTGAAGAACATCTGCAGCCCACACTCCAACTTTAGGGGCTGCCATTCTAGACAGTTCATTTTGATGCATGTGTCATGATCTTAAATCTAGAGTTTGTCATTGAACATTAACCAGCAATATCTGAAAATGCACTGTACTTATTAGGTTGATAGATTTCTCAAGATCTATAAGTAATTCAGCATTTTGTTGAGACATCTCCACCAACCTAGAAGAGGGATGAGCATCAATTTCTGACTTTCTTTCCTTCATGGTTTCTCATTTTATAATATTGATTCTATAAACCAAACTCTTTTCCTTTTTCTTTTAGTGTTCCTTTTTCAATAAAGGCAGTTTTTCATTCATTAACCACTTTCTTATCTTCTTAGAAGTTATATATCTTGAATATTTAGGGAAAGGAGCTTTCCTACCTAAAAGTTTCCTACTGCTGGACAAATTTCTCTTTGACATTTGTGATGAGGTTTTTAAACAAAGGACAATTTTCATTCCTAGTATTGCTTTGGGATTATATGACATACAAACAACAGATACACATCTGCCTTAATGAAGCAAGGACGTGACTGTGGAAATTTACATCTTTCTTTGTTTGCTCCAAATAAATAAGCCAATATAAAGGTTGCTCTCTCATTCCTACCCACCCAACAGCTGTTCCAGCAGTAGTTGGCACGGATTGGCATCCTTGCTGACATTTTTAGAGGCATAGCCAAAGGGTAAACGAACTACAATTTAGCCTAGACTATTTCTACGACAGGTGTGCCTACAAAAGAAGTTCAGGATCATTTTAAAGGATTTGTGTATGAAACACAACACAGCTGCCAAGACCTGTTAGTCCTGTATGAAGGCTCTTTTTTTCCAAGACAGTCAATTCAATCATTTTGAAAGTCATAATCTACACTGAATGAACAATAGATTCTTTCAGAGGGAGAACAAAATGAAGGAGAATAAAATAAAATAAGGCTAGTGTTGCTACTACAAAATAGAAAAGCTCTTTCTTTACAGTGAGGTGCATACCCCTACTATACCTGTACTAGGCATATGAATGGAGCAATTCATGTATAAAGATAGCTTTAAAACATGAGACTCTCTTGTGAAAGGAATATCATTTTTAAAGTATAAGCAGGAAGGATTTTTCAATGATGAGTCTTTTTCTCAGAGTAATGTTGCATACAAACTGAAGATTGCTTCTTCTATTGAATTGTATAATGAAAAATCAATCAGTTTAATGGTTGACAAACTTTGACATTCAAATAAAAATGTTGCTGGTATTTTCATAAAGACCTGTAGGCAAAACGAGATTCCATGACTTTAATTTATGCAAACAGTAAATGTCTGCCAAAACATTGTACAAATGACTGTATAATGAGGCAATAATAACTGAAGGAATCAAGGGAAAGGAAGCAGAGGCCAGGCTTCTTCACATTTTCAGATTACAGAAATGCATTGACAAAACTGAGCAAGGCTTAAAAACAGAAGTTCATCTGCTGTCACTTAATATCATCAGACTTTAGGGACAAATTCTTTTAAATAATTTGGTATGTTGCCTTGCCCTGCCTCCCCTTATCTGTTCCTCTTCCCATAAAAAGGTAATTTAAGACTGCCTCCTTTATTTTTAAAATGTATTATTTCTATTCGCTATCTTACAGTACTTTATATGTGGTCTTTATTATCAAAAATTTTTTTTGTGGTACTGGGGGTGGAACCCAGGGTCTTTTCTACCTCTGGGCTATACTCCCAGACCTATTTTATACTTTATTTGGAAACAGGGTCTCACTAAGTTGCCGAGAGCCTCACTAAGTAGCCGAGGCTGGCTTTGAACCTGTGCTATCCTCCTCTCTTAGCCTCCCAAGTGCTAGGATTATAAGCATGTGCTACCACGCCCAGCTTCAAATCTTTTTTTTTTCAGTACTAGGGATGGAACCCAAGGGCATTCTACCTCTGAGCTACACCCCCAGCCCTATTTTTTATTCTTTATTTTGAAACAGGGTCTCACTGAGTTGCAAAGGGCCTCACTAAGTAGCTGAGACTGTCCATGAGCTTTGATCCTCCTTTCTCAGCTTCCCAAATGCTGAGATTACAAGCATGAACCACCACACCTGGCTATCCAAGTCTTAAGGCAACAAAAGATACGTAAAAGTTCTCACTTAAGAAGACTGTCAATATTATTAGCCTTATATGAAATCAATTGCTTTGATACTGATACTGCGTGATAACTTAGTATACAATTTATTGGGTAAGCCAAATGAGATTTTTCCTATTTTATTCCACTGCACATGAAGGTTAAGCATAATTACAAGGAGAGATTAAAGAGATATCAATGAATCTAAACAGTAAATAGGGATGAATAGAAATAGTGATGGCGAATGAAAATGGTAAAGGATATAGACTAGAAGCTTTAGTTTGAATAATTAATGATTATAGGGTTAATGACTTGAAGATTTGAAAAAAGGAAATCTGAGGTAGAATGAGATGTTTAAATTCATGATTTGGCCTAGTGTGGTGGAGCATGCTTGTAATCCCAGCATTATAGAGGCTGAGACAGGAGGATCCGGGTTCACAACCAGCCTCAGCTACTTGGTGAGGCCCTTTGCAACTTAGTGAAACCCTGTTTCAAAATAATAAAAAATAGGGTTGGGGTGGATCTCAGAGGTAGAATGTCCCTGGGTTCCATCCCCAGTACTGCAAAAAAAAAAAATCGTGATTTGGAGGCAATCCCATGATTATTGATGGGTAGAGTATAACCATGAGACTCAGTTTAGAACAAGGACACAAATTAAACGTGAACTGATAGTGAAAGATATTCCAAGAAAATAACAAGAAAAAAAGCCAGGTTGGCTACTCTAATATCAGATAAAATAGACTGAGTCAAAAACTTAGAAATGACAAAGAAGAACATAATTTATTGATCAAAATGCCAATTCATTAAGAAGATAAAAATTACAAACACATTTGCATCAGTCATCAGAATTCCTAAGAACATGAGGTAAAAATACATGTAGTTGAATGGAGAAATAGCTCTACAATAGTAGCTGGAGATTTTATTTTATTTTTATTATTATTATTGGTGGTACTGGAGTTCCTGGAAACCCTTCTACCTCCGGGTTACACTCCAAGACCTATTTTTATACTTTTTTAAAATTTGGAAACAGGGTCTCCTAAGCCAGCGCAGCTGGCTTCGAACCTGCGTGATCCTCCTGTCTCCGCCTCCCAAGCGCAGGGATTACAAGCGTGCGCCACCACGCCCGGCATAACTGGAGATTTTAATACTTCATTTTCAATACTTTTTTTTTTTTTTTAATTTATTTTTTATTGGTGTAATGTATTCATACATCATAGTGGTATAAATAAGATACTTTTGTAGACATACATGCACACATCGCCCAGTTAGCCCCTACCCGATCCCCACCCCATTCCCTCCCCATCCCTCCTTCCCACGCTTGGCTTAGTGGTTGACATCTAGTATTATAGCAATTTATACAATATTAACATTGATAATCTCACATAACAGTTTCATTTGTCTGGTACCAAACTTTTGATGACTTAAAGATAACATTTTAATATTTCTTTTTGCTTTCTTTCTTACCAGAGAATATTTTTTTTTCTTTTTTTTTTTTTAGGTGAAACTATCATACATTTATTTATTTATTTTTCAGAAAAAAAATCTATCCTGATATGGAATATGGGCTCTAGATACCCAAAACAGTCTCAAAGAAGAACAAAGCTAGAAGATGTATATTTTCTGATTTCAAACCATATAAAGCTACAATAATTGAAACAGTGTAGTACTGTTCTAAAGGCAGATATATAAACCATTGGAGCTAAATAAAAGCCTAGAGATAAATTCTTCCATACATTGTCAAGTTATTTTTGACAAGGTTTCCATGAACTTTTGGTGGAGGAAATACTAGTCTTTTAACTAAATATTGTTGAAAAATAATAATAAATGAAAAATAATAAAATTGGACCCTTACCTAACACATATACAAATATTAACTCAAAATAGATAAAGGACCTAAATATAAATCTTAATACTATCAGCTTTTAGAAGAAAATCTGGGTATTAAACCTCACAACATTGAAATTGGAAGTGATTTCTTGGATATGATTTCAATGGCACAGGCAACAAAAGGGTAAATAAACTCCCTTAAAAAATAAAAAAATATTGTATATCCAAAGACAATGTAAACAGAGTTAAAAGTTACTGATGCTCTTCCAAGAGTTCCTCCTATGACCCATTTCTCCCTAACTCTCACATATTAGGGAAAGCATCTGATTTCTTATTTTTTGTGCCTGACTAATCTCACTTAGCATAATGTCCTCCAGCTCCATCCATTTCCCTGAAAATGATGTAATTGAGTTTTTTTTGATGGCTGAGTAAAATTCCATTGTGTACATATCCCACAGTTTTGTAATCCATTCATCTGTTGATGGACATCTTGGCTGGTTCCATAGTTTGGCTATGGTGAATTGTGCAGCTATGAACATAGATACACATGCATTAGTTTGATAGTTTGGTTTCTTTTCTTTTGGGTAGATACCCAACAGTGGTATTGCTGGATCAAATGGTAGATTTGTTCCCATTCTTCTGAGGATTCTCCATACTGTTTTCCAAAGTGGTTGCACTAATTTGCAATCCCACCAACAATGTCTTAGAGTTCCCACTTCTCCACATCCTCGCCAGCATCTGTTGTTGTTTGTGTTTTGAATGATGGCCATTCTAGTTGGAGTTAGGTGAAATCTCAGGGTAGTTTTGATTTGCATCTCTCTGATTGCCAGTGATGTTGAGCATTTTTTCATGCATTTATTGGCCATTTGAATTTCTTCTTTTGTGAAGTGTCTATTTAGTTCATTTGCCCATTTTGTTATTGGATGCTTTGTTTTCTTAGTGTTGAGTTTCTTGAGTTCTCTGTATATTCTAGATATTAGTCCTCTATCAGTGGTGTAGGTGGCAAAAATCTTCTCCCATTCTGTTGGCTCTCGATTGAGATTCTTGATAGTTTCCTTTGCTGAACAGAAGCTCTTCAGTTTCATGCAATCCCATGTATTGATTCTCCTTTTAATTTGTTGTGCTTTTGGGGTCTTGTTGAGGAAATGTTTGTCTGTGCCTATGTGTTGTAGTGTTGGACCTATGCCCTCTTCAAGGAGCTTCAAAGTCTCTGGTTTAATTTCCAAGTCTTTGATCCATCGTGAGTTGACTTTTGTACAGGGTGAAAAAGTGGGAT
Organism: Muscardinus avellanarius; assembly: GCF_963383645.1. Classification (NCBI taxonomy): domain Eukaryota; kingdom Metazoa; phylum Chordata; class Mammalia; order Rodentia; family Gliridae; genus Muscardinus; species Muscardinus avellanarius. Next base: position 118,897,064 of record NC_137792.1, on the reverse strand, counting down.
TAACATCCAATTTTCTGCATATGGTTAACCAGTTTTGCCAACACCATTTGTTAAAGAGGCTATCTTTTTTCCAGTGTATGTTTTTGGCCCCTTTGTCAAAAATCAATTGGCTGAAAGTGTGTGGACTTGTTTCTGGGTCTTCTATTCTGCTCCATTGGTCTATATATCTGTTCTTTTGCCAGTACCATGCTGTTTTTATTACAATGGCTTTGTAGTATAGTTTAAAGTCAGGTATTGTGATTCCTCCTGCGTGGTTTTTGTTGCTGAGAACTACCTTGGCTATTCTGGGCTTTTTGTTATTCCAGATAAATTTAAGGACTGATTTTTCTATGTCTGTGAGGAATGATCTTGGTAGTTTAATGGGCATTGCATTAAATCTGTAGATCAGTTTTGGGAGTATGGCCATTTTAATAATATTTATTCTGCCAATCCATGAACATGGAAGGTCTTTCCATCTTCTAAGATCTTCTTCGATTTCTTTTTTCAGTGTTTTATAATTTTCTTTGTAGAGATCTTTTACCTCCTTGGTCAAGTTTATTCCTAGGTATTTTATTTTTTTGTGGGAGATCCTGAGTGGAAGTGTTTTCTGAATTTCTTTTTCAGTGGATTTATGGTTGGTGTACAGGAAAGCTTCTGATTTTTTAAGATTGATTTTGTATCCAGATACCTTGCTGAATTTGTTGATCAGTTCTATAAGCCTTTTGGTTGAGTTTGTTGGGTTTTCTAAGTATAGTATCATGTCATCTGCAAATAGTGAAAGCTTGAGTTCTTCTTTTCCTATTTGTACTCCTTTGATTTCCTTTTCTTGCCTTATTGCTCTGGCTAGAGTCTCTAGTACTATATTGAAGAGAAGTGGTGATAGTGGACATCCTTGTCTCGTTCCAGTTTTTAGGGGGAATTCTTGAAGTTTTTCCCCATTTAATATGATGTTGGCAGTGGGCTTATTGTAGATTGCCTTAATAATGTTGAGATATGTTCCTTCTATTCCAATTCTCTGCAGTGTTTTTATCATAAATGGATGTTGAATTTTATCAAATGCTTTTTCAGCATCTATTGAGATGATCATGTGGTTTTTGTCTTTGATTCTGTTTATATGATGAATTACATGGATTGATTTTCGTATATTGAACCAGCCTTGCATCCCTGGGATGAACCCTACCTGGTCATGGTGAATGATTTTCTTGATGTGGTTTTGAATGCGTGTTGCTAGTATTTTGTTTAATAGTTTTGCATCCAAGTTCATCAGAGATATAGGCCTGTAGTTTTCCTTCCTTGAACTGTCTTTATTCGGTTTGGGTATTAGTGTGATGTTGGCTTCATAGAATGTATTTGGGAGAGTCCCGGTTTTTTCTATTTCCCGAAATAGTTTGAGTAGTATTGGGATTAGTTCTCCTATAAAGGTTTTATAGAATTCACTTGGGAAACCATCTGGTCCTGGGCTTTTCTTTGATGGTAAGCTCTTTATTGCTGTTTCAATCTCTTTAATTGTTATTGGTTGGTTTAAGTGTTCTATATCTTCTTGACTCAGTTTAGGAAGGTTGTATTTATCTAGGAAGTTGTCGATTTCCTCCAGGTTTTCCATTTTGTTGGAGTATAGTTTTTCAAAGTAGTTTCTGATAATCCTCTGGATTTCTACGCTGTCAGTAGTAATGTCTCCTTTTTCATCCCTTATCTTCATAATTTGGGTTGATTCTCTCTTTTTTTTAGTTAGGTTGGCTAATGGTTTATCAATCTTGTTAATTTTTTCAAGAAACCAGCTTTTAGTTTTGTTGATTTTCTGTATTGTTTTTTTATTCTCTATTTCGTTAATTTCTGCTCTAATTTTAATAATTTCCCGTCTTCTGCTGGCTTTGGGGTTCAATTGTTCCTGCTTTTCAAGGGCTTTGAGGTGTGTCATAAGGCTATTTATTTGAAGATTTTCTGTTTTTCTTATGTGAGCACTCAGTGCTATAAATTTTCCTCTTAATACTGCCTTCAAAGTGTCCCAGAGGTTTTGATATGTTGTTTCTTTATTTTCATTTGTTTCTAGAAATTTCTTGATTTCACCTCTTACATCTTCTATGACCCATTCTTCATTCAGAAGTGTGGTGTTCAGTCTCCACATGTTTATGTTGTTTCTCTGAGTCTTCTTATAGTTGATTTCTAGTTTCATTCCATTATGGTCTGAAATGACACAGGGAAGTATGTAACATTTTTTAAATTTGCTAGTGCTCATTTTGTGTCCCAGGATGTGATCTATTTTGGAGAAGGTTCCATGAGCAGCTGAGAAAAATGTAAACTCTGCTGTAGTTGGGTGAAATATCATTTTCAATACTTGATCAGCCAAACAGAAGACCAATAATTAACCAGAGGATTTAAATTGCAATATAAACCAATTAGATCTAAAGATATCTACAAAACATTTCTCTCAAAAATATCAGGCTCCAGCCCAGGAAGGTAGTATGTTTTCTCTACTTAGGTACAACACAGTATTGGATGTTGTATCCAAAGTTTTAGGCAAGATAAAGAAATAAAAGAATTAAATTAGAAAGTTAGAGGTGTAATGATCTCTATTCAGAGATAATAAAATCGTTAACATAGTAAATTCTGAAGATCATGTACACACACAGAGTTATAACTAGTAAGATATTTGGAAAAGTTACACAATACAAAATCAACACAGGAAAAAGAAGTTATAAATAAAAGGATATCAAATTTCATTGATATGGGAGGAAAAAGTCCAAGAGATCTGTTGCGTACCATAATAACTGTAGTTAATAAAATTGTATTGTATTTTTGAAAATCACCAAAAGAATATATTTTCAGTGTTCTACAAAAAAAGAAAAGCAGTTATGTGATCATATTTTCACAATGGATAATCTATAAAGGAAACTAGAAAACAAATTCATTGACAATAGCATCAAAAATAATTTTAGGAATAAATTTTACCAAGGAGGTATGTGATAACTAGATTTAAGTATCAATTTATAAGGTATTTGTGGTTAACCTTGAGTAAGCATATTGCCTCTCATAATGTGGATGGGTCTCATCTAATCAGTTGAAGTCATGACTAGAATAAAAAGACCAGCCTCACCAAGAAAGATGGAATTTGATAGTAGACTGCCTTCGGTCTTCATTTGCTCAATTGGATTGCTTGACTGTCTATCTTCTGGTATTCAAACTGAAACTACATCTTGAGAACTCCTGGGTCTCCAGCTTGCTGCTCCACATGACAAAGCTTATATATCAATCTTTATAAATGAGTCAATTACTTATAATCACACTCTCTTTTCCTCCTGAACCCACCTCCCTCACACACACACATTCTATGGATTCTGATTGTATGGATAACCCTGCAAAAAGAATTGTACAGGATCACACAAAGTTTCAGAGGGCCTCACGAAGTTGCTCAGGCTGGTTTTGAACCTGTGATCCTCCTGTCTCAGCCTCCCAAGTACTGGGATTACAAGCGTGCACCATCACACCCAGCTCCATACAACACTGTTAATATACTTAGTGAAACTGAACCATACACCTAAAAATTGCTAAAATGTTATGTTTTATGTTTTGCATATTTATCAACAAATGAAATTAAATATTTTAGATCAAAATTATTTAAAAATTTAAAATAATCTTAAGATAAGATGATAGAGGAGAAGCAGGCTGAAGACCCCAGCTTCCCTGCAGCTCAAAATAAAAGCAATGTGTGAATGTGTGAGAGATCAGCTACTCAGCAAGGTGGGTGACAGAGAGAATACACTGAGGCACAATATTAGACTGCCAGAGACTTGAAAAGACTCAGATATTCTGGTTACAGGAACAGAAAGAATTCTGCATCCCTGAATTGCATGCATAGCATCGGGGCAGGTCGGCGGGTAGGCGTGACAAATAGAGAAAGAAGCGAGGCAAAGCTGACAAATCTGCCTCAGCAACAGCAGTAGAAAAGAAAGTCAGTCTGAACTAAGCTGGGACAGGATGTCCAAAGTAAGATTATATGTGAGCAGGCCTCCATTTTTTTCAACTTGTAGATGAAGGTCTGTAGAAGTGAGCCATTTTATAAGGACCATGTGTAAGCTTGTAGCTCTGGAAAGGATTTCATTTCTATGGCTTCATTCCACCTTGAGATAGAAACAATTATTTTCAAGGGGAATGCCTTTGAATTGGCTAAGGAACTCATGTGGTAGAATCAGTGTAGTGCATATGAGAGAAAACCCTTCACTTTCTGTGACTGGCTAATCTCACTTAACATAATGTTCTCCAGATCCATCCATTTTCTTGCAAATGACATGATTTTGTTCTTCTTTATCGCAAGTAGAATTATATTGTGTGTATAGCCCATAACTTAATAATCCATTCATATGCTGATAGACACCTCGGTTGGTTCCATAATTTGGCTATTGAGAGTTATGCTGCTATAAACATAGATATGTATGTTTTAATATAAATTCAGATTTTAGTCTCTCTTTGGAAAGATACCCAGAAATGGTATAGCTGGATCATATGGTGGGTCCATTCCCAATTCTCCAGGAGACAGACATAAAATAAATTGTTCATTAGATTCCACAAAGAACCAACCCTGCCAATACCTTGCTTTAGTCTTCTGTAATAGAATTGTTTTCATTATTTTAAGCCATCCAGTTTGAAGTGTTTTGTTGATAACAGCTATAGAATACTAATACAATAGGTATTAAACTCTCCATGTATTGTTGTTTCTTTATTCCTCCCTTTGGATCTGTTAATTTTTGCATTATACATTTTTTTTTATTTTTTGTGGTACTGGGGATGAAACCCAGGGGCATTCATTCTACCTCCAAGCTATACCCCCAGCCATATTTGTATTCTTTATTTTAAAACAGGGTCTCACTAAGTAGCAGAGGGCCTCACTAAGTAGCTGAGGCTGGCCATGAACCTGGGATCCTCCTATCTCAGCCTCCCAAATACTGGAATTACAAATGTACATCACCATACATGGTTGCTTTATGCATTTTGAGGTGGTTTCTAATTATATTATTTTCCATCTTTCTACTTTTAACTTATTTATGCCTTTGAACATACAATATATGTAATATGGATCCCTCTATAGATTAGGGCCTCCTGCGTGTTAGGCAAGCACTTTACCTCTGAGATACATATTCAGGCCTTTTAATTTTATTTCAATATAGGACCTCACTAACTTGCCTAGGCTGAGCCGAAACTTGTGATCCTACTGCCTCAGCCTTACTAGTAGCTAGTATTACTTTTGTTTTCATTTCTTTTCCTCTGAGTTCTTCATCATACATTAACTGATTTTTTTTCTGCCAGTTCATATTAACTTTGGAGGTCCTTAGTGACTTATTTATTTAGGTATTTTACTTATCAACTCTAAAATTTTAATTTTATTAATTTATAATTTTTCTTTATATTCTATATTTGAAGAATCATTTTCATCATAATTTTCTTTAATTGGTTAATCATACTTGTCTTTATTTCTTTGAATTTATGACTACGTCGAAATCTTTTTCTGCTAAGCTTAGCGTTTATGGGTCCTCTCACAAGCAGCATCAAATTGTTTTAGTGTGTATATTTGAAATACTCCTGCGTATTTCTTTGCACATATCTTTCAAAGAAATATGTTCATTTAGAGAATGCATTATGGCGACAAGAGATACTGATACTCCCTCCTCCTCAGAGGGTGGTGGCTTGATGGTTTGCATTTTTGTTTAGTGACTTTGGTAACTCTGCAGAGTCTGGGATATATGGCAACTTCTGAACCCACGAGAAGCCTACTGTATCTGCTCTCAGAAGATAAAGGAACGTCACTTAAGCAGATGTCCCTATGAAATCCTTCCTATAGTGGGATTGGAATGGGGGAATGAGTACTGTCTGATGGCCACCATCTTTTGCATATTGACCTCCTGCACTACTGGGCTGGGGAAAATGGAATCCTCTGATATTCTCTACTTATGAAATATCCTCAGAATATCTTGTAAATATCATGGATCATGGCAGTTTCTACTCTGCTGTCAAGCTCTCTTAAATACTTTGTCCATAAGGCAGAGCTGTGGAGGGATGAGTTAAGTCCCTAATTCAGATGGCATGGTTACTGTTATCCTTGCCAGTTTTCTACAAGTTTTGTTGAATAAATGATCCTCAAATTATTATAACTATTCTCCTTCTATGTAGATTATGAATAAATTTCTTTATTAATTTTTTATTAACTTTAGAGGTGATTCTGCAGGACATATTTGCTTTCCATCAGCTTATTGTACCACCATTATTTATTTATTTATTTATTAATTAATTATTTATTTATTTATTTATTTATTCATGTATTTATTTTTGTGGTACCAGGCATAGAACCCAGGGGCATTGTACCTCACAGCTACACCCCCAGCCCTACTTTTTAGTCTTTTTATTTTTGAAACGGGGTCTCACTGAGTTGCAAAGGCCTTGCTAAGTAGTTGAGGCTGTCCGCAAACCATGATCCTCCGGTCTCTGCCTCCCAGATGCTGGGATTACAAGCATGCACTGGCACGCCTGGCCTACCACCATTATTGAAAAAAATGAATTAACAATAATTTTGTATGTTTCCTGGGTATAATGTGATTTTTTTTTGGTGGTACTGGGGTTCTTGGAAACCCTTTTTCCACTGGTCTACACTCCCAGACCCATTTTATATTTTTTATTTGGAAACAGGGTCTCTTAAGTCAGTGCAACTGGCTTCAAACCTGCAGGATCCTCCTGTCTCCACCTCCCAAGCACGGGGATTACAGGCGTGTGCCACCATGCCCAACATAATGTGGTATTTTCATTTATATATGCACTGTAAGATTCAGCCAACCAAATTAATATATCCATTACATCAACTTATTTTTTGTGGTGATAATGTATAATAGATACATGAAAAAGAAAACCCTCAGCATCATTGATAATCAGGATGACAAGGACATAGAGAAAAGAGAAACCGTATTCATACCACCATTCTTGACATTCCATCTCTGCACATACTTTTTAAATAGAGAAAATTATCAGAGACACTAGTTGATTAATATAGGTCATTGCAGGAGGCATTAATGGTAAGTGATCTTACTCATGGGTATATGGAGGTGAAATTAATCTGGGTTAAAGGAAGAAGACACTTTTGTTTGAGTTATTTTCCCACCTTAAGTTTTTAACAAAAGTACTTATTTATTAAATAGCATGTTAGTCACATGACTCCAAACACCCCCATTTTCAGAAAGTTTACGGTTTATTCAGGAGTTCCTTCATTTATCAGCTTCTGCCTACACATTTCAGGAATTGGTCTCTCCTCGCTAGATTTTCTAACATTTTTATACTTAAAGTTTTTATGAACAGATAACAATTGTCTTATGGGGTGTAGTGTGATGTTTTGGTACATTTCGGAATTTGCTACATATTCAGAATTGATCAACTCAAAATACTTAGGCTATCCATGATCTCAAACACTTATCATTCTTTGTGATGAAGAAATTCAAAATTTTCTATTCTGGACATTTTGAATTAAATGATACAATATTGTTAACTATTAATTGCACTATGTTTAATATTTCTCCTCTCTGACTGACTTTTCATCCATTAACCAATTCTTCCTCATCTCCCTATTCACATACGCTCTAGCCTCTACTAACCACTCTTTTTCTCTCTACTAGAAATCTGCCTTTTTCCCCTAAAATCTCGTGTGTGTGTATATATATGTGTTATTATGAATTATTAATATTATAAACTTAAACCCAGGAGCATAGTACCTCCATGCTATACTCCCAAACTTTTAAATTTTATCTTTTTTGTTCTTGCTTTTGAAACACAATCTCAATATGCTGGTAGGAGTTTCACTACATTGTTGAAGCTGGCCTCCAACCTGAGACCCTCCTGTCTCTGACTCCTAAGTACTAGGATTACAAGTATACACCAACACACCAGGCTAGAAATAATCTGTATTAATAGTGGCTCGTCACCTATTGCTTCAGATGGCTGCTCCACGTCCCATTCCTCTCCCCTCTTCTCCCCTCCCCTCCCCTCCCCTCCCCTCCCCTCCCCTCCCCTCCCCTCCTCTCCCCTCCTCTCCTCTCCTCTCCTCTCCTCTCCTCTCCTCTCCTCTCCTCTCCTCTCCTCTCTCTACTTCCTCCCTCCCTCCCTTTCTCTCTTTCTCTCTCTCCTTTTTGATTTTGTGATGTAAGGATAAAACCCATGGTCATACACATACTAAGCAAGCACTCTACCTCTGACTATATTCCTAGACCCTTATTTAAGTTTCTTTATGAATTCCTTTACTAAGATACGGCTCAACCAAGTGTAGATCCTATCCTAATTCCCAGTAGATGAAAGGCTATAGCTAATTTAACTGAATGTTACTTGAAACTTAGAGGTAATGGGGGAATATATGATATATTAATCTGTAAATAATATATAATAATATATGTGATATAAACATAAATATAATATATAAATAAAGATATATTTATTATATATAAATAAAACACAAAACTGGATATCTGATGTCAATCCTTTTTTCATAGGAGCCTGGAATTGGACATCTCTCTTTTTATTAGCTTCTTGTCAACTGCCATGTACCCTCTAAGACAGGAGTCCCTTTTTAAAAATTTTATTTTGAAACAGGTTCTAAGTTGCGGAGGGCCTAAGTTGCCGAGGCTGGCAGTAAACCTGTGATCCTCCTGTTTCAGCCTCTCAAGTATGGGGATTATAACCATGTGCCACCACACAGAGCTAGGAGTCCTTTTTGACCATCCTCCCTCCTAGGTTTCCAAGCCTAATTTTCTCTGAGACCAATAAAGGGAGGAGGCATATACCCGGCTTAAGTTCCATCTCAATTCCTTTTCCAGGATGATTGACAGTGGTAATATTCACTTTCTTCAGTTGCCCTGCCCTCTTGATCCAAGCAAAGCAATAAAAATAATCATCTTAAATAATATTATGTGCAAGGTACAGGCAGGCTAGCTCTGGATGTGTAACACTAAATAATCCAATTCCTTTCCCACATTTTTCCAATATTAGATGAAGAAAATATCAGGCTTGAACAACCCTAACCCTAGAGTTAAGGTCTGCTCTTCCTATTTTTATTGGCAAATAAAAATTATTTCAAAATGATATCTTACCTTCTAAGGAAAAATAATTTATATATGTAGTTATGGATATATATATATATATATATATGTATGTATATATATTTATAAATATATATGAAAACATGAAAACTCGACAAGAGAATTGTTCCTTTTTTTGCAGATTTGGGGATGGAACCTAGGGGAATTTGAATTCCTAGCTACACCCCCTGCCCTATTTTTTATTCTTTATTTTGAAACAGGGTCTCACTGAGTTGCAGAGGGCCTAAGTAGCTGAGGCTGTCCGCGAACCACGGTCCTCTGGTCTCAGCCTCCCGAATGCTGAATAAAGCAGCCTATCTAAAGTAAATATGCTGAATAAAGCAGCCTATCTAAAGATTATTGTGCCTAGCAATTCCCATAATTCCTGTACTTGGTGGTGGTGGGGGGCTGAGACCAAAGGATCACAGTTTTGAAGTAGTGCATGGTAATTTACTGAGACCCTATTTCAAAATTTTAGAAAATAAAATGGCTAGGAGTGTAGCCTAAGAGTAGAGCACCCCTGGGTTCAATCTCTACTACCCTCCCTCCCACAAAAAACCAACAATCTTCCTTAAACTTTTCCCCAAAAATGAAGAGGAAGTAACACTTTCAAACTCATCCCACAAGGCCAGAATTACTCTGATGCCAAAGTCAGACAAGAAAAATACAATAAAAGAAAATTACGGATTAATATAGCTGATGAACATAGATTTAAAATTTTTCACAAAGTACTAGCAAACTAAATTCTATATCAAAAGATCATGCAGGAGCCGGGCGTGGTGTCGCACGCTTGTAATCCCCGTGCTTGGGAGGCTGAGACAGGAGGGTCACACAGGTTCAAAGCCAGCCTCAGCTACTTAGTGAGGCTTTCAGCAACTGAGACCCTGTTTCCAAATAAAATATATATTTAAAAATAGGTCTGGGAGTATAGCCCGGAAGTAGAAAGCCTCTGGGTTCCACCCCCAGTACCACCAAAAAAAAAAAAAAAAAAAAAAAAAAGAAAAAAAAATCATGCAGTATGACTAAGTGGAATTTAGCCCTTAGATGCAAGGGTAGTTTAACATACACAAATGAATAAATTTGATACGTAGCATTAGCAGAATAATAAAAATCACATGATTATTTCAAAAGTTGCAGAAAAAGCATTTAACAAAATTAACATCATTTCATGATAAAAATTATCAACAAATATGGTATAGAAAAATTATGCCTCAATACAATAAAGGCCATGTATGACGGTCACACAGTAACATCATACTCAGTGATCCAGCTTTTAACAGTTTTCCTCTATGATCATAAAGCAAGGGTGCTCATATTTATTATTTTTATTCAACATGGTACTGGAAGCCATAAGGCAGCACAACAAAAAAATTGGAAAAACAAGGAACTACAGTGTAGCATGAGTGCCAAAAACATTCTTTTCATTCTTTTAAGAATATGAATTTTCTTCTTTTTTAGTGGTGCATTGTAATATATCTTGCAGCAGTTCAGGCTGATAGAGGCATACAAGCACATAGCACTCGTTGAGCCCTCTCCCAGTTCCCAGCCCATTTCCTCTCCCTCTCTACTTTCCCATGCTCAGCACAATGATCGTCTTGATGAGTTTGCGTGTATACATCATGTCCATTGAGGTGTTTCCCTCTTCAAGTCTTCCTCCCCTCTCCCATCTCGTAGGACCCCTCCTTCACTGCACTAAGGTTTTTCTTCCTTTCTCTGAAAACCTTTCTGTGTCCTAATTTCTGGCTAGCTTCCACATATGTGGAAGAACATCTGACTTTTCACTTTTTGTGACTGACTAATCTTACTTAGCATAATATTCTTCAGTTTTATTTATTTCCCTGCAAATGACATAATTGTGTTCTTTCTATGACTGAGCAGAATTCTATTGTGTATATGTTCCACAATTTTGCAATCCATTCATCTGATGATGGACATCTGGGCTGGTTCCATAGTTTTGCAATTATTAACTGTATAGCTATAAACATAGATATATAGGCACTGCTATGGTAGTCTTGTTTCAATTCTTTTGGTATATGCCCAGGAGTGGTATAGCTGGGACATATGGTAGGTTTATTTCCATTCTTCTGAGGTTCTTTCACACTGTTTTACAAAGTGGTTGCACTAGTTTGCAATCCACCAACAAAGTATTTGATTTCTTACTTGTCATCCTACTCACCAGCATTTGTTGTTTGTGTTTTTAATGAATGGCATTCTAACTGGTGTTAGGTGAAATCTCAGGGTAGTTTTGATTTGCACCTCTCTGATTTCTTGTGATATTGAACATTTGCATGTGGTCATTCTGTTTTGCTAACAGAATCATTCTTTTAAATTCTTTTTATATTACAAATCTGGAGTGTTCACTGCCCATAATTCTGAGAGTAACATATTATGACTTTAGGTGTTTGAGGACAAAGTACACAGTGAGCAACTTCTTTGTGCCAATATAACAAATGATATTCAGATAAAAATATACCTCTACTTATCACATATTGAATAGTAAATATGCTGAATAAAGCAGCCTATCTAAAGATGATTCTGCCTAGAAATTCCCTAAACCTAGTTTTTGTAAGATAATCAAAACCCAATTGACATATTTGAAATGAATAATTATTTTTATTCATTTTGTTAATGGAAGGGAGAAATTTTTAAAAGATTTTATAGGTGCATCATGACTCTACAATGATAACTGAGATTCATAGTGATATATTCATATATGTATATAACATTTCATCTGTTTATTTCCCCATGCATTTCATTTCTTTCCCTCCACTCTTGGAGGGAGAAAATGTAATTATAGTAGGAGACAGATTATATTTTGATCATTTTAGATATTTTTATGTTTTTTCAATACTAGGTATTGGACCCAGGAATACTCTACACTAAGCAACACTCTCAGCCCTTGTAATTTTTTATTTTGAGTCTTACTAAGTTTCTTAGGCTGGCCTTAAATTTGTAATTCTCCTGTGTCAGCCTCCTAGTAAATTTTGTCTTAAAGGAACAAATTGGATCCTATACACTCTGGAGATTTATGTGAAGAGTTCCTGTATCATTTCTACTTTTTAATTATGTTATAAAGACCATTTAAATTGCCTATCCCTTTATGGATTTTTGTTTGTATGTTTTTATACAATGAGAAGAGTTAGCCTGATGCTGAATATGTATTTAACTAATGCTGACAAATATGTGAAATTTATTCCTCTATCTGTATTTCATCCCAAATTATGATAAATAAAACAAGCACTAAATTTTCTCAACATAATTTTATCTTCACTTAGTTTTTTCTGCCTTGAATGAAATTGCATAGTGTTGCAGACCATCAAGGGTTACGTTTCTGAGTTTAATCAGGGAGCATCTCAGCAGTACATGCAGTAAACTGTGGAGAGAAGCATGTTTTCATGTAAACATGTTTCCAAGTTCTTGAGATACTCCAGATTACAAGTTGTTTCTGTGCATCTTGAGTTTAGCACTAACAGATGCCTTGTTTAAACTTTTCAATAAAAGAGGCTTCTGTAAAGAGACTTGCAGAAAGTAGAGAGGAAGCTCACTGCTCTTCTCCCCAGCTTCCCCTAAGTAAACTTAGTTGCATTTATGGCTCTGAGTCTTCATGTAAGGACACAAATAAGCCTGAAGTGTCTGCAGCTATTGACAAGTCACTGCAGCAATATAGCATAGTGGTTTTTGTGTAAAATTCAGTAATGTAATTTCTATATGTTGTTTAAACAACTACCAAGATTTTCAAAAGATGCTATATCTGCTGAGTGTGATGACACGTGCCTGTAATCCCAGTACTTAGTGGGCTGAGACAAGAGGATCACAGGTTCAATGTCTGAGTTTAGTAACTTAGTTTGCAAGATCCTGTTTCAAAACTAAAAAGAGGTGGGGAGATGTATCTCAGAGGTAGACCACCCTTGGGTTCAATACACAGCACCACATACAAAAAGATGATACATTATGTGTATGTCACTTGCCAAGGCAGAACAGTTTAGATAAAGTCGACTTGTATTCAAGAAAGGAAGTGATAAATGTTAGATATTTAATAGCAGAATGGCAGAAGAGAAAGTAACTTGGTCTTGGAGTTTAAACCTTCATTGCGACATTTACTAGCAATGTGGGTCTATGAAATTACTTAATCTCTTTGAAATTCAGTTTCTTTGTCTGCTAAATGGTAGTTTATTGGCTTGTTAACTCTTAAGATTATTGTAAAATTAAGAAAGGAGATATTGAGAAAGTATTTAATAAACTGCGAGTGACCAGATCTTTGTCAGGGATACTTCTCGGATGAACTTTGCCAGTCAGTATTATGTAACAGTGGACAAGCTGCTGCTGCTGCTGGTTTGTTTGTTCTTGAAAACACTGAGAATGAGAGACGGTGACCATGGTAATTATAATAATAGATTCTGAAATCATGCTGCCCTCTTGAATCCTACTTTTACTCACATACTGGCTGTGTGACCATAGGCAAGTCACTCAACTTCTCTAAGCCTGTGTCTTCATCTGCAAACCTGGAGATAATGATGGTGCATATTTAATAGGGTAGTTATGAAAATCAATTGAGAGAAATGCTTAGTACAGTATTTGGTATGTGGTAAATGCTCAATGTTAGCTGGCTATTATACACTTTAATGAGGATCAGTAACTAGAGATGATCAAGCATTTTTCATTAAATTTCGGCTCTATTAGAGACGAAAATCAATGTAAAGGAAAGTCAAGGAAGGCAAGAAGTAAACTTCACATTGCTCATAGTATACTTACTAAATTTCCATACAGTTGTTTGGAAAGCACCTTGTGCTAGTTTAAACATATACTACAGATTGTAGCTAAATAGGCAAATATCATGGCACCTGTACCTTTTCCCTGGAGGACAGGTTGCTTTCTTAATAGCAAAATGGAGAAAAGCTTCTTGCACTTCAGTACTTGTGTCAGCAGCAAAATTGAAGGTATTTTTTGTCACCTGCACTGCTGTCAGAAGAAAAAATAGAAAGTAGAAGAATACAATTTCAGCACTAACACAAGTATCAGGATGATTTACTTGTCTGTTCTGCTTCACTTTCATCTCAGCTCTCAGAGGTTCATTCATCAATATTTTATTTACACACGCATATCTCATTTTTAGCCTCTTTCTCTCCCCTCTGCCAGATGGCTCTGTTTTGTGAATAGTGTTCATCAAGGAGAATGAGAAAGATAACATAGATACATAGTATAGGCATCTGGGTGAGGCTAGTATAACCACATTTTCTAGTGTGAATCTCCCATTAATAATGGGTCAGACTGAAGTAAATTTGTGTTCCCTTGTGGAGAAATATTGGACAGTAACCACACAAATAAGCAGTTTGATTCAAAAGGGATTAATTATCAAGGTGCACTAATAAAAATTAGAAACTAAAACTGGTGAGGTCAATTCTCCTGCTTGTATGGTGGCATGCCATTTATATGAAATAAAAATCTAACAAAAAGTTTAAGTGAATGAAGTTGCTACTACTTCCAGTGAAAGGCAATTTTAGTTTTATAGATGCCCTAACTGGAGCTTTCTTTTTAATATTGAAATTAAATGTGTCTTGCAAAATAAAAATATATAGTAAGCTTATATAAATGTAGTGATTTTATTTTAATCATACTGAAGTTGTTTCAAAAACTTCAAAGGAGGCATGGAACCAATGATCCTAGTGTTTGGGATGCTGAGACAGGAGGATGCAGGATTGAGGCCACTGTCTCAGTCACAATTCTCACTGCTGTAATATAAAACTGGCCACACAACTTAGTTGAACGAAGATTTATTTGTTCAAAGTTTTGTAGATTCCAGGGTTCAGTCTATGAGAAGCCAGTATCTCCAGAGCTTAAGGCACAGATGTGGGAGGCAGAGAGAGGCAGAGAACAAGGACTCTGTTTTCATATCAGGGATGCTGGAAACAAGAGAGAGCAAAGAAGCAAGGAAGTTCAAATTCAAAAGCACAATTCCTAAGACCATATTACTAGGGATCCGCCTTCTCCAGTTACACCTCGCGTGCCTTTGTTACTACCCAGTAAATACATTACAATGGGTTTATCATCTAATGAGAGTATAATCCTTATGACTTAATTGCATCAAATCTGAATATTAATAAATGAGCTTCTCAGGGGAAGTTCTACATCTATCATCCATCTATCTATCATCTATCTATCTATCTATCTATCTATCTATCTATCTATCATCTCCATAACATTCCACCCTTCACCCATGAGGACCTCATGCCAATTTCAGGATGGAAAAGCATTTAGTTTAACTTGAAGATTTCCCATAGTCTCAACAGTTCCAGCATCTCTCAAAAGTCCCAAAGTCTAAGGTCTCCTTTGACACTCCAGGAAAGCTCTTGGCTGTGAGTTCCTTTGAAAGAAAAGAAAAAGAAAAAGAAAAGGGAAGTCACATGCATCTAATGTACAATGACACCGAGTAAACATTTGCATCCCAAAAGGAAATAACAGGACCAGAGGAAGAAGGAATGGAACCAAATTAGAATTAAAATCCAGAAGGGCAAGCATTTAACCCTGCAGCTCCATTTCTGGTGTCTGGGAACATACAGTGGTGAAATGAGATTTCCCGGGGTCGTGGCAGCCGCTCCCCTATTGGCCTAGTTGATTGCAATGGGTATATATTCCAATTTTGTTAGTTGATCTTATAGTATCATTTATTGAATTTGACTCCTCCAATTGAGGACCTAGTCTAGGACCTGAGATCACATATAGGTGTTATATCTCACTAATATCTTTAAATCTAGGGCAGTGCTAGAGGGTTTCTTTGCCTTTTGCTCAATGAAAGTGATGCTCAAATTATTTAAAGTATGATTCTTGTATTATCTTCTTTGTAACTAATGAACATCGTCTGGGGAGTTACTTTGAGACTGAAAATTTCATGATCCATATAATAATTTTCCTAAATATCTAGCCTCCACTGATGATCCTTGATGATATTATCTTTACTATAATGATTATAATCTGATGGTTCTCAGCTTTGTTACTCCCTATGTAATTATTAGAATTATATTTTAAGCAAGAACCATTCCCTTGTGTTTATTTATCTACAATAATTTATTATTGTCAGTGTGGGCTCAGGAATTCTTATTTTTCAGTTATTTATTTTATTATCTAGGTGCTTGTATTATCTCATATTTGACCAGTAAAGAGCTTTTTAATATTCTACATGCATCCTTGTAGCATATTCTTAGTAAAATAATATACATGTATATATGTTATATTTGGCATATATGCCATTATATATAATGGCATGAATATATATATATATATATATATAGCATGAAATATTTTTCTGATTCATTTTTCATCTATCCTAATCTAGTCCTTGAATTAACCACTTTTCCAAATAGGTCTGAGAAAGAGGCATTTTTGTTGTTGTTGCTGTTGTACTTGTTACATTTATGTTATAAGCAAGATTAAGGTTTTAGAAATTGATCACTATATTTTCACTCTGTTTTCCTCCATTTTTAGATAGTTTAATTATATATGAAAGAGAATGAGTTTCTCTTTCCAAGTGGAAAAAGACATTAGCTTTCAACATTTTTACTAAAATTTCTTCTCACTATATCAAATAGATAGGAATTGACACTATATCTAATTTGTAGTTGCAAGATAGTGCATGTCAAAATAGAGCAAGAGTGTTTCTCTTATAATTTGTTTGCATGGGCAAGATTAAAAAATTTAGCTATATCCTGTTTCTTCCAAATTTTGTGGGATGTACCTTAAATACTTTGAAACACAAGACTAAAACAAATAACAGTATAATATTCAAAGTTTAAGAATATTTTTTCAGTGAAATTCTTACATAAATACACAAATGAATAACCTGGATATGTTGTGGTACTGCTTGAGGCTTGAGGTATATTGTGCATCACCATATTGTAAGAGAAAGTCTTGTTACAAGCCAAAGCCCTAGACAAGTAAAGGTTCCCTACAAAACTATTTAGTTATAGTGAGCCCTTTTTCCTAGGGCAATCTAATAGGAGGTGAGGATGGCAGTGCATCACTTATTGGAAGGCAGAACAACTGTGATTTGGTTGATGAACTGCCCTAAACATAGCATTTCTGGCTCCAAGAATAGTCCATACTAACAATAACTATCTTTTCTGAAGCTATGAGAAGCTGAGAAAATGAATATAAACTCATTTCCGCATAGAGATGAGGAAGTTCCATTTCTAGGGAGTCATTTTTCTCTGCCTTGGAAGAGAATAGCCAGGCTATTCAGAAAGCAATGAAAAAGGGGAGGTTTGAAAGCTGCATGCACACTGACATGTGTTCTGGCTGCAGCCAGCCCTCTAATCTTGGGGAGGAGTGCAATGTCATTCACAGGAAATTAAAATTTCAAAGGATGAATTTAGCTATGTAGTGGAGAATGTGCTTCAATCAAAAGACTATTGCCATTTGGCTGAAAATATCCTCATTATTAATTTCCCCCTTTTTGGTTTCAGAACCTGTAGGAAACAATGCAAAATGAAATTCATTGGGGGAAAAAAGCCCATAACAATTGATGATGTTGTTTCTCCTGGTTACCACAATCTGCCTTTGACCTATGAGAGAAAAAGTATCTCTTGAAGCAACTTTGGAAGTTGGGTGTGTGAACCAAAATTAAGAAATATCTTCAGTATTAACTGGACATCAGACCTATTATAGAGGCCCCAAATAATCATGGAAATCTGGTAGCTGGTTCTCTGAAGCTCTGCATGAGAAATATAGTCTATGTTAATTTCCAGAATAAGTCTTTTCATTATTGTTGTTCAGATCAACAAATATTCATTTTCATAATATTCTTCCTTTTAAACAATTAACTAAGCAAATGTGTCCTAGCCAGAATTAGCCATAGGAATCAGCATAATAGAAGGCAAGTTTCTTATGACAAATTTTATGGGAAAATATCACACTGATCTGATAGTTCATAACTACTATGCTTTCAGAGTCTACAGCATTTCTGACTACTACATGTTTCTCCTTGGATGGTCCTCAGATATCTATGTATAGTATGTTTCCAAATGATTTCATATTCCTTTGGAAGTCTGATTTTCTTTCTAACTTCCTTTTGGAATTGCAAGGTTCAACCTATCTATGTCATCTTTGACTTTTATTTAAACCCAAACTCAACCAGAATACATGTACTACGGAGCCTTTCTTTATAGCGTCTTTAGCACTCGGGTCATATTTTCAATCTCCCATTTGCTATCATCTTGGCTTAGGTGCTTACTATTTCTTCAATGAATAACAGCAATACCAAATATTAATTTCATACCCACCTATTCCTGAGCCCCAGAAGGAGAACTCTTGCATTTATACCTCCTCTTATCATCCTCCCCAAACTCACAGGAGGATAACATATTATTGAAAGTTGCATAGAATTATAGAGCATGCTGCCTAGAATACATAGAGACATTGTGGTGTTGTACTGAAAAGTCTAGCAGACTGTCTCCCATGAGGTTAATAAGATAGCCTTATACATGTGCCAGAAGAGGATTCTTTATTTCTTCTATTCATTTAACCACTATTGATTCTCTTCCCTAAGAGAGAGACATATCTATTATAATTATACAAATAAACTAAGCTCGAGACACAATTGATATAAGAGAAAAAGTTGTTTTGCCTTAAAAATGTTATACTCTGAAAAATCTAAAAAAATCAACTCTGTTCTCTTCTTGATAATGCCTAAGAAATCGAATTCTGTCAATTATATCTGGGTATCCCACATCCTCTCTCGGACCACTCAGTCCAGAAATTTATGGATGTTGGAGGTAATGACATATAAGCACTGATGGATGTAAAATAAAATGTACTACTCAGATAGTGGAAAAGAAAAATTATTTCCCAAGAAGAAAAGCTAATGTTCAATCTAGGGTTAAAAACAGCAAGAAGAGAATAAGTGGCTTTGGATTTCATTGAGATTAGGGAGTAGGACCAAGATAGGGAACATTGTTTTTGCCAGCATTAAAGAAAAAAGGCATGTGGGAATTTTATACCTGGAATCAAACCCAGAACCTCCACTGTGCTAAGCAAGTGCTCTACAACTGAGCTACTTTCTTAGTCTGGAGTACTGACTTTCTTATCAGGTACACAAATGTGATACAAAGGAGAAAAGAGAGGAATGGGAATTGAAAGGTATCACTGGTCAAACATCAAAAATAGTTTTTCAATCTCTCACAATTTACTCCAATGGATGACTGATATCTAAAGTGTGCCACATTTTATTTCATTGCTTTTGAGTCTGATTAAGCATAAATGTTAACTCCCTAATGCCTAAATAACATAGTATAATTAATATGAGTAAGCCTTAAATCAATTTTGAAGCAAATTCCCTCAGGCTAATGAAGACAACTAAGAAAACAGGTAAGTCAGTGGGAGCTCAGTGCAGTTAAACAACTTAATGATATTGTTGACTAATTATTTTTGGTGGTACTGGGAGTGGGACCCAGGGGCTTTCTATCTCCAGGCTATACTCCCAGACCTATTTTTTATATTTTATTTGGAAACAGGGTCGCACTAAGTTGCTGAGAGCCTCACTAAGTAGCTGAGGCTGGCTTCGAACCTATGTGATCCTCCTGTCTCAGCCTCCCAAAAGCAGGAATTACAAGCATGTGCCACCACGCCCAGCTTGTTGACTAATATTTTCTCTCACTTCTTTGAATGGTTTTAGTAAGAGATTTAAATATTTCTTGATTGACTTTAATAATTTTATTTTGTTATAGAGTAGTTGAGCAGTAAGGAACTCTCTACTTATCCTGAGGGTATTCAATAATATAAAACCCCAAAGAACTTATAATTAACCCTTAAGATTCTACCAGTAATTAATTAAAAATGCAAGATATAAAATTGATACACAAAAATTAATCGAATTTCCATATAGTACCAATAAACAGCCTGAAAAGGAAATTAAGGAAAAATCCCACTTACAATAACATCAAAAAGAATAAAATACTTAGGAACAAAATTAACCAAAGAGGCAAAGAATGTACGTATACTGAGCTAATCAAGTAGACACAAATGGAAAGACACCCTTATTTCTTGGACTGAAAAATATATGTTAAAATGTCCACTTGACCTTTGTTAGCCCAGATTATCCAGAGAAACTAAACCAATAAGATATGTGTATGTGTACACACACACACACACACACACACACACACACACACACATCACAATCCTCTTATTATAAGTAATTGTCTTATGTGATAGACCTCAAGATCTAAAGTCACTGAGCAGGAGACTCAAGAGAGCCAATGGTGTAGATCTAGCGCAGGTTCAAAGGTTTAAGAAATAGAATCGAGCCAGGTATGGTGGTGCATGCCTACAATTCCAGTACTTGAGAGGCTGGGACAGGAGGATTGCAGGTTCAAAGCCTGCCTCACCAACTTAGTGAGACCTTGTTTCAAAATAAAAAAAAATTTGGCTGAGGGTATAGCTCAGAGGTAGAATGTCCCTGGGATTATTCCTCATACCACAAAAAATAAATGAATGAATGAATAAATAAATAAGATAAATGAAAAGGGCTGGGAGTATAGCTCAAAGGTAAAATGTCCATCGGTTAAGCGCACAGTATCATAAAGACAAAAACAAAATAACAAAAGAAAGAAAGAAAGAAATAATAAATAAAAAGAAACAGGAGAATTCACATAGTTTGATTTTGGCAGGCTTGAAATCCAAAAAGAGCCAATGTTTCAGTTTGAATCTGAAGGCAGGGAAAAAATTATGTACCATCTTGAATGGTATCAGGCAAGACGAGGTTCCCTCGTAACTTTTTTCTTCTATTAAGGTTTTCAGATGATCAGATGAGTCTCACCCACATTAGGGAGGTCATTCCATTTTACTCAAGCATATATTCAAATGTAATTCATCCAGAATAATCTCCATAGACATGCTCAAAATAATGTTTTGATCAAATATCTGGGCACCCTGTAGCCCAGTCAAGTAGACACATAATATTAACAGTCATACTCCCTAATGTAATCTAAAAATATCAATGTAATCACTATCAAAATTCCAGTGGTATATTTGCAGAAACAGGAAAACACCTAAAATTCATATGAAATTTCAAGGAACTCCAGACATCCATAGAAATCTCATATAAAGAAAAAGATAGAGGACTCATATATCCTAATTTCAAATCTTAGTACAAAGCTGCAGTAAACAGTGTGGTACTCACATAAAACATACATAGACCAGTACAGGATTTCAGACAAAGACCATATGATCTTTTATAACTGTGACAAGCAAATATAATGTGGAAATTAATCTCTTCAACAAATTATGTCAAGAAAACTAGGTATCCATATGCAAAAGAATGCATGTGGACCCCTACATTGCATCATATACAAAAATTACTTAAAAGGCATGAAGACTTAAACCTAAAACCTAAAATTCTAGTACTCCTAGAAAAAACAGGGGGAAATTTCATGACATTGATATTCAGCAATTTCTTGAATATAATACCAAATACACAGACAACATAAAAAAGAAACATGGAACTGCAACAAATGTAATAACTAAACTGAGCATTAAAGAAAACAACAAAATGAAAAGGTAACTCAACCTGTGCAATGGAAAAAATACCTGAAAATTGATTATCTAATAAAGGATTGATATCCAAAATATATTAAAATATGCATACAAACCAACAATGACAACAAAACAATTTCATTAAAAACATCAAAAGACTTTAATATTTATTTCTTGAATGGCAATATACAAATGAACAACATCTATATAAAATATATTTAATAATGTAAAACATAAGAGAAATGTAAATCAAAACCACAATATTAGTTATATCTATTAGGATTTCCACTGCAGATGTTCCTTGATTTTCAGTGGGGTCACATCAAGATAAACTCATTGTAAGTTGAAAATATTGTAAGTAAAAACTGCATTTAGTAAGGCAGGTGTGATAGTACACACCTGTAATCCCAGTATATGCAAGACAGGCTGGAGGATTTCAGGTCTCAGGCCAGCCTCAACAGAAGCAAATAAAAAAGGTATGAGGTGTTTCTTGGAGGTAAAATGTCCCTGTGTTCAGTCCCCAGTACCTCAAAAAATACTGTTAGTGGACATAACCTACCAAACATTATACCTTATCAACACAACACATTATAGGATTTCAACTGTTTGCCCTCATGATTGTGGGGCTGACTAGGATTTGCAGCAGTGCAATTGTGCAAATACCTAGCATCATGAGAGAATATTGTGCTACATATTAGTAGATGAGAAAAAGATTAAAATTCAAACTACAGTTTAACTTAAAATGTATTACTTTTGCACCATCCTAAAGTTGAAAATTATAAGTTAAACTATTGTGTTGGGACTGTCTGTGTGTGGGGAATTTGGGGGATTGAGCCCAGGGCCAAGAGGCATTCTACTTCTGAGCTATACCCCCAGCCCTATTTTATTCTTTATTTTTTCCTTAGTAATATTTATTTTTAAATTTTTTATTGGTGAATTATATTCATACATCATATTGGGCTAAAAAACTTGTGTGTACATACTTTTATTCTTTATTTTGAAAAAGCATCTAGTTGTTGAGGGCCTCACTAATTTGCTGAGGTTGAATTCAAACCTGTGATCCTTCAGTTTCAGCCTCCTAAGTATTGGAATTAATAGGCATGTGTCACTATGATCAGATTTTCTATATATTTATTTTTTAAAATGGAACATAGCAAGTTTTGAAGAGATGTGGAGAAATAAGAACCCTTGTGCACTGCTGGTAGTAATGTAAAGTGGTGCCACTGTTATGGGAAACAGTATGGAGGTTTCTCAAAAATTGAAAATATAACTACAATATGATCCTGCACCCCACTTTTTAGTATGTACCCAGAGAATTGAAAGGAGAATCTCAAAGAGATATTTGCAAACCCATTTGTTTCATCATAATTCACAATGAACAAGAGATGGAGCAACACACATGTCTATTGGTAGATGAAAAGATAAAGAAAATGTGCTATATATATGCAATAGAATTGGTAGATGAAAAGATAAAGAAAATGTGCTATATATATGCAATAGAATATGATTAAAACTTAAAAAAAACTTGTCATATGCCACAACATAGATTAATCTTGAGGACATTATGTAGTGTGAAATAAACCAGTCACAAAAATACAATGTTATATTATTCTACTTATATGAGGTATGTAAAATAATGAAATCCACAGAAACAAAGACTAGAATGGTTGTTGCCAGAGGAAATAAAAGGAAGAAATGAGATATTACTATTTAAAGTGTTTTTATTTTATAAGATAAAATATCTGGAGATTCATTAGACAACAAAGTAAATATGCATAACATTAATGAACATTTTGCTCTCAAAAATGGTTAAGATGGCAAATTTCATGTTGAGTGGTTTTTTTTTTTTACCACAACTAAAATGAAATCAAGCTCTGCGTGGTGGTGTGAATCTGTAGCCCTAGCCACTCAGGAGGTGGAAGTGGGAGGATCACTTGTGCCTAAGAGTTCTAGAAGCAAACCTAATCAACATAGAGAGACCCCGTCTCAAAAAAGTAAAAGAAAAGAAATTTATATAGTTTTATGCAGATATATTATGGAGGTAGAAGAAGGGTCTTGACCAGTCAGGAGACCAGACCCAACTGGCTAATTGCACAATTTGTATTATGGAAGGCTATCCTTTAGGGTAATAATAACCATTAATTCTGTATTCTCCATGAATAGTCGGGCTAAAATTTAAGCTCCACCAGGATTATATTTGGCCAAATATAATTAATAATTAAAATAATAATTATTAATAATTATATAATTAATTAATTTTAGCCTGACTATTCATGGAGAATACAGAATTTGGGCATAAACTAAAGCTATCCTGTATCAGGGTAGTAAACAAGTAGTTTAAAGAGGAAACTTGCTGTAGACTTTAACGATAATTGAACATTTGGGGGTAATTGTAAGTCAATGGATTGAGCAGAGATATCTTTGACAGAAGTTTCTAGTCCAAACCAAGTAGGCAGCAATTGGAGAAGGTATGGCCAATGGGATAGAATGGAAATCCCAGCAATTTGATTAAGGGCTATAAATTTTCAGTGCAAGATAAAGGGAGAAAGAAGAAAAAAAAACCTTTATGATCCACTGTTGGAGAGCTTTTAGAAGGTGGGACAATTTCTAGAGACAAGCGGAGAAAGGGAAGAAGGTTGATATCTTTAGGAGTGTAAAGGTGAAGGTGACATGTGAATCACCACTGGAATTAGGTCCAATGATTGAGGTGGATCTGACATTTGAATTGCAGTCATCATAAGGAATGAATCTGGAAGCTGAACTAAGGTCATGAGGGATGTGAGAGTAATCTTGCTCTAATTTAGAATATAATAATTTCAAGCCAAATCTATCACCTTTTGACACACAAACATACTGGTTGGAATGTCACAAAGATATATGTATACTGCAGAATAACAGAATACACAATGTGCAATCATTTGACAGTGGCAATTACATTCTATTGTAAATAGGATGCTGCTTTTTGTAGGCAAAATCGTGTTGTATTTTTGGTAGTCATTTTTAGCATTTTATTATTTTTAAATTTTTTATGGGTGCATTGCAGTCATACATCTTAATGGGATGCAAGATGGTGGAGACATACATGCACACACCACACAATTAACCCTTATCCAATGACCGCCCCCTTCCCTCCCCTCCTTCCTTCTCATGCTTGGCTTACAACTGTCATTATATTAACATACAATGGAAACAAAGTTTCCCCATATATAGGGGAACTCTTTCAAGTTTTGGCATTTTACTTTAAAGTACAACTTAACCTAAAATTTAATAATAGTTAATTGAAGAACTTTGACAGAATTTCAATCATTAGAATTTATTCCTCATTCAAAATTCTACAAAACTATAGCCCTCAAATTCTTTTTTTTTTTTTGGGGATTGAACCCAGGGGCATTTCTACCTCCAAACTATACCCCCAGCCCTATTTTTTAGTCTTTATTTTGAAATAGGGTCTCACTGAGTTGCAAAGGGCCTCACTAAGTAGTAACTGAGACTGTCTATGAACCATGATCCTCCTGTCTTGGCCTCCCAAATGCTGGGATTACAAGCATACACCACCATGCTCTGCTAGACCTCATTTTCTGACAGAGGATTTTTTACACGGATTCAGCCATCACATTTCTGGATATATAGCCAAAGGAAATGGCATAAGTATCTTAAAATATTTGCACCCATTAGGTAATTAAAACATTATTCACAGTAGCCAAGTTACAATAGCCAAGTTATAAAACCAACCTAAGTATACCAACATCAATCATAGACATTTGGGTTGCTTTTTCTCTTGGCTATTGTGAATTATGATTAAATAAAATTGGTTTTTCAAATATCTCTTCAAGCTTCTATTTTCAGTTCTTCTGGATACATACAAAAATATGAGGTGCTGGATCATCTATTAATGAGTGGATAAAAATATAGCATATATACACAAGTTAATAACAATATTCTTTTTTAAAAGAGTTAAGTTTTGCTGGGTATGGTGGTGCATGCATATAATCCCAGTACTTGGGAGGCTGAGATAGGAGGATCTGAGTTTGTGGCCAGCCTCAGCTACTTAGTGAGGCCCTCCACAACTTAGCGAGACCCTGTTTCATAATAAAGAATAAAAAAAAATCAGGCTGGGGATATAGTTCGGAGGTAGTACCCCCTGGGTTCAATCCCCAACACCACACACAAAAAAAATTAAAAATTAAAAAATAAAAAGAAGTTCTGCCTCTGTCACATCATGAATGGACATGTAGGGCACTATGCTAAGGAAACAAGCTGTGCACAAATGAAGAGAACTCTCCTTTCATTTTCTCTTGTCTTCCACCCATTTAGCAAATCCTTCAAACAAACCTTTCCCCAGATCCCACCCACATGCAAAATGATTATAAGTGCATCAGGGAGGCCAGACACTGACTATTGTTTAGGCTCATCCAGGACCTGTAGCTATAGGTAAGAGCAACTCAAAATCGGTTTATGTGTTTTTGAATGCCATATCATTAACAACAAAAATAGTACTGTTACTGATGTGAAAATTTAGTTATCTGATACTGTTATCTACCAAAAACAAAACTAAACAAAATATTATTCTGTATATATTATCAGTTCAAATGCCAGGTGTTGTTAGGATTTGATTAGGAAAATTTTATATTGGTCTCATTGATTCTAAAATCTGTTAATGATACTTATCAGGTTTCAGAGTGTATTCTCATTTCATAATCAAGAGAAAGTATCTGGGTACTCTGTATAACTGAAGCTGGCATACTCCTCTTATATTCTATGACATCTGAAATATGACCTTGCTCATGAGCAGATCATGAATAGACAAAGAAACAAAATATTTTCTGAGTTGTCTTTTAATTCATTTCAAGTTGCCTCATTAGTGTATCTGAGAATTCTTTTTTCCCCTGTGATCTAGCTCTGTTTTTCTAACCCCTTTTTTATCCATCAGCTTCAACTTCAGTCTCATATTCATGGGAATAATCAGTAATGACTCCATTTTGGGAGGATCTTGGTAGATGTCCATAGGCAATTTATTCAGAAATTTAACTCCTTCAAGTTATTTTTGATAAGGGCTAGAGAATTAGCAAATGATGGGGTTGCTCTCTGAAGAAGTAACTTCTAGCTCTTCTATATTGACTGTTTATTAGTATGAAATGGTTCTTTGTGATCATATATTATAAAATAGTCACTGTTAAAATTTTGATATTTTGGCTAATTTTCATTCATTCAATATTTTTTTGCATGTAAAATGTATGTATCTCATGTATGTGTATATGCATGTGAGATTTTATGGCCTGAACAGCATATCAACATATACATATATGTATATATAGAGAGATAGATATAGATAGATATGTATGCACATACATATTTAGAAAGAATAATAAATACTTTATACTTTGCTTCAGGTAGAAACACTTTCAAAATATAACTTTTTTATTCTCAATAAAATGATTTGTTGTTCATTTATCTTTTCTTATTTCTCATATAGAAATAAATTTTGTAGCCTATAGCTATTTTTAAAAAAGCGTAGCACTCCAGAAACATCATCATTAGCTAGAGCATGGCATTAAAACTCTCAAGGGATTTCTAATGGGATATAGTGCTTTTGCTGCCACAATTACTGCTTAAATCTCACTTGGCGGAACATCCTCACCATTTGATAGTAAGCATGTAAAGTCCTGTAGGTAACTGCCAACATTACCACCTAACTGATGCTAGTGAGTAATTTTATTGGAGACTCTAAGGACCACCGTCAATATTTGAGGAGACTAAGACCTCTTCATTAACTAATCCAATTCCCTTGGCTCTGATCTCCCTTTTCTAATTAACTGCTAAGAATAATTCAGATGTGCTAGATAAATAACTCATTGTTTGCTAGAAACATTAGAAAGTTGATAAATGGTGTCCTTCCATACCATTTAATACTTTCTGCGATGGAATTTTAATACAGATATGAAATTTCCAGACATATTGAAATAATAAAAAAGATAATTTTAGGAGGCTGAGTCAAAAACAGAAATATATGCACAAGTGTATAGAATTTATATCATTTTTATAAAGTAAGTCACTCTCTCAGTACAGAAACCTAGAAATCTTGTATGCATAATTATTTTGCCCATAAAATAATTCATTCATTTAGAGATATAAAGACCCAGGAATATATATAGGGACATTTTATGGAAAGGATTCCTCCTACCATTTTTTCCCTTGAAATTGCAATATCCTTGTGGCAGATGAGAAAAGCAGATGATTCTTTCGCCACAACTATTTTAGCTCCCTTGAAGCCTTCACAATATATATATTGATTCTGAATGGAGGTGGATTAGACTTAAGTAAAGGTTTTCAACTTAAGCTGCTAAGTGGAATAAGAGAATGAGAAAAATTAATGTTGGAGAATACCTACTCTGTGCCAGCATTTTTTCTGTTTATCTAATGTATTTATTTCCCTGACCATGCAAAAAGAATGGTATTTCCAATTTTCAGGTAAGGAAATAGTCTCAGGAGGGGGCAAGGAAGTTTTCATTGTCACATATATTTTAGATAGGGAAATTTTCCTTTATGTAAGTGGTTCTCAGATTTTAATGTGCAAAAAAATACCTGAGGTGTTTGTTCAAATCATATTCCTATAACAATGAGGTATTCTGAATACATATATTTGTTTTATTAACATATATATATATATATATATATGTATGTATTGATGAATTATAGTTTCACATCGTAATGTTAGTCATGTTGACAATGGCATATATTCACACAGTACTTAGTGCCCCCCCCACCTGCCCATTTCCCTCCCTTTCAAAACTGAGTGTCCAGGTCAACAATGTTATATTCACATGTATACACATAATCACATGTGGGATTTCCATTAATGAACCTTTTCCCTCTCCTACTCTTCCTCCCTGGCTTTACTGAATTTTCTCTTCCATTATCTGGAGTCCCTCTGGTATCCCAAACACTTCTTAGCTCGAGCATATTAGAGAAAACATATGTCCCTTTTCTTTCTGTATTTGACTAATCTCACTTAACATAATATTCTCCAGGTCTTAAATGATCCTATATCTAGAAGACCAAAAAAAAAAAAAAAAAAAAAAACCTCAACCAAAAGACTACTAGAGCTTATTTACCAATTCAGAAAAAAAGTGGGATACAAAATAAACCTAAAGAAATCAGTAACTTTTCTATATGCCAATAATGAATCCATGAAGAAATACAGAAAACAATTCAATTTACTATAACCTCAAAATCAATAAAATACCTAGGAATAAACCTAACCAAAGACATAAAAGACCTCTACAATGAAAACTATAAAACAGTAAAGACAGAAATTAAAGAAGACCTTGGAAGATGAAAAGATCTCCCTTGCTCATAGATAGGCAGAATAAATATCACCAAAATGGCCATTCTGCCAAAAGTGATCTACAGAATCAATGCAATCTCTATCAAAATACCAACATTTTTCATAGACCTAGAAAAATCAGTCATGAATTTCATATAGAGAAACAAAAGACCCAGAATAGCCAAAGCATTTCTCATCAATGGATACATATATTTGGACAGGGCCAGTGGTTATGAGACTTTACAAACACAGGTTTTGATTCTGAAACAGGTGGACACTGTATCATAGATTGAGAAGTAGTGCACCAAGCCATATTTTCATGCAAACAAACAGTTGTAAGTTAGAAAGCATTTCCCATATAAGTGTTTTCCCTACTTGAAAGAACATCCCTGGACTTTAACAGCCAAGTAATACATTCCTCGCCCTGTTATACTTTCAACACTTACTTTTTGCATCCAGCAAGAACTCTCTGTGAAGGCTAAGCCAGTATGTGGAGATGGTTTGGAGAGTAGAATGACTGTGTTTAGACAAAGCTTCCTAACCCAACTACCACCCACTCTATACTGACTTTGGCTGCCTGAAATGAGATGTACAACCCCAAGCAAGCTCAGCTATTGATGAAAGTGAAGTCTTAGTGATGATTCTAAAAGCTCTCCTATTTCCACAAACAGTTGCATGCAAAATATTTGAAATCACAATAGTATTAGACTTCTCATTATCAACACAGAAAGCTAGTTTATTTATCATTAAAGAAGGCTATCACTATTATAATTATCATAAAAAATATTGGGGGGTGAAAATACTTTTCAACTTAAAATGTCAGATCTGGACTCAATCAAATGTGAGGTTGTGATAAAGATATTTTCAGACATTCAAGAACTCAAAAACTATCTTCCATTTTGCATTCTCCAGGAACTTAAGAGGTTATCTATTTCACCAAAACTATAGAACAAAGAAATTGTTACTTCTGTGAAAAGTGTCAACCAGGAAGATAAATGATAAAATTTAAACATAAAGCATCATATTGTACATGATAAACATACAATTTTTTTTGTGGATGTAGCTTGGAGGTAGAATACCTCTGTTTATTTTTTATTATTTATTTATTTATTTATTTATTTTAGTTTATTTACACCATAGTTTTTTATTTTTTATTTTTTTTAATTTTTTATTGGTGCACTGTATTCATACATCATAGTAGGATACAAACTTTTGTAGACATGCATGCACACATCGCCCAGTCAGCCCCTACCCAATCCCCACCCCATTCCCTCCCCATCCCTCCTTCCCATGCTAGGTTTAGTGGTTGAAATCTAGTATTATAGCAATTTATCCAAAATTAAAAATGATAATCTCACATAACAGTTTCATTTGTCTGATACCAAGCTTTTGATAACTTAAAGATAACATTTCAATATTTCTTTTTGCTTTTTTTCTTACCAGAGAATATTTTTTTCTTTTCTTTTTTTAGGTGAAACTATCATACATTTATATATTTATTTTTCAGAAAAAAAATCTATCCTAATATAGAATATGGACTCGAGATACCCAAAACGATCTCCAAAAAGAACAAAGCTAGAAGATATATATTTTCTGATTTCAAACCATATGAACCTACAATAATTGAAACAGTGTAGTACTGTTCTAAAGGCAGATATATAAACCATTGGAGTTAAATAAAAGCCTAGAGCTAAATTCTTTCATATATTGTCAAGTTATTTTTGACAAGGTTTCCACAAACATTTGGTGGGAGAAATAATAATCTTTTAACTAAATATTGTTGAAAAATAATAATTACATGAAAAAGAATAAAATTGGACCCTTACCTAACACCATATAAAAATATTAACTCAAAATAGATAAAAGACCTAAATATAAATCTTAAGACTATAAACTTTTAGAAGAAAATCTGGGTCATAAAACCTCACAACATTGAAATTGGCAGTGATTTCTTGGATATGATTTCAATGGCACAGGCAACAGAAGAGTATACAAACTCCCTAAAAAAATATTATATATCCAAAGACAATGTAGAGTTAAAAGTTACTGATTGAATGGGATAAAATATTTCTAAATGCTATATCTGAAGGTATATTAATATTCCAACTAGAAATCCTAAAAATTAACAACAATAAAAGCAAACAATACAATTTAGAGATAGGTAAAAGACTAACATAAGTAATGAATCTCCATAGATAACTAATCTTATTTGTCTGTTGGATGGAAAATCTTGTTTCTCTGGTTCTGGTGTGTGTTACCTATTTCTTCTTTGTAGTTAATCTCTTTGAGTATTTTCTCTAGTGCTGGATTTGAAGACAAAAATTCCTTGAGTTTCTGTTTGCCATGGAAGCTTCTTATTTCTCCATCTAATTTGATAGAAAGTTTTGCTGGGTAGGAAATTTTTGGCTGGAAGTTGTTTTCTTTCAGAGTTTTGAATATGTTACTCCAAGCCCTTCTGGCTCTCATGACTTGGTTTGGGAAGTCTGGAGTGATTCTAATTGGTTTGCCTCTGAATGTCACTTGGCCCTTTGTTTTTGTTGCCTTTAAGATTCTCTGCTTGGCTTCCACATTGGTAATTTTGACAATTATTTGGCATGGGGATCCTCTTCTCCGATCCTGTCTAAAGGGAGTTCTATAAGTTTTCTGGACCTGTGTTTCAACCTCTTGCTCTATGTTTGGAACATTTTCTGCTATTACTTCCTTGAAGAGATTGTTGATCCCTTTGGTTTCACCTTCTTTTCCCTCCTCTATTCTGATTATTCTTAGGTTAGCTCTCTTAAATTGGGCCCATATTTCTTCAATGTCAGATTCCTGCTGTCGGATATTTTTTTCTAGATTAGAAACTATGCATTCATTTTTGCATTGTTCATCTCCTAAGAGCGAGATTCTATTCTCCATGTCATCTAATCGGTTGTTTGTACTTTGAATTGAGGCCTTTACTTCATTAATTGCAACCTTTATCTCTCTTTGGCTCTCTCTGAATTCTTTTTTAAACACCTCTATTATTTCTACAGTTATTTTCCTGATTTGATCTTCTAGAAATCTCTGAATTTCTGTTTTATCGGGTTCTGATGTTGTGGGGTTGTGGGCATTCATTGCTCCATTGTTATTCCTCTTTCCCATGATTTCGGGAAGTTTGCGCCTTTTCTGGGTTCTTCCCTTGGGCCACTATGACTTCACTTAAGGTGCTCTGGATCTCGAGTCTGTGGTATCTCAGACCCCACTACTCCTTTACTGGGTTGTATCACAGAGTTTCAGAACCAGGGAGTCGATAGAGGCTGCTTTAGACTATGGGGGTTGCCAGGTTGGGCGTTCTTCTATGGTGTGATATCTCTGCCACCACCACTCCCCCACTGGGTCAAGTCCCTGGGAGTGCAGTACTGGGATTTCTCCTCTCGGGCCTGCAATTTGACTCACTGTTGTTTAATATGCAGATGGAGCTGTAGTGGACTCCGTGAATTTGCTGCTGCTGCCGCCAGTGGCAATATGGTGCCACTGCCACACCCTCGGCCGTGAGGCTGGCGTATTTGTTTTCTGTTTTTGAGCTCCGCTCTGAGTCCCTGCAGTATGTGCTGAGCTCAGCCACTGGGAGCTTTAGATGCTCCCTGCGCCGAAAAATCCCGCCCGGCTGTTCCGCAGCGGCTCACCTCGGCTTGCTGTAGGCATCCGGTGAACTTGCTGCTGCTGCCGGCAGTAAGGCGCTGCTGTCGCGTCCTCGGGCGTGAGGCTGGTGTATCTCGTCTGTGGCTCTGAGCTTTGTTCTGAGTCCCCTTCCTCTCTGGAGCCTGGTGATTTTTTTGTTTCTCTGGTGATGATGTTTTCTGGCTATGAAAGCCGCTGATTTTGTGGTAATGGAGATTAGTTGTTAGCGGGGCTCTTAAACCCCGCTTTTCTCGGTCGCCATCTTCCCGGACAATTTTATTTTTAAAATATGTTATATACCTTAACATGTATATTTTGTTTGCCAGATATACTTCAATAGAGCTGTGAAAAAAATAAAAACTAATTTGTGCCAGATATGGTGGCATATGTCTATAATCCCAGCAGTTGGGAGGCTGAGACAGAAGACAGAAGAATCACTGGTTTGAGGACAGCCTTACCAATTCAGAAGGATTCTCAGCAACTTAATGAGACCCTATTTAAAAATGAAAAATTGAATAGGGTTTTATGTGTAGCTTAGAAGTAGAATGCCCCTGAGTTCAATCCTCAGTGCTACAAAAAATATAAAAAATAATAATTTGAAGCAACTCAGTGAGATCCGATTTCAAAATAAAGAATAAAAAATAGGGCAGGGGGTGTAGCTTGGAGGTCGAATGCCCCTGGGTTCCATCCCCAGACCCACAAAAAAAAAAAGCTAAGAATTCACTGAGAGAACAGAGTGGCTGTTTTGGGTATAAAAATGAAATATATCTATTAATAGATGAATAGATACAGAAAATGTGCTAATTCATCTTTAAAAAGAAAGAAATGTTGGTATTCATGACATGAATGAACCATGGATGAACATTATACTAAGTGAAATAAGTAAGGCATAGAAATACAGATACCATATATCTTACTTATATGTGGATCTAAAAACATTCAATTCATAGAAGTAAATGGTAAAGTGGTGGCTGCAAGGGGCTTGGTGGGGAGAATGTTGTTGTATAAACAGCTTTGTATAAAATGGTGGCTATAATTAATAACAATGTTTTTTATTCCTTTGGGAGGGAATATTCAACCTTTGAGCTATATCCTCAGCTTTTTTTTTTTTTTAATTTGGAGACAGGAACTCACTAAGTTGCTGAGGTTGACTTTGAACCTATGATCCTTCTATCCCAAGTACTGGGATTATCCGTGTGGCCAACATGCCCAGCTTGATCAATAATTCTTTTTTTTATAGCTTTAACAAGTCTTTATTACAAAATCAGTGGTAAATAGAAAGAGAAGAGAAGAAAAATCAGAGTGCAGGCATGCTGGAGAGCCCAAAATGGAATTCTCTAGCCAAGAATTCTTGAGGAACAAATTTGTTAAATTATAATACTTAAAACAATGGAGTATTACTGCAATGACTGACTAATTGTACATAAAAGATAATCCAAAAATAGATAAATACATATGCACAAAATTTATGGCAAATCTCTACTACAGTTTAATGAAGTAAAGCAATTGCATATCTATAGGGAAATATAGAGTCTTGACTCCATACTTCACAACAAACACTGAAATTAATTCAAAATGTATCTTAGATCTAATAATGAACACTTAAATACAGAACTGAAACTTGTCAATGAAATTGAAGGTTAGATACCCAGAAGTGGTATTGCTGGATCAAATCGTAGATTTGTTTCCATTCTTCTGAGGATTCTCCACACTATTTTCCAAAGTGGTTGCACTAATTTGCAATCCCACCAACAATGTCTTAGAGTTCCCACTTCTCCACATCCTCGCCAGCATCTGTTGTTTGTATTTTGAATGATTGCTATTCTAGTTGGAGTTGGGTAAAATCTCAGGGTAGTTTTGATTTGTATCTCTCTGTTTGCCAGTAATGTTGAGCTTTTTCTTCATGCATTTATTGGCCATTGAATTTCTTCTTTTGTGAAGTGTCTATTTAGTTTGGTTGGGATAAGAGGGGGGAAGAAGGAAATTCTCTAAAACACACAATGTTCTTAAACATATTGAAGTCAACCACTAAGCCAAGCAAGGGAAGGAGGGGTGGGGAGGGAATGGGGTGGGAATTGGGTAGGGGCTAAATGAGTGATGTGTACATGTATGTTCACACAAATTTTTTTTACCCCAATATAATGTATGAACATAATGCACCGATAAAAAATAAAAAAAAGGAATTGAAGGAAATATTTTCATGAACTTGTGGTAGGCAAAACTTAGTTAAACATGACAGAAAAATATTGTCATAAAAGCGAATACTTTAGAATTCATTAAAATTAAGAACTTCTGTTAATAAAAGACACTTATGAAAGCAAATAAACAACCATGGAGTGGAAAAAAGTATTTATAATACATAATATGTGATAAAGTACTAATATTTTGTATTAATTATTATTTGGAGTCATGAAGTTCCACTCTTTGACTCATAATGCTACAGGCTCCTAAGATGGATTAATTGATTGACTGATTGATTTTTCTGTGTGTATGGTACAGGGAATTGGACCCAAGGCTATTCTGCCTCTAGGCTATAACCCAGCCCTATTTTTGTTGTTTTCGGGCAGGATTTCACTGGGCTACTTGGGGTTTTGCTATGTTGCCAAGACTGTCCTTGAGCCTGTAATACTTCTCTCTCAGCCTCCAGAGTACTGGGATTGCAGGCCTGTACCACCTGCCTGGCTGCTCATAAGCATTTTTGAAAACATAATCTAGAAAAATCACTGACTAATAATGGCTAAATAAGTTTCCAATTCTGAGAATCAGTAAACAAATTTCAATATTATAGGCAAGACTGGAAATGTATTGTATGCTTATAGTCTCTGTACTTCAGTGGCTGATGGGAAGATTGAAGATTTGAAGTCAGCATGTGGTGACTTAGTGAGATTAATGTATATGGTGTACATTCATAAATATATCAAAGTCAATCAGTAAGCCAAACATGAGAAAGAGAAAGGAGGAAGGAATTGGGTGGGAATTGGGGAAGGGGTAAATGAGCGATGTGTGCATGTATGCCTCTACCATCTTATACTTCATAAAGATGTAAGACTATAATGCACCAATAAAAATACTAAATAAGAAAGAAATCCATACACTTAGAGCCAATTAATTTTTGACAAAGGGGCCAAAAGCATACACTGGAAAAAAGATAATCTCTTCCAAAAATAGCTTTGACAAAAGTCCATATGCAGAAAAAATGAAAATAAACCCCACTTTCTCACCCTGTACAAGAATCAATTCAAGATGGGTCAAAGACCTGGAAATTAGACCATGGACCTCACAGTTACTTTAAGAGGGCATAGGGCCAACACTCCAACAAAAAGAATGGATAAGAACTTTTTCAACAATACCTCAAAGGCACAAGAAGTTAAAATAAGGATTCATATGTGGAATTGCATTAAACTGAAGAGCTTCTGTTCAGCAAAGGAAGCTATCAAGAACCTCAAAAGAAGCCGGGCATGGTGGTGCATGCTTGTAATCCCAGCATTCCGGAGGCTGAAACTGGAGGGTCACAGTTCGTGGACAGCCTCAGCTACTTAGTAAGGCTTTCTGCAACTTAGTGAGACCCTGTTTCAAATAAAGAATAAAAAATTAGGGCTGGGGATGTAGCTCAGAGGTCAAATGTCTCTGGGTTCCATCCCCAGACCCCCCCC
Organism: Muscardinus avellanarius; assembly: GCF_963383645.1. NCBI lineage: Eukaryota > Metazoa > Chordata > Mammalia > Rodentia > Gliridae > Muscardinus > Muscardinus avellanarius. The sequence continues at coordinate 118,860,843 of NC_137792.1, read as the reverse complement.
CCACACACACGAAAAGAACCTCAAAAGAGAGCTGACAGAATGGGAGAAGATATTGGCCAGCTACACCTGTGATAGAGGACTAATATCTAGAATATACAAGGAACGCAAGAAACTCACCAACAAAAACTCAAATGACACAACAAAAAATGGGCAAGTGAACTGAATAAACACTTCACAAAAGAAATACAAATGGACAATAAATATATGAAAAAATATCCAACATCATTGGCAGTCAGAGAGATGCAAATCAAAACTACCCTGAGATTTCACCTAGCTCCAACTGGAATTGCAATCACACAAAACACAAACAATAATAAATGCTGACAAATATGTGGAGAAGTAGGAACTCTGAAACATTTTTGGTGGTATTGCAAATGAGTATAGTACCTTCGGGAAACAGTGTAGAGGATTCTCAGAAGAATGGGAATGAACCTACCATCCGATCCAGCTGTACCACTCCTGGGTATTTACCCTAAAGAATTGAAACCAAAATACCATAGTAATACACATATTTATGTTTATAGCTCCACAATTCATAATTGCCAAACTATGGAATCAGTCAAGATGTCCATCAACAGATGAATAGATACAAAATTATGGGATATGTATATAATGGAAATCTACTCAGCCATAAAGAAGATAAAATTATATCATTTGCAGGGAAATAGGTGCAACTGTAGAATATTATGTTAAATGAGAGTACTGAGTCACAAAATGTGAAAATTTGGATGTTCTCCCTCAAATGAAAAAACCAGGGAGAAATCAGGATATAAGAAGGACTCTAGACAAAGGGGGAGAAATATTAATGGAGTGAAGGAGGGGACCTAACTGAGGAAGATGAGGGCAGAGGAAGACTTGAAGAGGAAACTGTCTTAATGGACATGATGTATATACATAAACTTAATAAAGCCAATAACTATTCTGGGCATGGGAAGGTGGGGGAAGGGCGCAATGAGTACTGTTTGTATGTATGCCTTTGTCACCCTGAACTTCATCAAGATGTATGACTATAATGTACTAATGAAATAAAAAGAACTTAATGCATTTATTTAGGAAGAATTCAGGGCTTGTTCCTAAATGCTCGAATTCATTGGGTTTTCCATTCTGTTACCAAATCAATGAATGTCTTTTTCCTTCTTCAAAATTTTTTTTGTTATGATCAATGCTTTTTCATTAAGGTTTAGTGCGATATAACCATCTAAAGAAGATAATGAAAGGGTCTTCTGGACCTCAGTTTCAGAAAACTTTTGAAGGAGTCATTATTTTCATATAATAAATCATATTTCTCTTTTACATAAAGTCTTTCCTTTTCAAAAATTTAAAGATTCAAGAAATATATGAACATTTCTGATTACAAATTCTATATCTAGTCATGTAGATTGGAGATCCTAAAACTTCTAAGATGCATTGTTTTCTATTCTATCCTAAAGTAGGAAATATATATGATGATGATTGATTAAAACTTTGATTTATTTAGAGCTATTAAGTTTCAGTTAATTTGTAATGCTTCTATATATGCATTGATGATTAAGTAATAATATATATTTAGGCAGCTTGCCACTATGGCTGATAAAGAATGCTAGCAATTGACCACATGATGTCAGAAACAAAGTTTCCTGGCAAGTTGAATAATAGCTTCTGAGGAAGCCTTGTGTTTTGATGTCCCCATATTGGAAACTAATGATTGAGTTATATGATTATTAGTTGCTATAGAGATAAATATTTATCATGAAAGTAGAGTCATAGTTATAATTCCATGATAATTGGAAAGAATAATCAAATTCATATATTTTATTGTAAAATGAAGGTTTTGATGTTCTGAGTTTTTTGGAAAAACTTAAGCACAATTTATGGCATTTCTTCAGGTTTTTTTACTGATTCTTGAAAGGCTTTATTTTTGCTATTTTATTTTTAAATGTGCAGAAAAAATTATATGCATTTATGATGTGAAATATGATGCTATAAAATATATGTATATTACAAATGGATTCAGAATAGCTAATTGACATATACATTACCTCACCTAATTATTATTTTATGGTGAGAACACATACCAACTCTATTAGTGTTTTCAAAGAATAGAACATATGGTTTTAACTCTAGACACCATTTTGTACACTTGATCTCTTGAATTATTCTTTCTGTCTAATTGAAGTTTTGTATCTTTTGATGAACATATTCCCTAGGTCTTCAAGGTTCCAAATGGTTCAGGTCTTGAATGTTCTTGCATAGCTCTGGAGGCCCCTGAAACATTCTAGATTCTAGCAATGTGGACTACAGAGATGCTGGCATGAGTACCAGCAAGTTTTAGATGGTACCTGTTAGCATCATATCATTTGGTGGTAAGGGTTTATAAACCCAATGTTGGCTTATTCCAGGGAGATCAGAAGTAACATCTCTTTTTCTCAACATCATTGTAGCAGGAGCTAACAAGATCCTATACATGTCAAGAAAAATTAGGCTTCTCCAGCTACAGCTCTGGAAATAGAAGTAATCTTGAAAAGTAAGCGTTTTTGACCTTTATGTAGCACATAAATAATATACTAGTGAGAATTTAAATTACCAAAATATATCATCTCTATTTTCAATATTAAGAAATCATGTCTCTGAGCTGCCCTAAGACAGCATGCAAGAAAGCATCTCAACAAAGGTGGCTTTAGGAACTCATTTTCTTTCAATCTTATCTAAATGCTTTGCTGTCTTTTCAAAAGACAAGGTACTAGTTAAGTAGCTATAAAATGAAAAGAACATGTGTTTATTCATCAGCTCACACATGCATGAAGCTATATATTATATATAGCTATTAAGTCCATTCCAAAATGCAGAAAATCATTTGTTCTTTGACAGTTGGCTTCGGAAAGTCTGTCTCCTTAGGAACATCAATGAAATTGATATTTAGATATGTGTTTCAGTTTGGACAGATCAGGAGATGACTCATGCTTTAAAAATAACCCTTGAGTAAGACTTTGCCCAAAATATTCTCCAGTGTAACTATATAAAAGTATAGCTATTTCTAGTGGATTAATCCTTTTCAGACCATGAAGTATGTATTTGAATACTTTGGAGGAAAGGTACTGGGATTGAACCCAGGGGCATTCTACCTCTGAGCTGCACTTCAGCCCTACTTTGTATTCTTTTTTTTTAAATAGGATCTCACTGAGTTGTGGAAGGCCTCACTAAGTAGCTGAGGCTGGTCTCGAACCTATGATGCTTCTTTCTCAGTCTCCCAAGTACTGGGATTACAAGCATGTACCATCACACCTGACTATAAAGATTCTTTACTTTATCCATATATACTTTCTGTAAAAATTCACCAATTATATCTTTTATTTGCATACATTTTGATACAAAAAAGATTTCAGTGTAAACTGGAATGAATGGTTATTTTAAGATTATTATGATATGAGATTCTTAAGGGGTTGAATATATTCAGAAACCTAAATAATTTTTTCAGGAAATTATTAGACCAGAAATTTTGATTGCATTGTGATCACATATCAACACATTTAATATAAAAACATTTACCTAAAATTTAATGTAGAGACATAAATTTGCCAATGAATAAATTTATGTATATAAATGTATATAATTAAATATCATTCTTTTTAGTAAATGCAGAATATTTTTATCTCTTTCTTTAAATTTCAAGTAAATGAAACTTACTTCTTCTTGTTTTCAGGGTCCTATAATCTTTTTCTGATAAAAATCTCCTATGAATGTGTATTTTTGCTAGTATTTTTCTAAAATGACTAAACGTTAGACCAGTGTGGACCAAGATTTAAAGATAAGGCAGGCAACATATCAAGGTGAGTTAAGAAATAAAACAAATTTACTTAAAACTTTTAGAGGAAATGATCTATTTTATATACTTTATTATAGTCAGAAAGCAAGTGATAAGTAAATATAGCTGAATTATTACAATATTTAGTATTTCTGATAGCTCCATGGGGTCTGATATTATTTTCCCTATTACTTTCCCTTTGCAAATAGGGAAACTATGGTTTTCCTCACATATTTACTCTTCCACATGAACCTTAAAACTCATTCATTCCAGCTGGACACAATGGCACACATCTGTAATTCCAGTGCTTCAGAAGCTAAGTTATTGTGGGCTCTAGTGGATGCTGCTTGGTAGACAGTCTGGCTACTGAAGGTTGCTGCTTCATGCAGCTCCCTGAAATTTATTCCTTGGTTCCTGCTACAGAAAGTCACTGCTCAGGACAGGTTCCTTACAATAGTCTTCTCGCAGGACAACTACATGAAGCCTGATGTAATAATTTTAGGAGAATTTAATAAGTTGGGGGTCAGGGATGAGGTAGATGACAATTCTTCTGGCCTTCTGTAGCCAGGGCCCTTCTTACATTAAGATTTCACACAAAGCAAATGGAAGATCATAAGTTAAGACCAGGGAGTGGCCATCCATCACAAGTTAAGACTAGGGAGTGGTAGGCTTGGGCTAAGACTAGGGAGGGTCAAGGTAAACATTTATTGTTAAAAGGAGTTAAACACTAATCATCAGGAAAGTAAAAATCAAAATGAGATATTATTTCACATCTATTAGACATGACTATTATGACTTTTTATTTTTTTGCAATACTGGGGTTGAAACTTGGGCATTCTACCTCTGATCTACTCCTCCAGCTCTATTTTTTATTCCTTATTTTGAAACGGGGTCTCACTGAGTTACAGAGGCCTCACTAAATAGCTGAGGCTGTCCTGGAACTGTGATCCTTCTGTCTCAGCTTCCCAAATGCTGGGATTATAGCCCTGCTTAGAGATGGCTATTATAAAAAAGAAAAAAGATAGCAATGTTAGTGAGTATATGGAGAAAATGAAGCTCTTATCCACTGTTGATGGCATTATCAATTAGTGTGATAATTATGGAGAATAGATTGGATATTCATTAAAATCTTAGTAGTTGAACTATTATGTAGTCCAGCAGCCAAAATTCTGGGTATATACATTGTATCTTAGTATCTTATATGTATACTTAGTATGTATACACTTGGGTATAACTTAGTATCTTATATGTATAATTTAATATTTTATATGTACACATTTTTGTCAATTATTCCTTGAGAATAATAAAAAAGAAATATTTTAATTGATAGAAAAGAAAAGAAGATGATAGTAACTTGAACATACTACTGGGACTGGAAAAATATTTTAGTTTAGGAGAAACCTGAAAATGCTTTCAAGTAGAAGAGAAAAGGTATTGTAGATCAGATTTGAGAATAAATAATTCATTGTTGGAAGAAAGTATAGTAGATCCAGTTAGAGGTGGAACCAAGACATAAGTATATAGAAAGCTTTGACAAAGGAAGAGGCACTTTATCAAATATGAAGAAAAAGGAAAGAGATGCAGATTGGTTTTTAAGAAGGAGAGAAAGAAATTTAGCAAGATTTCATCTTGAATTATTTTTATAAATAAAGGAGCAAGAAAATAAGACTAGGGTTAGCTTGAACAGTTTGAAGAAAATGAAAATATTAGAATAATTATAATAAAGGCATTAGAGAGTTACTAAAGATGCATAGGGGACTAGTAACCAGCTAGAAAAGCCTAGCTAAATTGGAGCTACATAGCATGGTTTTGCATTGTTTCCAGCAAAACCCTGTGCCTAAGAAATGAGTGAATGGCAAGTATCATCCACATCTGAGAATCAGTATATGTGGCTGAGACTGCTGATTACTTCCCAATATGCACTTTATCTCTTTTCAGAATTAATAGAACCCAAGACTTTCAGCTGGATACACAGCTACCCCAGAATACAGTTACATTTCCTGGTTTTATTCATATGCAGCTCTGTTCTGAGATGTATGCAGTAGTGATGCAAGCAAAGTTCAGCTTGAGGCCTTAAAGGAGAAAGATATCCTTTCTTTTTTCTCCCTTGAAACTGTAACTAGGTGCAATGCTGATGGCTGTACCAATTTACATTCTTATCAACAGTGTGTAAAGGTTTCCTTTCCTATGTATTATCTCTAGCATTTATCTTCAATGACTTTTATTTTTGTTATTGTTTCTATTGATGATAATGGGGTCCACACTGAATTGGGAGGCAGTTAAAGGCATAATAATTCTTTTCTTTTTTATTGGTGCATTGTAGTCACACATCTTACTATAGTACAAGATGGTAGAGGCATACATGCACATATCACTTAATTAGCCCTTACCCACTTCCTACCCCATTCCCTCTCCCTCCCTCCTTCTCACGTTTGGCTTATTGATTGATATGTTTGTGAATGTGCATCATGTACATTAGGGAATTTCCCTTTTTTCTCCTCCCATTCCCCTCAGTTAAGTCATCTTATTTGTTCCTCTATGGCTCTTTCTTCTTTGTCTAGAGTGACTCCTTTGACCCATTATCTTCCTAGCTCCATATATTAGGGAAAGCATCAATTTTTTTTTACTTTTTGTGACTATCAAGAACCTCAGCATGAGGTCCGAAAGAATGCAAGAAAATTTTTGTCAACTATTTCTCCAATAAAAGATTAATATCTAGAATATACAGAGAACTCAAGAAACTAACCACCAAGAAAACAAATAATCCAATCCAAAAATTGTCAAAAGAACTAAATAGACACTTCACAAAAGAAGAAATTCAAATGGCCAATAAATGTATTAAAAATGCTTAACATCATTAGCAATCAGAGAGATGCAAATCAAAACTACCCTGAGATTTCACCTAACTCCAATCAGAATGGGAACCATTGAAAACACAAACAACAACAAATGCTGGCAAGGATGTGAAGTGGGAACTTTAAAACATTTTTGGTGGGATTGCAAATTAGTGCAACCACTTTTAAAAGCCCTATGGAAGATCCTCAGAAAAATGGGAATAAATTTACCATATGATCCAGCAATACCACTTCTGGATATCTACCCAAAAGAATGGAAATAAAACTACCAAATGAATGCATGTATAAATATCTTCATAGCCACACAATTAATAGTTGGCAAACTATGGAACCAGTAAAGATGTTCATCGAAACATGAATGGAGCTGGGTGTGGTGGTGCACACTTGTAATCCCAGAACTTGGGAGACTGAGACAGGAGGATGGCAGAGGTTTGAATCCAGCCTCTGCTACTTAGTGAGGCTCTCAGCAACTTAGTGAGACCCAGTTTCCAAATAAAGTATAAAATAGGTCTGGGAGCATAGCCCGGAGGTAGAAAAGCCCCTGGGTTACACCCCCAGTACCACCAAAAACAGTTGAATAGGTTACAACACTATGGGATATGTAAGAAAATAGAATTTTACTCAGCTGTAAATAAGAACAAAATTACATCATTTGCAGGTAAATAGATAGAACTGGAGAACATTATGCTAAGTGAGATTAGTCAGTCACAAAAAGTAAAAAAAAAGTTGTATGCTCTCATATGCGGAAGCTAGTAGGATAAAAGAGTCATAGGACGAACTCTAGATGAAGGAGAGACCATAGATGAGCAAATAAGGTGACCTAATGGAGCTGGATGAGAGGGGGAAAGAGGGAAATTCTCTAAAGTACAGGATATACATTAAAAACACTTCAAAGTCAGTCAGCAAGCTGAACATGAGAAGGAGAGAGGGGAAGGGAATGGGGTGGGAATTAAGGAAGGGCTAATTGAGTGATGTGTACATGTATGCTTCTACCTTATTGTACCCCATTAAGATGTATTATTACAATGCACCAATAAAAAGAATAAAAAAGGGCTAGGATGTATCTCAGTGGTAGAGCACCTATGGGTTGAATTTTCAGGATCAAAGAAAGGAAGGAAGGAAACAAGGAAACAAGGAAGGAAGGAAGGAAGGAGGAAGGAAGGGAGGAAAGAAGGAAGGAAGGAAGGGAGGAAAGGAAGGAAGGAAAGGAAGGAAGGAATTTCTAGAAGTCTCAAGGATGAGTGTTACCTCCTGCCCCTGAACATATATACTCCATGTTAGCACTGCCATAAATTAGTTATTTTACTGGGCTCATGCTGAGTATTGCAGTCTCTACTGAGTGTTGCTGTCTCAGCTAAGTGCTACTGATACTTTACCTGGCATCTCAGCTTCCCTTAGGAATGATCACTGAAAAAATGCAGCACCCCTAGTTCTAAAGTCCTAAGGAATTCTGTAATTAGGTGAAGGTTGTTTCTCTCTTTTCCTGTTATACTTTCAAAGGAAGAGGCAGGGCTGCTTTTGCTTTTCACGGATTTTAATGAAATAGCTTTGTGAGTTTTATTTGCAACCTTTCTGCTCCTCCATGACCCACCAGATATGAGGATGTTAGGTGCCAAATTAAGAGACAAATCATAATTATAACCACTATATCATACTCTGAATTGTTCTTCCTTTATGAGATCAAAGCTTCATTCTGGGTCGAGGAATTCTGTCTGGCCCTCTCTTGTGCTAGGGAGAGTGATCTGAGAAATTTCTTAGTTCTCTGCAAATGTACTTCAGTCAGGACATCACACCATTTTAGCAAAAATTATCAGAAAAATCTGAATTGCAGCTTAATTTCATTATGTGGTCTACATATTTTCCCTTGCTTTCAGGTAGGCAGGGGTTAGCCCTTCAGAAATCTGGTTACGAAAAGAGCCGTAGTTGTTTCTGGAAAGTAGCCTGGGATGGAAGAGCACAACCAAAACACTGAGAGGTGACAGGTCAGAAGGGCAAGCCAAGCTTCAACACATCTAGGAAATTGCCCAGAAGAGACTAAAGAAGTACAGCATATCAAGGAAGGAAGGTACTGCTAGAAGTCTCTAGGATGAATGTTTCCAGGAACAGGTTTGGAAGCCAATGTAGAGAAAGCCAAGATCCTGGCAACAAAATAATGACAACAGGTACAGACAAATCCAAGTCAAGCAGAGAGGTTCCTGGGCAATTGTCTAATGTCATTTCATGTTTGCTGCTTCATTTGGGGGTCTGGTAATAGTGTGACCAATAGATGTATCAGCCTGGTTTAAAAGGACAGAAGTGAGACGCATCTGGATAGAGGCCAAGGGTTTCCTGTATTCACTTGATGGAAAGTTCTGGCATAATCTGGTGCATTAAGAACAATTATACAACTTATTAAGATAAAGGAACAGAGATAAAAGAACAAAGCAAAGCAAAATAAAATGGCCATAATCTCCCTGCTAAGATAACACCATTGGTAATTTTTAAAAGTAGCACAAGAATCATGGCATTTAAAAAATAACACATGAATTAAGTTAGGAATTTTATTTTATTTGGTACTGGAGATGGAACCCAAGGGCTTTCGACCTCCAGGCTACACTCCCAGACCTATCTTATACTTTATATGGAAACAGGTTCTCACTAAGTTGCTGAGAGCCTCACTAAGTAGCTGAGGCTGGCTTCGAACCCGTGCGATCCTCCTGTCTCAGCCTCCCAAGTACTGGTTGCTTTTCTTACTCTGGATTATAAATAAATTAACTTATACTCTATCTTGGGACCTTATTTTAATGTTTAAGCATTTGATTTTCCTGAAGAATATTTCAGTGTTAAGAATGAGGTAGGGATTTTATTACATATATATTTTCCCAAATGGTTACCACAAAACCATTATCGTGTTCCTGCCCCAAAGATTGAAATTGCAACTCTACTATAAACAAAATTTCCATATATATTTGTTTTTATGCTTTTCTGTTCTGTTCTATTGAACAATTTCTTATCTAGTATTATAACATTTTCATTATTATTATTAGGTAACATCTAGTAAGATTTGTTCTCTCTCACTACTCCTATTCATATTTTTCTAATTATTCCCTATGCTTATTTTTTTCACATAAAATTAGCTAATACTCTCTCATGTTCTAAGGAGTATTGTTGATATCCTAAAGAGGTCCTTTTGATGTTTTAGTTGGGATTATATTTAATTATAAAGATTAAGGGAAATTGATGACTTATAAAATCATATCATCCTATCTAAGAGCATGATGACACTTTTAATTTATTTCAATATTCTCTTTTCTATCAATAGAGTTTGAAGATTTTCTCATTGGATGTGTTTTTACATTACTTGCTTAGTTACTGCCTAGGTGTTTAATCTTTTAATTCCATTATTTTTCTATCTGAATTCATGGAATTTCAGAGGGCAAGTTTGCGTTATGATATCTGGGAACAATGACTAAATTATGGAATGTTTCCTTGTAAAGCTTCTTTCTCTGTTTCATGATAGACATCCAGAAGGAGGTACACTGGGCTGGTGTGTTTGCTACCTGGTTAAAAAAAAAACTCAGACTTATACCAACTCTGCCTTCTGTAGAACATTCTGTAGCACATGACTACATGATGCAAGATGGATCATGAGTGGTTCCAGGTAACTGCATCAAATCCATTCTTCTCAGCAGGGCTCATGTGGTACACATTTTCATGTTGGAATACCCACATTCTAGACAACAACTAGACACAAAAAAACAAGAAGTGTTAGTCTCCTTCCTTTCAAGGAGAATTTATAGAAATCCCATACTTTCTTTCTTAAGTCCCATTGGTTAGAGTTTGGTTACATAACTGTGGAGAATTGTAAAGAGGCAGTAAGATACCTTCTATTTACAGAGGCATGTTAAAAATTAGGGGTTCCAGCCATTTGAATTTATTCTTTTGTGAAGTTTCTATTTAGTTCACTTGCCCATTTTTTGATCAGGTTATTTGTTCTCTTAGTGCTGACTTTCTTGAGTTCTCTATATAACCTAGATATTAGTCCTTTATCGGAGGAGTAGGTGGAAAAAATCTTTTCCCATTCTGTTGGCTCTCAGTTAAGGTTATTGATAGTTTCTTTTGCTGTACAGAAGTTCTTCAGTTTCATGGAATCCCACGTATTGACTCACATTTTAGTTTATTGCGCCTTTGGGATCTTGTTCAGAAAGTTTTTTCTGTGCCTGTGTGTTGCAGTGTTGGACCTATACCCTCTTCAAGGAGCCTCAAGGTCTCTGGTCTAATTTTCAAGTCTTTGATCTATCTTGAATTGATTCTTGTGCAGGGTGAGAAAGTGGGGTTTATTTTCATTTTTCTACATATGGTTAACCAGTTTTGACTTCATTCGTTGAACAGGCTGTCTTTACTCAGCCATAGAGAAAAATACAATTACGTCATTTACAGGGAAATGGGTGGAACTGAAGCACATTATGCTAAGTGGGATTAGTCAGTCACAAAAAATAAGAAATTGGATGTTCTCCTTAATATGCTGAAGCTAGGGAGAAAATCAGTCATAGGAGGAACTCTAGAAGAGGAAGGAGATACTATAGATGAGCAAAAAGTTGACCTGAGGGAGACAGGATGGAGGAAGAGGAAAATTCCCTAATACACATGATGTACATTCACAAGCATATCAAATTCAATCACTAAACCAAACATGAGAAGGAGGAAGGGAGAGGGAATGGGGTCGGAATTGGGTAAAGGCTACTTGGGTGATGTGTGCATGTATGTCTCCACCATCTTGTACTCCATTAAGATATATGACTACAATGCACCAATAATTTTTTTAATTGAAAAAGAAATTAGGTGTTTCTTACTAAGACAGAGGGGGAGAAGGGATGATGTGTGGGCAACTAGCAATCACTGCCTTCCCTCCACATCTACTCTAACCCACTTCAAATTACTGCCAAATGTTCAAAACCAGCACTAGAGAAAATACTCAAAGAGATTAACTACAAAGAAGAAATAGGTAACACACATCAAAACTAGAAAAACAAGATTTTCCATCCAACAGACAACTAAGATTGGTTATCTGTGGAGATTCATTATTTATGTTAGTCTTTTACCTATCTCTAAAGGGTATTGTTTGCCTTTATTGTTGTTAATTTTTAGGATTTCTAGTTGGAATATTAATATACCTTCAGATATAGCATTTGGAAATATTTTATCCCATTCTATTAGTAACTTTTAACTCTGTTTACATTGTCCTTGGATATACAATATTTTTTTTATTTTTTAGGGAGTTTGTATACTCTTCTGTTGCCTGTGCCATTGAAATCATAACCAAGAAATCACTGCCAATTTCAATGTTGTGAGGTTTTATGACCCAGACTTTCTCCTAAAAGTTTATAGTCTTAAGATTTATATTTAGGTCTTTTATCTATTTTGAGTTAATATTTGTATATGGGACTAGGTAAGGGTCCAATTTTATTCTTTTCCATGTAATTATTATTTTTCAACAATATTTAGTTAAAAGATTATTATTTCCACCACCAAATGTTCGTGGAAACCTTGTCAAAAATAACTTGACAATATAGGGAAGAATTTAGCTCTAGGCTTTTATTTAACTCCAATGGTTTATATATCTGCCTTTAGAATAGTACTACACTGTTTCAATTATTGTAGCTTTATATGGTTTGAAATCAGAAAATATATATCTTCTAGCTTTGTTCTTTTTCAAGATCGATGTGGGTACCTAGAGTCCATATTCCATATTAGGATAGATTTTTTTTCTGAAAAATAAATATATAAATATATGATAGTTTCACCTAAAAAAAATAGAAAAAAATATTCTCTGGTAAGAAAGAAAGTAAAAAGAAATATTGAAATGTTATCTTTAAGTCATCAAAAGCTTGGTATCAGACAAATGAAACTGTTATGTGAGATTATCATTTTTAATTTTTGATAAATTGCTATAATACTAGATGTCAATCACTAAGCCAAGCATGGGAGGGAGGGATAGGGAGAGAACGGGGTGGGGATCGGGTGGGGGCTGACTGGGCAATGTGTGCATGTATGTCTACAAAAGTATATATCCCACTATGATGTATGAATACAGTACACCAATTTAAAAAATCTTAAAAATAAATAAATAAATAAATAAATAAATAAATAGTAAAAAAAAAAAACAGTTTTAAAACAGTCTTGCTAACTTGCTACAGGTTGGCCTTCAATGTGGGATCTTCCTGTCTCAGTCTCTCAAATACTAGGATTCCAGGCATACACCAAGACATTGGGCTGCTGAAGAGTTTTATGAAAAAACAAATAGCATGTCTAATCATTTGTTACACTCACAGAACTTTCTGAACTCCAGTGGCAAAAACCCTGTGTTGCCTTCACCCTGCCTCTGCTCCATATTCTTTTGATTCTCTCTCTAACTTGTTTCCTGTGGTTAGACCACTCTGACCTTCTTTAAGTTCCTCAACCACAACCATGAATCCCTTTGCTTCTCAGCCTTTTCCAATGCCATTCTCTCTGATTTGAATGCTTTCTCTGTCTTCTAGTCAACCCTTACATATCTTTCAGATCTCAGCTCTAAGTCACCTCTCTCAGGAATTTTTACTGACATTCCGTCCCTCACTCTCTCTCATTATATGGTTTTATGCCACTAGTATGTGTTTTACTTCATGACATTTAGTTCCTTTTGTGATTTTACATTTGTGTGGATTTTCAATTAAGTAATCTTCCCTTCTTGGTGGATTGTAATTCCATGAGATCTGAGATAATGCATATTTAGTTGATTGCTATGTGTACAGTGGTAAGCTCAGTGCTCAAAGCATAAGAGGTGATTAAGAATACTTATTGAATGAAGTAATGAAATTTATTACAAAGTCATAGCATGGATGCTTGGAGAAATCATAAGGCAGTATTGTCCTACAGATTTCAAGGTCCAGAGGAAAAAAGCAAGAAGGGTCTTTCTAGTCTAAGAGTGGGATTTATGCATTTAAGAAGTAAAGTCAACATAGTTCTGAACCATAAACTCTAAGGTATAGCCATGATAATGATTTATTAAAATTAAGTAAAGATGTAGATAGGTAAAATTATGAAGATCATAAATCAAAAATAATGAGTCAAAGCAATGGATAAGTTGCCTTTAAGGTGTCTATGGTATTGGCAACAATAATGGGTTTAAAGAGAAGCACTGATAACAATTATTTTTAAGCCCCGATTGTTCTTATTTTTCCCCTCTAATTTTCATCTGAACATATTCTTAATACAGAGGCTAATAGAAATTGCCACCAAGTGGCCAAAGGTCCTAATTTGTGGAACACATGCTAAAGATCACCCGCTCTCTACTCCCCTATTTTCTATGAGACATTGAGAGTCTATGGGGGGAACTGATGATCTTAAGTTTCTGCAGAATGGCTATGAGTGTTCATTATGGATTCTCTAAGGAAATTCAGAAATATATTATGTTAGTTTGTGTCATTTGACAACACCGCCAGTTCTATATAAGGATAAAAAGTAAGTATAAACTATGTTTGCAAACAATAAAAGTATCTGCAATATATATATGGTATTTCTTCTTAAACAGACACTCAATAGTACCCTACAAATGCTTTCACAAATAAAAATACCTATGATTTACCTAATGTTTCCATTTTCAACTCTCAGAGCTAATTTATTGTTTCAGGGATATGTTAATTACATGGTGCACAGATTTGCATTTACAATTCAACAAATGTGCCAGCAATCTTATTACCCAGCCAGCTTTGAAAATGTAGCTTGTAACGTACCTCAGAAACTGAGGATCCCTGCTGGGCTTGGAGCGTTTCTCCCAACTCTAGCCTACAGGGGCAGGAGAATGAGTTTAATGGCATTCTGCAACATGCCACTATGAATGAAAAAAAGATTCTGATTCTGTGAATAAAATTCTAGCTTGAAATAGTGGAAAGCAGCCAATTATTATTCTATTATATACCACAACACATATTTATTTTTAAAACATATTTCACATGTTATATTTGAGGGAGATTATGGTTCAATCATATAAGATCCTGGAGATCCTGCTATTTTAATCCATTCTGCAGCACAGGCATGCAATACAGCTAAAAGATGAAATAGAACAGAAAGACAGGAATGAAGTTTAAATCTGCAAACAGATGTCTCTGAAGTTCCTGGTATGTAATCATCATCATCATCATCATCATCATCATCATCATTCTTTATTTGTATATGGAGCTTAGCTGAATCTAGTCTTAATAGTATCATAGGTGGCAAAACACGTTACAATAATATATTGTTTGTAGAGAAATCTCTTTAGTTTGACATTTTATAGAAGTATCTCTTTCTGAACTGATACTCAAACAAGAAAGAGTAATATCAGATGTTAGCTAGAAATATGCCATATACTATATATACTAGGAAATCAGCTCATTCACTGAAAGAAATATTTTGATCTAAATTTGTAACCTTAATTTTCTTCTTTGACCTTGTGTGATACGTCCTTATTTAGTATTTCCCTTAGTTATCTGTGATATTTGTGTTTTATTTCTATTTGTACTAAGATCATCAAGTACATAGCTTTTCACAAAAGTAATAAATATATAACAGAAAGGGAATGGTGTCTGTGGTTACAGAAAGGGTCTCCAAATCTGGAATTTTTCTTAAAGTGGTATGGAATGCAGAAAACATATAATGTATAAAATAGGTATAACTGTGACTTAAATTAAATATTATTTGAATATGATTAATGATATCAGTATATATAAGGAAATATTTTTCAATCAAAAAGAGAATTAGGAAACAAAGGTGATTGGTCTAGAATAGAAACCTAAAATATTACATTTTAGTTAAATGTAAAAACATGTATTTATGTAGGCGATTAATAAACAGCAACTCTTCTTGAAGAGAATATATTTTAGAAGGGAATGCAAAAAAGTAAAAACAATATATCAATGCATACTAAAGGATGTGACAAGTGAGACATATTTATTGGATCTTGTGTGTGTGTGTGTGTGTGTGTGTGTGTGTGTGTGTGTGTGTGTGTTTGTGTGCGGTTCCGGGTATTAAATCCAGAGGCATTCTACAGCTAAGCTACACCTTCTTCCCTTTTTATTGTATATTTTTGAAACAGGGTCTTTCTAAGTTGTTGAAGGTCTCACTGAATTGCTGAGACTGGCCTCCAAGATGCAATTCTCTTGTGTCAACTTCCCAAGTACTGGGATGTGCATTGAATTTTTTTATGGTACTGGAGATGGAACCCAGGAGAATTCTACCTCCTGGCTATATCCCCAGCCCTAATTTTATACATATTTTGAAACAGGGTCTCACTGAGTTGCAATGGGCCTCACTAAGTAGTAGCTGAGACTGTCTGTGAACTGTGATCCTCCTGTCTCAACCTCCCAAATGCTGGGATTACAAGTGTGTGCCACTATGCCTGGCTCATTGGATTTTAAAGGAAGAATTAGAAACATCCAGATTGTGTAATGTAAGGGGTGGGAACATGGAGAAATGGAGTATTTCTTGGCAGGGAGTTCAGAAATGACACAGCATTATCATGGAACTACCTTCAAGTCAGTATTGCTGGGATAAAAAGGAAGAGGACCAATACATAAGTGAGGGACAGGTAATGAAGAGCCTGGAGGCAAGACTACTGAGTTTGAAAGACCCACCTTGAGTTTTTTTTCAAGATGTGCTAAATGTGGCAAGACACAGGACAGGTCTCTTTCTGAGGCATCGATTTTAATTCAATGTTGAATAACTCAAGCATTATGTCCATATTAAAATAATAATTTTATTAACTACTATTTCTGTTAAACAAACATATATAAATCTTTGGAATTAAAAACTAACCAATAAACAGATTTAAGATAAAACACAAGAATTCAAGGAATCTTTAAATTTTAGTCCTTATCATCACCCTCAATATGTTTTAGAACCACAGCTCTAAACTCTGGGCAGCCACTGATGGATTTCATGCAGAGGAAGGACAAGGTGAGTACTATATTTTAGACTACCTGACAGCTGTGTGAAGAAGGAATGTGGGGAGTACGGCATGACAATAGGTTAGGAAATGATTAGGTAAGATGTGATCAGGTGTTGAACTAAGAGTATTATAGGTAGGAGGAGGGCAAAGCAATCAGAAGGATTTGGTCAGTAAAATTTCCATTTTTTCTATATTATTTTATTTTTAATATATTTTTGTTGGTGCACTGTAGTCTCACACTGTCATGAATTTCAGAGTGATAGGGACACAGCATGTGGTAAGCTTCCCCTAGCTTCTTCCTCACTCCCTTCTCCCCACACATAATATTGAAATTTGCCTTGATAATCTCTCATATCTATATGTAATCTCAGTGGAAGTGATTCTTTCATTAATTCCCCCCACTATCTTTTAGGCCCCTCTATTACTCCTCTGGGGTTTCTCCTACTTTATCTAAAATCCTTCTTGTTTCTAAATTATTCCCTCCTAGTTTCCACATATGAGAGAAAACATACGACTGTTCACTTTCTGTGACCGGCTATTCTCACTTAACATAATGCTCTCCAGATCCCTCCATTTTTCTGTAAATGATATAATTTTGTTCTTCTTTATTGCTGAGTAGAATTCCACTGTGCACATATCCCACAATTCTGTAACCATTCATCTGTTGATGGACACCTACATTGGTTCCGTAATTTAGCTACCATGAATTGTGCTGTTCTGAGCATAAATATGCATGTATAACTATATTATGATTTCAGTCCCTTTGGAAAGATACCTAGTAGTGTACTAGCTGGATCAAATGGCGATCCATTACCAGTTTTTTGAGGAATGTCCACACTGATCTCTATAGAGGCTAGATTACTTTGCAATCCCACCAACAGTGTAGAAGTTTTTCTATTTCCCCACATTCTCACCAGCATTTATTTTTGTTTGCATTCTTGATGGCCAAAAATTGTCAAAATTTAGTGACTAAATACAGGAGGTGAGGAAAAGGGAGAAATTTCAAAAATGTTCCAGTTTCTGCCTTTAAGAAAGGTTTAAAGAAAGAAATGTTCCAGTTTCTGGCTTTAAGAATCACTTTATGTTGGATATGTTGGGTATGAGGTACCTGGTGAGGTATTCAAGTTTGAGCTTTCTCTCACCTAAATGGGTCACAAGATTGAGAGACATCAACCCCCTAAGCCTCAGGATGTCTGGGTCTCTTCTGGAGCAGCTAGAGTTCATAGCTGGTCAAGCTGCACACCTCAGGCCTTGCCCACTACTCCTAGTGTGTTATGTATTGATTTTTTTTTATGCATGTCATGCCATAAAAATTCGAGAAGCACTGGTCTAAGTGCTGGTGTGTACTTTGCTCTTGAATATATAAGTGTGAAACTCACAAGAGTTATCAGAGATGGAGATATAGATTTGGGCACCATTCATTCACAGATAGCAGTTCAAAATAGGGAAGTTGATGATATAAATACATTCAGAAGAATCTACAAAAGACTACTAGGACATGTGAGGGAATTAATTCAAGGTATTTCTAAATAGGTACATTATAAAATGAAATATTAATTGCCAACAGTTTGAAGCATTTTAATGTGTCACTCCTTGTTCAAATGACTTTGCACTTTTCTTTTTCTTTTTCTTTTTTTTTCTTTTTTTTTTTTGGTGCTACTGGGGTTCCTGGAAGCCCTTCTACCTCCGGGCTACACTCCCAGACCTATTTTTATATTTTTTAAAATTTGGAAATAGGGTCTCCTAAGACAGTGCGCACAGCTGGCTTCGAACCTGCGCGATCCTCCTATCTCTGCCTCCCAAGCACAGGGATTACAAGTGTGTGCCAACACACCCGGAGACTTTGCACTTTTAATTAACATAATCTTAACAGAAATCCCAAGAAGTAAAAGGCATTACTATTATATAATTATTCCCATTTTACAGAGCAGAGAACTAAAATACAAAGTGCACCCAAAGTTCCATAGCTAGTAAGCAGAAGAGACAGAGACTGATGTTTTTAACCAGATCATGCAGCTCACTCCACTTGTTCCATCGCTAGTCTTACCAAGCAAACTTCTGATCATGTTTTGATTTCCCATCTGGTAGAGAATCATTTGGTCACCAAATGGGTAATTTAAATCTCTTTAAAAGTTTTGATTTACCATTATATAATAATGAACCAACATTCTGGTTAAGACTTCAGTATTTAGTGAAATTGGTGAGAGTAAGTTAGCTCTTTGGAGACTAATCAGATTTAGAATACAGATAGGACTGGCAATTTGGCTTTAAAAGGCTAACTGCCAAATCCCAGATTGTGGTAACTATCAGTATAAGTGATATTGAAAGAGGACTCTAGGCAGCCAAAAAAAAAAAAAAGACTTATTCTGATAAGGCTGGATACATTTTTTTAAAATTTCTAACAGTAGAAGTAAAACAAACTTTAAAGAGTCAAAGTCAATGAAATAGGTATGGGATTTCTATATGTATAACCCACTAAATGCAGTCTGCTCACCAGGATCCATACAAGGTAAGAAGGAACTGAGACTTTAGTTCAATAAATAGAGCTAACTGTTGGATCCAGGCTGATAAGGAAATACTTCAATTAGAACCAACCATGCGTGTTGACAAAGAACAAACCCAGTTGTATTGCACAGGCTGTATTTGACTTTTGTTTACATGTCAATCAACCTCTAAACTGGATTGGAAAACCAGGAGTCAAGGTCAGAGAAAAGTAAACCACAAAGGGATTGAAACTTTAAAACAATGCCCTTGTTGGTGAGGTGGGTATCTGATAGTTATTTTTCTTTTCATCAGAGAACGAAAGGATAGCCTGTTCTTAGCAATGCTACAAAACTTTTTGCCATGTCTATTATACTTTTGCAAGTAAACATAATTTTAAATAATCAAGAGTCAAAGGAAAAAGTACTAAAGGTAAAGGTCTAAATTATGAAGAAAACTAAAGAAAAGTTAGATGCGATTTTGTACTTTATGCTTATTTACTCTGGGAAACATACTATGGAAAATTTAGTTTCCTCATCTATACATTGGGATAATGGTAGTTACTTCAGAAGTTGGAAATTAAATCAAGTTATGCATGTATATAGGAATCCAGCACATAGTGAATAATGCATGTCAGACAATAAAAGGTAGATATTATTACAAACTTTGGAAAGTCTATCCTGTCGCACATAATGTGCTCACAGATTTCCTTTGAAAATGTAGGTCATCTCGTGGTTAGCCACATACAGTGTTGACTTCTTAGAAGTATTTAGAACAAAGTCTTCGAGGTATATTTAATCTCACTGTTTTCTTTAAAAGGCTTTATGGCTATTGCCTGGTAAATCTCACACTGGTGACCTACGTGACCTTGTCATATCAGTGCCTCTTGTTTTTATACAGGTTTTAGATAATGCCATGATTCCGTCTTAAAAATACTCCCATGCAATGACAAGTTATATTTTTTTAATCTTTTCCAATTTCCAATTTCCTTTGAATCCAGACCTGCCTTATACTGCCATCTGCTGGAAATGCCTGGTCTTGAATGACTTCGCTATTTTCTTATGCCCTGCTGGTTCTTTCTAGATGGAGGAGATTCTATAGATGAGCAAATAAGGCGACCTAACTGAGGGGATGGGAGGGGGAAGAGAGAAACTCTCCAAAGCACATGATGTACTTAAACAAATGTATCAAAGTCAATCACTAAGCCAAGCATGAGAAGGAGGGAGTGGGAGGGAATTGGGTAAGGGCTAATAGAGTGACGTGTGCATGTATGTCTCCACTATCTTTTACCCCATTAAGATTTATGACTACAATGCACCAATAAAAATTTAAAAAAATGAGTGCATCCATATAAGTTTTGATGTACCCAGTGTTTCTTCTTTTAGATCCACTCTGAATGAAAATGTATAATAAGCACTCAGGTTTTCTAGAGTGCCTCATAACTTCATTTTTTGGGCAACAGAAACAACAGAGATAGTGCCAAAGAAAATGGCCAATTTGTTTGCTTGTTTTTATATACCAGTTTTACCTGGTTTGTAAGACTGAGTAAAATAAACATAATTCTATTTGCTACCAAAACTAATGTAGCTAAAACCTTCTAGATAATTTCCTTTGAAGACTGCATGGAAAAATTTGCTGAAGAAAATTTAAAAAACTAAATATTTATCACATTGGACATGATTTCAGATGATTTCCCCCAGCAATATAGCAAAGTAGAATATCAAGACTGCAAGTCAGAACGCTAGAATTCTAGGTCTTATCTTAATAATTGTGTAGCCATGTGCTAGCTATTCTCTCTCAGCCACAATTTACACACATGTAAAATAAGAGTAGAACTACGTAAGCTATAAGTTTACTACAGTGTCTCACATTCTGTGGTTTTAGAAAAGGTCAAGAAGGCACTATGAAGCCATTCATGGTGGCACACACTGGTAACTCCACCATTTGGGAGGCCGAGACAGGAGGTTTGCAGTTCACAGACAGCCTCAGCTAATACTTAGTGAAAACCTTTGGAACTCAGATCATGTTTCAAAATAATAAAATAGGGCTGGGTATGGAGCTCAGATGTAGAATGCCCCAGGGTTCCATTCCCAGTACCACACAAAAAGAAAAAAATGAAGACACTGTGATTAATCATATGTATTGGAAGTAGACTGATTTGTTGAAGATGTATTGCTGAGTTTTATTAAAATGGGAAAAGGGACACATACAGGTTCACTTTTGATAGATATTGTGGTTTGGATCTTGGAATTTCTCCCAAAGACTCATGTATTAAAACTCTGTCCAAGCCATTCATATCTAAGGCTGAGTACATCCACTTTGAAGCACAGCCACTACAATTGGACATTACACTTTGTTCAAGAAGTTGAACTCAAAGCTTGGGGACTTTTGATGGCCATACATATTAGTTTTCTATTGCTACTCTAATAAAGCACCACAAGCTGGGTAGTTTAAAACAATATAAATTTATACTCTTAGCCAGACATAGTGGCACACACCTGTAATCCCAGTATTTGGGATGATGAGACAGGAGGATCACAGGTTTGAAGCCAGTCTCAGCAAATTAGTGAGGACCCCAGCAACTTAGTGAGACTCTGTTGTTAATAAAAGGGCTTGGGAATAGTTTGGATAAAGACTGCACATAGTTAAACTCCCAGAACCAAAATAAAATTATCCACTCATAGTTGGAGGCTAGTAATATAAAATCAGGGTGTCAGCAGAACCATGCTCCTTCTGAGACTTGGGGTGGAATTCACCCTTGCTTTTTACCAGTTTCTGGTGTTGTTGATTCTCTGCATTCCTTGGCTTGCAGCTATATAGTTCCAACATCTGCCTACATCATCAAAATGTGCCCTCCCAATTGTGTCTTTAATGCATTCTCAAACATATGAAAGTCAATCACTAAGCCATACATGAGAAGAAGAGAGTAGGGAAGGAACGGGGAGGAATGGGGAAGAGCTAAATTAGTGATGTCTGCATGTATGGCCTCTGCCATCTTGTATTCAATTAAGATGTATGACTATAATGCACCAATAAAAATTTAAAAAATAAGAACATTAGTTATATTGTATTAAAGTCTCTCAATACTTCTAGCATGACCACATCTTAACTAATTACATATGCAATGACTTTATTTTCAAATAAAGCAACAAATAAATGTACTGATGGTTAGGACTTTAAGATATAATTTTTTGGGGTATACAATTCATCCCCAAATACCCTATATCAAACAAGATGTCTTATAATAGGAGATAATTAATATTGTGGGTACTAGGGAATTGAACCCAGGGGAATTCTAACTCTGATCTACATCACCAGTTCTAATTTTTATTCTTTATATTTGAACAATATCTCACTAAGTTGTGGAGGGCCTAAGTTTCTGGGGCTGGCCTCAAACCTGCAGCCCTCCTTTCTTAGACACCCAGGTACTGGGATTTACAGGTGTGTACCACAACATCTGGCTAATAAGGGATCATTCGCAGCAGAAAGTTTTTTTTTTTTTAAATCTTCCAGCCTCTAAGTGTTCTTGAGATATACTTTGGGGCTAAATTTTATATCTAACTTGCCATTTAGCCTTTATTAACTCCATAAACACAAACCCATATAAAAACTTGCATACAAAGGGAGCTGTGGTGCAGAGGCAGGGACCCTGGTCCGCAGCAACAGCCTTCCACTAGCCCTAGGGGCACTCGCCCCTGTGCTCAAGCAATCATTGTCAATGACAAAGTGACTATTGAAGTTTAATTGTTTTAAATTAATGCTAATAATTTGGATACTTTATTTTTGGCTGCTCAGGTAACTTTAGCCCTTAACAAAGCATATGTAGTTTTTCATTTGTTTTTTCTTTTTCTTTTTTGGATACAGCTGTAAAGTATTTGGATACAGAAATTGTTGTGTTATTTTTGCAGCCTTGATATTCAGGGTGAATTGCAAAATATAAATTTTTATGAGATTTCAAAGATTATGGTTATTTTAATAACATTATTTACAGATTTAAAAGATGTGGTTATCACAAGTGTGTTGAAGGGGAAAACTACTGCATAAAATAACTAACTTGGAATAAATATTTTACATCAGTTAAAAAAATAAACCTTGCATTAAGGGTAATGGCTAGCCTTATCCAAAGGGAAGACTTCATCTCCTGCACTGATTTTTGTTCTACATCAGCCACTACCAATCTATTTGTCAGTACCATTGTGACTCATCTACTATTTGACCATTACTTCCAGTAGTGCTCTAGTTTTGTAGTGTGCTGTTCAAGTTCCTGAAGTCTAAGACCATTTAAAGTTCACTGACCACCCACAGTCCTATGCTCAGTGTAATAAGCAAACTTGAGCATCTCCTACTGAAAATACCACTGGTGTCTCTATCTAACCACATAAAAATGCATGGCAAGGAAATGCCTTCATTTCTCCATCCAGAGAATCTCCTAGTATAATTGTGGCTTTTGCTCTCACTATTTCCTCCATGTTCTTGACAGCACCTATTTCTCAGTAGCTAGTCGGTGCTCAGGAAAGTTATAACCATTCAGCAATTGAGAGGAAGCTCGTGAATACTATTAAAGGATTTTATAAGGATTTTATTAGATAATAGATGTAAAGTACCTAGTACTTTGCACAGATGTTAGAAATTTAAAAATACTGATATTTAAGCTACTATTATTTCACTATATTCCTATAAGAATTCTCCTTCTAAGGATAATATTATCTAATTGTGCCATCTCTAATCTCTGCTTGTTATTGTCATCCTCAGATTTCCAGGCCAATCAAAACATTCACTGAGGATATTCATTAGTGTGGGAAAATGTTCTAAGGCTAAAATCTATTGGCTTATGGTTTTATAGCTTCTTGCTTTCTTTGCAAGAAGATTTCCTTTTTTGAAGGAACTGAGGAAAAGTGACCTCAATGCCCCTTTGCTGCCAAACCTTGCTCTTTCTTATACTTTGTTAAAATTTGATGCATTGTAATTTTACATCATATTGAGGTACAGTGTTAGAAAAACACATATACACAATATTCCTAACACAATGATCTACTCTTTAGCAGGAGAAGTCAATGATTTAATAGCCCAGTCTTAAATCTCTAAGTATGTAATTAAAGAAAGCTGAGTTTTATGTGGAGAGTTTGATTCTCTTACTTTCTACCTTCTGACCTGTTCTAGACAAGGAATGTAGTATCACAAATATTTTTTCATTGTGCCATCCTGTATCCTGCGGGTACAGAGATCAGCAAGCAGTGTCCTGTGTGAGGAGGAATGCACCAGACAACTGAGCATCATGAGCCACTCATTCAGAGAGAGAGAGAGAGAGAGAGAGAGAGAGAGAGAGAGAGAGAGAGAGAAAGAAAGAGAGAAAGAACAATTCATCCAATCTACTTCATTCTGATAAGAAACAGCAGCAACTGCTTGGGAGAGTTGCCAATGAGTGGAAATTTCAGTGAGAGGTTTCCTATCTATCATGGGTAATAGTCTGGACAAGGAGTAGCAGGTCTTTATTAAGACATTGCAACAGCTGTAAAGGCAGCTAAATGTGAGATAAAGAGGGACAATTTTAAGTTCATACAGGCAGTGATCTTGTATTGCCCACAGTTCACAGACAGAGG
This sequence comes from Muscardinus avellanarius, assembly GCF_963383645.1. NCBI lineage: Eukaryota > Metazoa > Chordata > Mammalia > Rodentia > Gliridae > Muscardinus > Muscardinus avellanarius. The sequence continues at coordinate 118,836,183 of NC_137792.1, read as the reverse complement.
AATCTTAGCTTTAGGAATAGGAAAGCAGATTAGAATAACTTTAAATTGCCATCATAAGCAATGGGGAAAGACATCCCTATTCTCCCTAATAACTGGTGTGCTAGTCAGAGCTGCTTCATATCCTTTCCATACTCCTGTACAGGAGCCTGACTCTTTCCCCTCCACTCTATCTGAGGGCAACTTGTCGTCGCCACTGCCTCCTCCTCCTCCTCCTCCTCCTCCTTCTCTTCCTCATTTTCCTCCTCCTTCAGTGTTGGGATTCTCTTTGCCCATGGAGGAAAAATATCCCTTGCCATCTCCATTGACTTTACCATCTACCCCTCCTTTCCTATGGAGACTTATGAAAGATCAGAGCCTACAGTAGCTGCCTGATTATCGAGACTGCTATCAGTGGGGAAATGCAAGCATTTCCTGTCATTAAGGCTCATGGACAGCAGCCTAGACATGAATCTTGCCCTTTCAGATTTTTAAAGAGCTAAAATTAAGCACAACAGGAAGTGGCTTACAAAGTACATTGACTAAAGGAATCCTTAGAGCAATATCATCTAGCTATAAATTGACCCCTTTTCATTGGAAAACCTTTGCCCATTTCTTGCTGACCCCTGCTCAATGTATTTCATGAAGTTTGGATTATAATAAGAATTTTGTATGTCTCAGGCTTTAGAAAATCTAAATCATATTATCCCTCAAAGCTTATCCCCCAGGATACATATTAAATAAATGGAAAGCAGAAATTTTTTTTTTTGGTGGTACTGGGGTTCCTGGAAGCCCTTCTACCTCCGGGCTATACTCCCAGCCCTATTTTTACATTTTTATTTGGAAACAGGGTCTCCTAAACCAGCGCGCACGGCTGGCTTCAAACCTGCGCGATCCTCCTGTCTCCGCCCCCCAAGCCCAGGGATTACAAGTGTGCGCCACCACGCCCGGCTGAAAGCAGAAATTTTTAAAAAAGAAGAAAAGCTAGTTTTTGTTACTTGGTTTCAGAGATTCCAGTCCATGGTCAGCTGGCTTCATGCTTTGGGCCTGAGGTGAAGCACAGCATCATGGCATAAGGGTGTTTCAGAGGAAAGATGTTCAGCTCATGGAAGCCAGGACACAGAGAACAAAGGAAGAGGGTTCAAGAAAGATGATAAACTCTTCCAGACACACTGCCAACTTCCTCTAACTAGGATTTAAGAGCATTCAGCCATTAGTGAATTAAGCCACCAATTAGTTCAGAGCCCTGTGATCTAATCACTTTTCCCCAAAATACCACTACGGAACACATGAGACTTTGAGGACATTACATACTAAGTCAGTGTCCAAGGACTAATTCCTAGTACTTTGGAAATGTAGAAATGGGGGGGCTCATAAGTAAGTATGGCTAGACAAGTCAGAGGAAAAACAGGAGAATATTACCCTGGAAGAAATGTGAATAAACTTTTCAGGGAAGAGTGAACGAATATATTCAGTACTTTTAATTTGTCAGGTAAATTGAAGATTGAAAAATTTATTATTGAGTCCAACAATATGGTGAATTTTGCAAAAAAGCATGTATGCGGGTAAGAATAAAAAAGTTAGTGAAGAAGGTTTAAAGAAAGAACTTGAAAAAAGGAAATGAAGACAGTGATTATAGACAATTTACTAGAGGTTTTTTGTTGTAAAGGGATGCAAGAAATGAAATGAGACTAATAACTCTCTACAAACTAAAATTATGGAATAATCTGACTACTCAAACTCTGTTCATATATTTAAGGTGCTATAATCCATTAGAGAAAACCACATGGCCATGCTGATTGACACCACCAGATATTCATGGCCTTCAACTTTAGCTGGTCCCCAAATACTTCAAGGTATCCTTTTTACACATTCTAAACAGCTTTTACTCCTATGATGAAATGTTACCTTTTCCTTCAATCTCCCACAATCCAGATTCTTCAGTCTCACTTAATCCTCATAAGTAATTAGCAAATAAGAATATTGTTCATTTAGCCACTACAACTCATTATCACCTTCTTAATGTTTTAATTCACTCTATTTAATCTTCTGGATTATAACAGTAGCCTATCTGCAATTCAGCCCATCTCCTCTGTATTTAGAGTGGGTTTTCTAAAACACAAATATGATCCCACCATTGTAAGGTTAAAAAACCTTGCTGTAATCATATTATTCTATGTTTCAAGGACCACAGTGACCTCCCATGACCACTACAATATAGTTCAAATCCTTAGGTTCAGCATATAAAGTATTTCATGTTTTGATTGATACTGCTAATTTATTAATTCAAAAATATTTCCTGGAAATCAATTTTATTCCAGGCTTTATGCTAGTTATTAGAGGCACAAAAGTGGACCCATCATAATCTCATCTTCAAGGATCACAGTCCATTTTTATTTCTATCTCACTCTTTAATACCCACCATTCCTTACAGTCAAATTTAACTATTTAGGGTTTTTTAAATGTCTTACTGTTTCAAGCTCTTAGCTTTTCTTCACCTAAAATATCATCCATGTTCTTTTCTGGTCCTGGTTATCTTCTTTAAAATTCAATTCAAACATTACATTTTTATAAATACCTGTCTCACTTAATTGTCCATCTAGCACAATATTTATTGCTCTGAACCAATGAAATTGGTTTATCTGTTTCTTTCTGTGAGACTGTCAACTCCTTAAGGAGCTACGTTTTATTTTTCTCTGTATCTGAACCACCTTGCATAGTGTCTAATATCTAGTATGTACTCAAAAAAGGTTGGAAAGGCCGGGCGTGGTGGCGCACGCTTGTAATCCCCGCGCTTGGGAGGCAGAGACAGTAGGATCGCGCAGGTTTGAAGCCAGCCGCGCCCACTGGCTTAGAAGACCCTGTTTCCAAATAAAAATGTAAAAATAGGTCTGGGAGTGTAGCCCGGAGATAGAAGGGCTTCCAGGAACCCCAGTATCACCAAAAAAAAAAAGAAGGTTGGAAAGCATTAATGAACTAATAAAAATATAGCATGCTTTGCTATATTTCCCAATAAAATTCATCTCTTCTACTCTGAGAGGGCTTTTAGGACACTAATTCTTTCATCCTGCATTTTAGTTTTCTTTTTAAGTCTTACATATATGATCTGCATGCATTCTAGTAGACCTCTTTCTCAGTTTAATCACTCCATTAACTTTCACTTTCTGGTAACGATCTCCCAATTATTAACCTCCTAGGTAATTATGTTATCCAGATCAGATCATCCCATGATTTTATCAAATACTTTGCTAAAATCCAGGTCTTTTTTAATCTATAATATTCCTAAAACCTTTTTAGTGAGCCTACCACAATAAAATGAGTTATAAATGGGTCAAATCTACATTTTCCTTCCACACTCAATCCTCAGTGGAATCTTCTTTTTTGCCATTTATATTGGTTATTATAATTATACATAAAAGTTGGATTCATTGTATTGTATTGGTCCATAAACAAAACATAATTCTCTTACTTTTTATTTTTATATATTTTTATTGTTGCATTATAGTCTCATATTATAATGTAGATAATGCTGACAATGGCATATATTCACACAGTACTTGGTTCCCTCTTCCCCAATGCATCCCCATTTTCTTCTCATTATATTCACATATAAACACATAGATTCAGGTGTCACTTCCGTTAATGAACCTCAGCCTTCTTCCTCCCCTCCCCTTCCTCCCTTGCTCCACTGAGGATCTCCTCCATTATCTGGAGTCCCTCTGGTATCCTGAATCCTCCCTAGCTCAAGCATAGTAGAGAAAACTTATATGTCCCTTCTCTTTATGTACTTGGCTAATGTCACTTAACATAATGTTCTCCAGATCTATCTTCTTATGAATGGACATAATTGTGTTCTTCTTATTGCTGAGTAGAATTCCGTTGTGTATATTTCCCCATAATTTTGTAATCCATTCATCCGTTGATGGACACTTTGGAAGATGGAAAGATCTCCCTTGATCATGGATATGCAGAATAAATATCAAAGTGGTCATTCTGCCAAAAACTACTCTACAGAATCAATGCAATCCCTATCAAAATACCAACAACATTCTTCATAGACCTAGAAAAATCCGTCATGAATTTCATATGGAGAAACAAAAGACCCAGAATAGCCAAAGGAATTCTCAGCAGTAAGAATCATGTAGAGGGCATCAAAATTCCTAACTTCCAATTGTACTACAGAGCTATAGTAATTAAAACAGCATAGTATTGGCACAAAAACAGGCACACAAACCAATGGAACAGAATAGAAGATACAGAAAAAAAATCCATACATTTATAGTCAATTGATCTTTGAAAAGGGGGCCAAATTCTCTTACATTTCTAGACACAGGCAAAATTGTTTTCCAGCAGTGCTTCAAATATATGCTTTTATTCCAACACTGTTCCCACGGTCTGAAATTACATTCCCCACTTTTCCAATTATTAATATTATTTGAAATTACATTCCCCACTTTTCCAATTATTAATGTTATTATATATAAGACTCTGTTTGGATTCAGCTTCCTCCTAAACCCTTTCCAAGAATCCCTCCTCTCATTTCAACTGTTATGATGAGCTGAAATGGGATTGTCCCTGCCATTTTTCTGTAGTTTGGAAAAGAAAATGAAAGATATAAAGAAAAAAATCATTCTGGCATCCTTCACAGTCAGTTACAGAACAGGGAATAGAACAAATCTCCTGGTATAATAATGTCAGGATTGATACTTCACCCCATGTTTAAAGTACTGATTTTTGTCCCATAAAATGTATGGAACATGTGGGAAAAGGATTCATTTTATTGTGGTATGTTCTACAGTAAATAAAACAGAACATTCTTCTAACCCTCCCCTGATTCCCTCCCAGTATCCATAGAATACATCTGGAGATAAATTATGAGAGACAAAATGGAGTGGTAGAATTCTATGACATGAGTTATAATATTATATCACTTATAAGTTGCTTTATAATAGAATTCATACTGCTTGATTTATAAGACTGTGTCATAATTACTATTATAAAATTAAATTATTTCATTCCTGAACATGTTTTCATGAGAATGTAACTCCCTTCTTTCCTTCCTTCCTTTCTTTCTTTTTTCTTTCCTTCTTTTTTATATTAGAATCGAGCCCAGGAGCATTTGACCTCTGAGAGCTACCTCCCCAGGTCTTTGTATTTTTTTTATTTTGGAAACAAGGTCATGTTAAGTTACTGAGGGTCTTCCTACTTTTTTGAGGCTGGCCTTGAATCTGTAACCTTCTTGTCTCAGCATCCCAAGTACTAGGATTACAGACATGAGACATCATGCCTAGCTAAGAAAACCTGCTTTCTATGAGCTTCTTAAAGCTCATATTTTAAAAAAATCTGATGGTGCCAGGCATGGTGACACATACTTATAATCTCAGTACTTAGGAGACTGAGATAGGAGGATCACAGGTTTGTGACCAGCCTCAGTTACTTAGTGAGACTCTCCACAATTTAGTGAGACCCTATTTCAAAATAAAGAATAAGCCAGGTGTGGTGGCACACACTTATAATACCAGCATTCGGGAGGCTGAGACCAGAGGATCACGGTTCGTGGACAGCCTCAGCTACTTAGTGAGGCCCTCCGCAACTCAGTGAGACCCTGCTTCAAAATAAAGAATAAAAAATAGGGCAGGGGGTATAGATCAGAGGTCAAATGCCTCTGGGTTTCATCCCAGACCCGTAAACAAGAATAAAAATAGAGCTAGAGTTGTAGCCTGAGGTATATTGCCCCTGAGTTTTATCCTTAGTACTGCAAAAATAATAAAAAATTAATAAAGACTGATGCAAGTTTTCAGTTTGGAATATTCACTGCTATTATCTCTGTTGTATTAATAGCAATCTCTACAATCAACTTAGAAAGCTTCCAAATAAAGGATTAAGGTTTTGTAAAGCTTTTGGAAAGTTTACTTCTGTTTCTGCTTGGTAGCCTCATTTTCATATATTATCACAAATTAATGTGATACTTTGAACTTTCTTCCTTCAAATCCTGGTTCTACTATTTACAGTTACTATAGTCTGTTGAGTTACTGAAGCATGCCCAGTCTTAGTTTTCTTATCAGTAAAAATGGTTGAATTAAGTAATGTATGTGTAAGAGAATGAACAAATTAGTTATACCCCACCACAAATGTAGTTCTTGTCTCCTAAAATTCTTTTTCTTTTTCCTTTCTTTTTTCTTTCTGTGCTGAGGTTTGAACCCAGAACCTTGCACAATGTAGGAAAGCACTCAACCACTGGGCTACAGCTCTAGCCCTGTCTCCCAAGATTTATGTGTATTTGTGCGTGGGAAAAGGGTCATGGCATGAATTTCTCTCAATGACAAAATTTGTTTTTTATTCTCTTCCCATCTGTAGTACTATCCTGTGGCTGCTATAAGAGAGTACCACAAACTCGGAAATTAAAACAGTATACCTGGCTGGGTATGGTGGTGCTCGTTAGTAATCCCAGTACTTAGGAGGCTGAGATAGGATGATCATGCAGATTTGAAGCCAGTCTCATCTACTTAGTGAGGCTCTCAGCAACTCAGTGAAACCCAACTTCCAAATAAAATATAAAATAGGTCTGGGGGTATAGCTTGGAGGTAAAAGGCCCCTGGGTTCTATCCACAGCACCACACACACACACAAACAAACAAAAAAAAAACAGTACCTCTTTATTCTCTTACAATTCTGGAAATCAGAAGTCAAAAATCACCAAGCTTTCAGCAAGCTCTGAGCATACAGATCTATGTTTTTCAGAGTACATCAATGTGTGTTACGGATACAAAATGGTAATCTTAAAATGAATGTTATGAAATGAATTGTGTTTCCCTCAAATTCACGTGTTTTAAATCCTAACTTCCAATGTAATTATTTTTCCAGATGACATTAGGTTAAGTGAGTCTAAAAGGGTGAACCTTAGTTGAATATAACAGGTGCCCTTATAAGAAGAGAAAAGACTCCTGAGATGTGCACTCAAAGAAAAGTTTATGTGAGGGTACAGTAAGAAGGAGGCTGTAGTGAGCTATGGAGAAGACTCGGAAAAGTCAACCCTGCTAGTACCTAGAATTTGGGGTTTCAGCCTTGAGAACTATAAGAAATAAATCTATGCTGTTTAAACCACCCAATCTGTGGTATTTTGTCATAACATCTGTAGAAATGAGTAAAGGTATAAATAACTAAATTTTCCTATAAACGAGGAGAGTAATTCTGGTGAAATTTGTCAAACAGAGGAGCAGGGAGATAAAAGGAAAGTTTTGTAAGGGGTATTTCTGAGCACTCTGGAAGCATGCCAGAGCGTGTGGAGAAAGATGACCAATGAGTAAGTCTTTATAACATTTGGATAAAAACACAAGAAAAGGCATGACTAAAATTCAGTCATAAATTACCCACTTTATTTCAGTGTAAAAAATATCTCTTTAGCTCCTAACTGTAAGTAAAGTACTCCCATTGCTTTTATAGCAGTGGGACAAAATCAAGGTAAAGGAGCAGAGTTTCTCGGCTGAGTATGTGTCAAACAGGAAAAGAGTAAAAATAGGAAGTAGAGAAACTAGTTGAAAGCAAGAACTCAAAACCAGATGTGCTTATGAGACCATATTTCCCTGAGGATTCACAAATCACAGGGAGCTCATTGAGCTTCTCTACAATGTGTGGTAAAGAATTTGTGCCAGAATTATGTAAATCTCAAAACATTGCATGATATCAGCTGGCATCTGGGGAACATATACAAATTACCCAGTATAGTGCCTGATATTTATTAACCAACCATATAATGATGGTTTATTTTTCCTCTTTCCTCCTCTTAATTTCGGTGAGAATAGGTGGATGTGTCTTAAGAGCAGAAATAAAACAAACTTTTCAGTAAGGGACCGATTGTATAAAATTCAGCTAATGTACAGAAAGAAAACGGAATGTTATATACAAAAACAGTGAGGCATACAGGCCCCAAAGTACCTTGGGTAAGTTAAGAAAAAAATCTCTTTTATAGATTTTAGGAAAATGGATGGAGGGAAACAAATATTATTCTTTCTGGTATAGAGGCTGGGAAGCCAAAACTTAAAATTCTCTCCCAAAACATCAAATAAAGACTTTCTACTGGGACATTCTCCAGACTTTGTCTTAAATAGTACAACTATATACCACAGGAATGTATCTTTACCTAATTTGGCAGAACTCTGTAGCATCTTCAAATATAATATATAAATCATATGTATTAGGGTCTTTGAAGTATAGCAGCCATAAAAAACACCACAAATTTGCTGACTGTGGATGGCTATAACAGACTCCAAAATAATCTTCTCTAGAATTCTTTTTAATGGAAAGACATTTGCAGTATCTTATGTGAAGAATGATAGTCTGGAATTTGAAGAATATTTATTTAACAAACCTTGGGGAATCTTAGAAGCCTAAGAAATGCCAGCACAGGTATCTGTTCCTCCACAAGAGCATAGTACATCTATTTTGTGTGTGTGATACTGGGGATTAAACCCAGGTACATTCTACCTCAGAGCTACATCCCCAGCCCTGTTTTATGTATTATTTTGAAACAGTGTCTCACTTAGTTGCCCAGGCTGGCCTCAAACCTGTGATCTTCCAGTCTCAGCTTCTTAAAAGTACTGGGATTACAGGCATGTACCAGCACACCTGGCTTCTAGGTCCTCTATGCTCAGGTACGTAGATGTCACTCAGCAGTTCTACCATTTCAAAAGTTTTGCCTTCTCCCCCCTTCCCACAGAATTGAAAATCCAGCAATTCCAAAGTGGAGTTTTATTACAGAGCAGAAAATTATGATGTGCACCTCAAACATAACTACTGATGAGAGAGATGTTTCTTAACTGAGTCATTCTCCCCTGAAGGGGTAAAGCAAATTCTATTTCTTTATGCTTACTTTTGAAAATTATTTCAGGACTGCTGAGGGCAGCAAAAAGACCACTTGCACTTGGGGAGCTCATACCTCCTCAATACATAGATTTTTCATTTGACCAAAATAAGCTCTCCAGTGACCCTCTAGTTAAATAGCATAATTGGCTGATTGTAGATTTTTGCAGCAGACATAAGTTTCCAGTAGGTTATTAGAAAGAGACTGCTCCACACTTAAATGTATAAAAAAAGTTGCATCAGAAACTGACTTTATAAAAGTAGGCTTTAAAGATGCTTAGAATTTTATCATGGAAATATAGGCAAGATTTAAGTTAAGTGAAAAAACAGAACTATAAATTACATATCCCATTTTGTTAAAATATACATGTATTTCTTTGCACACACATACACATACAAAGTCTGGAAGTACATATACTTACCCACCTAAGCTTTTGGTTAAACTCTTGGTTAAAGAATCTTTTTGTCTATTTTTATTTGTATTTTATTTATTTTCAAAAATAAATATGAATTTTACATATAATATGATAGTAATATATTTAAAGAAATAAATTCAGTTATTCAATTCTCTTTTCCACTTTAGGTTTAGGATTATATTACAAAGTTAATGACTATTTTCTGTAGAATTTGTATACCTATTTTCACAAAATATTATATTCTTTAACCCTTTGCTTCTTTTCACTACTTTAAAAATGAATTTGGATATGGTATGTTCAAAAATATTCACTGAGAACTAACTTGGTTTCAGAAATAAACTAGTTTTCTCTACATAGTAATTGAAACAATCAAAAGAGTAAAAAAATATACTATAGTATGGGAGACAATATTTGCAAACTATTCAATCAACAAGTGATTATTATCTAGAATATTGCAAAGAACTGAAAAACCTGCGGTATACACAAAAACCTAACTAAGATGGGCAAATAATTTGAATAGATATTCCTCAAAATAAATCACATGAATGGCAAACAAGGATATGAAAAAATGTTTTACATCACTAATCATCAAGGAAATATAAATCAAAACCAAATGATATATTGTCTCACCCCAGTTAAATGGCAATAATCAAACATAAAAAGACAAATGCTGGTGAGGATGCAAAGAAAGAGGAATTCTCTTATACTGTTAGTGGATTGTAAATTGGAAAATAGTATGAACCCTCCTTAAACTAAAAATCGAACTATCATATGACACAAAATTCTCACTATAGGGTATATATGCAAAGGAAATAAAATTAAGATGTCAAAAAGATATCTATGTGGCATGTGATATTATGACCCAGAGAGGGTTCCTGCAGTATTCCCAGAGAGAATGGGTAAGGGAGAGAAACTCAACTCAAAACCAGAATTTAGAAAAACCCAAAATGCCTCTCTCTCTCTCTCTCTCTCTCTCTCTCTCTCTCTCTCTCTCTCTCTCTCTCTCTCATTCCCCATTCCCCATTCCCCATTCCCCATTCCCTTTTAAATGAAAATTGGTTAAGGGTTTATATGGGGTATCCCTGCTTCAGTATTAATGTTGTTTTGCGAAACCTCTGCATGAATGTTAGAAAAGATGAAGAAACCCTGCTCTAAGACCACAAAATAATGGGGGGATAAAACTTAGCTGCAAGCACATGGTAATTTCTGAGAGTTGATCTAGGCCCTTTTCCGGGTCCAAATATACTCTGTAGTGGGCGAAATAGTGCTTGCAGAAGAATAGAGATTTATAATTTATGTAGATTAATGCAAATGAGTATTAGTATTTATACCAAGCACATCAAATGAAAAGCTTCAGAGGTTTAAATGGGCTTTGAGAGAGCATCCAGTTTACCTTTCTACCTTTTGCCAAGATTACAGAAAAATGAGGTAACAAAGCTAAAGCAATTGTATCTTTTTTTTTCTGTAAAATTCTAGACAGAGAGATGCCATAAACACTTGGTGATATATTCCAGTCTTATGTTTTTTATGCAAATGACTTAACCCTAGTAGAGGCAGGGTTACCATAGTAAATAATTTCCATTTCCATCACTTTGTGCAGTGAGCAGGGCAAACAAAGCCACCAACAAGAGGCCTTGCACATGGTATGCACAGCTGTTAACCAGAGAACAGATTGTATGTGTATTTAGCACAGAAAAGACTAATGCACGGAAAAATCTAAACACACACACACACACACACACACACACACACACACACACACACACCACAAAGTAATCAACTAATATTACAGAACCATGTAAATTGTGTGGGAGTTGTTTGCATTTATAATGTTTAACATTATAGCCTTTATCTCAGGAAATGTTTCTTGGTTTTGGAATAGGGTTGGGTTTCTATTTATTCTTGTAACAAAATCCAATTCTCACTAGAAGGGCACTGTCCCCCATCAACTCAGTTTCACATAAAAGGTAACTTCAAAGACACTCCTCCTAGTGTTTCTGCAAGAGTAAGAGATATCCTAACAGCTGTGAAGAAAAAGCTTGCCCAAAAGCTACCACAGCCAAGGGCACTGCTACTACATGGAATAGGGTCACCAGTGGGGGTGTTCTGTATGCCATTAGGAGCGCCATTCCTTTTACCTCTCTAGGATTCTCAGCAGCTGCCACCTTCTCCACTGAGCAACATGATTTACGGATCTTAATTCCACCACAACTGATCTTTTTGTATTCTGATCCTAGATACTATTGAGCCAGAATTCCTCCAGCTAGAATTTGGCGTTCAGTAGGATGCCTTGGTTTAACCTGCAAATGCCAGACAGAGGCTTTGTCTCTCAGAACTGATTTTTTAACACAGCAGTCTGAGACAGCTGGCATACACTTTTCATGAGAGAGCCCTCTGAATCACGTATAGTCCGTTTCTTGAATGGAGGATGTAAACCTAAGAACCTCATAAAAGTTAGGAGAGAGTTCTAAGAGGCCTGCTTAAATGCTTTCCTCTTCATAATGTCCCTAGCTTGGTGCCTATGGCTACTATCCTAACTAGTTCTAAAGTTGCCACTTAGTGTTGTGGTGATGTGGTACTGCTATTCTAAGTGTCTATTTTCCAAGACAGAGATTTCTAATCTGGCTAGATAAGCAGAAACTCCCAAGAAATCAAGGCATGCATATTTCCAGGCCATACCCTACTTAGACTTACTGTTCAGAATATATATTTGAAAACTACCTGGACTAGAGTTTAGACATCAGCTAATGGAGAAAAGAAGCTCCGTGGTCTCACTCCACAAAAATATAGTTATCCCTCAGTGTCTTGGCTGGGGAATGTTTCTAGGATCCCCTGTGGATTGTAAAATCTGTGTGAACTCAAGTTCCTTATATAAAATAACATAGTGTTTGTATATAACCTACATATGCCCATCTGCATATTTTACATCATCTTTAAATTAAGTATAATACCTAATACAATATCAATGTTTTATGTAAATAGTTGTTAAACTATATTATTTAGGGAATAATGACAAGGGAAAATCTGTACTTATTCAGTATAGATATATTTTTCTGAGCATTTTCATTCTATGGTTGGTTGAATCCTTAGATAGAGAGCCCATGGATACAGAAGGCCAACTATTAAAAATCAACTATAGCCAGGCGTGGTGGCACATGCTTATAATCCCAGTATTCAGGAGGCTGAGACCAGAGGATCACAGTTCGCAGGCAGCCTCAGCCTTCCGCAACTTAGTGAGACTCTGTTTCAAAAATAAAGAATACCTGGGCGTGGTGGCACACACTGGTAATCCTCGTGTTTGGGACGTTGAGACAGGAGGATCACACAGGTTCGAGGCCAGCCTCAGTTACTTATTGAGGCTCTCAACAACTTAGTGAGACCCTGTTTCCAAATAAAGTATAAAATAGGTCTGGGAGTATAGCCTGGAGGTAGAAAGCCTCTGGGTTCTACCCCCATACCACCAAAATAAATAAATAAATAAAAGTAAAGAATAAAAAATAAGGCTGTGGGTGTAGCTTGGAGGTAGAATGACAATGGGTTCTATCCCCAGTACCGCAAAAAAAAGAAAAATTTACGAATATATGGATTATTTCTAGGGGTTCTTACAACCAAAGATCTATAACAACCAATAGCGAAAAAACACATTCAAAATAATGAGACATTGTTTGATATTTTTATAAGTCCTTGCCCTGCACCTTCTCTAGAATGGCATGCTTTTAAGGATAAAGAGTGGTCGGATTCTATAGACTGAAGAGTGCAGAGCAGACCAAACTTTCAATTTTTTTTAACTATTCCTGGGAACCCAGGAGCATTCTACCTCTGAACTATATCCCCAGCCCTATCTTTTTATTATTTATTTGGAAACAGGGTCTCACTAAGTTGTGGGGGGCCTAAGTAGGTAGCTGAGGCTGGCCACAAACCATGATCCTCCTGTTTCAGCCTCCCAAGTAGTCTGATTGCAAGGGTGAGCCACCTTTCCTGCCTGATTTTTATATTTTCTCTTGTAATAGGTATTGTCTCAAAAATGATTTCATCTGGTATTAGTAATCCACTTTGATTTCCTCAGTTACAATATATATGGAATATCTTTTGTATCTATTTAATTTTATGTATGCATATTTTAATATAGAGTGAGTCTTCTAGAGAGTACAGGCAGTTGGATCTTGTTTTAAATCTGTTTTGCTAATCTGTACTTTTTGATTGAGTTTACTCTATTTACATTTAAGTTAATCACTTAGAGCCCAGTCCAATATGGTGGTATATACCTGTAATTCCAGTACTTAGCAATCTGAAACAGGAGGACTGGGGGTTCAAGACCAGCCACAGGAACTTAGCTAGACCCTCAGAAATTTAGAGATACCATGTTTCAAAATTTAAAAAAATAGAATAAAATAAAAAGGGCCTGTGTGTCACTTGGAAGTAGAATATCTCTGGGTTCAATATCCAGTATCAAAATATGTAAACAAACACAGCAAGTAGTTTTAGGAAATAATTTACTATTACCATTTTATTATGTTTTCCCTATATGTCATAACATGTTGCCCCTCATTTCTTCCCTCACTGTCTTTCTTAACATTTCACTGATTTTTAAATTATCTTATCTTATCCTTTGGTATGTATTTCATAGATATTTTTTCTTGGTTACTTTGGGAATTACACATAATGACCTAAAGTTTTTTTTTTTTTTTTTTGGTGGTACTGGGGTTCCTGGAAGCCCTTCTACCTCTGGGCTACACTCCCAGACCTATTTTTACATTTTTATTTTGGAAACAGGGTCTCCTAAGCCAGTGTTCACGGCTGGCTTCGAACCTGCGTGATCCTCCTGTCTCTGCTTCCCAAGGGCGGGGATTACAAGCGTGCGCCACCACACCCAGCCATGACCTAAAGTTTTAATAAGCTGTTTTAATATGGTAGAAATAAAAATGATTTAGTTGGTTGGTAATGTAGCTCAGTGGTGCAGTGCTTGCTTATTTTGCAAAGGCCCCAAATTAAATCTGAAGTATTGCTGAAAAAAATCTAAAGGAAAGTACAAAATGATAAAAATAATCAAATTTGAACAAACATAAAACAAAAAAATTCCCTCAATATTTTCTTTTATATTATTTTGTTTCTTATTATTATTACTATTAACACTTTTGGGTGACACTGCTGTTTGAACACATGGACATTCTACTTCTTACTATACTCTAGCCTATTTTTTTTAAGTTTTGAAACAAAGCTTATCTAAGTTGTTGAAGCTGGCCTTGAACCTGTGACCTTTCTTTCTCAGCCTTCCGAATAGTGGGATTATAGGCATGTGCCACCTGGGCCATCTCTTACTCATACATACTAATTGTACAGAGTAATGGGATTCACTGTGATATTTCCAAACATACATGCAATGCATGCATTGTGCTTTGATCATGTTCATCTACCATCCTTTTCTTCGACCCTCACTCTCACTGTCACACCCCAACCCTACACTGAAGAACCCTTTCCAGTACCTAGCAATCCTCTTTATCCTCCTCCTACTTTCTGGACAACTATTTTTAGTTTCCATATGTGAGAGGAAACATTTGATACTTGTCTTTATATGTCTGTTTATTTTGCTTAACATGTCCTCCAGTTCCACCCATTTTGCTGCAAATGGCAGGACTTCATTCTTTCTACAGTAGAGTAATAGTCTATAATGTGTCTATGCCATATTTTCTTTATTGATTCATCTTTTGATGAAGACCTAGTTTGATTCATTATCTTAGCTATTGTGAATATTGCCGCAATAAACATGGGCATGCAGGTATTTGTTTTGTATGCTGGCTTCATTTCCTTCATATCTATACCCCAAGCATTAAATAGCTGGATTATATGGTGTATCTATTTTTAGGTTTCTGAGTAACCTGCACACTGCATTACATAATGGCTGTACTAAATTATATTCCCACCAAGTGTATGGGTTCCTTCTTCTCCATATCATTGCCAACTTTTGATATTTTTGATTATATATTTAAATATTAAAATATATATTTAATGTTTAAATTGTTAATGTTAAATGTTTAAATATATATAGTATATTATATATGCATACATATAGTGATATATATGTACATATATATGACATGGTATGGTATCTCATTAAAATTTTGATTTATATTTCCTTGATAACTAATGATATTGAATATTTTTTACATTTTTTGGCCATGTATACTTCTTTTGACACATATTTATTCAGGTAGTCTGCCCATTGTAACTGAATTTCTTTTCAAGTTTTTTTCAGTTCTTTATGTATTGTGGATATTAACTCTCTGTCAGAGAAATAGCTGGCAAAGATTTTTTCCAATTCTCTAGATTATCTCTTCACTGTTGTTTCCTTTGGTGTGTAGAAGCTTTTCAAATTGATATCATCTCGTGATTGTGATTATTTTGTTTTTGTTTTCTGTGGTTTTTGAGTCTTGTCAACAAAATAATTTCTGTACAAATGTCTTGAATTATTTCTTCTAGTAGTTTAAGAATTTCAGGTTTACCTTAATGTATTTTATTTATTTGGGGTTGATTTTTATATAGGGTGAAGGATAGTGGTCAAGTTTCTATCTTCTGCATGTGTGTATCATATTTTCCTAGTACCTTTTGTTAGAGAGACTGCCTTTACTCCAATGTAAGTTTTTGACAAATTTGTCAAGTATTACATGGTTGCAGTTCCATGTAATCATTTCTGCATACTCTATTCTCTTCCATTTGGTATATGTGTCCTTTATATGAAAATACAATGCTGTTTTAGTTCTACACTTTTTGAACATATTTTGAAGTCAAGTGGTATAATGATTCCAGCTTTGTTCTTTATGTTCAGATTGTCTTGGTTATTCTGGGTTTTTTATTCTTCCACATGAATTTTAAGATTACTTTTGATAGCTATGTGAAGAATGTCATTGACACCTTCATGGGAATTGTATTAAATCTGTAGATCATTTGGAGTAATATGGACAGTTTAA
The DNA here is from genome assembly GCF_963383645.1 of Muscardinus avellanarius. Taxonomy (NCBI): domain Eukaryota; kingdom Metazoa; phylum Chordata; class Mammalia; order Rodentia; family Gliridae; genus Muscardinus; species Muscardinus avellanarius. The sequence goes on along the minus strand of NC_137792.1, from coordinate 118,819,967 downwards.
CAATATTATTTCAATCCATGACCTGGAAGATTCTTCAACCCATTACTGTTTTTCTCAATTTCTTTTTTTTAAATTTTATTTTATTGGTGCACTGTATTCATACATCATAGTAGGATACAAACTTTTGTAGACATACATGCACACATCGCCCAGTCAGCCCCCACCCGATCCCCACCCCATTCCCTCCCCATCCCTCCTTCCCATGCTTGGCTTAGTGGTTGACATCTAGTATTATAGCAATTTATACAAAATTAAAAATGTTAATCTCACATAACAGTTTCATTTGTCTGATACCAAGCTTTTGATGACTTAAAGATAACATTTCAATATTTCTTTTTGCTTTCTTTCTTACCAGAGCATATTTTTTTCTGTTTTTTTAGGTGAAACTATCATATATTCATATATTTATTTTTCAGAAAAAAATCTATCCTAATATGGAATATGAATTCTAGATACCCAAAACGATCTTGAAAAAGAACAAAGCTAGCAGATATATATTTTCTGATTTCAAACCATATAAAACTACAATAATTGAAACAGTGTAATACTGTTCTAAAGGCAGATATATAAACCATTGGAGTTAAATACAAGCCTAGAGCTAAATTCTTCCCTATATTGTCAAGTTATATTTGACAAGGTTTCCACGAACATTTGGTGGTGGAAATAATAATCTTTTAACTAAATATTGTTGAAAAATAATAATTACATGGAAAAGAATAAAATTGGACCCTTACCTAATCCCACATACAAGTATTAACTCAAAATAGATAAAAGACCTAAATATAAATCTTAAGACTATAAACTTTTAGAAGAAAATCTGGGTCCTAAAACCTCGCAACATTGAATTGGCAGTGATTTCTTGGTTATGATTTCAATGGCACAGGCAACAGAAGAATATACAAACTCCCTAAAAAATAAAAAAATTGTATATCCAAAGACAATGTAAACAGAGTTAAAAGTTACTAATAGAATGGGATAAAATATTTCCAAATGCTATATCTGAAGGTATATTAATATTCCAACTAGAAATCCTAAAAATTAACAAAAATAAAGGCAAACAATACAATTTAGAGATAGGTAAAAGACTAACATAAATAATGAATCTCCACAGATAACCAATCTTAGTTGTCTGTTGGATGGAAACTCTTGTTTCTCTGGTTCTGGTGTGTGTTACCTATTTCTTCTTTGTAGTTAATCTCTTTGAGTATTTTCTCTAGTGCTGGTTTTGAAGACATAAATTCCTTCAGTTTCTGTTTGTCATGGAAGCTTCTTATTTCTCCATCTAATTTGATAGAAAGTTTTGCTGGGTAGGAAATTTTTGGCTGGAAGTTGTTTTCTTTCAGAGTTTGGAATATGTTACTCCAAGCCCTTCTGGCTCTCATGACTTGGTTTGGGAAGTCTGGAGTGATTCTAATTGGTTTGCCTCTGAATGTCACTTGGCCCTTTTTTTTTGTTGCCTTTAAGATTCTCTGCTTGGCTTCCACATTGGTCATTTTGACAATTATGTGGCGTGGGGATCCTCTTCTCTGATCCTGTCTAAAGGGAGTTCTATAAGTTTCCTGGATCTGTGTATCAACCTCTTGCTCTATATTTGGAAAATTTTCTGCTATTACTTCCTTGAAGAGATTGTTGATCCCTTTGGTTTCACTTTCTTTTCCCTCCTCTATTCCAATTATTCTTAGGTTAGCTCTCTTAAGATGGGCCCATATTTCTTCAATGTCAGATTCCTGCTGTTGGATATTTTTTTCTAGATTAGAAACTATGCATTCATTTTTGGATTGCTCATCTTCTAAGAGCGAGATTCTGTTCTCCATGTGGTCTAATCGGTTGTTTGTGCTTTGAATTGAGGCCTTTACTTCATTAATTGCATCCTTTATCTCTTTTTGGCTCTCTCTGAGTTCTTTTTGAAGCACCTCTATTATTTCTACAGTTATTTTCCTGATTTGATCTTCTAGAAATCTCTGATTTTCTGTGTTATCGGGTTCTGATGTTGTGGGGTTGTGCGCATTCATTACTCCAGTGTTATTCCTCTTTCCCATGATTTCGGATGTTTGTGCCTCCTCTGGGTTCTTCCCTTGGGTCACTATGGCTTCACTTAAGGTGTTCTGGATCTCGAGTCTGTATTATCTCAGACCCCACTACTCCTTTACTGGGTTGTATCACAGAGTCTCCGACCCAGGGAGTTGATAGAGGCTGCTTTAAACTATGGGGGGTGCCAGGTTGCACGTTCTCCTATGGTGTGATATCTCTGCCACCGCCACTCCCCACTGGGTCAAGTACCAGGGGTACAGTACTGGGATTTTTTCTCTGTGGCCCGCAATTTGACTCACTGTTCTTGAGTACGCAGATGTAGCTGTACTGGACTCGGTGAATTCACTGCTGCTGCTGCCGCCGGTGGCAATATGGCGCCTCTGCCACACCCTCGGCCGTGAGGCTGGCGTATTTTTTCTTCTCTGGTTTGATTTCCACTCTGAATCCCTGCAGCGTGTGCTGAGCTCGGCCACTGGGAGCTTTAAATGCTTTCTGCGCCGAAAGATCCCGCCTGGCTGTTCCGCAGCGGCTCACCTCGGCTTGCTGTAGCCGTCAGTTGAGTTTGCCGCTGCCGCCGGCAGTATGGCGCTGCTGCCGCGTCCTCGGGCGCGTGTGTCTCCTCTGTGGCCCTGAGCTCTGTTCTCAGTCCGCTTTCTCTCTGGAGCCTGGTGGTTTTTTTGTTTTTCTGGTGATGGTGTTTTCTGGCTATGAAGGGCGCTGGTTTTGTGGTAATGGAGATTGGTTGTTTGCGGGGCTCTTAAGCCCCGCTTTTCTCCATTCAGTTTTTAAAATATATTTTTGTTTTATAGATCTTTCACTGAGTTAGGTTTATTTCTAGGTGTGTGTGTGTGTGTGTGTTTGTGTGTGTGTGTGTGTGTGATTGTGTATGTGTGAGTGCATTCCATATTTGGGATTGTTTTCATGACTTCTTTCTCTCTTTCTCAGCACTTTCATTACTGGTGTATAGAAAAGCTACGGATATTTATTGATTTTGTCTCTTGCTATCTTACTGTATTTTTTTGTTTTTTCATCTCTAGTATTCTTTTTATGGAGTCTTTATGTTTCTCTATGCATAGAATCATATAATCTGCAATTAGGGATAATTTTACTTTCTTCTTTTCTATTCGTATGCCTTTTGTTTCTTTCTCATGTCTAATTGCTATGGATAAAATGTCTAGTACTAGATTGAATAAAAGTGGTAAGAGTGGAGACTTCCGGGAAGATGGCGAAGGAGAAAAGCGGGGCTTATGAACCCCGCTAACAACCAATCTTTATTACTACAAAATCAGCGCCTTTCATAGCCAGAAAACATCATCAGCAGAGAAACAAAAAATGTAAATACAAGGGACAGAGAAAAAGAGGGCTGGGAAATGAGACACCAGAAAGAAACCAGACTACAGTGCTGCAGCTGGAGCCGCAGGACAGAGAGGCACGGGCACCATCTTCCCTTGCAGCACCAGGCCCCAGAGAGGAAGAGGACTCAGAACGGAGCTTAGAGCCAGAGAGGAGCTACGCCGGCCTCACGGCCGAGGATGCAGCAACAGCACCATACTGCCAACGGCAGCAGCGAGCTCACCAGATGGCACCAGACCAATGCACTCAGCAGCCCACCAGGCTCCAGAGAGGAGCGGCAGACAGCGAGCCGAGGTGAGCGGATACGGATCAGCCGGGTGGAATTTGGCAGATTTTTCGGTGCAGGGAGCATCTAAAGCTCCCAGGAGCCGGGCTCAGCACACCCTGCAGGGACTCAAAGTGAAGCTCAAAAACAGAGAAGAAATACGCCAGCCTCACTGCCCAGGGTGTGGCAGTGGTGTGATATTTCCACTGGCAGCAGCAGCAGTGAATTCACCGAGTCCACTACAGCTCCATCAGCACACTCAACAACAGTGAGTCAAATTGCAGCCCCTAGAGGAGAAATCCCAGTACTGCATTCCCAGGGACTTGACCCAGTGGGGAGTGGCGGTGGCAGAGATATCACACCATAATCACAACTCCCTGCAGGAGAACGCCCAACCCTGGCACCCCTCATGGTCTAAAGCAGCCTCGATTGAATCCCTGGGTCTGAGACTTTGTGATATAACCCAGTAAAGGAGTAGTGGTGACTGAGATACCACAGACTTGAGATCCAGAGCACCTTAAGTAAAGTCGTAGTGACCCAGGGAAGAACCCAGAGAAGGTACAAACTTCCAAAATGATGGGAAAGAAGAATAACAATGGAGCAATGAATGCTCACAACCCCACAAAAACAGAACCCGATAACACAGAAATTCAGAGATTTCTAGAAGATCAAATCAGGAAAATAACTGTAGAAATAAAAGAGGTGTTTCTAAAAGAATTCAGAGAAAGCCCAAAAGAGATAAAGGATGCAATCAATGAAGTAAAGGCCTCAATTCTAAGTATAAACAACCGATTAGACCACATGGAGAATAGAATCTCGCTCTTAGAAGATGAGCAATCCAAAAATGAACGCATAGTTTCTAATTTAGAAAAAGAAATCCTACAGCAGGAATCTGACATTGAAGAAATATTGGCCCATTTTAAGAAAGCTAACCTAAGAATAATCAGAATAGAGAAGAGAAAAGAAGGTGAAACCAAAGGGATCAATAATCTCTTCAAAGAAATAATAGCAGAAAATTTTCCAAACATAAAGCAAGAGGTCCATACACAGGTCCAGGAAACTTATAGAACTCCCTTTGGACAAGATCGGAGAAAAGGATTCCCACGCCACATAATTGTCAAAATGACCAATGTGGAAGCCAAGCAGAGAATCTTAAAGGCAACAAAAGCAAAGGGCCAAGTGACATTCAGAGGCAAACCAAGTAGAATCACTCCAGACGTCCCAAACCAAGTCATGAGAGCCAGAAGGGCTTGGAGTAACATATTCCAAACTCTGAAAGAAAACAACTTCTAGCCAAAAATTTCCTACCCAGCAAAACTTTCTATCAAATTAGATGGAGAAATAAGAAGCTTCCATGACAAACAGAAACTGAAGGAATTTATGTCTTCAAAACCAGCACTAGAGAAAATACTCAAAGAGATTAACTACAAAGAAGAAATAGGTAACACACACCAGAACCAGAGAAACAAGAGTTTCCATCCAACAGTCAACTAAGATTGGTTATCTGTGGAGATTCATTACTTATGTTAGTCTTTTACCTATCTCTAAATTGTATTGTTTGCCTTTATTGTTGTTAATTTTTAGGATTTCTAGTTGGAATATTAATATACCTTCAGATATAGCATTTGGAAATATTTTATCCCATTCTATTAGTAACTGTTAACTCTGTCTACATTGTCTTTGGATATACAATATTTTTTTTTATTTTTTAGGGAGTTTGTTTACCCTTCTGTTGCCTGTGCCTTTCAAATCATATCCAACAAATCACTGCCAATTTCAATGTTGTGAGGTTTTATGACCCAGATTTTCTTCTAAAAATTTATAGTCTTAAGAATTATTTAGGTCTTTTATCTATTTTGAGTTAATATTTGTGTATGGTGTTAGGTAAGGGTCCAATTTTATTCTTTTTCATGTAATTATTATTTTTCAACAATATTTAGTTAAAAGATTATTATTTCCTCCAGCAAATATTTGTGGAAACCTTGTCAAAAATAACTTGACAATATATGGAAGAATTTATTTCTAGGCTTTTTATTTTACTCCACTGGTTTATATATCTGCCTTTTTAACAGTACTACACTGTTTCAATTATTGTAGCTTTATAAAGTTTGAAATCAGAAAATATACATCTTCTAACTCTGTTCTTTTTCAAGATCGTTTTGGTATCTAGAGTCCATATTCCATATTAGGATAGATTTTTTTCTGAAAAATAAATAAATGTATGATAGTTTCACCTAAAAAAAGAAAAGAAAAAATATTCTCTGCTAAGAAAGAAAGCAAAAAGAAATATTGAAATGCTACCTTTAAGTCATCAAAAGCTTGGTATCAGACAAATGAAACTGTTATGTGAGATTATCATTGTTAATTTTGGATAAATTGCTATAATACTAGATGTCAACCACTAAGCCAAGCATGGGAAGGATGGATGGGGAGTGAATGGGGTGGGGATCGGGTAGAGGCTAACTGGGTGATGTGTGCATGTATGTCTACAAAAGTTTTTTTTTATTCCATTATGATGTATGAATACAGTGCACCAATAAAAAAATTTTTTTTAAAGATGGTAAGAGTGGACACCGTTGTCTTGATCTTAGAGAAAATTTTATTTTTCCTCATTCAGTATGATACTGGTTATGTGTTTGTCATATAGTGATTGTTAAGTAGCGTAAAAAGAAAAATAATTTGCTTGTTCCAAAACAAATAGACTGATCACTATGGGAATTTATTTTGGTAGATTATAGGAAGCAGGTTACTTCATATATATTAGAAATCATTTAGATATTAGAATATTTGGCAAATATTTCATTTCTTGTCTTTCTCATAACCATTCTTTTTCTCTGGGACACTGCAAAGTTTGATCAGAATATGATACCTGTACTGGGAATATAAGTCAGTTGTTCAGCACTTGCCTAGAAAATACAAATCCTCAGCATCATAAAAAAATCTTTGATACCTATGATGCCAGATTTATGTACAGTTAGGGCACAAATACTTATTTCTTTTTACACAAATCTGTACATTTTCCTTGTGTCAAAAAAGCAAAGAACTTAGATCAGAATATTTTTGTATCATTGAATATATATTTGAACAACTTCTATGTTACTCAGAATATTTCCAGTGAGTCATTTTAGTAATTTACTTTGTTTTGTAATACTTCTGTTATCCAATGAAATGCTAAGTGCCATTTATTTTCTTCATATATTTATAGATCTCATATTATGTCAAAATTAAGTGATGGGGGAAACATTGTGGGGGAAAAATGAATAACTTCCATAAAATAATAAAGGGTACAAACTATTCTTTCTATTGCATTCTTTTGTCATTGCCTCAGTAAACATAACCCAAGTCATTTCTTTTTGAAAATATATTTGACCTTTTTCTAAGATAATATATATTGTTATTTATTATTATTTGATCAGTGCCAGTCCAGCAAAGTGGGAAAAATACAGTATATTGATGTTTTCATAACACTAAATATATTACATTTTTAAATAGATAGCCTTTTAATATAAAATTGTCTTATTTATGTGTGTGAAATGAAGACAGTGAATTATAATTTTGATTAGCTTATTAGCAAAATAAAAATGGGCAACATTATGTTGGTCCTTAAAACTTTGGGGAAAATTTTACTACTTTGATGTAATCCATAAATCTCAAAACCACTTCCAAAAATTACATTTTTCTGTTTTTTCCCTTGGCTTTATTTTTTCAGTGCCTTTTGTGGAACCCAGAGCCTCACACAGTTGCTTTACTACCAAAATACATCTCTGTTTGATGCGATTTTTGAGAAAGTGAGTTTTGTTTCTTTTTTGGACCACTAAAGATAGTATAAAATTATCATTGGTGATTTTTGTACCTAATCTCTTATGTCCAAATATGAATCAATATATGATTCTATATATCATTATATTATATATTATATATGATTAAATATATGACTATATATTTAAATATATTTTAAAAGAATGATTATTTAAATATTGTGAAGTAGTTCTAAACACCACCAGTAGATGGTGCTAGTGACTTTCTAACAATACAGTTTTCACCAATTTATTCCCTTCAAAATGGAAAACCAAGTAAGTCACAACTTGAAATAATGTCCAAAGTTTTAGTATTTTATAAAGAAATTTAGGTTAAAATACTAAATTAGTATATTAAAACACTTACATTTATTACTATTTTAAATCTCTTCTCTGACTTCAGTGCAATTTTGTACCTGGAAATGCTTTAAAAATCCTTTTGAGATAAAACATGCATCTAAACGTAAATTTCTGACTCTTAAGTGAGAGAAAACAGCTCTTAGAGCATTTCTCAGGTAACTTCCAAGCAGAACCTTCATGGCATACTGAAAAGGGCACATTGAAATAATTAGCATAACTCTGAATAGAAAAAAAATTACATGTGAATAACATAATTTATGTGACCCTTGAGAAATAAACAAGGTACATTTTTCCACATGAAATGGTAACAGAAGGGTAGCCTTTGTATATTGTTAGCCTTAGGAATAAACTGCTTAAAAATTGTAACATTCTCCCTGTAGTTAGGAGACTGTGACAGGAAAATCACAAATTCAAGATTAGCTTTTTTTTTTTTTTTTTTTTGGTGGCACTGGGGTTCCTGGAAGCCCTTCTACCTCCGGGCTACACTCCCAGACCTATTTTTACATTTTTATTTGGAAACAGGGTCTCCTAAGCCGGCGTGCACGGCTGGCTTCGAACCTGCGAGATCCTCCTGTCTCTGCCTCCCAAGCGCGGGGATTACAAGCGTGCGCCACCACGCCCGGCTTCAAGATTAGCTTTGACAATGTGGCAAGACCCTGTTTCAAAATAAAAATAAGAGCCAGGCATGGTGGCGCACATTTGTAATCCCAGTGCTTGGGAGGCTGAGACAGGAGGATCACAGTTTGAGGATAGCCTCAGTAACTACTTAGTGAGGCCCTCTGCAATTCAGTGAGATCTGTTTCAAAATAAAGAATCAAAAAATAGGGATGGGGGTGTAGCTCGGAGATAGAACGCCACTGGTTTCAATCCCCAGTATTGCAAAAATTAAAAAGGGCAGCCGGGCGTGGTGGCGCATGCTTGTAATCCCTGCACTTGGGAGGCTGAGACAGGAGGATCGCACAGGTTCGAAGCCAGCCTCAGCTACTTAGTGAGGCTCTCAGCTACTTTGTGAGACCCTGTTTCCAAATAAAATATAAAATGGATCTGGGAGTGTAGCCCGGAGGTAGAAAACCTCTGGGTTCCACCCCCAGTACCACCAATAAATAAATAAATAAATAAATAAATAAATAAATAAAAAGGGCAGAGGTGTAGCTTAGTAGCTTAGAGCACCCCTGGGTTCAATCCTCAGTACCATAAAAATTTTAAGCTCAACACAAATATGTATGAAGTGAAAAAGAATGGGATTTAGAATGCACTTATTTTGTGGGGTAACATGAAAATAGAAGTGAGGTGACTGCACTTCTACAAAGGACTTTTCGATGTATTGTAATTGTACCTACTAGTGAGACTCACAGCGATGCATTCGCATATGTACTTATCATTACTGGGTCTGTTCCCTCCACCAGGCCTTTTCTCCTCCCCCTTTCCATCCTGCTTTCACTCTTCTATTAATCTATCTCTTAATTCTGAAAATCTTTTTGGCTCAAATATATTGTCATATTGGGTCATAATTTATAACTAAAATCACCTTTGCAACTTTTTAAAATTCTCATTCTTAAAAAATGAATTTTCAAAAGCACTTTTAAAATCATACATGTGTAGCCCTGGGGGTTCTGAGTTGGCCCAATCTGAAAGAATGGGTGGAAAGATAGAACATGGCACATTATTTTATTCCAGCCTTTGTCAGCATTTGAATGTGGAACTTTTTTGGCCCTCCATAGGGAGAACTAAAATAACGTGCCCCTATAAAAGCAGAAAAACAAATAATTTGATGAAGCTAAAATAACCTAATAATGCCTTTAATAAGCTTTAAACATATATCTTTAAAATTATTATAATTCAACAAAATCCTGTTCATGTTTCAATAAAACAGTGCACTTACACACATTGGTTAAAATTAAATAGTTCTCTGCCAATGACCAGTTTAAATGAAGAATTCCAGATACTACAGCTAATCTATTTTGTAAATAAATCACTAGAGCTTTTTCCACATAAATAGAGGAGCCATAAGGACATAATTTTTCAGAACCCGTGGGATGCTGTTTATAACAGCAAGACTGTTTATAACAGCAAACCAAAGCATACAAATTTTAAAAACTAAGGGGAATGCCATTTTCCCAAGAATTTTCGATTATTTGTAGGATGTAAATGCTAATCTCAGACACTTTTGTAAATAATCCACCGAGCCCATATGAAAAGTGTCATGTTTTAGAGGCGTTGCATATCATTTATTTCAGTTCACCATTACAGAAACCACTATAATTATTTCATTAGAATACTATTTTGTTTTGTGTCTGTTTTAACTGGCTACAAACTAATTATTGAAATCTTGAATTGCAATTTGGAAAGGAATGAATTATGTGTACAATTTTTCCTATTACTAGACACCAATGATTTATGTGAGCATCTGTCAGCATTGAAGGTTTCAAATTTTTTTTGACTTGCAAAATTGACTACTGTGTTAAAGTTGTAAAGCCTTATTTATTTCAGATTATTTTTAATTTGTTCATTCTCTGAAAACCCACGCTGAAAATATAATCCAAAGTGAATAATATTAAGTCTAATTGCTGTCATGTGGAGCTGAGTACAGACATTATACTGTTTCTGTTACATGGTAGAACTATGAAAATATCCAGACTTCAGTAAAATGATTTACTTAAGTTCATAAAAATAATACTAAAATTTTAAATTCATTGTCCTGTGTATATTTAAGCTTGAAAAATAGCCATATATTCATGCTATACTTTTATCACGACTATCACCCAGAAAGCAAATCCCGATTCAATATTATCATCACATTATTAATATACAAACTTTTGAAATAGGTAGAAAATGGAGTAGAAAAACCACATTTTAAATTGTACCCATTTTGGCAAGCCTTTCTGTTTACTATAGTACCCTAAATTTATTTTATTTTATTTTGTTTAGTATAGATCAGAATGGAATTTTTTCATTTAAAAGGGAGAGTGGATCCGGGCCTGGTGGTGCACGCTTGTAATCCCCGCGCTTGGGAGGCGGAGACAGGAGGATCCTGCAGGTTTGAAGCCAGCCGTGCTGGTTTAAGAGACCCTGTTTCCAAATAAAAATATAAAAAATAGATCTGGGAGTGGAGCTCGGAGGTAGAAAGGCTTCCAGGAAGCCAAGTACCACAAAAAAAGGGACAGTGGATATTTTGGGGTACCTACTATGCACCAGTCTCTTTGCTATTTTTATGTCTATTATTTTATTTATCAATAGCTGTTAATATTATTATTAAAATAATCCTCTGAAATAATGTGAGATAAATGATTTTTAATTACTCTTTTTTTGTGGGTCTGGAGATGGAACCCAGAGGCATTTGACCTCTGAGCTATACCCTCTGCCCAATTTTTTATTCTTCACTTTGAAACAGGGTCTCACTGAGTTGCAGAGGGCCTCACTAAGTAGCTGAGGCTGTCTGTGAACCTCGATCCTCCGGTCTCAGCCTCCCGAATGCTGGGATTACAAGCGTGCACCACTACGCTTGGCTTATGTTATTCTTTTTGAAGAGAACTTCAAATAATAATAGGATAAATGAAATTTACGTAAAAATTACAGGATCAATCTGGACATGGTGGCACGTGCCTGTAATCCCAGCACTTGGGAGGCTGAGACAGGAGGATCACAGGTTTGTCACCAGTTTCAGTAATTTAGTGAGGCCCTCAGCAACTTAGAAATATCCTCTTCAGAAATAAAAACAAAAGGAAAATAGGGCTGGGGATGTAGCTTGAAGGCAGAATGCCCCTGGGTTGAATTCCCAATACTCTCATCCAAAATATAGTATCAGAACAGCTCATCTAGAGCTTAAGATAGCTATAGCTTTTATAGCTCATAGGCACTACTTTGCTCTTCGTTTTAAGAAGGGAATTTTACATAATCACTATATTTATGTAGATCATCAATTTAAGGTATTTAATGAACCCATGTAACATATAGAAAGCATAAATTGCAAAACCATTTTTTTTTTTTGCTATAGTGTTCTGTGCACACGTTGGCATATGGGGTTAGCCATAGGTAGAGATAACAATGAGTGACATTTCCATGTAACAGAGACACAATTTGGATACCACTTTAATTATGAGACTATGCCTCATCGTTTCTTAACCATAAGTCAATAAGTTCCTGAGGACATTGTTTATTGGACCAAAGCTAATACTGGGTAGGGCGTCTCATTATGAAGTTAAAGTAACAAGCAAACAATATAATGATAATGAGTAATCCCTGGTTGAAGACCATGTTAGAAGTTTTACTAGAAAAGCCAGGGCTGGTCCCATATGTGTCGGCCCTATACCTAACAAAGTCATACCAACATGCACCTTTGACAGAAAATAACATTACGAAATCAACATTTGTAACACCGCCCTACTTGTATGAATGCTTGGCTCTGGCCTGCATTAGGAAGGGCTGTAATAAGATGTTTTAGGACGTGGGAGAGGAATGAAAGGTAAAACCAACTGGTAGAGGAGTAGAGGCAGGTGCCATTTTAGGATTCTGTGGGCTGCAAGTTCCTCAAGGGCAGGGCCAATTTTAATCTGTGGTCTGTATCTTCATTTTTCCTAACACAGTGATCTGTACCCAGAGCATGTGTAATAATCATATGCTGATCATAGTAATACTGGCTCTCAAGGGTTAAGATGACCTGAAACACAGTGATAAGTGACAGAGTGATCACAGACTTTGAGAGAATGGGGAATCATTTTATTATGGAATCAAGTGACCTACCTACATTTATATATTTAAGTGCTAGGTCTTATTCAACGCCGCTGCCCTCTAGGAGTCAACCTCCTCAAATAATAAACATATATTACAAAAATTCAACCAAACATTTATTTCTGCTCTCTGAACAGATTATCTTTGGTAAAGCAGTATCTTGTTTTTTTCCTTTCTTTTTCAGTACTGGGGATTGAACCCAGGGGCATTCTACCCCCAAACTATATTATACTCCAATACCTTTAATAATTTTTATTGGTGCATTGTATTCATGCATCTTAATGGGCTTTTTATTACACTTTTATTTGGAAATAGTGTCTTGCTAAGTTGGTGAGAGTCTTGCTAAATTGTCGAGGCTGACCTTAAATCTGAGATTCTCCCCTCTTAGTCTCCCAAGTACTAGAATTATAGGTGTGCGCCACTGTGCCTGGCTTTTGTTGTTGTTACTGTGGATTGAAATCAAGGGCATTCTACCTTTGAGCTAGATTGCCAGATCTATTTTATATTTTACTTTTTATTTTGAAACAGGGTCTTGTTAAGTAGCTGAGGGTCTTGCTGGGTTGCTGAAGTTGGCCTTGAATCTGTGATCCTTCAGTCTTATCCTCCCAAGTACTGGGATAACAGTTATGTGGTACCCCAGCTGGCTGGTAGTATCTTAGTTTTAACAAATTCAAACTGGAATATTAGCACAGGGGAACTCTTAGACATCAGGGAAGTAGTAGTCTATATACTATACTCTTAGTAAAGGAGATATAAATATTCTATTTTAATGATTAATATCCCAATAACAATGTTCTAGAAACTACTACTCATCTTATATAGGGAGATCAAACATAGGAAACTGAAACAAATGGCCCCTCCTCAAATATCAATTCATCAGTGAACTATAGTTTCTGTCCACTGAGCAGAACTAGTAGAAGAATTATCAAAAAAGCCAAATTATAACTAAGTTTTCCAAGATATCAGTCTTTCTGAAGATGGCCCATTCCTATTATAGAAAAAGATTTGTCACGGGGATAATATGATATCATTATAGATTATAGTGTTATTATTCTAGAATATGGTATGAAAATTAATTTAAGACATATTTAAAGTGTCTGCTTTAATATAAACATACTAGTATATAGAAGCCAAGGAAAGCTTACACAAGAAAAATTATAAGTGTAAAACAGAAATATATAAGAATGGAACAACTACGGGCTAACATGCCTTTATTGCAGACAGTGGAATTAAAGTGTGTGCATCACAAAAATAACTATGCAAGGTAATTCATGTGTTATTTAGCCAGATTTGGTCACTTCAAAATGTATATAGTCTACAAATATCATCCTCTATATAGTAAATGCATAAAATTCCATCTGCCAGTTTAATAAATCATTCCCAATATTTCACTAAATCCAATTTTAAAGGTCATTTCATTAAGCAGATTTCTCTCCAAAGAAAATTCTAGAAAAATCGATATTTATTTATTCCAAATACATAGAAAACTATCTTCTACCCTCTGTCTTCTATGCATGAGGAAGAGGTGTTTCTCCTTTCCAAGGTTCTCCAACATGCACTCTTGATGCCATATCTTCTCAACATCTAATGGGCTTCACTCTATCAATTCCTTCTTGTTCATGTATTTCATCTTTCCACTCCTTTTCTTTGGGCCTACATGTATTCTCTGGTTTCTTACTCTCAAAGTAAGGAAACAAAAGTGTTCTTTTCTTGATTTCCTGCTTTCTTTGAACTCTTCCTGTGCCATATAACTAACCTTTTTCTCATTTTAAAAACATTTTATTCCTCTGATAGAGGACTAATATCTAGAATATACAAATTACTTAAAAGACTTACCACTAAAAATACAAATAATGCAATTAAGAAATGGACAATTGAACTAAATGGATATTTCACAAAAGAAGAAATACAAATAGCCAATAATACATGAAAAATGTTCATCATTATTATCAATTAGGAAGATGCAAATCAAAGCTATATTGAGATTTCATATAGCACCAATTAAAATGATTGTCATCAAGAAGTCAATCAACAAAAAATGCTGGTGAGGATGTGGGAAATAGGAACTCTTCTACACTGTTGGTGGGATTGCAAATTAGTGCAGCCACTATAGAGATCAGTGTGGAGTTTCTTAGGAAACTGGGAATGGATCCACCATATCATACAGCTATACCACTCCTGAGTATCTTTCTAAAGGGACCAAATTCAGAGAACTACAGTACTATATGCACACCCATGTTTCTAACAGCAAAATTCACAATAGCCAAATTATGGAGCCAACCTGGGTGTCCATCAATAGATGAATGAATTACAAAATTATGGGCTATCCACACAATGGAATCCTACTCAGCAATAAAGAAGAACAAAATTATGTAATTTTTAGGAAAGTCGATGGATTTGGAAAACATTATGTTAAGTCAGATGGATTAGTCGGATAAAGAAAATGAAGGGTCATATGTTTACTCTCATATATAGAAGCTAGGGAATAATCAGGATAACAGAGAGACTTCTGATAATGGAGGAGAAACTCCAGTGGAGCCAGGGAGGTGGTCTAGGGGAAGGGCAGGAGGGAGAATTAATGAAAGAATAAATTCCATTGACATGATGTACATATGTGAGAAGAATATCAATGCCAATTTCAATAACGTGTATCGGGAAGAGAGGGCAGTGGGAGGGACCCAGGTGAAAGCCCACAAGTTCTGTGTGCATGCATGCCACCATCACTATGAACTACATTATGCTATGAGACTATACTGAACCAATAAACATATAAAAATTAAGAATAAAAAAAGTTTAAACATAAAAAATTAATAATAAATTTTAAAATAATCATTGTATGAGAACATGTTATGTAACTGAACATGATAGTTTTACATAATAGTGACATTCATAGTGATACATTCATATCTCAACATACTATTTTTTGGTTCGTTTCCTTTCCCTCACTTCCTCCTGCCACTGGCTCCTACTACTTTACTAGTATCTCCTAATTTTTATGAGGTCCCTTTTCATTCATTTTTTTCTCTCTAGCTTCCACATTTGGGAGAAAACATGTAGCCCTTGATTTTCTGAGTCTTGCTTATCTCACTTAAACATTGTGACAATCTATACTCGTCATTTTACAATTTGGTTACCATCCTACTTCATTTCGCTTTTATTTTCTTAATGCAAGAGAAACTACACTTTATTCAGGGGTTCCTAACTAGGCATCTACACGTAAGAATTTATAGTTCTTCTAACTTGAATAGAAAAAAAACTAATTTTGACTTTCACTAGCCTAACTGAAATTTGCCACTTCCTTTCATTATTAGAATAGGTAACAAATTATAATAGCATTAGTATTTGTGACTGCAACCAAGTAAAATCACAAATGCTTTCATATCAAATAACTTCTCTTGTAGATTTCTTAAAAGTTCATTTATATTCATCATCACTTTAGAATTAGGAGTTATTAAGTGGTACATGATTGCAGTTTTCATTTATATAGATGTTTATGCCACATAGACAGAAACTGTTGGGCAACTCTGCACCTACTTGCCACTCTGTCACCAAATAAAAAAGTCATGTGTTCTCATATTAGTTACCCTGACATATAAGTTACTTTCTGTTCATGCCTATAATTATTAATTTATCAATCAATAAGAAGCAGGAGGTAAGTCAAAGAACATGCCAGAGATTAGTGCATTATTAAATCTATTTCTTTAATCAGCAGCAACCTTAACACTGGTATGCCTTGGTGAAAAATCAAACCTAATTCTAAATTGCCTGTGTTTATTCTTAATTTTTTGAATTTTTTTGGTGCACTGAATTCATACATCATAATGGGATAAAAACTTGTGTAGACATACATGCACACATTGCCCAGTTAGCCCCTACCCAATCCCCACCCCAATCCCTCCCCATCCTTCCTTCCCATGCTTGGCTTAGTGGTTGACATCTAATATTATAGCAATTTATCCAATTTAACAATGATGATCTCACATAACAGATTCATCTGTCTGATATCAAACTTTTGATCACATAGAGATAACATTTGAGTATATCTTTTTGCTTTCTTTCTTACCAGAGGCTAGTTTTTTTCTTTTTTTAAGGTAAGACTATCATACATTTATTTTTTTTCAGAAAAAGTCTATCCTAACAAGAAATATGAACTCTAAATACCCAAAACACTCTCAAAAAAGAATAAAGCTAGTAGATGTACATTTTCTGATTTCAAACCTTATAGAGCTACAATAATTGAAATAGTGTAGTACTGCTGTAAAAGCAGATATATAAACCAGTGGAGTAAAATAAAAAGTTTAGAGATAAATTCTTCCATATATGGTCAAATTATTTTTGACAAAGTTTCCAAGAATATTTGGTGAAGGAAATAGTAATCTCTTCACTAAAGAGTTAAAAGATAATAATTACAACATGAAAAATAATAAAATTGGACCCTTACCTAACACCATATACAAATATTAACTCAAACTAGATAAAAGACCTAAATGTAAATCTTAAGACTATAAACTTTTAGAAGAAAACCTGGGTCATAACACTTCACAACATTGAAATTGGCAGTGCTTTCTTGGATATGATTTCAAAGGCACAGGCAACAAAAGAAAAAACAAACTTCCTAAAAATTAAAAAAAATATTGTTCTATGTAAACAGAGTTAAAAGTTACTGATAGAATGGGATAAAATATTTCCAAATGCTATATCTGAAGGTATATTAATATTCCAAAAAGAAATCCTAAAAATTAGCAGCAATAAAAGCAAACAATAAAATTTAGAAATAGAATTTAGAAATAGGTAAAAGAATAAAATAAATAATGAATCTCCAAACATTTTAACCTATAAACACATGAATATATTCTTCTTTGCTTAGTTGTCTGCTGGATGGAAAATCTTCTTTCTCTGGTTCTGTTGTGTGTTACCTATTTCTTCTTTGTAGTTAATCTCTTTGAGTATTTTCTCTAGCGCTGGTTTTGAAGACATAAATTCCTTCAGTTTCTGTTTGTCATGGAGGCTTCTTATTTCTCCATCTAATTTGATAGAAAGTTTTGCCGGGTAGGAAATTTTTGGCTGGAGGTTGTTTTCTTTCAGAGTTTGGAATATGTTACTCCAAGCCCTTCTGGCTCTCATGACTTGGTTTGGGAAGTCTGGAGTGATTCTACTTGGTTTGCCTCTGAATGTCACTTGGCCCTTTGTTTTTGTTGCCTTTAAGATTCTCTGCTTGGCTTCCACATTGGTCATTTTGACAATTATGTGGCATGGGGATCCTCTTCTCTGATCCTGTCTAAAGGGAGTTCTATAAGTTTCCTGGACCTGTGTAAATACCTCTTGCTCTATGTTTGTAAAATTTTCTGCTATTATTTCTTTGAAGAGATTATTGATCCCTTTGGTTTCACCTTCTTTTCCCTCCTCTCTTCTGATTATTCTTAGGTTAGCTCTCTTAAAATGGGCCCATATTTCTTCAATATCAGATTCCTGCTGTCTGATTTTTTTTCTAAGTTATAAATTATGCGTTCGTTTTTGGAGTGATCATCTTCTAGGAGTGAGATTCTATTCTCCATGTGGTCTAATCCGTGGTTTATACTTTGAATTGAGGCTTTTATTTCAATGATTGCATCCTTTATCTCTTTTTGACTCTCTGAATTCTTTTCGAAAGTCCTCTATTATTTCTACAGTTATTTTCCTGATTTGATCTTCTAGAGATCTCTGAATTGCTGTGTTATCAGGTTCTGATGTTGTGGGGTTGTGGGCATTCATTGCTCTATTGTTGTTCCTCTTTCCCATGATTTCAGAAGTTTGTGCCTTCCCTGGGTCACTACAACTTCACTTAGGGTGCTCTGTATCTCGAGTCTGTTGTAATCTCAGCCACCACTACTTCTTTACTGGGTTGTATCTCAAAGTCTCATACCCAGGAAGTTAATTGAGGCTACGCGAGACTGTGGGGGTGCCGGGCTGGATGTTTTCCCATAGGGAGCTGTGGCTAGGGTGTGGTATCTCTGCCACTACTACTTCTTCACTGGTTTGGACTGCAAAATATCTGACCCAATGAGATTATCAAAGCTACGCAAGTCCCTGGGAGTGCAGTACAGGGATTTCTCCTTTAGGGGCTGCAATTACACTCATGGTTATTGTGCGCACAGATCTGGAGCTGTGGCGGGGCGCAGTAAACTCACTGTGGCTGCTGGCAATATGGCGCCGCTGCCATGCCCTCGGCCGTGAGGCTGGTGCTGCTGGCAATATGGCACCACTACCATACCCTCGGCCTTGAGGCTGGCGTATTTCTTTTCTGGTTTTGAGCTCCGTTCTGAGTCCCTGCAAGGCATGATGAGCTTGACCACTAGGAGTTTTAGGCGTTCTTTGCGCTGAAAGAACTGCTGAATAACACCCTAATGATCCGCAGCTGCTCACTTCAGCTCCTCGTTTACCTTTCCTCTCTGGAGCCTGGTGCTATGAGGGAAGATGGTGCTGGCTTGTTCCACTGCCGCATTGCAGGCTTGATTTCTGGTCTCTGGTTGTTCTTCTAGTCTTTTTTTTCTCTGTCCCTTGTGTTTACTTTTTTTAATTCTCTGCTGATGGTGTTTTCTGGCTATGAAAAGCGCTCAATTTTTTGAATTTTAACTGACAGATAAAATTGTATATATGTCTGTGTAAAATATGATGTATTTAAGTATTTATACAATGTGGAATGATTAAATATAGCTAATCAACACACGCCTTACCTCACATAGTTATTTTTGTGACCCAGTAAACACAATGTGGGGCATGTGTACCCAAAGGAAATGAAATCAGTACATCAAAATATATTTGCACTACTATTATTTACAATAGCCAAGACATGGAATAAATTTGAGTTCAACAACACATGAATGTATGAGGAAAATGTGGTGTGTACACACACACACACATACACATACACACACACACACACACACACATATATATATATATATATATATACACACACACATTATATTCAGCTTTTCAAGAGTACAATATGCTATTATTAGCTATGGTCACTGCATTGTAAAATAAATATCTTGAATTTTTTATAATCCAACTGAAATTATATACTCTTTGTCCAACATCTCACCAACTCCTCTTCACAAAGCCCCATTCATTACCTGGTAACCAACATTCTATTCTTTAGTTCTATCAGATCCACTTTTTAAGAATTCATATGAGTGTGAAAATGGAATATTTGTCTTTCTGTCCCTGGCTTACTCATTCAACATAAAATCCTCCAGGTTCATTATGTTACGACAGGTGACAGGATCTTTCCTCCTCTTTCTCCCCTCCCCCAACTTCTAAGCACTCTACTGCTGAGGAACACCCTCAACCTTTTTTATTTTGAAATAGGGACTCATGACATTTCTCAGGCTGACCTCAAATTTGTGATTCTTTTGTCTTAGACTCTCAGGCATCTCAAATTATAGGGGCATGCCACTGTATCAAGCCTCTTCTTTTATGACTGAATAATATTCAACTTTGTATATATACCACATTTTCTTTATATTTTTATGTTGTTGAACTCAGATTTATTCCATATCTCGGTTAATATAAATGATGCTGCAATAATCATGGTACTTCAAATATCTTTTTGACATACTGATTTTATTTCCTTTGGGTATACATACCCCATAATGTACTTGTTGGATCACATGATAGTTCTACTTTTTATTTTTTATCAACTTCCATAATATTTTTCATAATTCCTCTACTATTTTACATTCCCCCTAAGAGAGCATAAATATTCCCACCCACAGCTATACCAGTATGTATTGTTATTAATTTCTTGATGATTTCCATTCTGACTGAAGTGGGATGGCATATCAGTGTAGTTGTGAATTACATTGTCCCCATGATCAATTATTTTGAGAATTTCTTTATATACCTGTTTGACATATGTCCTTTTTAGAAATATTTATTTAGGTTCTTTTATCTTTTTAAAATCAGGTTCTGTTGCTTAATGTGTTTCTTGAGTTTTTTAATCTACTTTGGACACTAACCTCTTATTACAGGTATGATTTGAACATATTTTCTTCCATCCTATAAGTTGTTTCTTCACTCTGTTGATTTATCTTTTATGCAGAATATATTTAGCTTAGCATAATCCTAATGGTCTATTGTTACCTGTGCTTTGGGAATCTTATACAAATTATTATCCAGATTAACATCATGGTGTTTTCTCCATGTGTGATTTTTTTCTTGTAGCTTAACAGATTTGGGTTATTGCTTTTATGTTTTAAATCAATTTTTATTTTATTTTTATATGTAAATGTGAAGATAGGGCTAATTTGATTCCTTTGCATGAAGATATCCAGTTGTTCCAACATCATTTATTCATGAGAGTTTCCTTTCTCTAGTGTGTATTCTTGGCATTTTGTTGAAAATCAGTTTTCTATAAGTGCACATCTTTTTTTTTTTTTGTGGTACTGGGGTTCCTGGAAGCCCTTCTACCTCCGGGCTACACTCCCAGACTATGTTATATTTTTATTTGGAAACAGGGTCTCTTAAGCCAGCACAGCTGGCTTTGAAACTGCATGATCCTCCTGTCTCTGCCTCCCAAGTGCGGGGATTACAAGCGTGCACCACCACGCTCGGCCTATATGTTTGAACTTAATATTCTTTCTAGTGATCTATGTATCTGTTTCTATGTCAATTTAGCATTCAAGTTTGGTTACTATAGCTTTTACATTTTTAAGTCAGAGACTATAATGCCTCCAGTTTTGCTATTTTTGCTCAAGATTACTTTGACTATTAAGGTCTTTTGTGGTTCCATACAAATTTTAAAATTATTATTTCTATATCTATGAAGAATATCATTTATATTTTTGTATGGATTACATGAATCTATAAATATCTTTTGGGACTATGAATAAATTTTAACATTATGGTATATCTTTCCATATATTTCCATTTCTTTTTGTCTTCTTCAATTTTTTTTTCTGATACTGGAGATAGAACTCAGGGTCATTCTACCTATGAGTTACACTCTAGCTCTATCTTATTTTTATTTGTGAAACATGGTCTAGTGAGGCAGATGACTTCCCCATTATTTTTTTAGGCTGTCCTCGAACCTACAATTTACCTGTCTCAGCCTCCCAAGTATTGAGATTACAGGCTCATCGATTTGGGTGTAGAGACTTTTCACCTCTGTGATTAAATCTATTCTTACAATTTTATTTTTTGTAGCTTTTGCAAATGAGATTTTAAAAACATTTCTTTTTCACATAATTTGTATTAGCTTATAGAAATAGTACCTAACATGTGCAAGATCCTGAGTTGTATCCCCAGAACTGAAAATTAAAGAAGAAACACTGCTGATTTTTTATGTTATTTTATATACTGAAACTTTAATGAATTCATTCATTAGTCATCACAGAATTTGTGTTTGAGTCTGGCTAAACTGATAGGAAAGAAAGAAAAAAATTAAAAAATAAGTCAGGATAGCTAACAGAAATTAAGGACCACTGAGTCAACCTAGGTTTACGGATGACTTAACTAGGAAAGATTCAGGTATTCAAGTAGAAGGAAAAAATAGATGAATCAACTGACTGTTTTTCTCTCATTTCTTTTTGCTCAAAACTACATGTCCAGAAGAACACTGAATGGATACAACTTCTGTCACATGTCCATCTCTTGGCTAGGGAGAAAAAGGTTCCTGCAATTATCCCAGCAAAATTACATTGTGTATATTGTGATAGATGTGTCTCTATTCATCACAGATTGAGAGGAAATACCTAAAATTTGACTAAAGCTTAATGTGTTTTGTTAATAAGTACGAGCATATCTATTTGAATCAACCAGCCCCAAACTTACCAGTTATTTCACTATCATCTATGCATACCTAAGAGTAATTCTAAATAACTTTAAAATCATCATATCATTCAATGCAAATATGGAATCTCAAAGCTGCAGTGTTCCAAATAGTTATCTCAGAAAACACTGAGGTGACTCTCATTAAAACAATTATAAACCTTCTTTGTAATGATGGGTGGGGAGGGAGAGATGAATACTCAGCAATATATATCACTGCAATAGCTTGTGACTTCTGAATATAGTTATTGATTTCCATCTGTACTGCTCAGTGCAGATCTGTGAATTTGAAACACCTAAGCAAATGAATTAGTCTCCCAATACGATTTTACAAAGGGGTGTGCTACATTTTCTCTAGAAACATTTTCCCCTACTCCCTGGGATGTTTTTAAGGCTCTCAATTATTTCATAGACTGCTGAAAGTTTCACAAAAATCATGTTCCTCAGTACATATTGTGGTGTGAGAGTTCCTACACTTGTTACTGGACATAAAGTTTCTACTTTCTCCTGATGCTTAGATAGAATGAATATCCTACTATAGTGGCATATTTTACAATATTTGGATTGAGTGTTTGATCTTAAGTTTCTCAGTCTTTATCTCTCTTTTAATTGACAGTAATCTTTCTTTAACCAGATGCCTATAAAGGATTAACAGAAAAAAGAGAATATGAAGTTAAATTGCTGTTGACTATCAACAAAATGAAAATTAAGAGGATGAGGGAGGTTCCCCTAAACATAGCAGACATACAGAGAAGCAAACATAACACTGAAATAAAGCTTTTGTAACAAAGATCATTCTCTCAAACCACTCCAACTGGTTAGAGTTGGTTTCGGCTAAGGTGGAGTTGGCTCTGCTATTACATTGTTGTTTTTACTGATAATTATTTTTATTGCACTATGTAATATCCACATGGCATTTCATAGCATCATACGTAAAGGCTGTTCCCTTTCTTATGGTTCTTAAAATATCATTTTAGCTAAATATTCAGGTTGGTGGACTTTTAAGATGTAGAATTTAATGATAAGCTCATAAACATGTCATGGCCCTCTTGAATTTCATAGATATTTTGTGTACCCTTTTTTTCGTATTGGGGCCTCATACATGCAAGGCAAGCACTCTTCCACTGATCAGTATATACCCAGTCCTTCTGTAGACTCTTCATACTTAAAATGAAACTTGTGACAAGATTTTCCAACAACAATAAAGCATCTATTCTTGGCATATATATCTTACTTTAGAGGACAAATCTTTCTTCCTCAATTCTATTTATTAATTTATCTATTAATTCACTCAAAATGTTTTTATTTAACATTCCAGAAAAGGAAAAAAGGGAATCTATAATTTTTGTTCAACAAAAAATAAATTGTGAACAATATGAACTTGTACCAATTGGTACATATAGGTGATGTTTGGTATGAACAAAAGACTAATAAAAATATAATGTATTATAGTCATTTCTTTGAAGCCATTATGTTTTTCTAATGTTTACATAGATAAAAAGATTATTTAAAACTAAAGTATTTCCTTTTACTTAGGACTACAATAGAAATATTCCAAATAAAGGTGTTGAATTGGTAAACAAAATAGCTGCCACAAATACTAGACTGACTCTAATAACATTAAAAAATATATAAAGAAACTCCACACATAAAACGACTTTGGAATGGTTTAAAACAAGAGTTTCATTTCTTTTGTGAGTCTACACAGCCCTTCTTTATATTGATGAAGAAAGACTGCATTATTACATTTCCATGCCTTCCTTATTAGAAATGCTAAGAAATATTTCTGTAGGTGTGTGTGCATATTTGTTAGTTTCAGAACAATCACATTTAAAATAGCTGTTCTGGCCAGGCGTGGTGGCGCACGCTTGTAATCCCCATGCTTGGGAGGCTGAGACAGGAGGATCGCACGGGTTCGAAGCCAGCCTCAGCTACTTAGTGAGGCTCTCAGCAACTTAGTGAGACCCTGTTTCCTAATAAAATATTTAAGAAAAAGGTCTGGGAGCATAGCCCGGAGGTTGAAAGCCTCTGGGTTCCAACCTCAGTACCACCAAGAATAAATAAATAAATAAATAAACTCTTCTGCTTTAAGTCTCTCTCTCTCTCTCTCTCTCTCTCTCTCTCTCTCTCTCTCTCCCTCCCTCCCTCCCTCCCTCCCTCCCTCTTTTCTCCCATATACATACACCGACACATACAGCAACATGCACACACTTGATTATTTAAAATTTTCTAGTTAATATATTCGTCATTCTCTGGGTCTCCTCCATATATTATTCTATAGCTAGGCATATAAAGTCTAAAATTAAATATCAGTAACACAGTTTTAGAAATTGTTGTTTTAATCTCCTTGATAAAATCATCAAAATTCTCTAAAAAGACATATTTTCTTATAGTAATATCTCTATATCTTATAGAATTGTAGACCATACCAACATATTATATATTATAAAGTTGTTCATTTAGGCATATGACACTACTTTGTGTTTGTAATATATTACACAGTATCTATAAATTGGGATTACCCTGACCAAATTTCCCTTTGTTATTCTGATTTAACAGTGTCATTAGTAGAATGTTATGAATTCCATAATAGGTAATAGTGGAACTTGCATATTGTTTTTTGTTTAGATTACCTGATATAGGTCAAGTTTTTGTAAATCCTGAGATATTTTATAAGATGTCTCATCTACTGATTTATTCTCCTACTCAACTTAAATATGTATTATTATAGGTATAAGAAGGATCTTTGTATTTACGATGAGGATACTTCATTAAAATAATTTCCAGTACAGTTCCCATCACAGCATATTTGGACTAGAGATCTTAACTTCATTTCTCAGGGTGTGAATAAAACCAAGTTTTCATGAGTGTCAGACACACCCAACTAAACCAGTTTTAAAATTGTACACACTTGCATTGCTCACATTGGCAAATCTCAGCATGCTATAGTCTCTAACATATTTGTGATTCATTAATTTTTTTAAAAAAAGACTTCTTGAAATCCACCTTGTCAACACTGATGATAATTAGAAAGGAAATATAATTGATTTATTCACAAGTAGGAACACTTAAAATTACATCCCATCTTTATCATCATTTGTGCTATTTCAAGTATGCTGGA
This sequence comes from Muscardinus avellanarius, assembly GCF_963383645.1. Classification (NCBI taxonomy): domain Eukaryota; kingdom Metazoa; phylum Chordata; class Mammalia; order Rodentia; family Gliridae; genus Muscardinus; species Muscardinus avellanarius. Next base: position 118,794,502 of record NC_137792.1, on the reverse strand, counting down.
CTGTAAGAAATAAAATGCTTTTTATCTCCCACAGAGCCAAATGGTTTTACCATTAAGTGGAATAATTGATTTCAATGGTAGAGTTAGCTGTCACCCTTTGCCTCTACAAAAAGTTCATTGCACAGTTAAACTTAAGCAGACAGTTTTCAGGTCCAAATCCTCCAAACCACTGAGTTTAGGTTAATTCTATAAGGCATGCAGACTACACGATAACTACACAGAATCACGGATGATAATTTAAAAGATTGTTAGCACGTCCCAAGTTTTTGCTCAGTGAATTATTTATCAAATGAAAATGGAATGGAGTCCATGATTTAAATTATTTTCTATTGATTTTTAATGGGGAAAAGGTACAAGATAATGAGACAAACCTTCTCAGGTATCTGTGCATTTCATTCATTCATTGATCAGTTCATTCGTTTATTTACACAACCAATATATTGTGTGCTCTATCTTTGTGTGAGTCTCTGTTCTCAGTTTGGGGAATATATGGTAAAAGAAACTCAGTATAGTTACAATGCATTGTGATCATTGTTTTGATGAGTTTAAATATAGGTTACTATTGAAGCACACAAGAAGGAAACTTAACCTATTCAGGAAATACATTTTCAGGGAAGTGAAATCTAAGCTTAGATATGAAGCCAGAAGAAATGAAAAGAGTTGGGTGATTCAGATACAGCATAAAAGCAATGTGTGCAAAATACTGGAAGAAATGCTATTGAAGCCTAGAATTGTTTTCTTCACATAGTTATATTTCATTAACAATCTACATGCCCTCTTCTGTTTTTGTGGCAGAGCTAAGTTTGGTAATTGTTTTTATTTTTAATTTAAGGTGAGAATGTAATTGTTATAAATACTGAATATGGGGAAAGTGTAGTTTCATAGAAATAAATGAGCAGTTATGAAAAATGTGTTTCTTCACAGGGTCCCCCAACCCAATTAATAATATAACATATATAGAAACCTAAGGGAGAGAAAAATTGGCTAGAAAAGATGACTTATGAGATCCATTTAATATGGATCATTTCTCATCTTGTAGATTCTATTGTTTAATACCCCTTCAAACAAATTTCATGTAACAAGTTCTGCATTCATTTTTCTAAGTCACCTGAAGATTTTCACTTTCAGCCATGTTGAATGTCAACTAGTTTCATAATGGCTTTAGATAGGAAAATGAAGACAGAAGACATAGAAATAATCTGGTAAAAATGCATTCAAAACTCTAAATTTATTCACTCTATATGATATTTGTTGGAATACCTATAGACTTTTAATTGAAAATGAAATATTATTTCATACACCATCTCCCTGATAAAAAAAAATACTTCGCTTTTATAAGAATGATACTGGTTAAATGTCAATATCAGCTCGGGGCTCAGCCTTAGTCTGAGTAATTTCATCCCCAAAGCTTGAATCTCTGCTACATAGTTTCTACAACTCTGGAGTAAAATCTCCATGAATGGTTCTATTGTCACAAGATAATCATTTATCCTCCAAGCACCTTCTTCCAAAATACCTTCTTGTTCAGTAATAAAAAGCCAGGTACTTCATGTACTTACCATTAGAAAATCTTGCTCTGAAAGACTTTTCAATTTCTAGTGAAAGAAGAAGAATCTATAAATGGAATTATTTTTGTCATAAAGTGGGACCATCTGAGGAAGGTCTGTGGTTAATATAAAAAAGCTTTATGAAATCCAAGTTTTGGTGTAAGTTATTTTATATTTTGTTTCCTAATTTTGTATTTTTATTGTGGGTGTGTACAGATGATCTTGTTTTTACATTCCCTAAGTAGTTTTAAGACAACACTAAACGCTGAGGCAAGTTGAAATAAAAAGATTCCACTTGTGTTTGGAAAGATTGTTGGAGTATGAGTTTAATTGGAATCAGTCTTATCTATAAATCAGACAAGGGCATTTTTTCTTTATGAGAACTTTGATGACGAGTTTAATAACATGAACAAGTAATCATGTTGCCGCTTCTCCACAAATTATTATAATAATACCTTCTACCATAGTTATGCAGAGACATTTTCCTAGGTAGAGAAAATTTGCCAACATTATCTACTTAAGAATTTGAAAATGCCACAAACATAATAAACACCTAACAGTTAGTGGCCACATAACTCTTTATGAAGCTTTCATAAAAACAGCTACAGGGAAAAAACTTAGAAAAAATCTAGGAATATAAATTTGGGGAGAAACTTCGAATCTTAACATTAACTATCTAAGAGGCAATAAACTGTAGTACAAAGAGCACCAAAAGAAGTTTGTTTTAGTTGCCAGCATTACCACTAATCAGCTTGGTGAACATGACCAAGTCACTTACATTCTGCTGATCTCTGTCCACTCATAAAATGACAATTGGAATCCATGATTTCTCTAGTTCCTTCCAAACCTGACAAGCTTTTATCATTTTATTAGCTTTGTTTGAGGGTTTCACTATTTCTAATACTTCTTGAAACATCAAATAAGAAGCTTTATTTATGACCATGTTTCATAAAGCCTCAGCAGGCATTTCTGTCCTGTGTATAGGCACTTAAGGCAAAGGATATTCTTAAAATATGTTATTTCATTTAATTTATATGAAATATGGCATTGTAATATACTTCTGTGTAACATTTTCACCTAGTTTTGGTTTATTTAAATCCTTTGGTGTTCTAGATGTACTTGGGAGGATTAATGGTGAAGGAACACATATTCCTAGTTTGTTAGCTAAATGTCATCTCTAATCCTTTCTTCAGAAACCACTAGGAAAGGATTGGTGTAAATTCATATTTATTAACACAAATACCCACATGAGCATGTACTTTGACACTCAGATTTGAATAACAAAGTTTTCTCTTTCCTCTACCTCGTCTTTCTTGAAGAAAAATATTAGATCTGATGACATGGAGGAAAGATAAAGGCCGTTTTTGAAGGAGTACACTGATGAAACAATAGCTCAGATTTGTAGTAGACCTATTTCATTTGAGAGTGCCATGAAAATTCGATAGTGAAAATAGAAACTGACATCTTTTTCAACAGGTGGTAATTAATAGAAAACAAAATACAAGACTTGGTTCTCAAAATAAAAGCAAAATAGCACGGATTGAGAAAAATCAGTTTCCTTCACCAAAATATATCAAAAGAACATTATGGACTCTGAAAATAACCTATATTGACAGGAATTGGGAAATTTATCTCATTATTTAAATTTGAATTTCTGTTGAATGCCTAGCAGGAGGAAGGATGAGTACAGTTCTTTTTTAAGTCTCACAATATTTTGATAAACATGGCAATGCTGTTTTTAAACTGTGTTTGCCTCAAGAAGCCTGATTCCCACTGTTTTAAAAATATGCTGGTAGGAAATCTTGAAAAATGTATCTATAGCAGCCAGAACAATATCTTGCATGCAGTAGGCTCTCAAATTCATATTAGTTAATGGAAGGATTGAATGTTAGAAATTAGAAAAATAATTAAAAGCTCTGGTGTAATTCAAATTTTCTCCTTTTACAAATGAGGATACTGGGTGAAATCCAGAGAATAAAATAAGTACTGAAGTTTCTGTAGCTATGAATACGTTCATACATTCAATTTCTTATGGAAAAGATATCAAAGGCATTTTTCTATCAATATTGGTTCTAAAAGAAGGTTATAAAATTAATAGGTACATGTTGTAATTATGGTAAGTTATGAAGAGCGTTGGTACAAAAGAACCCACTAATGCAATTATATAATTATGGGGATAAGTGCTTTCTAGTGAGAGTTTCTTAAAGAGAGAGAAAATGGATGTGCTGTGGCTAGCAGCAACCAGTCTGAAAATCATTCTTCTAAGATAAAGATGGAAAGAATAAAGCTAAACTGAAGAATTGGAGTATATCTGTTTACTAACTGGCACAAAACTTTGCTTTAAGTTTATTCAATCCTATATCAAAAACAAAATTATGATCCCCAGATAAAGATAGAGAGAAAAAGACTGAAAACTACTTAACATTCACTCAACCTTTTTTCTTATGTCCAGAGGTATACTATGACTTAATTTCTCCTGTTAAACCCAGTGGTATAATGTGCATATGTCAATATGACTATAATGATAACAACTAATATTTATCAAGTGTTTATGACAACATGATTCTATGTGCTTTACATGCATTAACCTGGTTAATTCTCACATGACCTTTGTGAGGTCAGGTAATATTGTCAGCCTATTATTATAGGCGAGGATACTGAGGCACGGAAGGAATGAAGTAATTTACCCAAAGTAACACAGCTCATAACTATTGGATCTCAGAGTGAAACCTCAGCAGTCTGTCTCCAACACTTCCACATTTAATTATCTAGGTGAAAAAGTTGAGATGAGTAAGAACTAGCCTTTATTTTCTATTCACCTCCTAATATGCTGGTTTTCAATGGAAAACTAAAAATAAACAAATATATTGAAATGATCATTACTACTGAATTTATAAAAAGAGTAAAGATTTATGATCAAAGAGAATATTATCATCTGAACAAATTATATCTTATTACAAAAGAGTGAAATTATGCATTTTTAAAAGCAAGACATTATCCTCACTTACTGTGAATATCAAAATTTCTAAAGCATGTCCTAGTTTCAAAAATTATCTATTCATCTCAATAGAAAAATAAGGTAGAATAATTTAATGTTTAATCTTATTTAGTGGATTAAACTAAATCAAAGCATCAGATATTTGATAAGATCGAGACAAGAAATATAAAGAACTCCAAGTTCCACAAATATGTAATATATGATCTTTTTATATTGGTATTTAATTAGAATATTAGACAAATATATGGTACTAAGAAAATTAAGGGAAAATGTACCCACTCACAATCTTTATTATGCCAATTAAGAGCAAAATATTCAAGCATGCTAAAAGCACTCATTTACATATAAAATATTTGTGCTAATTGCAAAATGTTCTCATTTATTCATTCAATTAAGTTAAATGAACTAATGCATAATGAAGCTGCTTATTAAAAGATAAATATATTATAAAATACAATATTTTAATATAAAACTGGGGCCCTCAACTAGCAATTCTTAGTTGCATGCCTGAGCTTAAAAGGGAGTAATAGTAAAGTTGTCCCGAGTTCCTTCTATATTCAGGGGCCAGTGAACATAGAAATTGTTCTGTTTGCTCTCCTTACATTTGGGTTGGCATTCTGAAGTACTTCAACTTACTTATACTTTCTTTTCACTACCCACAGTTCGCAAGTGAATTAAGAAGTTTCAGTATCTGTTAAATGGAGAAATGATCCTGTCTGGCTAAATGAGATGTTCGCTCTATCCTTTGGTGGTTGGTTCTTACTTGGATATGAATCTAATAGGTGACACTTTCTTCCAGCTTGTCCTTGTCTTCTAAGCGGAAATTAATTAAGAGAGGCTAGAAAGCACTTGAAAGGTATGAATAAAAGCTTTGGCACCAAGGTCAGATCTCTGAAGTCTCCAACCAGCTCCTCTTTTAACTTCTCCAAGCTTCAATTTCCCTATCTGTAAAGTAGAGATCTTACTAATATCCACTGGATAGAGTTATTGTGACTCTTAAAAGTGTTAATTGCAAAAGCATTTTGCCTCACTGTAAGCACTCAATAAAATTTAACTAAAAATGAAAAATGAAGAGTAGTGTGTAGACCTGTGGATCTCTCTTGAAAAAAAGCATGCAGTCTATGACGAAGGCATTTGTGAGAACAGTGTTCTTAAAACAGAAGCAAAGCAATCATTAAGTATTAAATTCTTGGAGAGTAGGAAAGGAACACGCATTTTACATTAAATGTAAACAAGTCCTTGAAAATGCTTAAAATGAACTTGAAATTCATATTTTATCTTTTCTTCTAGGCAAATCCTTTTTTCATAAGTAAATTTCAGTCCTACATCCACATGAATCAATGCATATTTTAAACTTGAGTATAATATATCATTATATTCTCAAAGATTAAAATTAATGTAATAATTTTGTTTTATTACAGTATTACTGTAAGCTCTTGCTGAAAAAGTTGTGAGAGAGATCTGAACATACAATAAACAAATAGAAGATAATCCACCTTGAGAAAGGAAACAGACCAAATAATACTGTGTTCAAATATGAAAGTATCACTACCAACTTTACTAACATGTATGGTGACGGAGAAAGGGGATGGTATAATGGGGTTAGGAAACCACACCAAGAGGTTGTGTGAATATATAAACGTATTCTTTTGAACTTTACTACAATGTATAATCATATTGCATGAGTTCTTAAAAATAAGAATACAGAAAATAATGTGAATAAAATTTTTTTCTCCTTCAATTAGCTCTTTAACAAAATCTTAAATTGTAAACACTTTTCCCAGATTCTTTGTGTAAACATCTGTATAACATTCAGATAAAATTAGTTGAAACATATGATGGTGTTTGACTTTCAATAGACTTTTAATTTTTCCTTAATATATGTTAATATACAATATTTATATATATATATATATATATATATATCCCACATTATTTTAAATGACACTGTTAATTGGCTAAGTATGCCAAAAACAAACACAAAAATTATTTAGTCATTTTATTCACTCTTGACTAGATTAACTGACTTTTTTGTTTAAAAAATGCCTTAGAGAAAGATGACAGTTACATATTGAAATAGAGAAATGTAGCACCTTATACCTTATTTCCAGTATGTTGTGGAAAAAAGAAAAATGGGTCTATTGGTAAATACTGATATATGAGTGTATTTCAATATATAAGGACTTTAGAAAATGTTGAAAGATGTCAACCAACATATTGATAGTTTGTTGGATTTCCCTGCATGGGAAGGTCTAAGGAGCTACCTTTTGCTTAAAAAATACCCTTTTTTATAGTAGTGCTTAACATGTGTCTTCTGCACTAATTAGCCACTTGGCTTGATGCTACAATTGTAGCCCTAAGTCCATGACAACTGGCCTACAGAAGATCCATACCTTAATATTAAAGGCATTATTTAGGACATTTTATCTTTGAAAAACATTACTAAAATTTTCAGTCTAATGTTGCCTGTTCCTCCAAAATAACTGGAGTAGCAAATTTTTTGAAGTTTATAAATAGCTCTGAAAAACCCCATCCCCACACAATGATTGGTCTTTGTGACATTTCCAATCCTGAGGCCATGTGACATTACCATCATGAAAATAATTTGGCAAGATGTCCAGTTCATTGATGGTAGAAAATTGTGAGTGGAATATAGAAAAACATACGTCCGAGCCCACTCTAGAAAACCAGTCTTCACATTGTTTATGCATAAAAATGCTTGAAAAAAATAAGAGTTTCAAAAAAAAATCCATTTCAAGTAACAGTCACAGGTAAGCAGACTATTAATGCCAATTTCCCTTTCCTACACATCATCCCTTCCCTATTAGCACCAGATTACATCAAATCCTGGTAATAGTAATAATGTGTTATTGTAATTTTGCCTGCTAAATTTTATTTCTTGGTATAAGCAATAATAAATGTTGGTGAAGTTGTGAGATGAAAGGAACACTTATACATTGTTGGTGGGATTGTAAATTAATAAAACCACTCTGTAGATCAGTATGGAGGTTCCTGAAAAGACTAATGAAACCACCATATGATCCCCCTATACTACTGGGCATTTATTTCAGCTGAACTACCCCTTGTTATCTTTCCAAAAGAACCATGAGACTACTCTAGTGACACATGCATACCCATTTTTATAGCAACACAATTCATAATAGCTAAGTAGTTCTGAAAAACAACATAGGTGTACATCAACAGATGAATGGGTAAAGAAAATGTGGTATATATACACAATGGAATTTTACTCGGCCATAAAGAACAAAATTATGTGATTTGTGGGAAAATGGGTGGAACTTGAGAACATCATGCTGAGATTAGCCAGACTCAGAAACTCAAGTGTCACATGAATTCTCTCCTATGTAGAAATTAGGGAGAAAATAGAAAAGGAGGTCTACATGAGAATGAGGAGTGAAACTAGTAGAATGCTGGAAAGGAATCAAGGAAGACAAAAAAGGAAAAGAAATGGAAGCCTTGAGGAAAGAAACAGACCAATATTATGTTTGTATATGAAGGTACCACTAGAAATCACACTAGCATTTTATGGAAATGAGGGAAGGAGGGAGGAAGTGAGGGAAGAGTGTAGGGTGCAGAAAAAAACACACCAAGAAATGGTGTGCTTATATATGAACTATCATTTTGAATCTCACTATGATGTATAAGTACAATGTATGAATAATCATTTTAAAATGTTAGAAAACATAATATTCTTTTCCTTAGATTTGATTATTAAACCATTTTATTTACTATCACTTATAACTTTATACTTTCATACAGTGTATACAATCATTTGCCCAACTGTATCATAATGCCCTGTCTATTTTCATAAATTTGACACCAAATAGGAGTCTATGGACCTTCATGATCTGGATCTAAGTAAAGCACTTTAGCATGGATAGTAGAATATTGGAATGAGAATTACAAGATTTAAGTGCCTACAGATTTTGCAAGAGTTTTATTCTGTCACCTTAAAAATTGCCTAAAATTGAAATTCTTATTTACCTCAAGCAATTCTTCAGCCATTAAACAGAAAGCGTAGCAAAGATCTTTGGGAAATCTACCCTATGAATGTGTAGGGTAACTATTATTTTTTCCTTTTTTTCAACTCCATTAGGCACAGACAGTTAATTTCCAGTTGCTATTGGTTGGTAAATGGCTAAGGGGATTTTATAGCTACCATTTACTGAGAACTTACTCTTTGCCAAGCTCTGTGCTTGGTGCTTTACATACATTATCTCACTTATTCCCACGATAGAGCTATGAGATGGGTATTTAATTACAGGCCTATGGCAGCAGGCAAGGAAGAAATAATGACAAACTGCAACATATTGCAGAGCAAAATTGTGAATGAGAATCAGTTTCTGATGACTTTTTGCCCTTTTTTCTACTTGATAGCAATATCTTCCCAGGCTCCAAAACCTAAAATACCAAAGTATAAATGGCAATTAAAAATTTAAGATGCTACCTCATCCTAGGGAATTTTCATTTCATAAGGACTAAACCATAACCAAATAAATGATACTCAAAAAATTTTCAGTGGTGCTATGGATTGATAGCTATCTCTGAGCTATCTTATTTTTTCATTTCAAAATGAGATCTCTCTGAGTTACTTCACATTGGGGCCTCGAGCCTGTGAACTGCCTATCTCATCCTCCCAAGTCCTGGGATTATAGGTGTGTACCACTGTGCCCTGTTTAGCAATGAAAATTTTAATTTCACAGAGTATGGACATTTTGTAGTAGATATCATGGCAACTCACAAATCATGTTAAATAGGAATGATTCAGGATTTTTTAAGGAAAATTTTCTAAAGAAACTTTTTATTCCCTTTCTTCAAAGTAGTCTAAAGAATATTTTCACTTCCAACTATGGATTTAGTAAAAATAACAAACATAAAACTATGAGCTAGAGGTAGAAGGGTGGATTACCTAATAGTTAATGTTGAAAGGTGCCTAAGATTTCTGTTTCTTAGGTAAACATATTCTAAGTACTTGGTTTCTCACATTTACCATCCACCAATTTAAAATCTTAAAAGAACTTACATAGTCTTTATCCTGTGCCAGAAAGGAAGTTGTATCAGCCATCATGCAATGAACAATAGAAAGTCTGTGTCCCAGAACTTCTTTCGCTACAGTGGTCCATTCCTGTCCTTATTCAGTATGTTTTGCAAACTATTTCTCATCTCCTGTCTTTTCAAACTTCTTATCCACAGTCCAGAGAAATAGATTCTGAACTCTATGTCAGTATCTAATGACTCAGTTTACTTGTTACAAAGTCATGCATGTGAATAAGCATTGCAAGATACAAGCTCATCAAAGAAATCATTTGAAATGTTCTGGCCACTAATTCACAATTTAAGTACTGACTATATTCACATACACCAGAAAGTCATAGATTAAATATCCCTGTATTTGAAATCTATGTTTGCACAGCTAAGTGCAATAGCCTGGAAGACTGTGTGCCTGTTTCAGAGCATTATTAACAAAGTGTCTATATTTCATATCGTCTGTTCCCAATTAGAGTAATATTGCCTTCAGTTTATGTTTAAAAAAAGTGCATGGAAATAAATCAGGTTGTTTGTCTCATATATGCTAAATAAAAATGACTACTAACACCATATCTTGACATGTGATCATCATAGGATAAGAACCTGCTTGAAATTACTGCTACTGTAAATTACTAAATTAATTTATCAATAGAGATGTGTGCAATACTGGATTTGTGAGGCCCCTCATGGAACCTATATTTTACTCTAAAGTCTATATAATCTAATGACCAATTTGTAATTGAAGATATCAAAAGTGCTCAAGGAGAACTACTGTGATTATGAGAGAAACACCTGGACTTCTTCAATTCAGAAACAGACACAGCGAGGCTGATAAACAATAGAATGCAAATGCTGGCCATTAACAGACAATGTCTACATTCTGACATTCAGGGCTCTTCATTTTGAATAGCAGTTTGAGCTATTGTTACCTTGGGTTGAGCAAATTGATGTCTTATGTTTAATCTGATTTCAGTATCAGAATCATAAAAATAATATGGCCAGGTGTTTTCATGAAAAGGATGAAGTCATTCATGGTGTGCTGAACTGGGAGTCAAATCCTAAATAAAGTAAAATCTTTCCATTGTGTAGTGCATTTCAATGACAAGGAAAATATATGAGTGCATTATCTGTTAATTTTCAGCACAGTTCTGTAAATTTTGTCTCATTATTTTCCCTTTAGAGATAAAAAAACAAAGATTTAAAAAGAATAGAGTACTAATGAGATCTATGCTTCCACATCAGGTCTCCTGACACCAAATCTAAGACTTCTCTACCTCACACCTCTGCCTTAATACCTTGGTACTGATGCTAACTTGCTCACTTATCCTCTGTGAATCTTTTTTTTTTTTTTACCTGTAAAATAGGGCTGACATATGGTAAGACTGAAACCCAGTGTCTCAAACCCATGAACCGAGGATTATTTGAGGTAGGAATAGGGAAAAGACTCAAAAGTATTGTGAGCAGCATGGAACACAGTGTGGAGCACATAAAATGATGTATGTTACACATATGTATGTAAATGTTGCTATTAATAAAATACACATTCTCTTTAAAAAAAATTTGAATCCATTGTAGCCTTGTGTTCTTATGTATTTTCTCAGTTGACAGCTACTAAAATGTTAACATTATCTTGGAAGAGTCACATTTTTCAGCTTTAAAAGGGATTCTATACTTGAAAATGTTAGGAATATCTAAACTCAATGATCTCAATGATTTGAACTTGAAGATTCTATTAAATTGGCATTCAAAATAGGACTTATACAGTCATTAGGACATAATAAGACTGATTACTTGTGATCTAATTGGCTATGTAGTGATTGACCCTTAATACAATTGATCTGATTAATCATGTAAAACTAGCCTGAGTACATATTTATCTAAGAAACTAATCAGAGAAGCATGGGTGGGGAATTGGAGAGAATAGCGGTATCAAAAAAGGAATATATTAGGGAAAGCATCCAATTTCTTATTTTTTGTGACTGACTAATCTCACTTAGCATAATGTTCTCCAGTTCCATTCATTTCCCTGTAAATGATATAATTGTGTTTTTATTTATAACTGAGTAAAATTCCACTGTGTACATATCCCATAGTTTTTTTAATCCATTCATCTGTTGATGGACATCTTGGCTGGTTACATAGTCAAGCAATGGTGGATTATGCAGCTACGAACATAGATACACATGCATTAGTTTGGTAGTTTGGTTTCCATTGTTTTGGGTAGATACCCAGTAGTGGTATTGCTGGATCATATGGTAAGTTTGTTTCCATTCTTCTGAGGATCCTCCATACAGTTTTCCAAAATGGTTGCACTAATTTGCAGTCCCACCAGCAATGTACTAATTAGAGTTCCCACTTCTCCACATCCTAACCAGCATTTGTTGCTGTTTGTGTTTTGAATGATTGCCATTCTAGTTGGAGTTAGGTGAAATCTCGGGGTAGTTTTCATTTGCATCTCTCAGATTGCTAATGATGTTGAGCATTTTTTTCATGAATTTATTGACCATTTGAATTTTTCTTTCATGAAGTGTCTATTTAGTTCATTTTCCCATTTTTTTGATTGGGTTATTTGTTTTCTTAGTGTTGAGACTGGAGTTCTCTGGATAGTCTAGATATTAGTCCTCTTTCAGAGGAGTAGTTGGCAAAAATATTCTCCCATTTTGTTGGCTCTCAGTTGAAATTCTTGATAAATCCCTTGCTGTACAGAAGCTCTTCAGTTTCATGCAATCCCACATATTGATTTGCCTTTTAGTTTCTTGTGCCTTTGGGATACTGTTGAGAAAGTTTTTCTTTTTTAACCTGTGCCTATGTATTGCAGTGTTGGACCTATGGCCCTCTTCAAGGAACCTCATGGATAGAATTGGAGAACATTATGCCACATGAGATTAGTCAGTCACAAAAATAAGAAATTGGATGCTCTCCCTAATATGCAAAAGCTAGGGAGAAAATGGGTCATAGGAGGAACTCTAGATGAAGGAGATACTATAAATGAGCAAATAAGGCGACCTAACTGAAGGGATAGGAGAGGGAAGAGGGAAATTCTATAATGTTCATAATGTACATTAACAAACATATCAAAGTCTGTCACCTAAGCCAAACCTGAGAAGAAGGGAGGAGGAGGGAACAGGGTGAGAATTGGGTAAGGGCTAATTGGGTGATGCGTGCATGTATGCCTCCACCATCTTGTACTTCATTAAGATGTATGACTACAGTGCACAAATTTAAAATTTAAAAAGGAATATATCTTTATCTTCATAATTCATCTTGTTCTTATATTATGATTGTTGATTGTGTATAGGATGAGGCCAGTTAAGTATATTGGTATTCGTCTCCTAGGGGCTTATAAAATCTTTATTATTCTACTACCTTCCCCTATTCCCTTTGAAGCGTGTCCAGAATAAGATCAATTCTCATCACCTCCTCTGAGAAAATCCTCCATAATCTTTTGCCTGTAATATTACAATACTTTCCTAGTTGGTTTTCTTGCTTCCACCTCTGACCTCAAAGAAATGTATTCTCAACACAGGAGCTACAGTAACCTCTTTAAAATATAAATCCAATCATAGCGTTCCCCTTCTCACAAGGCTCCAATAAATTCCCAAATTATTCAAAGTAAAAATCAAGGCCTTTCAAAGAGTCGGGTGCCCTACATGACTAGTCCCTCACCCTGCATCTCTCTTCTCTCTTACTCTTGCCCTGTACTTTGTCCAGCTATCCTGCCTTCACTGCTAGGACTAAAGGCTCTTGGAAGTAGCTGTTACTAGTTCTCCCTTGGCTTGAAAAATTCTATTAAATTGACATTCATTTTATGTGCTCCACACTGTGTTCCATGCTGCTCACAATACTTTTGAGTCTTTTCCCTATTCCTACCTCAAATATCCCTTGGTTCATGGGTTTGAACCACTGGGTTTCAGTCTTTACATAGCCAATTAGATCACAAGTAATGAAGGCATTGTGTACTATGTGGATAGATATATCGATACACTGTAGCAGTGGTCCAAACAAAACAGGGCACTTGCTAAGTGATATAGCTCTTATCTCAGGATAAAGCATTAACATTTTGATGTTAAAAAGTTCTATTTGCTATGGCTTGACTAGAAGTGAATCTGATTTCCCAGGTAAAGAAGTAGTGATAAAATTAGTAAGTCTCATCTATTTGTTTTATCTAATATTTCCCAGGCACCTTTGACTTTTATCTTGCCTTTTTTTTTTGAGGTGCTTAGGATTGAACCTAGGGCCTCATACATACTAGGCAAACTATTACTGAATCATACCCCAGACCTATGTTAACTTTTATGTTTTACCACTTGGGGGTCACCACCATTCTTAAGCTCAGGGGAGTTTGACAGGCAAAATAAATAGCTTAGGTCTTAATTCTATGTCTGGATACTGCACATTGTTCAAACTGACGTGTATAATATTTAGGAACAAGTTACAACATGCACTTAATTATGTGTCATGCAAACACATTACCAGGGCAGTTTCTGTAGGCACGGCTCCAGTAACAACACTGGTTCATGCTAAATCATATTTACTACCACACAATGAAAGGTGAGAAACAAACTCCTCAACAAAGAATTTTTTCATTAGCAGTTTTATACTATCATGTTCATAAGAAAATAGAAGTTTCAGTCATTCTTCAAGGTCCCAATTTTATCTCAGACAAGTATCCAGTAATCAAATATCAAGTCAGGTATACCTCCCCAACAATATATCACAAAAACACCTTCCAGAAACCCATCAACAAACTATAATTCAAAGTATAATAAGGAGGGATTGAGAGGTAGTGTTTGGGAAACCCCAAAACACATGTAGAGTGAACTTCGAGTAAACTATTTTTACACGAGACTTATTATGAATCATGAATATTCAGCTATATTTAAGGTGGATAAAAGTGTTTGCAGGTGATGTGCAAAGGTTTGGATAAGAAGTGAGCCAGCTTGAATTTTATGATTGCATTATTGAGACTCTTTATATTCAGAAATTGATCCATTTGGTATATATCCCTTAAAAATATTTTACAAGATTTCTGCAGGGCTGGTAAGAATGAATACAAATGATAGAGGAAAAGAAGGAGAGGAAGGAAGAAATAGAAGGAAGAAAATAATATTTATTGTCTATTACATATTAAATGCTTCAACATATATTGTTGGTGTTCACAATAACCCAACAAAGTGTCTATTACTACATTGAGAGGGTGAAATTGAGGCAGGGAAAGGTTATATTATTTGCATAAGGTCTTGCAGCTACCAATAGGCTCAGTTAGAATTCAAGCTTTAGTGATAATTCTGACACAAAACTTTGGTTTGCAAAGTAATATGGACCCAGAAGGTGGTTCACAGGTCTCTTTTACCATTAATGAAAATAACATTACAACGTCTATTTTGTAGTTCTTAGGCATTCAGAATTTTTGGTTTTTAATAAAAATCCAGACATAACCTCATTGACATCTTATCAAAAGTAATTCTGGAAAAATGTTTGGATTTTCTGTAGAAAGTCCATGAAATCTCTATCTCATTGAGGAATAAATAAACTCTTTAAACAATATAGAAAATATTTTAGAACAACTTACTAAGGTAAACTATTTCACTATTAAGAGTTATTTTAGTTTTTATTTTTTTAGGTATAAGGGCAAATGTTATACTGAAACAGTATAATTTAACACAGTGAGACAAATCAGAAATTATAATTTTTTGATGATGGCATTGTTTAGGAAAGAAGCCATCAGAGTTTATTAACTGACTTCTAGGTTTGGTGCCAGATTCTTTTTTGTTATATTTTATTCCTTGGTGCCTTAACATTAAAACAAATAAAACCTGCACATAAAAGTTCAATCTATGGCAAATGATTATGAAACTGGGGTGATAGAAATCTTCTAAGTTTGAATGTTTGGGGGGAATATTGGGGATTAAACCCAGGGACTCTATCTCTGGAGTATACTCCTAGTGGTTCTTATTTTTATATTTAAAACATAGTCTCATTAAGATGATTAAGGCTGGTGTCAAAATTGCAATCCTTCTGTTTCAGCCTTCCAAGTACTGGAATTATGGAGTTGGACTTTTTTTTTTTTTTTTGGTGGTGCTGGGGGTGGAACCCAGAGGCTTTCTACCTCCGGGCTATACTTCCAGACCTTTTTTTAATACTTTTTTTGGAAACAGGGTCTCACTAAGTTGCTGAAATCCTCACTAGGTAGCTGAGGCTGGCTTCAAACCTGTGCGATCCTCCTGTCTTAGCCTCCCAAGCGTGGGGATTACAAGCGTGTGCCACCACACCCGGCATGGAGTTGGACTTTTTGATTGCGGTGATAATTGAATAACACTGTAAATTTACTAAAAATTGTTAAACCATATACTTAAAATGAAAAAATGTGTGCTATATAAATTATATTGCAATAAACCTATATAAAATAAGTTTAATGTAGAAACAAAATTCCAGTTATACAGATGAGTACAGAGTAAACAATATAAGGCACAATTTAAGATTAGTGAATAAATTTTATACTGAGTTAGATCCTAATGAAGGAATAAATATTTCTATGTAATGATATACTACACACAGCATTTTGAAATTTTTTCATCATAGTGGCAATCTATTATTAGCATAATAACTAAGGTAAATTAAAATCTAAATAGTAATAGTAATCATTAAGTAATAGATTCATTGACTTGTACTATCTAGTCAATAAATTCTAAGTGCTTTAAGGGTATTATATAATTTTTAATGTGTGGTACTGGGAACTAAACTCATACAAGCATTCTACCTCTGAGTTATACCTCCAGCCCTTTAATTTTATTTGTTTGTTTTTATGCTTGAAACAGGGTCTAGGTTGCTGAGGGCCTCAGTAAGTTGATAAGGCTGGCCTAGAACCTGTGATCCTCATATCTTAGCCTCCCAAGTACTGGGATTACAGGAGTGCATCTCCATGCCCATCTACAGGTATTATCTAAATTTATATTAACCACAATCTTATAAGGTAAGTTGTAGTATTTACATCTCTATTTTACAGATGAGGCAACTGAGGCAAATATATTAAGTACCTTCCCAGATCAAATGACCAGCAATTTTTGAAAACATGGTTGGTATTCTAGGTAGTTTGATAATAGAAGCCTTACTCCTAACATTTTAATAAGTCAATTAAAGTCTAATTTTAAGACAATGATCATATACCACTACTACTGTTAAGCCATCCTCAGGTGCCCTTTTTCTAATATTTTCTCATTAATATTAGTACCATGTAGTTTTTTTTACTTTGTTCTATGTATTTGCTCGTCATTCTTAGCTTCTAGGCTCATTGAAAACAATGATAATGAGAAAAGTCATTCTTTTCCATACTTTACAATACTTAGTTCAAGATATAACCTACAGAATATGCTTATGGCATACATTTTTATTAATTAACTTTTTAGGGAAATTCACTATTTAGAGTATATAAGCTACCTGCATGGAAAGAAAGAAGAAATTTAAGACTGTTTTGTAATTTCTTACACCAAAAGTTCACCAACTGAATGATTAAAAATTTAATTTGAAGATGGGCATAGTTGTACTTGCCTGTTAGCTCAGTACTTGGGAAGTTGAAACAGGAGGATAGCAAATTCAATACCAGCCTCAAACTAGGCAAAACTCTTAACAATCTAGGGGGACCTTGTTTCAGAATTAAAAAATAAAAAGTACTAGGGGTATAGCTCAGAAGTACAATGGACCTAGGTTCAATCCCCATCACCACAAAAAATTAGAGTGACCAATATTAATAGTGACTGATTACACTCATACATAATTGATCTTCACTTTCTGAGTAGACCTACTGAGAATAATATATTTCTGATATATTTCTGATCAGTAAAAAACATATGTACCTGACCAAATTTTAAAAATGGACAGAGGATCTAAACGAATAGTTCTCAAGATATATGGATGGCCAATAGATACATGAAAAAACATGAAATAGCATTAATTACGAAAGAAATGAAAACCAAAACCAAAAATAGGTATCATCTTACATCTCTTAGAATCAATATTATCAAAAAAGCAAAGGATAGTCAGGCATGGTGCCACACGCTTGTAATCCCTGCACTTGGGAGGCGGAGACAGGAGGATCACGCAGGTTCAAAGCCAGCCACGCTGGCTTACGAGACACTGTTTCCAAAAATAAAAAAAGTATAAAATAGGTCTGGGAATATAGCCTGAAAGTAGAAGGGCTTCCAGGAACCCCACTACCACACACACACACAAAAAGCAAATGATAAGAAATGGTGGTGAGTATGTGAAGAAAAGGGAACCCTTGTTTGGACAACAGTGTGGAGATTCCTAAGAAAATAAAAATAGAACTACTATGTGATCTAACAATTCCACTGCTCAGTATATACTCAAAGGATTTGAAACCAATATCCCAGAAGATATTTGACCCCCTTGTTCATTTGACACTTTGACACTGGTTATGTACAATAACCAAGGTATGGAAGCAATCTAAGTGTCCACTGGTGTACGAATGGACATACAGTATTCTGATATATACAGCTATAAAAGGAAATTCTGTCATTTAAGACAACATGGGTAGAACTGGAGGATATTATGCTAATGATATAAACCAGGTACAGAGAAGCAAATACTGGATGATCTCATCTGTACATAGAATCTTACAAAGTCTATCTTATACAGAGCAAACAGATATTTAACAGAGACTTAGAGGAAGAAGAAGGCCTGGGGAAAAGGAAAGTGTTGGTCAAAAGGTACAAAGTTTCAGTAAGCTTGGAGGAATAAGCTTTAGTGAGCTCTTGCACTAAATGGTGACAACAGTTAATAATAATGTATGTTCCAGAATAACTAAAATAGTTGGGGGTGTTGGCACATGCCTGTAATCCCAGTACTTGGGCGGCTGTAACAGAAGGATCACAGGTTCAAGAATAGCTTAGCAACTTAGTGAGACCCTCCTCAACTTAGTGAGATGCTGTTTCAAAATAAAAAATTTCAAAAGGACTTGGGGTATAGTTCTAAGGTTGAAAAATCCTTGGTTCAATTACCAATACCTCCAAAAATCTACTAAAATAGATTTTTAACAATCTCACCGTGAAAAAGGATAAGTTGCTGAGGCAATAGATTACCGTAGTTAGCTTGATTGACTCTTTGTATAATGTCTATACAGATAAAAATATTACATTGCCCTTCATAAATATTGCCCTTCATATTTCCCTTCATATAGTATTTAACAATTAAAATTTTTAATTCACATATGTAATGAAATTCGGTATGAGCAAAAATGACATGTTATACTATAGGAGAAGGAAGAGGCCTTAAGTAAATTAACCTGTAAATCATTTTAAAAAATGCATTGTGCCAGCCAGGCGTGGTAGCACAGAAGTGTAATCTGTAGTATGTAGGAAGCTACGACAGAAGCATCACAGGTTATTAGCCAGCCTCAACAACTTAGTGAAGCCCTCCAAAACCTAGTGAGACCCTCTTTAAAAACTAAAATAATTAATAAAAGCTGGAGGTATAGCTTGGAGGTAGAATGCCTCTGGGTTTGATCCCCAGTATCAACTACATAAAAAATGCATTGTGCCCACTTTATACAGAATTTTGTATGCTGAACCCTTTAAGATCCCACTGTTTATCTGGATCTAGAAAAGATTTAATCATTGAAACACCCTTCTATACAGGTCCTTTTGGTACTTCATTACCTAAGAAACTTAAAGCAATTTGCCTTATGCAAACTTTCTCTGTGGAACAATAGACATTACAATGAGATTTCCATGTACAGAATTCTGTGTAAAAATAAAAAGACATATAAACATGGCCCTAACTCTTTGAGAGTTTATTAGTTTCTAAAAATTAAAAATATTTTCTAAATTTGATGGTAAAGATAAACATAAAACTGTTAGTGATGGCTGTTTCTGGAGTTGCTATTGAGATGAAGTGGACAAGTCCAATGGATTTGGCATATTTCACTGCATATAAATCTGTATTTTGAAAATTTTCAGTAATAAGTGTGTTCATACATTATTATATAACTTAAAAATTGAATAATTTAAAATAAAAATAAACTTTTGGGCTTTGTAATATTTTTAAATGAATAGAGTTTAGAAAACTCTCCCACCAAAGTGTCTCTCTCTCTCTCTCTCTCTCTCTCTCTCTCTCTCTCTCTCTCTCTCTCTCTCACACACACACACACACACATACATACATACACACATACACTTTTTTAAACTTAACACCCCACTTTTCAGAGTCTGCAAGACAAAAGTTTGGTTGCTTAAATAGCTGAAGTTTTCAGTTTTTATTTCTTTAAAAAATTTTATTGGTGCATTGTAGTCATACATCTTAATGGGATACAAGATGATGGAGACATACATGCACATATCACCCAATTATCTCTTGCCCAATTCCATCCCCATTCCCTCCCTTTCCCTTCTTCTCATGCTTGGCTTACTGCTTGACTTTTTGTGTGCATTACAGGATTTTCCTCTTCCCCTTTCCCATCCCCTAACGTTGCCTTATTTGCTCATCTACAGAATCTCCTTCTTCATCTACAGTTCCTCCTATGACCAATTTCTCCCTAGCTTTCACATACTAGGGAGAGCATCCAATTTCTTATTTTTTGTGAATGACTAATCTCATTTAGCATAACATTCTCCAGTTCTCTCCATTTCCCTGAAAATGATCTAATTGTGTTTTTTATGGCCGAGTAAAATTCCATTGTGTACATATCCCACAGTTTTTAATTCATTCTTCTGTTGATGGGCATCTTGGCTTATTCCATAGTTTGGCAATGGTGAATTCTACAATTATTATCATAGATATACATACATTAGTTTGGTATTGCTGGATCATATGGTAAGTTCGTTCCTATTCTTCTGAGGATCTTCCATACTGTTTGTTTGTTTGTTTGTTTTACTGTTTTTTTATTTATTTTGAGGTACTGGAGATGGAAGCCAGGGGCATTCTAACTCCAAGCAACACTCCCAGCCCTATTTTTATTCTTTATTTTTTGAAACAGGGTCTCACTGAGTTTCAGAGAGCCTCACTAAGTAGTAGCTGAGTCTATCTGCAACTGCTATCCTGCAGCATCAGGTATTGTGATTTCTCCTGCATTGTTCTTGTTGCTAAGAACTACTTTGGCTATTCTGGGATTTTTGTTCCTCCAAATGAATTTAAGGACTGTTTTTTCTATGTCTGTGAGGAATGATCTTGGTAATTTAATGGGTATTGTGTTAAATCTGTAGATCACTTTTGGAACTATGGCCATTTTGATAATATTTATTCTGCCTATCCATAAACATGGAAGATGTTTCCATCTTCTAAGGTCTTCTTCAATTTCTTTTTTCAATGTTTTATCATTTTCTTTGTAGAGGTCTTTTACTTCCTTGGTTAAGTTTATTACTAAGTATTTTATTTTTTTGTGGGAGATTCTGAGTGGAAGTGTTTTCTGAATTTCTTTTTCGGTGGATTTATGGTTGGTGTACAGGAAAGCTTCTGATTTTTTAAGATTGATTTTGTATCCAGACACGTTGCTGAATTTGTTGATCAGTTCTATAAGCCTTTTAGTTGAGTTTGTTGGGTCTTCTAAGTATAGTATCATGTCATCTGCAAATAGTGAAAGTTTGAGTTCTTCTTTTCCTATTTGTACTCCTCTGATTTCCTTTTCTTGCCTTATTGCTCTGGCTAGAGTCTCAAGTACTATATTGAAGAGAAGTGGTAATAATGAACATCCTTGTCTCATTCCTGTTTTTAGGGGAAATTCTCAAAGTTTTTCCCCATTTAATATGATGTTGGCTTTGGGCCTATTGTAGATTGCCTTTATGATACTGAGGTATATTTCTTCTATTCCAGTTCTATGCAGTATTTTTTGCATAAATGGATTTTGGATTTTATCATGTTTTTTCAGCATCTGAATGTTCTACCACAAGAACTGTGACTTCACTTATGCTGTTATTGTGTGCTTCTCTGGATCTCTGGAGAGTGTGGTAAGCTTAGCCACCACTACTGCAGGTTGTAGACTCTACCCCTTCCTTTGCTGAATTGAATTCCAAAGTCTCAGACAAACCCAGGTAGTTTATCAAATCTATACAAGTCCTGGAGGGTGCTGCCCCTGGCACTCTCCCATGGGGACAGTGGTTTCACTTACATTTTTGGTGTGTGCCAGTCTGGATCTCTGGAGGGCATGGTGGGCTCCACGACCACTGCTGCAAGTTGTAGCCTGTGTTTGCACAGGAAGAACTGATGGCTTACAACCCTTATTGTCTGCACCTGATTATCTCAGGTACTGGTTATTTTCCTTTTTATTTCTGGAGTCAGGTGCTGTGAGGCAAGATCGTGCCGCTGTGGTGCCTGCCACTACATAGCAGGCAGGTTTATTTTCTGCTCTCTAATTGGACTTCTAATCTTATTTTTCCCTGTCCCTCATATCGGTCATTTTTATTCCTCTACTGATAGTATTTTATGGCTGTTTAGAATGCTATTTTTGAGGCAATGAAGATTAGGTGTCAACAGGACTGGTATGTGCTGTTTCCCTCGGTTGCCATCTTCCCCTCAGTTAATAAAAAATTTAACTGAGTATTTTTCTACAACTATGTATTTTTGAGCTTGACAAACAGTGTTTCAATAATTTTAGATTTTTATGTCAATCAGCAGGCAGAAAATCAACCAGAAACTTTTCAAATAAAATTTTAAGGAAGACATTTCATAGTTATGTTACCTGATCTTAAGAAAAGGTAAGAAGTCAATCTGTACTATCAAAGTATAGAAAATGTAAAGCACTTTTTTGTTTTATTTTGGGGCATACTTATCCATATTGATTGGTCTTTTCAGCTTCAATTATTTTTGTGGACATGTGGAGTCTGACATTTTCTATTCTGGTGAATACTTTTTTTGCAATACTGGTGAACATTTTTTATGTGGTTTTCTAAGTAGTCCTTACTTCAAAGCCTGCTGGAATGGGGCACAAAGCCAACTTAAGTGTCTAAGGTGATTGTTTTCAGATGTTACTTGCAAAGAACATGATATTGCCTAGAGCAACAAAAAGACAAAAAAGAAACAAGACCATTCCTCTGACAGCAAAGCTATAGAATTCTAAATTCCTCTTTGTTAAATAATGTAACAAACAACTCTGTCTTTACTTGCTTTCTGGAAAAAAGAAAAGAGTTAAAACAGTCATTTCCTACCCCTTTCCCTTTTATTCATAATATGTCATAAAAGTATCATGCCTTATCCTGCTTTTGTTTGCCAGCCTCTTATTTTTTTCCAGGACTGGGAATGGAACCCAGGAGCATTGTACCTCTGAGCTACAACCCATCCCTATTTTTTTAGTTCTCTTATTTTTGAAATGGGGTCTCTTTGAGTTGTGAAGGGCCTTGCTAAGTAGCTGAGGCTTTCTGTGAACTGCAATCTTCCGGTCTCTGCCTCCCCAGTGCTGGGATTACAAGTGTGCACACCCACACCTGGCCTGCCAACCTCTTGAATGTGATCCTTAATGTTTAATAAAAGCATCAGGGTTCCTAGCATAGAAAACTCACTTCAGAAATTAGTTTGTATTAATGCAAAAGTGCAAGAAGGTCAAATTACAAAATATTCATGTAAAATAATTGAACAAATATAGGCCATTCTAACCCATGTAAATCAATAAGTTGTGAAATCAATCATCATAGTGGATTAGAAAAGTGAGGAACCCAACAAAGATTCTTTAGCCCTTGCTAGGAGGACCCTAAGATAGGAACACTCATCTGTCCGAGCCAAAAGAATGTTTGCCATGGTATATCTTACATGGCACATCTTTACTTGCCATATACTAAGACCTTGTCACTATTACTTGACTAAATTGAAAACAAAACACAAGGACAATAATAAAACTTGAGTCCACAACCAAAATCCAAAATTGCCCTTTTCTTCAGAATATTTATGCCCTTTGCCAGTATTACTCATACATCTGTAACTAAGATCTCTCTTTCTCTCTCTCTCCCTTTCTCTCCCTCTTCCCACCTATCTCTCTCTCTCTCTCTCTCTCTCTCTCTCTCTCTCTCTCTCTCTCTCACACACACACACACACACACACACGCACACACACACACACACACACACACATACATGACTTTTCTGAGGCATTTCCAGTTCACCTGTTTTCTCTCCAATTCATTAATTCAAAACACACACTCTAAACATTTATCTTCTAGGTTCTGTGCCTTTTAAAGATTCTATTTCTTTGTCTCTCTGGCTCTAGCAAAACTGGAATAATTTGACTCAAGTCTTATTTCTAACTTATCTTCCTTCCTTCCTTCCTTTCTTCCTTTTTTCTTTATTTATTCCTCCTGCCCTGCCTTACTTGCTTCTTTTTACTTATTCATCTAGAACATAATTCTTGAGTACTTACTAGATGTCAAGTGCTGGCTGACTATAAGGGATATAAAAAAAGTCTTGATCCCTGCTCTCCAGGATCTCACAAGCTGTGGGGATTTCCAGATTAGTAAATCTATTATTATGATATAAGATGCTAATTGTCAAGATATGATAATTGTGAGATGATATATAAACATAAAAATGTACTTATCTAAAGTTAGAGAAAAAGAAAATAAAGCTGAAACTTAGAGGATAAATATGAGCTGGTCTGTGGGTTACTGTATGATTAAAATGCTTTTGTGATTTATTAACTTAATGTGTTCAGCTACACATAAGTAGAGAGCAAATTTTGAGAGAGAAAAACAGTAATAAAAGTGTCCTTGCAGTAATCCATGTAAGAAATATTAGTAACCAGATCTAAAGTGGCAACACTGGATATGAAAAGAAATTAATAAATTAAACCAGGCACCTTGGAGCATGGCTGTAACCCCAGTACTTGGGAAGCCAAGATAGGATTGCAGATTCAAGGCCAGCCATAGCAATTTAGGAAGAGTCTGTTTTAAGATAAACAAAGATCTACAAAGAAGATAGAATCAACCTGATTTAACAATTGATTTGATGTAGGAAATGAGAGAAAAGACAGAATCAAAGATAACACACAGGTTGCAAATTAAGCAATTGGATAAGTGGTGGTGGCATTTGATGGGACATGGAAAACAACAACAGATTTGTAACTGAGGATGAGGAAGACTTCTAATATGGTTGTGTTATACTAAAATGACTGAGCAATATCCAGGTAGAAATGTTCCCTAAGCAACTGGATATTTGAATTGGAACCTAACGGAAGGATGTGGAGTAGTTACCTACATTTTATTATAAATTTCTCATCAGCAGCGAAAGTTATCAAAGTCACGAGAGTATCAGAGAATGCATGCAGTAAGAAAAGAAGATCCAGGACACCGACGTGGACCTAAATAGTAGACAAGCCAGTTTACAGGAGATTATGCATTTTAAAATGTGTATATGTTAGCTGAGTGTGGTCATGGGAGCTTGTAATCCCAGTACTTGGAAAGCTAAGACAAGGATCATGGTTCCAGGCCAGCCTCAGCTATTTAGTGAGGTCCTTTGCATCTTAACAAGACCTTGTTTTAAAATAAAGAATAAAAAATAGGGCTAGGGTGTAGCTTGGGGATAGAATTCCCCTCTGTTCAATCCCCAGTACCTCAAAAAATGTATATATGTTGATGTGAGCATTAATGAGGTTATTTTATTCATCCATTCATTCAATAATTCTTGTGGTACTGGGGATGGAACCCAGGGGCATTCCACCTCTAAGCTATATCACCAGCATTATTTTATTCTTTATTTGAAAACAGGGTCTCACTTATTTGCAAAGGCCTCACTAAGTAGTTGAAGCTGCATTCAATAAATTTTTTATCAGGCACTTACTATAGGCTATACACAGACAAGTGTAAAAATAAGCTTGTTGCCACCATGACAGAATTCATGGTTTTTGAAGAAGTCATCCAAACTATTCCTCAGTTTCCTGAAACATTTTACACATTGACAATGATACTGATAATTTAGTTTTAAATCAATGACTCAGAATAACAAGAGTGATCACATCTGAGACCCCCTTCATAATAAACTAAGCTTTGTTTGGCAGAATTTTTTCTTAGTTAGGATGTATGTTAGAACTAATAGACAAAAGAACAGATGGAAAGTATTATCAGCAATTTTCATTACATGGTTTATTATTTGTACATCTACTGCACTGGTTAATCATTTATTAATATAGCTATTGCATTGTAACTTAATTAGGACTGCTAAAATATATAAGAGATGAAAACATTTAAGAGTTAGCTATGTATGAAAATTAAAATAAAAACATATGACCATTTCATGATAAATATTAGTGATTCTCAGGAAACCAAGGTGGTCTAAGTAAAACTTTATAAATAACTAGAATTGCCAAAAGAAGTAGAAACATTACCTTTTTTCTTTAAAAAAATTCTTTATTGGTGCATTACAATTGTTCATTATAGTGAAATCCACAGTGATGCATTCATATATGCATGTGACAGTATTTGCTATGTTTTTTTCCACATACCTCCCCTTTCCCTTTTCTCCTCCCTCCCCCAAAGCCTTTCCACCTCCACTGGTCTCTACATTTTTTCTGCAGTACTGGGGATGGAACCCAGGGGCATTCAACCTCTGAGCTACACCCCCAGCCCTACGTTTTATTCTTTATTTTGAAACAGGGTCTCACTAAGTTGCGGAGGGCCTCACTAAGTAGCTGAGGCTGGCAACAAACTGTGATCCTCCGGTCTCAGCCTCCTGAATGCTGGGATTGCAAGCTTGCGCCACCACACCTGGCCTGATCTCTCCTATTTCCTAGAGGTTCCTTTTCTTTCTTTTTTCTCTCTAGCTTCCACATATGAATGAAAACATGCGACCCTTGATTTTTTGAGTTTGACTCATCTCACTTTTGATGTTATCCAGTTCCATCCTGGATTTTCCTGCCAATGACATGATTTAATTTGTCTTTATGGTTGACCACAATTCCAAATGTCATTGTATACGTTTGTATGGTGTGTGTGTGTGTGTGTGTGTGTGTGTGTGTGTGTGTGTGTATGTATATATATGTAGCATATTTTTCTTTGTCTATTCATCTTAAACATTTTATTTATTTATTTATTTATTTATTTTTATTTTTATTTTTGGTGGTACTGGGCATGGAACCCCAGGGCTTTCTACCTCCAGGCTATATTCCCAGACAAATTTTATATTTTGTTAAGAAACAGCATTTCACTTAGTTACTGTGAGCCTCACTGAGTAGCTGAGGCTGGCTTCGAGCCTGCATGATCCTCCTGTCTCAGCCTCCCAAGTACTGGGATTACAAGCATGTGCCACCACTACTGGCAACATATTATTTTAATAACACTTTTTAAAAGTAAAAATAGGGTCCGAGCTTAATGAAAAGTTCACAGTATTGATTTGAAAACTTTAGTGCAAGATTTGGGGAATTCTTTTATCTTACTCCTTAGCTTTTTGGGAGTGAGAGAAGAGTTCTCAATTATGTTGCCCAGGCTGGTCTTGAACCTGCAGCATCAAGTGTTTCTCCTTCCTCAGGCCACAGAGCAGAATAGGAAGGATGTCAGGTATGTACCATATCACCTGGCTATTCAACTCTTTATAAGACAAAATTGTACTTAAAAGGGTGAAGGTTAGATAGGCTAGGAAAAATTCTCAACAATGCCTCTATAAAAGCATAATATAGGTACTCATAAGAGGAGGAAGAAAGTTTCTGAAGTAGGTTTCAACTTCATTATTTGGTGCTCTGAAGTGCTTGCCTATGACTGCCAGTCATATTTAGTATCTGAATGGATAGTCTGGGTTAGAATTTACACTGTTCTATTATTTAAGAACTTGGTATACCTATAATAAAAAGATTACCTCTCTGGAGTCCATTTATAGTAGTTCTAAAATTTAATTTATAGGAACTAAAATTTAATTGAAGTTTTCTGTCTTGGAATAAGATAGTCCATTGCTGTTTCAGTACATTGACTAAAACTGCAGATGGACCTTGATTCAAATTCCAGGTCTAACACTTAAAACCATATGGCCTCGGAAAATTAATTTAATCTTCATTAACATCAGTTTTTTTATCTATAAAATGCATATACTTATATTACCCATTTCATATAATTGCCTTAATGGTTAATCAGGACCTTATGTGTCAAGGTCACAGCACAGAACTTAGCATATAGTAAGCGCTCAATTCATGTTAGCTTTTATGGCATCCTCATCTTATGTGATCTGTTTCATTTCTCTCTTCCTGGAGCAAAGATTTCTGGGAAAGTCAGCATAGCTTCAATCAGTAACTATTTTCATCCCTACAGAGACTCCATCTAAACCAACATAAGACCCTAAAAATGTTGCTACTAAAATCAAGCAGCTTGACTGCTTCAGTGGTGCATGCCAATAATTAGCTACTCAAGATTCTAAGGCAGGAGGATCAAAGTTTGAGGCCAGTATGCAATAGCTTAGCAAGACTCTGCTTCAAAAGAAAAAAAATTATCCAGGTAATATGACAGAAGCCTGTAATTCCAAATCTTAGGAAGTTGACACAGGAGGATCTCAGGTTTGAGGCCAGCCTCCGCTACTTAGGGAGACCCTATTTCATAATTAAAAAAAAAATGGGCTAGGGTGTAGCTCAGAGTAGAAGGCCTCTGAGTTTAATCTCTAATACCTCCTCTCAAAAATAAAAATAAATATAAAGAAAGATACAGGAAAGGAAAAGGCTAAAACCATAAAAGGTCTAGGAGAAGATTAGTGGTAAAGTGTCCCTGTGTTAAATTCCCAGCCCTGAGGAGAAAATCAAGCAACATAACAGAGAAAATGAGACAGTGGATAAATTGATTTGACACTTTCTCATTGCTGTCTCTGGGGCTTATACTCAAGTGTTAAAATTATGAGACTTTTTCTAATATTGCTCGTTGTTACCTCTACTCAATATTTTTCAAGCATTCTTATTAAATATCCTTGACAATGGGGCTAGGTCTATAATTTAATACAAAAAACTCATGGTAATTGAAGAAGCAACTAAAAGAGACTCCACGTCTGCAATAAAAACTGTAATTCGTTTTTTTGGTATTTTGGGGAAAAATGGGGGAAAAGTGATACTGGGGTAAAGGTAAAGCTCAAGTATTCTGTATTTCCCAACATGAGTTTTAATGTGCTAGCAGGAGAGACACTCGAATTTCTCACGACCACAGAAAAAACAATAATTAATTGTTTCATAATGCTTGATGTAGACACACCCTTAGTGTCCTTGTTTTCTTCCCTGAATCTCATTTCCTAATGAGGTCTAGGCAGGAGACAGATTTACATTTAGTTGGTAGTTGAGGAAAAGCGAAGTCTATCTAGACAAAGGACGACACAGATAACTTTTGTGTAGAGAATTTGTAGCCTTTTCATTCTCTTTTGGAAAACTTGTTTCCATGCCATTCTGCAGCCTTTTGCTGGCGGATTATTCTTCAGAATTGTGTTTTCTTCTTAACTCTGAACCTCTTTCTACCCTCCCATAAAAGCAGTCTTCCGTCCTTTGAGCTCTTATTTCACTTGAACTTACTAGATGAGAAAAATAAAATCAGTCATTACTGATCAGTAATAGCTGCTGCTGAAATGTCTTTTAAGTATCTGTCTATAGCATCAAGTTACCTGGGGAGCCAAACATTCTGGATCAGAAATCCTTAGGGGAGAGTCTGGAAGCCCATACTTTAAGCAAAATGTCTCAGTTGTATGTTCTGGGTAACCCTGTTTAGGAACCCCTGTGAATACATTCATGAAATAATGATTTATTGCTGGAAAATTCTAGAAAAAACATGATTATATAAACCAAAGAAGCAGTTCTCAGGTTGTAGCAAGGTAGTAGAAGGATATTTTCTGGGTGGTGATGTCACTGAAATAACATTCCTTGAACCACTCCTTGTTACAGATGGCGCCTCGGTATTCTTTCAGCCTTTTGGAATGATTAGAACATTTAGTCTCTCCATTCTTCATCCCTCCTCTTGCCTCTCATAAAATTCTTTATGTCACTGCTTATTGTCCTACCATTTTCTCAAGGATGAAGCTAGTGACAAGGTCTTTATTTGCCCTTTGTAGCTCTCTAGTTTTGCCAGAGACCTCACTACATGAAACTAAAGAACTGTCCACACTCATAGTATAGAAGTCACAAAATTAGTTGCTATTTTACTTCGCTCTTTTACCTCACCCAAGTACCCACCCCATGCAATAATCACTAGGGTACAAATTGCATTATCATAGCAGTTATGATTAAAGAAACTCAAGTTGAAAGAGGATCGATTGTTTAACCAGCAAGCAGCATAGTGATGGAACACAAAAAAGACAGTGCCTCTTTTTTATATCTAGTAGGTAGCCCACATTATGTAGCTTTTCTGTTTCAATCAAATCTCTCAGATTCAAGTAAAAGGATATTCAGTGCTATGAGGATTTCAATGCTGTATTTCAATCCTTAGAAGTCCATAATGTAAATCCTGTGTGGTTGCATTGCATTATTTGATAATACTTTCCATTTGAGGGCACAGCTAAAATATTGGAGGATAAAACTATTTGAATCTGGTGACATTTAAAATTACTCCAATTACAGCTGGCCATGGTGCATGTCTGCAATCCTAGTATTTGGGAGGCTGAGACAGAGGATCACATGTACAAGGACAGTCTCAGCAACCAAGGGAGACCTGTTTCAAAAACAAAAAATAAAAAGGACTGGGGGTATAGAATTCCCCTGGGCCTATCCAGTATCAAACAGCAACAAAATAAATAAAAAATAAAATTACACCAATTCCATGCCTTTCAAATTTGTCAAAATTTTTATTACAGAGAAAAGTTAGCAATATAATCATTTTTCTTCCCCCCTGTACAATATGCTTTAGTTACCAACCTAAATTAAATTTCTAAATATTTTTGAGAAATAATCTAATTCAATATAATTTTATAACAATTTCTAAGGTCCTTATCTCAATTTGCTGATTTTTCATGTGAATGTGGTTTTTATAATTTGCTTATGTTATTATGAATCCTCCTTTCAGTTCATTTATTTTTTTTAATATTGTAATTATCTAGGCTGTCTATATGCAATAAAATGAACACAAAGAAGGAAGGCCACTTCATATTGAAGAGCTTGTTTTAAATGGCATTATTATTCACTCAGAATTTGTCCATACATTAAGTTATTTAAAAGCCATAATTTCAGTAACTCTAATAGAAAAATCAAACTCAATGAGGGAAATAAGACTCAGATCATAAAGTATAAGCCTTAGTTTTTAAACTGTTCATTGAGTATTACAAGTACACTGAGATCTCAGCCTTTCATTCTTTGTTGTTACTATTGTGCCAATCATAATGTAAATAGAGCTATAAAATGTTGTAATAATAATAACAAAGGTGTCAAGTTATGAATCATTGTATGAGTAACTTTTTAATGGCTCATGCTGCATTTGGAGGGAGTGGTTTCATTATTCAACAGCAGCAAGCTTCAGCGCATTTTCTTTTTGAATGATTTCTTTTTAAGGACATAGGGACTGGGAAAAATTACATCAAATAATTTGCTTCAATATAATAACCCTTTTTCTACTTTTTATGACATCATGGTATATATATCTTAAATATACAGAATAAATTTCATTTATATTTTAACTGAAAGGTTTTTTCAATTATGTTTTATTGGCATACTATCGTTTCATATCATAATGTTGGATCAAATTTTATTTTTAAAAATACATCAAATAAAGTCAAGCAATAGCCAAGCTAGTTAGTTGCCACAACATAAACAAACATAATTATTAATAACTAGAAAATAATTTTTAAAGCCTCTGTTCTTAATATCTAGGGACTGAGAGATCCAACTATTTCCCAGACCCTGTCTCCACACCAACTACAAACTAAGAAGATGAAACTCAGTTTATATTTGTATATAAAATTAATTTCTGGAAAGAAAACTGTTTTGTTTCAGACTAAGTGAACAGTTTCTTCCCTATTTCTCAGGTCTCCCAATAATGCCATTATGTCATGACCACCACCACTTCAATAAGTTTTGTTTTGTGTTAATTTTCAAGATTTCTTTGCCTATCATACCCACAAATTCCCTCTTCCATTTTTCACATTTTTCTTTTAAAGTAGTCATAACTTCCATATCATTACTGTTTATCAGTTATCTAGTAAACTACCCAAGCTCATTCTAATAAGAAAGGAAGAAAAAACAAGCCAGCAAGCAAAGCCTGAACTTTCTGCAAAATTTTCTTTCTCCAAATCTCTAAATACATCAACACTGTTTATTCAAAATTAAAACTCTCCTTAAACTATCACAAAGATTTTTTTGCCTAATCCTGTCACACACATTCATGCACACGCACACACACACACACACACACACACACACACACACACACACATACACACACACTCCAAAGCTTCTATAGTACTATTTTGTAGCCCTGTAGGAATAAAAGGGGAAGAATCGCAAATCCATAGCTCTGGGAGATATCCTAGAGTAAGGCTGAAGCTTACAAGCTTTTGCTCCTCCCCCATCCTCAAATTAAACAAAGGAAAACCAGTTGCTGACAATGCAGAGTATGAATGCATCCCATCTCCACCCCTGTTGTTTTCCATCTCCTTTTCCCCATAGTGCTTGCTTCTGCTCATTTATTCTATAACCTTAAGTGGGTCTTGTGAAGTGGGCCTCAATGAATGGCCCCCTTTCAGGGTACTCATTATTGCTCTGTTTCATGACTTCAAGCATAGAGGCCAGGTAAGGGGAAGAGCATTATATAAGACATAAAAACCCTGCATCTGAAGCCCTGTTTCATTATTTTAGAAAAACATACTCGTCAATTTTCAGTGGACCTCAATTCTTCTCCTCTATAACTACATGTTTTAGATAATAACTCTGTTTTCTTCAGGCTCTGAGAATCCATGATTTGCAAGTGTGTGCCGGTTTCATTTGCTTACTGTAATTTTATTTCCAGTTTTCTCTTTTTATCTCTCTTTATATACAGCTACTGTAAACAATGGGATATCAACAATTGAACGCTTATTGAGTTTTTTAATTGTGAGATAAGCAAGGCTCATAATCTGAATAAATGTATTTGCAAAGTAGACAAATGTTATGCAGAGTAAAATAATATCATCACCTCAGCAAAAACAGTAATAATGATGATCTTCAATTCACAAACGTTCTTAAATTAAGTTCACATATACAACACATACACAAACATACTTGTAGACATGAATTATAATGGCTAACAATTACATTGAGAAAAAGATATCTTAGGAAACAAAAAATAATAAATATTAGAGACCTGACTTAGGATAACACTTATCTAATTTATTTTTACCTATTGTTGGTTAGGAATTTTGGTATTAAAGACAGGGTAACTCTCATAGTGGATAGCAGAAGAAATCATTTGGTATCCTGGTGATGATGGTGGTGGTATGGTAATAGTGTCCACCATTTACTGAGCAAGTGCTGTGTGACAGGTAATATGCTAACCTACTGGATGGATGGTAATATACTAAATTTATGGATAAGGAAATCTACGCTCAGAAGTCTAAGTAAATTCACTCAAGGTTATAATACTACTAAGTGGTTTTGGTATTACTAAAATTCTGAGGAACATTAGTATTCTATTTCTAAACCACATTGGAGACTCAGAATGGAGGATGCCAACTGTCCCTCAAGAATCTTCTTATGACCTTTATTTTTGTCACTCAACACCCTTTATGTTATGAATTTCATTCTTTTTCTTGATTTTCCACATGAAAGTCTTCAGGTACCTTTCCAAGAATATTCTCTCTCTCTCTCTCTCTCTCTCTCTCTCTCTCTCTCTCTCTCTCTCTCTCTCTCTCTCCTCCCTCCTTCCCTCACAGATGCATCTCCCTCAATATATTCTATTTGTTACCTTTCTCTATGACATCTCTTTCCTCCTCCAGATTTCTCTCTTATAAGAGTGAAAACCTGAAATCACTGGGTTGAAAAGATAAATGTGGAATCCAACAGTATAATTGCCTCAAAATTCAGTGGGATTTATCCGTGGACGTGCAGGTATGTGCAACTTTTCATTAGCTACTTCAAGCCCCAGAGCAGAACACATTCCCATACCTTACAGTGTCATTGTGTTTTATTTGTGTAGGCACGCACATGTGTACGCAAATGTATTGGCAGGGAGAAGTCACTTATACATATCACACCTTTGTCATTCCCAAAATTTCTTTAACATCAAATGCTAGCCTCAAGAGGTCAGCTTCAAACAGCTACTTAAGATGTTTCTGTGGTTGGTGTGGTCCTGTTAAATACCAGAAATACTACTGATAACATTTAATGTATAAATAATGATTCTTTCATCACATTTATAGATAGTTTTGATTACTCATAGTTCTTGCAAGATTCTACACTTAGAATGGATCAGGGCCAAACCTCAAAGGTGGGAGAATATTTCCCTTGAGTTTTGTGGCCCTCATAAGATTCACTATCCCTTCCCCATTGACATGATTACTTGAATCTCATTTTAAAAATTATCACAGTGTGTAGCTGGGTGTGGTGGCGCACGCTTCTAATCCCTGCACTTGTGAGGCAGAGACAGGAGGATCGCACTGGTTCGAAGCCAGCCTCGCTGGCTTAAGAGACCCTGTTTCCAAATAAAAAATATAAAATAGGTCTGGGAGTGTAGCCCACAGGTAGAAGGGTTTCCAGGAACCTCAGTACCACCACCAACAAAAAAAAAAAAATCAGTGTAAAAAACAGATGATCATACTTCTGGAAAGAGGTAAATTAGCACTAAATTTCTGAATTCCTATTGAGTAATACATGTCAAAAGCCTAAAAAATGCATATTTCTAAGACTCTACTTTCGTTTCTTCTTTTTTTAAACATGGTCTCACTAAGTTGCTGAGGTTCTTGCTAAATTGCTGAGGCTGGTTTGAATGTGTGATCCTCCTGACTCGGCCTCTCAGGTGCTGGGGTTACAGATGTGCACCACTGAGCCAGACTTCAATTCTATTTCTAGGAATGTTTATAGGACAGATGATTTATTTACATATTGTCTGTGGCTACTTTTACATTATGGTGAAAAACGGACTATTTTCAACAGAGACCTTATGGTCCAAAGCATTAAATAATTATCATTTGGCCCCTACAGGATAAATTTTTCAACCTGTGATCTGGGGGAATGATTCGGTGTATACACAAATATTTCAATAAAAATTTTACTCAAAAGATGAGTTGTAATGATGAGTAAGAATGAATAAATAACCTGAATCTTCAACAACAGGGTACTATTTAAATTAAGGTGCTTTCTTAAGCATAATATTGTCAAAATATATATTTCATATATATTTCAAAGTGACAATGTTAATCATATGCTGTGCCCTCTAAAAACCCACTAAACAGTACAAAAATATAATTTCATATTTTAAAATAAATAAAATTTCACAAACAAACAGAACAGGGGATCTGTTACAATATGAATCATGTTTCCTTAGTTGTGGTTTTTAATTTTTCTATAATCAGTATATGCTATTTTATAATTAAAAATGAAAAGAAAGTATATCTTAAAATAGTTTATCTAGAAATAATTAGGACAATATTTGTATTTGTCGAGTTTTCATCGTGGGCATTGTTTTATTTTCATTTATGTATGTTTTGAAAATGGTGTAATGTAGCCGGGCGTGGTGGCGCACGCTTGTAATCCCCGTGCTTGGGAGGCAGAGACAGGAGGATCGCGCAGGTTCAAAGCCAGCCACGCTGGCTTACGAGACCCTGTTTCAAAATATATTTAAAAAAATAGGTCTGGGAGTGTAGCCCGGAGGTAGATGGGCTTCCAGGAACCCCAGTACCACCAAAAAAAAAATGGTGTAATATAATTACACACTGTAGTGAGATTCAAGGTGTACGTTCTCATATGCACACAACATTTCTTGGAATGCTTCCCTTTGCACCTCACCTTTTCTCCATATGCTAGTGAGATGGGTAGTGATACTGTCAGGGGTGATGGGTCCATTACTCACCTCAGAAACTCAGGATTGGTGGAGTTCTTGCCTTCTATGGCAGGAAAGAATTTCAGTATGTGCCAGTCAGAGACAAAGACAGGTTTTTTTAGGAAAGAGGGGGATACATATTCAAGGGAAAAGGTGGGTCATTTCAAGAAAGCAAGAGTATCTTTGGGTTCTCACAATTTTTATTTTATAGGAGACCCTGTGAGGGAGTGGGTAGGCATACACCGAAGGGGTGGAGGTCTGAACTTCCTCAGAATCCTCAGGTTCCTGGCATTGATGGGTGGTGGCTGGGTTGCACCTGAGCTTGATCTTACTTATGTATCCTTTGTTTACTAAGCATCTCAGGAATCTCAGATGGGGAAAGGGACCATTATTATTGAGGGTGTGGGCCTGCTAAGGCTTCTGCCTAAGACAGAACAGACTTCATAGGGTGAAATTAAGGGTTATGCAGTTTCCAGATTTAATAAAAATATATTTTCACTTTCCTTCTCAGTTCACCTCCTTTTGACCTAATATTTTATTTCTTCTACCCTACCTCATTTCCTTCATATATAAATATAACTTTATTTGGTTTGTTTTCTTCTTCAAGCCTCCATTTTCACCTTCCCTCTTTCTCCCCTGGCCCCCTTCCATTATTCTACTGGTCTCTCTCCCTATTTTCATAGAACCCTTGACATTCTGATCTCACTTTGTATAATGTTCTCCAGGTCCATCCATTTCCCTGCAAATGACATGATTTTGTTCTTCTTTAATGCTGAGTAGAATTCTATTGTGTGCATATTCCATAATTTTGTGATCCATTCATCTGATAATGGACATCTCAGCTGGTTCTGTGTTGGCTATTGTGAATTATGCTGCTGTAAACATTGAGTGTTGCTTTATAATAAGGACATAATAGAATATTACTATTGGTGTCCTCATTTTAAGTTTTGAGGTCTTAGAAACAAGGTTTTTCTTGTAGACACTGCCTTTCTGGAACTATAATGAAAAACTAATATAAATGAAGATTTAGTTGAGGCCTAGATAAAGCTAATCCAGAATTTCTTGAAGGTTCTGGGAAAGTAGGTCTAATGAAAAGGCTCTTTTTGGTAACTAGGATTGTATAGACTTGTTTCTGTTTTTGTTTTTTTAGTACTGAGGATTGAACCCAGGGTCTTTTGCCTTTGAGCTACACCCCTAGCCATATATATTTTTTTTTAATTTTAATTTTGAAACAGAGTCTCTCTAGGTTGATCAGAGTCTCACTACTTGCTGAGGCTGTTTTCCAACCTGTGATCCTCCTGTCTCAGCCTCTCAAGAACTAGATTTACAACTGTATGACTATGCCCATCTTAAATTTAATTTTTAATCTTAATTGCTTCAGGTCTTTAATATCACAATAGGGACTGGATGTTGTGATGCACTCTGGTAATCCTAGTACTTAGGAGTCTGAGACAGGGATCAAGGTTCCTGGCCTGCCTCAGAAATTTAAAGAAGCTCTCAGCAGGGAGCTGGGGAAAAACTCACCAAGTTTTACCTTTGTCACTATCACTCTGAAGTACATTCTATGAGTCTATAATGCAACAATAAATGTATAAAAATAATAAAAACAAAGAAAAAAATAAAAGATCTGGGCATGGTGGCATATGCCTTTATTCCCAGTACTTGGGAAACTGAGATGGGAGGATCACAAGTTCAAAGCCAGCCTCAGCAATTTAGTAATGGCTCTCAGCAATTTAGCAATACCTTGTTTCCAAATAAAAAAGAAAATTGGGCTGGGGGTGTAGCTCAGAGGTTGAATGCCCCTAGATTCAATTCTTATTACCACCAAAAAAAGAAAAAAAGAAAGAAAGAAAAAGATCAGAAAAGGAAAGTAAGTGAGTGGCACATTTAGTGGTTTTATTTTTGTTTTCTTTTGTTTTGCTACTTCCCTTTCTGGTTGCACTGTCATTGTTTGGAAGTTAAAAATGTTAAAGCCAGGTAGCTCACATCATCCTCTGGCAACTCATCAGATTCACAATAAGTCACCACAGGAAATTGGAACAATAAGGCCTGTCACTCAAGGGGTCAAGCACATCAAGCACTAGAGATCAAAAGAAGGGGGAGGTGGAGGGGAAACAGCTTGAGCAAGAGGTTGAGAGCTAGGCCAATTAGAGGGAACCTGTTTTACTTTAAGTACTGTTCCATAGTTTGGCTTGAGAGTGGCTTCAAATGCAACCTAACTACATAGTTTCCTTGGGAAGCAAATTTGCTTCTTTAACTTGGCCTCTCTTCTCCCAAACTCATGTCATAGTACACACAAATATGGGCAGGTACAAAGACATCGCTAGCTCATATGAAAAAATAAAGTTCACCAAAAAGTGCTTTAAGGTGTTGAAATGGAAATATGCAGCTCCTTGGAAATTAGCTACAGATTCCTGAGGGTAGCGTGAATTTTAAAAGAAATTCATGAGAGGACTTTTTTTTTCCCCTTTGGGGCCTGAGGAGAGGATGGTAAAGGGTGGATATTAGGACTCGAGGCTTTAGAAAGCCTAACATAATACTAGGCGCCCCTAATTAGTTTCTATGGCCATTAAATCTCAGTAATCATGGCTTGGTCTCTCTCTAGGTGCCGTTTTTGCTGTTGTTGGTTTTTTTTTTTTTCTTTTTAGTAACTGAGATTGAACACAGAATCATTCTAACTCCAAGTTATACCCTTTGAGACAAAGTCTTGCAGCATTGTTCAGGTTGCCTTCAAACCTGTGATCCTCATCTCAGCCTTCCAAGTATTAGAATTACAGGTATGGACCATGGTGCCCAGCTTCTAGTTGACATGCTAAGTAACAGGATTTAGAAACTTTAAGCGAAACCTGACAGCGAAAGTAGAGTCAATTAAAAGGGGAAATTTTTTTTTGGATGACTGCAAACATGTGCAATACACACTATGTTTCTTTTCTTTCTTTTTTTGGCTTAGAAAATAAGTGCAAATACAAGAACATTAAGAATGTGGTTGTACTCCCTAAGGCAAAGAATGATGAAGTCATACCAGAAGGATTAAAGAAATCCTATGAAGGGATTATTTTATAAAAGTTTGAAGAGCATTTTTGTAGCCTTAACTCTTTAGTAAAGGTGATATTTAAATCAAGCAGAAACATACTTAATATCATTACTCCAATAATATACAAGAGTTTTGTCATGTGATTTCCCACATGTCTCTGCCCATTGGTATTATGAATGGCATGAGAACTGCCCAACTGATGGCCCAGAATTTTGTTTTCAAAGAGCTGGGTGCAGTGAAATCCCAGTCTTTGGGAAGCTGAGACAAGAGGATTGTGGGTTTGAGGCCATCCTTAGCAACTCAGTGAGACCCTGTTTCAAAATTTAAAAAAAAATTAAAATTGGTCTGGGAGTATAGCTCAAAAGTAGAATGCCCTTGGACGACTCAATCTCCATTTGAGTGCACACGCATACACACACACACACACACACACACACACATACACACACACACACACACACACACATACGTCTTTGATCCTTGTTGAATAAAACAGGATTTCTGGCTTTACATAGGTTTGCAGAGCAGAAAAAACAAAAATTAAGAATCCAACAGTTGAGCTTTCACCATCAACTCCATTTTCTGGCATTGTTCAAGCACTGTACCTGGCTGTTTGCTCTGCTTGGTTCCTTATTCTTGTGATTGCTGATATTCATAGCAGGGTCTACACATTGTCTTTCTAGCTCCAGCACTTTGCTTAGAATTTGCCTCAACCAAATATTCTAGTATTTTTCTTGAGTCCTGCTTTGTGACAGGAATTTTTCTATAAGATAAAAACAGAAAAAGACAAAGACATTATCCCCCAACAGAGCTTAAATTTGTGTGGAGGTTGGAGCTGGCAGAATAAACAAAATAAATAAGCAATTATGAAATATCTCAATCAGAGAAAGCATTATAACAAAAGTAATGTAGGGTTTTGAGGGTAGAGAAAGATAAAGGCTCATTTTTTTTCTTGTCATGCTCGGTATCTAATCCAGACCCTAGCACATGCTAAGTAAAATAATAACCATTATGCCACATTCTCAGCCCAAGATTTAATTTTTAAATAGGATACTTAAGGAAAGGCCTTTAAAGAAGAAATTTTAGCATAGAGATGAATTCAGAGAAAAAGTCTTAAGGAAATCTTCAGAGGTTGTGGTGGGGTTAATTATATGCAGAAGAAATGAGATCTAAAGGCTCTAAGTCCTAAGGCGCACTTAATGTACCCTTACAACAGCAAAGAGCCCAGTGTAGCTGCAGAACCATGAGGAAAGGCAGTATGCTAGGTGGTATGGATGAACAAGTTGGGATTGGACCTACAAAAAAGCTAACAGTTCGGGAAGGTTTTGAGCAAAGAAGGAAGGAGAAATGATATGATCGAATGTACATGTGGGTCAATGAGGAGCTGCTGGGGTTCGTAGTGGCATTAGTTGAATGTAAGAGACCAATTAGGAGACCAATAAGAAAGCTGATGGTTGCTTAGACCTAGTGGCCTCAATGAAATTGTCAAGAAACGATCTGATCTCAAAAGTATTGTGATGGTAGAGCAGATCAGTATCCGGTATTTACTTAGATTTATCTTCATCATATTTCCCAACTCTTGTGTATTAACCAAACTATAGACTCACTTTGCCTGGGATTCCTGAATTCTTGAAAATTTAAACTTCATTATTCTATTCTCTGACCATAATAAAGTCTAGTTTAGTTTTCTTCTTCTCTTTCTTTTGCTATGCTCATATGCAACCTTACTGATAGTTCTGGCCGTTTGGCCCCAGTTGCTTTTCTATCAGGTGACCAGAAACCTGTATCTTTCTTTCCCCCATCTCTTATCCGAGACTGCATCATCCACCATTATCATTTGCTATCCCTTCACCAGACTGTTCCCAATATATACCTCTTTATGTCACCTACAAATTCACATGCACTCAGTCTCAGTAAACACCTATGACACAAACCATCAGGCAGCAATTCTTAAGCACATTACTTCACATTTGGCAAACTTGCAATATACATTTTTTAATTTTGAATTTTATTTGTCCCTTCCTTTTTCTTTTCCTTTTTGTGGTACCAAAATGGAACCCAGGGGCATTGTACCTCTAAGCCACACCCCCAGTCCTAAGCCACACCCCCAGTCCTATTTTCTTATCATTTTTATTTTTTGGAATAGATTCTCACTGAGTTGGGAAGGACCTCGCTATGTAGCTGAGGCTGTCTTCAAACTGATCCTCCAGTCTCCACCTCCCGAATGCTGGAATTACAAGTAAGCACCACCATGCCCGGCCCCCTCTTCTTGTTCTAGTCTAAATAATTCCTTTATCTGTGCTTGTACATGATCTTCTTCCATCTATTAAAGCATCCAAACTTCATAGAATTGTATTAGCTTTTCACCACTAAAACAAATGTCTGAGATGATAAACTTATAGAGAAAAAAATGTTTTTTAGCTCGCTCACAGTTTCAGAGTTTCCAGTTTATGATAGGTTGGCCCTGTTCCTTGAAGGCCTATGGCAAAGGCAGTTCACCATGGCAGGAGCACATGACAAAGCAAAATGTATTACCTTATGGCCAAAAAGTGAAAGAGATAAAGAGGAAATAGGGCTCCACAGTTCCCTTCAAGGGCATTCCAATGATCTGAATATCTCCTGCTAGGTCCTACCTACTAAAGATCTCAGCACCTCCCAAGAGCAATCACCATGGGCTAGGAGCCAAGCTTTTAATACATTAGGCTTTGAGAGACACTTACCCAAACCATCACACAATTATCCCTTCTTCCCATTTTCCCCAAAGTGTTTCCATATCAATTCTCTATCCTCCCTACCTACCATATCATCTCTTATTTTCCCTTTCCCTATAGTTACTGTGTGCAATACATAGTTTAAATTCACTGTAACTCTTCTCTCAGGAACCACTTTGGTTCCCTTTTATTTGATTTATAGTTTATGACTCCAGTACATGTTTTTTGCCAGGGTCATAATGCCCCCCCTTCCCCAATGTTAAACTGAATAGAAAAATGTTATTGCTTAACTACAAGATAAAAACAAAACTTTTGTGCAGCATACCATGTCCTTGGTAACAGGGTCCTCAATATTTTGAGGTTCCTTTCTATATCTCCCTCTACACATACTGTATCTAGCCACATTCAACTATTTGCAACTCAACAATGTACAATGATACTGTTCCGGCAACTTTATATGTTCTGTTTATTACTCCTGAACATTTCTTGTGTACCTGATGAACTTCTGTTTCAGGGTTAGACTCAAATGTGACAACCAAATGAAAACTTTTCAGTTGAAGATTAGCATTTCTTCTTCTGCACCACCACACCTCATCGCATATACCATCTCTGTAACCTGTCAAGGACAAATCCTTCTTTCCAGATGGGCATGGTGGTGCATGCTTGTAATCCCAGCATTTGGGAAGCTGAGATGGGAGGATTGCAATTTGCAGACAGCGAATTGTTCAGTGAGGCCCTTTGTAAACAAGTTATACCCTGTTTTAAAATAAAGAATAAAAAATAGGGCTGAGGGTTTAGATTAGAGGTAGAGTGTCCCTGGGTTCCATCCCCAATACCGTAAATAAATAAACCTGGTCTGTGAGACTCTGGAGTAAGGGAAACAACAGATTACTTATCTTTATTTCATTACAACTCAGGTAAATTGATATTTAACGTTTAATTATATTTGACAAATAAACAAGTGATTATTATCAATAAACACCATCCAGGATCTACTATCTTAAGACACTATGCCAGGTGATGGGTAGATCAAATTATATGATATAGTTCTGGCTTTCAAGGGGAATACAGTCTAGTTAGGTTAATGAAATGAATAAGAAATAGGTATATAAACAACAACATAGAATAGTCTGTAATAAGTATCACATGGGTGACAAGGACACCTGCTATTTTAATATGAATTAAGAAGGACTATGAAGAAGAAAGATGTAGTTTTAGTTGTAGTAAAAACAAAAAGCTTGACTTTGGTCCCAAGAGACTGTCAGAAGTTTATTAGAATTAAGGAGTGGCTATTTTGATGGAAGATACAGCATGTAAAAGTATACCAAGAAAAGAATGTATGTGCTGTGTTGGGGAGGCCAGGAAATAGAAATGTATGAGAGTAATACTACTATCTTACCATATGATTTTGGGCTTCCTTACAACTAAAATTAAATAATGCCTACCTTCATAACTCAGGGAATTTTTGGAGAAATTCCTGTCAGTGCTTGACCCATACTAAGCACTAAATAAGTATTCTTCTGTTTTATTTTTATAAGGGAACATGGGGGATAAAGGAATGTAGGTTGGAACCAAATTATAGATGACTATAAATAACAGAGTGCGGAGTTTGGTGTTTTTACTTTGTCCTCTAATGCATGGGAATTCCTTGAAGGCTTTTTGAGTAGGGGTGTGTCACATATAAAATGATGCAGTAAGAAGATTGGTATGAGAGTGTTATAAAGGATGGATTTAGAGACAGAATGACCAGTTAAGAAGCAACTGTAGTCATCCATGGGAGTAAAATATATGAATAAATACTGCAAAGAATCTGAAGGACTTAGTGATTAGTTATTGGAGAAAAGATTCAAATTCTGACATTTTAAGACTGAGTTGGTAATAAAATGATAGTAACACTGACTATATTGACAGACCCAGGAGTGGAGAGTAGTTGGGGATTGGTTTTGCACAGAAGAAGATATATTGCTTTGTTTGAAATTAACATGAATTTGTTTCACGTCAAAATATAGTTGGTTCAAGAAAACGAAGCCAAGATGGGTGTGGTGGCGCACTCTTGTAATCCCAGCATTTGGGAGGCTGAGACCAGAGGATCTCAGTTCGCTGACAGCCTCAGCTACTTAGTGAGGCCCTCCGCAACTTAGTGAGACACTGTTTCTAAATAAAAAATGATAAAAAAAATTAGAGCAAGGGGTGTAGCTCAGGGGTTGAATGTCCATGGGTTACATTCCCTAATCCCCCCCACACAAAAGAAAATGAAGCCAATAGTTGTACTGTAAAGAATATTTTAATATTGGTAGGTAAACATTACATCAAACATACATATAACAATATAAGTCACCATATGATAAATATTCAAAATTTTGAGGCCAAAAATTTAGATAAAAAGTAAAAATATATTAAAATTAGATGATATTTCTTATTAACAGAGTTCAATTTTAAAAGTTTTTGTCAATGTTTTAGTTAAATTATTAAATATACTCTTAATAACATATTTTGGGAATATAAAAATATCAAAAGAAGCCAGGTGTGGTGTCACACACTTGTAATCCCAGTACTTGGGAGGCAGAGACAGGAAGATCGGAGGTTCACAGCCAGCCTCAGCTACTTAGTGAGGCCCTCTGCAACTTAGTAAGACCCTGTTTCAAAATAAATAATAAGTGGGGTATGGTGGCACACACTTGTAATCCCAGAATTTGGGAAGCTGAGACAGGAGGATCGCAGTTCAGGGACAGCCTCAGCTACTACTTAAGTGAGGCCCTTTACAACTCAGTGAAACCCTGTTTCAAAATAAAGAATATAAAAACAGAGCTTAGGGTGTAGCTCAGAGGTAGAATATTCCTGGGTTTCATCTCTAGTACCATAAAAAAGAAAGGAAGAGAGAAAGAAAGAGAGAGAGAGAGAGAGAGAGAGAGAGAGAGAGAGAGAGAGAGAGAGAGAAAGAAAGAAAGAAAGAAAGAAAGAAAGAAAGAAAGAAAGAAAGAAAGAGAAAGAAAGAAAGAAAGAAAAAGAAAATGGCTGGGGGTATAGATCAGATATAGAATACCCCAGGTTCAATCCCCATTACCACAAAAATAAAATAATTTATCATCCTTTTTCCTTTATATTAAGTTGACAAATGAAAAACTACATTCCATTTTATGTTCGTTTTTATTTCTAATTCCTACTGAGAATGAATGTTTTCAAATATCTACTAGGCATTTGTATTTGTTTAATCATTTGTTCAAGTGTTTTACTCATTTTAGCTAAGTAATCCTGTTTTGTTTGTTCTTTTAAAGCTGAGTCCATTTGAAAAATCTCCTCAGCCAACTTTACAAAACTCACAAGCTAATCCTACCGTTTCTGTTGATTTTCCTGTTAAGTGCAACTTTATTACCTTTTTAAAATATTAACCTTTCTCATCTCTGTTGTCTATGAAACTGTGCAGCCGTAACTGATAATACTTTTTTCTATTTGCTTTCACTTCACTCAAGGAGGCAAAGCTATGCCAATCATGCCACTCCCAACTAAGTACAGCACCAGTATATCATCCGGATATTCTTCCTAAAACAAAATGCTGGCAGTATCCACAGCTTCATACAGGAAATAGAATAAGGAGTGGAGTTGAGCCACCTCATTTGGTTCTATATCAAAACATGCTGATTTGTTTGACTTATTTAAACTCATCCAAATTGACAACGTTTTTTGTGATGCTGTGGATTAAACCCA
Source organism: Muscardinus avellanarius (assembly GCF_963383645.1). Lineage (NCBI taxonomy): Eukaryota > Metazoa > Chordata > Mammalia > Rodentia > Gliridae > Muscardinus > Muscardinus avellanarius. The sequence goes on along the minus strand of NC_137792.1, from coordinate 118,749,581 downwards.
GAGACATTCTACCTCCAAGCTGCACCCAGTCCTATCTTATTTTTTATTTAGAAACAAGGTCTCGCTAAGTTGATGAATCTCACTACTTGCTGAGGCTTCCCTTAAACCTGCCATCTTCCTGTCTTAGCCTGCCAAATATTTGGATTACAGGCGTGTACCACCACACCCAGCTAGATAACTTTTTTACAGTGCTGTCTCTTTTACAAAATAGGGACATTACTGATATTACTGCACAGATATGAATGTCTGCCCAGTTAAAAAGTATTAGAGCGAACTTGCAAATTGTCACTTAACAAGGGAAAGGGATAATGTAATGTGTGCAACTGAGAAAAATGGCAATTGCATTCTTTTACTATCTATATGAATGCCATATAGAATATGGTCTGAGGGTGTGAAGTGTGAGGGAAGGTATGAACTGGTCATGATATTTCATATTATTTTAATAGTCTCCATTTATCTCATGTTTTATTTGGTGCATTATAATTTTATATCATATTGGGGTACAGAGTGACAGAAAAACACATGCACACAACTTTTGGTGTCCTTCCTACTGGGTCCCTCCCCTCTCTCTCAACCTTCTCAAGCATATCTTTTATATTGGAATTGATAATTTTGTATGCATTCATAATGTTATTTCAACTGTTACATTCTTTATGAATTCAACCCCCCTCCTCCTTTTCCTACTCGCCTCTTACTCCTTTGGAGTCTCTGTTCTCTCTCTCTCTCTCTCTCTCTCTCTCTCTCTCTCTCTCTCTCTCTGTCTCTCTCTCTGTATATATATATATATATATATATATTTTAAGTAGCTGAGGCTCTCTGAGAATCTGCAATCCTTTTTCAGCCTTCCAAGTACTGGGATTACAAACGTGTGCCACCATGCCTGACTTTCTCTGTTCTCTATCCAATGTTATCTTTATTTCCAAATACCTCTCTAGCTTTGAAATTAAGAGAAAACATACATCTACTTGTTTATTTGGACTGGCTAATCTCCCTTAGTATAATATTCTTGAATTCCACCTTTAAAAATCAAGGAAATACAAATCAAAACTACACTGAGATTTCATCTAACTCTAGTTAGAATACCAGTCATCAAAAACGCAAACAACAATAAATGCTGGCAGGGTTGTGGAGAAATGGGAGCTCTTACACTGTTGATGGGACTGCAAACTAGTACAGCCACTAGAGAGATCAGTGTGGAGGTTTTATCATAAGAGCAGGAATGGAACCATCATATGACCCAGTGATAGAGTTCCTAGGCATCTTCCCAAATGAATTAAGATCAGAATAATACCTGCATATCCATGCTCGTAGCAGCACAATTTATAGTAGCCGAAATATGGAACCAACCTAGGTGTCTATCAATACATGAGTGGATCACAAAACTTTGGTATACACACAAAATGGATTTTTACTCAGCCATAAAGAACACTCATCTCAATTTTGATATATTTCTTTCTTTTAAAAGTCTTACCCTTTCAAAGAGAACAGGCAATGACATTTGAAGTACTTCCAAGACTTTCTTCTCCTTGGGAATAAAAGCAAAATTACTAAGGCAATTTTTAGCTATGTTCAGGCTACTCTTACTGACCACCCAATGCTCTGCTCTTCTTTAGTGTGTTTGGAGTTTTATTCTATTTTGTTTGTTGGCTAGGAAGTCTTGAACAAGTGCATTTGTTAATTCAAGTACTTTGCTGTTCTAGTACAGCATGTTGCTTTTGTGACGTAATTGTGAAACAAGCATGCTTTTCTTGACTAGCAAAGGCTGCTGATCTGTCCCACAGAAGATTATATTGTTTATCTATTCAAGGTCAGGCAAAAGCAGTTGGTGGATTTGGCAGCAAATGGTGCTGACTGAAGCAAGGAAAACACCTCATTTGGAACACAGGGTGTGAATGCAGTTCAGATAATTTCCTAGCTAGGGAATGTATTTCTTTCTTTTTTTGTGTGTGTGTTACTGGGGTTCCTGGAAGCCCTTCTACCTCCGGGCTACACTCCCAGCCCTATTTTTACATTTTTATTTGGAAACAGGGTCTCCTAAGCCAGCACCCGTGGCTGGCTTCGAACCTGCGCGATCCTCCTGTCTCTGCCTCCCAAGCGCGGGTATTACAAGCATGCGCCACAACGCCCAGCAAGGGAATATATTTCTTTGTTCTAAATTCTTCCCAAAAGGATTTTACATAGCAGGCTAGGAATAGCTATTCTTGTATGTTTGTTATATGGGGATCTCCTCAGTACAGTTCTAAAATTATTTACATTGAAAAGAAAGTAACTTCAACATGAAGCATCACTCCACAGCAGCCAAGCCTCAATTGGAATCTATGGATGAATCTCTGGCTTTCTAGCTGAGCTGGAAGAACATTTTCATGCAGGTCAAAAAGAGTCCAATGTGATGTGATTAAGGAAGCATTGGTGTTTAGGGCAGAACATGGAATAGGATGGGGTGTTTACTTCAGCAGTAAATGATGTTGAGGCTGCTGGAAGAAGTAGGTGAGATAACTTCTAGAAAACAGCCTGTATATGGAGCTTAGGCACTCTCTGTGTAAACTTAAGATACCTGTTTCTTCAAAATCATATGGTAATTGGCTCGAAAAGATCATTAGAGGTCTATGGTCTATCAGAATGTTGACAAATAGTAGGTTCTCCTTAACCCTTTTTCCTTATAATCATAATAAATGGATGATTGTACAAATATACTGCATTCTTGGATACCTTCTATGGGCTTTCCTTCTAGATGATCATCCAGGCTCTGTCAGAATAGCTCATGTGACAAAAGACTCATAATATCCTGAGCAGTCCATTTCAAATTTTAATAATTCTGAGTATTGAAAAGTTTGTTAGCCAAGTATGATGGTACATGTCTGTAATGCCAGTGCCTGGGAGGCTAAGAGAGGAGGATTGCAGGTTCAAGGCCCGCACATGGCAATGTAGCAAACATCTGTTTTAAAATAAAACAATGCAAAATGTCTGAGGATATAGGTTAGAGATAGAACACTCCTGGGTCCAGACCCTAGTATTACAAAAAGGAAAGTTTGTCCTAATAGAACTAAAATGAGTCTACTTGTAAATTTACTTGTAAATTTTACTTATTTATTATATTGTTGGTAATCTTTGGACTTATGAAAAGTAAGCCCAATTCTTCTTCGAATATGTATTATATATAATATTTTATATAGATATATAATATTATATTATTTATTATGTATATAAACCAGTGATAGAACTTCCAGGCATCTTCCCAAATTAATTGGAATCAGAATATTATGATACTTGCATATCCATGCTCGTAGCAGCACAATTTACATTAGCCAAATTATAGAACCAGTCATAATATGTCTATATATATATAATGTCTATATATATGTGTGTGCATATATATATGTTTATATATATATATATGTGTATATGTATTTATATATGTATACATGTGTGTGTTAATATATAAATGATAGAATAAAATCTTTATACATTCATGAAGGATAGATCTAAATTTTCTTAGAATATATATGTATATATATTATTTCTATATAGAGAAAATTATATATGATATATAGAATATATAGAAAGATATTTTATTTCAAATATTATATATACATATATATTCCCTCTATATAGACAGCCAATATCTAGAGAATTCTTTTTCAGCCTATCTATTGATATAATTGTGAAAGAAAATGAGACTAATTTGATAAGACTTGTTTTTAACATATCTTTGCTGCCTCCTAGACATCTTTTAAGTATACACAAATAGTCCACATTATATTTTAAAATTTTTAAAACATCAAGGTTTTTTTCTTACCTGTCTATAACTTCCAGAATCCAAATCTACAGTCTTTTGACATATTTATAGATTTTCATGATTCACTCCAAATTACTGACAGTGATCCAGTAATCCAGTCAGCAATTATTTCAATTATCTTAATTTTAAGTTGTCTAAGTGGGAGAATTGCATCTACAAAAGAGGATTTGTGATATATTGTCATTGCCTTCCCTATCTTGGCCTTCATTTTTCTATTTAAGTCAATGATATGATTTGATTCTTTGCATTGATCCCCATCTTCTGACTGCCCTGTCTTTTTTTTTTTAAATCAGGGAAGACAGATAAATACATCATTAAAAGTTATCAAGCCAAGCATGGTGGTGCACGCTTGTAATCCCAGTACTCAGAAGGCTGAGACCAGAGAATTGCAGGTTGTGGACAGCCTCAGCTGCTTAGTGAGGCCCTCTGCAACTTAGTGAGACCCTTTTTCAAAATAAAGAATAAAATAGGGCAGGGGGTGTAGCTCAGAGGTCAAATGACCCTGGATTCCATCCCTAGACCCACCAAAAAAAAAGTTATCAGAAAAAAAATGAATTCTAAAGGAGAATGTTCCCAATATAGCAGTATTTTCTGTCACTATCTCTCACTTTTATTTACAAGCAAAATGAATAAAGCTAATATAATCAACACATAAACACATTAAATAAAAAGTAGACTTTATATATGATTATAAACCAAAATTTTCTATATTTATCATAGTTAAAATGTTGAAGAGCTAGGAATGGTGGGAGATACCTAAAATCAATCCCAGTATTTGGGAGGCTGAGATAGGAAAATCACAGGTTCTAAGACAGTCTCAGCAAATTGGCAAGACTGTCAGAAACTTAGTGGAACTTGTTTTAAAATAAAAAATAAAATAGAACTGGTTGTGTGTGGCTCTGAGGTAGAAAACCCCTGGGTTCCTTTCCCAGTACCATTAAAAGATTATTGGAGAAAGGAAAAGTCACCAAAGTAAAATGCTAGCAACTGAACTATATGGTGTAAATCCAGTAAGACGACACGAGATAGCTTAAAAGCAAAACAGAAAATGAGTTATAATGAAGATTTTATAGTTGGTGATGAAAATGTATACAGGAACTTTAGAACTAAAAGTAACTAATTAAGTACAAAAATAATTTAAGTATTAGACAGTTATAACATAAAATTTTACAGGATTTGAGAGAAAAATGGACTTCTTGAGCACATAATTTTTATAGAAATAACATCAGTTTCTTTTCTCCTTATTAGCCTCCTCTCTAGATTATAAAGTGGTGACTGTGTCCTATAGTTGCACGTGGCTTTTTAAATTTTGCCCTCTATTTACCTACAAAAGACACTGAATGAGACAGGAATTTGGATTAATGAATTTACCATGAGAATTAATGGTAAGAACATGAAAAACTCTATTATGAGAATATGGTACCAAAACTAGATAGTGCAAAGTTCTATTTCTTGACTCTAGACTATCAGTGAAAAACCAAATCATGATGTCTTAATCCTACACACACACACACACTTTTCACTGATTCCCAAAGAACCCATCATCTTTTGGTCTCAGGTACAGTGGCCCCCATCCAGATGGCTGAGGTTTTCCCTCCACACTATTTTTCTTCAAAATTCCATTTTTTCAAAATTTTCTTCCAACTTATTCACATATATAGTTTTCTTCATGAATACGGACATTTGCATGCTGACTGTACTACTTAAATAAACTCAGGTTAATTGCCTCCCATCTAAATTTACACTTTCACAAGACTTCTCTGCTGAGCTCTGAGAGCTGATCTTCTACTAAAAGAGAGACTTGGCATGATCTTTCATAGAGTGCAGGATTATGGTTACACTGAAGTTAGATAAATGTCTGATGTATGCTTTTTTGCAGGAGCCTAGAAAAAAATAGTTGAGAACATACCTGAGTGAGGCACAGCATCACCTAATTACTAGTGTTTTCTAGAACTCTCAATGTGCTAGAACATAGTGGTTAGAAACAAATTTCTAATGAAGAATTTGGTAGGACAAAGACAATTTTTACATTTAGGAAATCATCCTGAAGATTAATGTCTCTGCTTGTTGCGTAACAAAGTTATGTTTGGTATTTCTTGTGCAAGATGTGTGTTAATCTTTTTAATAGTTAAAAAAAAGCCAGTTTCTTGAAATTTGATGAACTGTGATCCAGGAGCAATTCTGAACATTGAAGACAAATTGTGTCATAGTTCAAAATTTAAGATAATGAGAAAATGCCCAGATTTATAGAAGAAATGGAATGACCTTTGCCGTTTACTTCAATAGTATCTGAGTCAAAGATAATTTCTCAGTGTGCAACTTTTAATCATTATGAGCAACTATTTTACTCAATCCATGCCACTGTAAGACAAGATTATTCCAAAATAGTCTTTAGTCAGCTTCCTTTTTTAGCCAAACAGAAACACTAATTAAAAATAAAATATCTTTCACCCATCTGTAAGGTCGCATTTTATTTTTTAGCATAGATTTCTTTCCAGCTCTTTCTAAGTGCAGTATTTGATTACATTTGTACCTTTAATCTGTGTGTCAGTGCTGAAGTGAATCAAATAGGCCTTTGACCTCTTTCAAAATAATTGCCTTTGCAGTGATTTTTAGAAGCTAATAAAACCATGCTAGAGATAAGACACTAGGAAAAAAGGGGAAGAATAGAGAAATGCTATCTTTAGAATTGAATTCTCTCAGCAGCACCTAAAGACAGCAAGTGCCATAATGAAGAAAAATTAACAAGTAGTCCTTTATTTCCTTTCTCATTAAGTAAACTACATGAAGTATTTAATTCAACAGCATGTGCCTGGTGGCTACTTAGGTAAAGATGATAATGACTATTACTTATGCAGGAAGTTTTCTACTCAATAACATTCACACTCAACTTTCATTTTAGGTCGTTTCTCTTAGAAAACTCATAACATGAGCATAGATTACTGTATCTATTTTTCTCTCCACACCTATACATATTAGTATTTTATGTGTTTTATCTTACATTATAAAAACAACCTGAAAAATATGCTCTACATAAAATACTTTTACTGATGAAAATCATTATTAGTGATACTTATGCTTGAGAAAATAAAGTCCCAATCAATCAACTTATATACTCTCTGCAAAAAAACAAAACATATATATGTATGTATATATATATATATTTTTTTTTTCCTTGATGAAGTTGCAATGAAGCAGGTACCCTCATACATTGATGTAACTATAAAATTTATTTATTTATTTATTTATTTATTTATTTATTTATTTTGGTGGTACTGGGGTTCCTGGAAACCCTTCTACCTCCAGGCTACACTCCCAGACCTATTTTTACATTTTTATTTGGACACAGGGTCTCCTAAGCCAGCGCACGCGGCTGGCTTTGAACCTGCGCGATCCTCCTGTCTCTGCCTCCCAAGCACGGGGATTACAAGCGTGCGCCACCACACCTGGCAATGTAGCTATAAAATTTAAAACAATTCCAATGATCAAATAAGAATACGTTGAAAATAACAAAATAGACCCTTTAATCCATTGATTTATTTATTATAAAGACAATTATGTAAATATGCATATTTCTTTTTTTAAACAATTTTTATTGAACATAAATGTATACATTTAAACTATATTTGGTGCCCTCTCTCCCCCGCCCCCGTTTTCCTTTCCCCCCTCCCACCAATGGTTGTCCAGGTTAACCATGTCATATTCATAATTTTACACATATTCAGATGTAGACCCTCATTAATCAAGATCAGCCTTCCTCCTCTCCTATCTTTCTATTCAAACTTTGCTGATATTTCCCCTCCATTATCTGGTGTCCCACTGGTATCCTCTGTGTTTCCTAGTTTGGGCATATTAGAGGAAACATATGTACCTTCTCCTGTGCTTGGCTGATCTCACTTAACATAATGTTCTCCAGGGCTTTCCATCTTCTTGCAAATGATATAATTTTGTTCTTCTTTATGGCTGAATAGAATTCCATTGTGTGTATTTCCCACAGTTTTGCTATCCATTCATCTGTTGATGGAGATCTGAGTTGGTTCCATATTTTGGCGATTACAAATTGTGCTGCTATGAACATAGGTATGCATATGTTGCTGTAGTTCTCTGAATTCAACCCCTTTGGAAAGATACCCAGGAGTGGTATAGCTGGATCATATGGTGGATCTATTTCCACCTTTCTTAGGAATCTCCACACAGATCTCCATAGTGGCTGAACTAGTTTGCATTCCCACCAACAGTGTAAAAGAGTTCCTCTTTCCCCACATCCTCACCAGCATTTGTTGTTGTTTGATTTCTTTATGCTTGCCACTCTGACTGGTGTTAGATGGAATCTCAGTGTAGTTTTGATTTGCATCTCCCTGATGGCCAGTGATGAAGAACATCTTTTCATGTATCTATTGGCCCTTTGTATCTCTTCTTTTGTGAAGTGTCTATTTAGTTCATTTGCCCATTTCTTGATTGGGTTGTTTGTTTTGCTAGTGTAGAGTCTTTTGAGCTCTTTGTATATTCTGGATATTAGCCCCCTATAAGAATGGTGGTTGGTAAAGATCTTTTCCCATTCTGTAGGCTTCCTCTTTAGGTTCTTGATGGTTTCCTTTGATGAGAAGAAACTTTTTAGTTTGATGCTATCCCACTTGTTTATTCTTGCTTTAATTTCCTGAGCTTTGGAGGTTTTGTTGAGAAAGTTACTGCCTGTGCCAATATGTTGTAGTGTTGAACCTATGTTCTCCTCTACTAACTTCACAGTCTCAGGTCTAATTTCTAAGTCTTTGATCCATCTTGAGTTGATTCCTGTGTTTGGTGAGATATAGGGGTTTAGATTCATCTTTTTACAAATGGTTAGCCAGTTCTCCCAGCACTACTTGTTGAAAAGACTGTCTTTTCTCCAGTGTATGTGTTTGGCCCCTTTATCAAAGATTAATTGACTAAAGATGTGTGGGTTTGTTTCTGTATCTTCTATTCTAATCCACTGGTCAATATATCTGTTATTGTGCCAGTACCATGCTGTTTTTACTACAATTGCTCTATAGTATAGTTTGACATCTGGGATTGTAATGCCTCCTGCATGTTTCTTATTGTTGAGAATTGCTTTGGCTATTGTAGGTCTTTTCTTTCTCCATATAAAGTTCATGATTGATTTTTCTAGGTCTCTGAAGAATGTCGCTGGTATTTTCATGGGAATTACATTGAATCTATAGATCAGTTTGGGCAGAATGGCCATTTTGATGATATTTATTCTGCCTATCCATGAGCATGGGAGATCTTTCCATCTTCCAAGGTCTTCTTCAATTTCTTTAATGTTTTATAGTTTATAGTTTGGCTTGGAAGTTATTTTCTTCTAGGGTCTGGATCACTTCATACCAGTCTCTCCTAGCATTCATGACCTGAGTTGTATAGTCTGGGGTGATTCTTATTGTTTTGCCCCTATATGTCACCCGTGCTTTTGTTATCACTGCTTTTAAGATTCCTTCCTTGGCCTCTATATTGGTCATTTTGGTTATTATATGGTGTGGAGTGGTCTTTCTTTGGTCCTGTCTCAGTGGAGTTCTGTATGCCTCCTGGACATGAAGGTCCAAATCTCTTACCATATTTGGAAAATTCTCTGAGATTATTTCCTTGAAGATATTACAGATGCCCTTGGTCTGTACCTCTATCCCTTCTTCAATGTCTATCATCTATAAATTAGGATGCTTCATATTATCCCATATTTGCTGGATGTTTAGGTTTTGTTGCTGTAAAGATTTCTATATATCACTGACTGTGTTTTCAGTTTGGGATGTACTGTCTTCTAATATTGATATTCTGTTTTCCATTTCATCTAATCTTCCAGAATTTCTTTCTATTGCTGTCTTCATTTCACTTATTGCTTCTTTCATTTCATTCCAGACCTCTTCCTGGTCCTTTTTTGTGTTTCTGACTCACCTTTCACCTCCTCTAGACTTGTTTTAAATCCTTTCATCATATTGTACATCAAGATTCTGAACTTCCCTTCTTGCATTTCTAGTAGGTCAGTATTCGTGATTTCTGCTGTCTCTTCATAATTCCTGGTTCTTATATTTATAGCATTCTCTGTCCTGTTTTTCTGATTTCTACCCATTGTTTGTGAGTATTATGCTTAGTCCAATCTTAATATTAGGAGTTAAGGGGTATCAGCAAGTCAGCAGAGCTTTTCCAGTGTTGAGGCTGGGTGATGTGGGAGGAGCTGGGGTGATGGGTAAAGGAGTCGGATTAGGTAGAGGATATATTTAGGTTGAGAAAGACTTTAAGTATGATAAGGTAATATCTTGCTGAGAATGAGAGAGAGAGTTAACTAGTAGGACTCTTGTCGTTAGTAGAGTAAGTAAGGAGATATGAAATACTCTGAGTATTAAATAAGAAGGTATATTATGGGGAAAAGTTTTGGGGAAGAAGAGTGTATAGGTTAGTGTGGGGAAGTTTGTAAGAGGGGTAATGGAAGGAGCAGACAAACATAAAAAAAATCCACACAAGATACCAAGACTATTATGTAATCCAAGAAAAAGAAAGGAAAAACCAATCAAAGGAGGAGAACGAAAAAAGGAAGGAAAGAGGAAGAAAGAGGAAAAAAGGACAAGAATAAAATAAAAGGAACTAGCAGCTGTGTGAAATCAGAAAACAAGGCAAACTCTCAAATATATATAAATAAAACAAGTTAAAGTAAAAGAACAATGGGGGAAAAATAAAACAGCAATAACCATAACAAAACAAAAGCACTGTAAAAGCAAAACAAAACAAAACATCCACAGTAACAGTAAAAAAAAAAAAAACAGTCCTACTTATTTACGAATATGGGGTCAGATCCATATAATATTTGCATATCTCATTGCTTTGGTAGTTTTCAGAATATAATCCAATGTCTCTTAGTTTTCTTTGTACTCTATTTTTATCTTCTTAGGTCACTCTGGGTGTTTGGACACCTTTCTTTCCTTTAACTGCTTTGGGTTTATGTGTCAGGATGTCTGGTGTCACTGTTATTAAATTCTGTACAATTCCCAGGTTCTGCGTAATTCCAACCTGTAGTCAGCACCTCTGCAGTCACCACCCTAGACTCTGGCCTATGCTTCCCTACAGCAGGAGTGGAGGATATCCAAAGTATACTTGGAACCTCCCTCTGCAGTCCTGTGCAGATATTGTGTCTCGATGGATTTTCCTGTGTCTCTGGAGATTCTAACTGGGCCAGCCGGTGTGGTCCCAAGGTGTGTCCTGGGCAAAGGGTTGCTGGTTCCTGGATGCCCACACTTACTGCCAGAGCTCTGCCATTTCTAAGAGTGCAGGCTGTGTGCGCTGCTATTACTGGACCCAGGTGTGAGTGGGTCACAGCTGCCTAGTGCCTGCTGCTATGCTCCTCCACGGTGCATTGGGCTGTGCTTTAGACTAGAACTGAGTATCAGGCTGCCGGGTGGGTGGGAACTCCTGGCGGTGGGCCAGGGGCATGGGATAGGTGCACAAGTGTCCGGGGGGCACAGGCGCTGTGAAGTGTCCAGCAATGATCTCTGCCTCACGTGGGCTGCAGAAGCTGGGGACCCGAGGAGATCTCACGGGCGCACAGAGCTTTCGCTGCCTGGAAAGCAGGCCTCCGGCAAGGTGGGTGTCTGAGCTCCAGTGGGGGGTGAGGGCTAGGCACACAAGGTAGGCTCCGATTTAGGGGTGGGGGTGGCACAGGCACTGACTAACTAGTGGGGTTCCGGGGCGCAGACAGGGTGCGCGAGGACAGTGCTGGGTTCTGAGGCGTGAGACAGATGCCCTGGGCCAGTGCTGGGCCTGGGGCGCACGCTAGTACCCGCACTTTCCCTGGAGGCACTCAGGTACCTGGCTTCCTTGGTCAAGGCGTCCGTGGGAGTCTCTGTGCCGTTGTGATCCAGTCGCTGGTGAGCACACAGAATTCTGACGTGGGTGCTGCTCGCTGCTTAAGATGAGGCTCTATCCGTTTTCAGTCTCAGATTATCTTGCCGCGGTGGTTTCAGTCAGGTCTTGGGAGTCAGGAGTGCAGTTTGGGCGGGCCGGCAGCCCACCGGCGGGGTCCAGATTGTATCTGCAGTAGGTCTGGTGCCTGATCTTTGTTGTTGTTCTTCTTCATGTTCAGAGTTTCCGCCGAGGTACCTGGATCTGTTATGGTTCCTGAGATGTATTTATTTTGTTGATTAAGACACTGCTATCTAAGTAGTTGAACTTCATTTGTTTCAGCTACTGAGAAGTGCTGTGTCCCTCAGTCGCCATTTTGAATCCTCAGTTGCATATTTCTTAAGAGAATATTTTAAAGCTGTGCTTATAATAGCAAACTAAATATTTATTTAAAATTTTTCATACTGGAGATTAAACCCAGGCTTATCCTACTTGCAAACTATATTCCCAGTCCTTTTTAATTTTTAATTTTGAAATAGGACTTTGCTAAGTTGCAGAGGGATCCACTAAGTTGCTGAGACTGGTCTTCAACCTGAGCCTCCCAAATATTACGATTACAGGCATGTGCCACTGTACCTGATACAACCTAAATATTTAATAGTAAATCTGTGGATTAGAGTATGATAATGCAACATGTATAAACTTTTTATTTTTTGCTCTTACCATAAGCACAGAGGAGAGATATGTATAAAAACCACACACATACACACAAAATTCCAACGGTAAATTTTTGTAACTGTTGGAAATGTGATGAACGTATTGAAAGTACCTGAAATCAGGTATTTCATGTCTAACACACTTCTATATGTTCTGTGAGAACATGAAATTCACTTTTTTTTCCACAGTGCTATTATCAAAAACTAACATTTTAAAATAAGATGATAAAAAAGCTGAGCACTGTAAACTCTGTGTATTTTCAAATAAACCTGATACTAGTAAAAGAGGTAAGAATGGATTTTAATCAATAATGAGTACTATAGTAAAAAAATGGCCAGTGTGAACTGAACCCAACTTTCATTTTTACAGTGTTGACTGAGTGTTTTAAGGATAGAATGAGAAAATAGGGATAGGGTGCTCAGTAGATTCGGTAAAGTGAAAAGTTACAAACAGAGAATGAGTATAAATATGATTCAGCCAGATATATCTGTTGCTGGCAATTATCAAAGTTAGGATTCTGTCCTCTCACTGAGAATGGGAGACAGAGGTCTTGTCCTCAGGTATTGGCTGGAACAAATAGTAAACTTTTCTGACAGCCTTGAGTTTTCTCAGTCAGGCACTTTAAGAGCTAAGGTCATCTTAGCGATATACCCTTGAGCTGTTAGCAACCATGTTCAGGTCTTCATAGTTCCAAATTGAGGCCTGGTAAGAGGAGTCTGGCTAAAGATGATCAAAAAGAAAAATTTGGTCAGTAATTAGTGAGTTAGCTGGGTACTATGGCACATGCCTGTAATCCCAGTACTTGGTAAACTGAGACAGGATTGCAAGTTCAGGGCCAGTATGTGGTAACTTAGCAAGACCCTATTTTAAAATAAAAAGGGCTGAGGGTGTAGTTCAGAGGTAGAACACCCATGGGTTAAGTTCCCAGTACCGCAGTAAAAATCAACAATTTAATAATATTAGCCACACCGTGCATGCTTCAAAACATAAAGTTCCTATTACATATCATATATTACACTACCGGGAAGGGAATTAGATACAAAGAACAGGGGATGTCTGCTACTCTCTCTGACCTTCCAAATGATGTTTTTCTAACTCTTGTTACTGTTTAATTACTGTAGTGGTTCTTTAAAGCTGCTTATCTTTTAAGTCCTTGGTACATGTGTCAAGGTCCCTAATAGGACTGAACCAAGTACTAGGAACACAGAGCCAATAAATAATTCTGTCAGCATGTTGAATTTATGGTAAAAGAATACAAAAGTTACATCTTAAAAATTCCCAGTTCTAATAAGTCACATTCACTTTAACACTAAACTCATAAAATTTAATATATATTTGTGTCATTTTTTCTTATTTTGTTATTTCACAGCACACACACACACACACACACACACACACACACACATATAATTTTCCGTACTGTGGATGTGAGGATGGAACCCAGATACAGATACAGGAGTTTGCATGTTTTGCAAATATTGCCTCAAAGCAACATTTCTATATACAGCACTCTCTATTCTAATAGTATGTATACATAAATAAATGTATCCACAGTGTAGTGTTGGCTCATCAAGAATCCACCTTGCATAAATTTATCACTCAAACCAAAAAGAGTTTTTGGTTTGAGTGATGATTAGTCAAACCCAAACTCTTTTTATCAAGGCAGTTATTTTTTGTCGGTGGATAGTTTTTTCTCTAAAGATAAAACTTAGTGCACATATTTCTAAAGGGTATTAGCAATGTTTTCAAATAAGTTTCTGGTGGTCCAACTTGAGGTTAATTTACCTTGACCCAGGAATTGGGACTAGAGCTCCTCAACATGGCTTTAAGTTAACCATGGGAAGCACACTGAGGTTATCAGAATTTGGGGGTTCTTGCTTCCCTAAGAACAAAAGTCAAAATGTGTGAAAGCAGCTTATTTCCTTTATAAAACCTAAATGATAAACTCATAGGGCCACTTGGCAAAATTAGGGTAATTCAGCTTTTTTTTTCTCTTTGAACAAGACACAAAATTGATTACCTTAAAATTACAGCAATTTTTTTAGTTTAAAAAATGCAAGCTGCCATCTTGCGTTTCCACATGTGTGTGCCTAATCTCAGCTGGTCCTTCCGAGAAGCCCAGAGGGCCAACCCTAGTCCCCCGCGAGGCCCCATTTTTGCTCAGACAAGATGAAAGAAACTATTATGAACCAGGAAAAACTCTCCAGACTGCAGGCACAAATGCGCATTGGTGGGAAAGGAATTGCTCCTAGAAAGAAGAAAGTGGTTCATAGAACAGCAGGTGATTAAAAAAAAAAAAACACAAAAAAAACTCCAGTTCTCATTAAAGAATTTAGGGGTTAAACAACATCTCTGGTATTGAAGAGGTGAATATGTTTACAAACCAAGGAACAGTGATCTACTTCAACAACCCTAAAATTCAAGCATCTCTGGCAGCAAACACGTTTGCCATCACAGACCATGCTGAGACCAAGCAGCAGACAGAAATGCTACCCAGCATCTTAAACCAGCTTGGTGCGCACCGCCTGACCAGTTTAAGGAGGCTAGCTGTATCTCCGCCTAAACAATCTGTGGATGGAAAAGCACCACTTGCTATGGGAAAGGAGGATGATGATGATGAAGGTCCAGATCTTGTGGAGAATTTTGACGAGGCTTCTAAGAATAAGACAAACTGAACCGAGTCAACTTCTGAAGAAGATAAAACTTGAAGAAGTTACTGAGAGCTGCTATTTTATATTATGACTGATTTTTAAAATTGTGTTTTTTATGGATCTGATAAATCTAGATCTCTAATATTGTTAAGCCCAGGCTCCTTGGACATTGCAGCTCTTTTCAGTTTTTGCATATACACAATTCATTCTTTGCAGTTAATTAAGCTGAAGAAGCCTGGGAATAAACTTTGAAACAAAAGTTAAAGTCCTTTGCCTAGTTTAAAAAAAAATACATGGAACCTTCAGCAGTATTACACCCTTACGTCACCCCACTTGGTATTTTTGTGGGATCCATTCAACAAGTATTTACTGAGTACCTATTATATTCCAAGTGTCGATCTTATTGCTGAGGGAACAGCTTATATTCTGGTGGGATAAATATGTATATAAAGAATTGCCATTTAATGTGATAGGTATATAACTGAGACATATGCTAGTCCAGGGAAGGGATGACTAATTCTTCCAGATACTTTGCTAAAAGTTTCTGGTCAAGTGATGGAAGAAAGATACTCAAATAAATAAAGTACAATATAATACGAATTGTTATAACTTGTTGGGTATGATGGTATAAACCTGTAGTCCCAGGTACTTTTAAGGATGAGGCAGAAGGATTACAAGGCCAACCTTCACAACTTAGAAAATAAAAATAAATAAAATAAAAAAGGGCGTGGGAGTGTTTATTAGTGGTAGAATGCTCACCCAGCATGTGCAAGGCCCCAGGTTCAATCCCAAGTACTGTAAAAAAAAAGTCATTATAGCTTAATCATTGTCTTGTGTGCATGATTAGGTTATAATGAAATTAGGGAATTGACAAAGAAGATAACACTTTAAACTGATCTTAAAATAAAAAGTGTGCCTTAAAATATAGTGAGGAATAAAGGGGAATGGATAGCATTAACTGAAGATATACTATGAGCTACTTATTTTTCTAAAGATATATTCATGGTGAGCTTAAGAATATTTTGCAAGTGCTTTACATTGCAGGTACAGTAGGAAGGTATAAGGCCAAACTTGTAATTCATGTAGTCTGAATATACATACTCAAATCAACCACTATTCTCTTGTAGTCTGTGAATCTAGTAGCTAAAAATAACACTACAAAAGAAAACTAAAATATGACTAACTTTAACAAACACTAAAATGCTCACTTAGGATGTGACTTCATCTAAAATTGGGAATTAATCTTAAAAAAGAGTTAAAAAAGAGACACACAAAGAGCTTTTGTATGCATACACAAATGTATCACTTTGAATCTCATAATGTTGTATAGTTATATTGTACCAATAAAATTCAAATTATATTATATTGCATAATTTGGGTAATTCCATATTCTTTTATTCATATGCTTCCAAAGAGTAACAGTCTGGCTTAAAAATAAGAGGTACAGATAAGCTACTGGAAAATAATCTACATTAGCTCTTAAAAGAATGTCCTTTGAATAACTCACTTTGAAAGACTGAGGATAGGATTTATCTTATAAATTATATATCAAGAAAGAATATTCATCAATGGCTATAGTGGAAATATGAGTAATAAATCTATTCAACTACTGATAATGGTCATTGAAATTACCATTTTTTAGGACCTATGTCCTTCATCTGTTCTTCTTTAATTTGTTTTTTTTGTCATTATACTATAAACTGTATTGATTTAAGACCTATGGCCTTAGTCTTAATTTAGGTTACAATATTTTAAGATCTGTGGTCTTAAAATCTGGCTATATCCACTTGACTCTTAAAGTTCTAAACTGAAATGCACAAGCTATTTTTGAAGTGTAAGAATGATAATAACTTTTAGCAACATAACTCAATAGAATTGCTAATAGAATTTTACATGGGTATTTTATATAAAAGTTATGACTATACTGAGACTTAAAAGAAAACATCTTCTGGCTGTCTCTCTGGAGACCTGGGTATTTGTGGATATGCTTACTGATACCCACTGCTATTTTTCTCCTGCCTGGATGAACTGGATAAGACAGGACCAGTGTGGGCCAAATTGACGACTACCATAGTGATACCAACTCTCTTTTTCTGCTGTCTATGTATATTCTACCTTTAGAATGGTGAGAGAAAGTAACCCATCACTTTCTTTTGTGCTAGGTGAAATATATTTTATTTCATTAATAGGTAAGTCTATGGTTTCTGTATAAAGGCATACTGGTTTAAAGGGAAAACAATTAGTTACACTTTGGAAAGTGAAATTCATGTCTGATTATACTAAGATAATCTACTAATGTACTATTGATATTTTTGTTGGCAACACTAATCATTAATTTGCATCCTCTATTTAGAAAGATACCTTGCATAGACTATAAGACCCTCAAAAATATCTATTGCTTAAATTGATAGCTGACTCTATTAAATTGATAACTATAACTTGTGTATGTTGACTTCCGGGAAGATGGCGACCGAGAAAAGCGGGGCTTAAGAGCCCCGCTAACAACCAATCTCCATTACCACAAAACCAGCGCCTTTCATAGCCAGAAAACACCATCACCAGAAAAACAAAAAAACCACCAGGCTCCAGAGAGAAAGCGGACTGAGAACAGAGCTCAGAGCCACAGAGGAGATACACGCGCCCGAGGACGCGGCAGCAGCGCCATACTGCCGGCAGTAGCGGCAAACTCACCGGACGGCTACAGCAAGTCAAGGTGAGCCGCTGCGGAACAGCCAGGCGGGATCTTTCGGCGCAGAGAGCATTTATAGCTCCCAGTGGCTGAGCTCAGCACACGCTGCAGGAACTCAAAGTGGAACTCAAAACCAGAGAAGAAAAAATACGCCAGCCTCACGGCCGAGGGCGTGGCAGAGGCGCCATATTGCCACCAGCGGCAGCAGCAGTGAATTCGCCGAGTCCAGTACAGCTACATCTGCGTACTCAAGAACAGTGAGTCAAATTGTGGGCCACAGAGGAGAAATCCCAGTACTGTACCCCCTGGGACTTGACCCAGTGAGGGAGTGGGGGTGGCAGAGATATCACACCATAGGAGAACGTGCAACCTGGCACCCCCCACAGTCTAAAGCAGCCTCTATCGACTCCCTGGATCGGAGACTCTGTGATACAACAAAGTAAAGGAGTAGTGGGGTCTGAGATACTACAGACTCGAGATCCAGAGCACCTTAAGTGAAGTCATAGTGACCCAAGGGAAGAACCCAGAGAAGGCACAAACCTCCGAAATCATGGGAAAGAGGAATAACACTGGGGCAATGAATGCCCACAACCCCACAACATCAGAACCTGATAAAACAGAAAATTAGAGATTTCTAGAAGATCAAATCAGGAAAATAACTATAGAAATAATAGAGGTGCTTCGAAAAGAACTCAGAGAGAGCCAAAAAGAGATAAAGGATGCAATTAATGAAGTAAAGGCCTCAATTCAAAGCACAAACAACCGATTAGACCACATGGAGAACAGAATCTCGCTCTTAGAAGATGATCATTCCAAAAATGAACGCATAGTTTCTAATCTAGGAAAAAATATCTGACAGCAGGAATCTGATATTGAAGAAATATGGGCCCATCTTAAGAGAGCTAACCTAAGAATAATTGGAATAGAGGAGGGAAAAGAAAGTGAAACCAAAGGGATCAACAATCTCTTCAAGGAAGTAATAGCAGAAAATTTTCCAAACTTAGAGCAAGAGGTTGATACACAGGTCCAGGAAACTTATAGAACTCCCTTTAGACAGGATCGGAGAAGAGGATCCCCACGCCATATAATTGTCAAAATGACCAATGTGGAAGCCAAGCAGAGAATCTTAAAGGCAACAAAAACAAAGGGCCAAGTGATATTCAGAAGCAAAGCAATTAGAATCACTCCAGACTTCCCAAACCAAGTCATGAGAGCCAGAAGGGCTTGGAGTAACATATTCCAAACTCTGAAAGAAAACAACTTGCAGCCAAAAATGTCCTACCCAGCAAAACTTTCTATCAAATTAGATGGAGAAATAAGAAGCTTCCATGACAAACAGAAACGGAAGGAATTCATGTCTTCAAAACCAGCACTAGAGAAAATACTCAAAGAGATTAACTACAAAGAAGAAATAGGTAACACCAGAACCAGAGAAATAAGACTTTACATCCAACAGACAACTAAGATTGGTTATCTGTGGAGATTCATTATTTATGTTAGTCTTTTACCTATCTCTAAATTGTATTGTTTGCCTTTATTGTTGTTAATTTTTAGGATTTCTAGTTGGAATAGTAATATACCTTCAGATATAGCATTTGGAAATATTTTATCCAATTCTATTAGTAACTTTTAACTCTGTTTACATTGTCTTTGGATATACAATATTTTTTTATTATTTTTTAGGGAGTTTGTATATTCTTCTGTTGCCTGTGCCATTGAAATCATATCCAAGAAATCACTGCCAATTTCAATGTTGCGAGGTTTTATGACCCAGATTTTCTTCTAAAAGTTTATAGTCTTAAGATATATATTTAGGTCTTTTATCTATTTTGAGTTAATACTTGTATGTGGGATTAGGTAAGGGTCCAATTTTATTCTTTTCCATGTAATTATTATTTTTCAACAATATTTAATTAAAAGATTATTATTTCCACCACCAAATGTTCATGGAAACCTTGTCAAAAATAACTTGGCAGTATAGGGAAGAATTTAGCTCTAGGCTTGTATTTAACTCCAATGGTTTATATATCTGCCTTTAGAACAGTACTACACTGTTTCAATTATTGTAGCTTTATATGGTTTGAAATCAGAAAATATATATCTGCTAGCTTTGTTCTTTTTCAAGATTGTTTTGGGTATCTAGAATCCATATTCCATATTAGGATAGATTTTTTTTCTGAAAAATAAATATATAAATATATGATAGTTTCACCTAAAAAAACAAAAAAAAATCCTCTGGTAGGAAAGAAAGCAAAAAGAAATATTGAAATGTTATCTTTAAGTCATCAAAAGCTTGGTATCAGACAAATGAAACTGTTATGTGAGATTATCATTTTTAATTTAGGATAAATTGCTATAATACTAGATGTCAACCACTAAGCCAAGCATGGGAAGGAGGGATGGGGAGAGAATGGGGTGGGGATTGGGTGGGGACTGACTGGGCGATGTGTGCATGTATGTCTACAAAAGTTTGTATCCCACTATGATGTATGAATACAGTGCACCAATAAAATAAAATTAAAAATAATAATAATAAAAAAAACTTGTGTATGTTGAACCAGCTTTGTATCCCTGGAATGAAACCAACTTGGTAGTGGCACACAATCTTCTCTAAATGGGTTTGAATAAGAATTGCTAGTTTTTGCATCTATATTCCTTAGTAATATTGGTGTGTAATTTTCTTTCCTTCAAGTTTCATTATTTGGTTTTGGTATCAAGATGGTACTGTCTTCATAGAATGGGTTTGGGAGTATTCCATCTCTTTCTATTTCATGGACTAATTTGATTAGCATTGAGATTATTTCTTTAAAGTTCTTATAGAATTCAGGCGGAAATCTATCTAGTCCAGTGCTTCTATTTGTTACAAGGCATTTTTATTACTGCTTCTTTGTCTTGTTATTTATCTGTTTAGGTTTTCTATATCTCTTTAGTTCAATTCAGGTAGGTTGTATTTATCTAGAAATTTGTTGATTTCTTCTAAGTTTTCTGATTTGTTTGAATATAAATTTTCAAAATAGTTCTAGATGACCAGATGGATGTCTGCACTGTCTGTGGTCATATCTTTATTTTTATCTCTATTGTTTTGGATATTTCTTTCTTTATTTTGGTGAGGTTGGCTAAGGATTTATCCATGTTTATCTTCTCAAATAACTTTAAGTTTTAGAAGAAATCTTATGGAAGAGTCCAGAGAAAACAATGATTATTTATTTTTTTATTTTTTAAAAATTTTGTATTGGTACAAGCCGGGCGTGGTGGCGCACGCTTGTAATCCCCGCGCCTGGGAGGCAGAGACAGGAGGATCACGCAGGTTCGAAGCCAGCCGTGCGCGCTGGCTTAGGAGACCCTGTTTCCAAATGAAAATGTAAAAATAGGTCTGGGAGTGTAGCCTGGAGGTAGAAGGGCTTCCAGGAACCCCAGTACCACCAAAAAAAATTTTGTATTGGTACATTATATTCATACATCATATTGGGGTAAAAAACTTGTGTGTACATACATGTACACATCACTGATTTAACCCCTACCCAATTACCACCCCATTCCCTCCCCGTCCCTCCCTCCCTTGCTTGGCTTAGAGGTTGACTTCGATATGTTTAAGTACATTATGTGTTTTAGAGATTTTCCTCTTACCCCCTCCTTTCTCCTCCTTTAGGTTGCCTTGTTTGCTCCTCTATAGAATTTATTTTTTCATCTAGAGTTCCTCCTATGACCCATTTCTCCCTAACTCTCACATATTAGGGAAAGCATCTGATTTCTTAATTTTTGTGACTGACTAATCTCACTTAGCATAATGTCCTCCAGTTCCATCCATTTCCCTGAAAATGATGTAATTGAGGTTTTTTTGATGGCTGAGTAAAATTCCATTGTGTACATATTCCACAGTTTTGTAATCCATTCATGTGTTGATGGACATCTTGGCTGGTTCCATAGTTTGGCAATGGTGAATTGTGCAGCTATGAACATAGATACACATGCATTAGTTTGGTAGTTTGGCTTCCTATCTTTTGGGTAGATACCCAGAAGTGGTATTGCTGGATCAAATGGTAGATTTGTTCCCATTCTTCTGAGGATTCTTCATACTGTTTTCCAGAGTGGTTGCACTAATTTGCAATCCCACCAACAATGTCTTAGAGTTCCCACTTCTCCACATCCTTGCCAGAATTTGTTGTTTGTGTTTTGAAAGATTGCCATTCTAATTGGAGATAGGTGAAATCTCAGGGTAGTTTTGATTATCATCTCTCTGATTGCCAGTGATGTTGAGCATTTTTTCATGCATTTATTGGCCATTTGAATTCCTTCTTTTGTGAAGTGTCTATTTAGTTTGTTTGCCCATTTTGTTATTGGATGCTGTATTTTCTTAGTGTTGAGTTTCTTGAGTTCTTTGTATATTCTAGATATTAGTCCTTTATTGGAGGGGAGGTGGCAAAAATCTCCCATTCTATTGGCTCTTGATAGAGGTTCTTGATATTTTTCTTTTGATGAACAGAAGCTCTTCAGTTTCATGCAATCCCACATATTGGTTTGCCTTTTAATTTGTTGTCCCTTTGGGGTCTTGTGATAAAGTGTTTATCTGTGCCTATGTGTTGCAGTGTTGGACCTATGCCCTCTTCAAGGAGCTTCAAGGTCTCTGGTTTGATTTCCAAGTTTTCGATCCATCTTGAATTGACTTTTGTACAGGGTGAAAAAGTGGGATTAATTTCCAATTTTCTGCATATGGTTAACCAGTTTTGCCAACACCAATTGTTGAACAGGCTATCTTTTCTCCAGTGTATGTTTTTGGCCCCTTTGTCAAAAATCAATTGGCTGAAAGTGTGTGGACTTGTTTCTGGGTCTTCTATTCTGCTCCATTGGTGTATGGATTTGTTTTTTTTTTTTTTTTTTTTTTTTTTTTTTTTTTTTGCCAGTACCATGCTGTTTTTATTACAGTGGCTTTGTAGTATAGTTTAAAGTCAGGTATTGTGATTCCTTGTGCATGTTTTGTGTTGCTGAGAACTAGCTTGGCTATTCTGGGCTTTTTGTTGTTTGAGATAAATTTAAGGACTGATTTTTCTAAGTCTGTGAGGAATTATCTTGGTAGTTTAATGGGCATTGTGTTAAATCTATAGATCACTTTTGTAAGGATGGCCTTTTTAATGATATTTATTCTGCCAATCCATGAACATGGAAGATCCTTCCATCTTCTAAGATGTTCTTCGATTTCTTTTTTCAGTGTTTTATAATTTTCTTTGTAGAGATCTTTTACCTCCTTGTTCAGGTTTATTCGTAATTATTTTATTTTTTTGTGGGAGATCCTGAGTGGAAGTGTTTTCTGAATTTCTTTTTCAGTGGATTTATGGTTAGTGTACAGGAAAGCTTCTGATTTTTTGAGATTGATTTTGTATCCAGATACTTTGCTGAATTTGTTGATCAGTTCTATAAGCCTTTTGGTTGAGTTTGTTGGGTTTTCTAAATATAGTATCATGTCATCTGCAAATAGTGAAAGTTTGAGTTCTTCCTTTCCTATTTGTATTCCTCTGATTTCCTTCTTTTCTTATTGCTCTGGCTAGAGTCTCTAGTACTATATTGAAGAGAAGTGGTGATAATGAACATCCTTGTCTTGTTCCAGTTTTTAGGGGGAATTCTTGAAATTTTTCCCCATTTTTTTTGGTGGTACTGGGGTTCCTGGAAGCCCTTCTACCTCCGGGCTACACTCCCAGACCTATTTTTACATTTTTTATTTGGAAACAGGGTCTCCTAAGCCAGCGCATGCGGCTGGCTTCGAACCTGCACAATCCTCCTGTCTCTGCCTCCCAAGCGCAGGGATTACAAGCATGCGCCACCATGCCTGGCTGTTTTTCCCCATTTAATATGATGTTGGTGGTAGGCTTATTGTAGATTGCCTTAATAATGTTGAGATATGTTCCTTCTATTCTAATTCTCTGCAGTGTTTTTATCATAAATGGATGTTGAATTTTATCAAATGCTTTTTCAGTGTCTATTGAAATGATCATGTGATTTTTGTCCTTGATTCTGTTTATATGGTGAATTATGTGGATTGATTTTCATATGTTGAACCAGCCTTGCATCCCTGAGATGAACCCTACCTGATCATGGTGTATGATTTTCTTGATGTGGCTTTGAATACATGTTGCTAGTATTTTGTTTAATAGTTTTGCATCCAAGTTCATCAGAGACATAGGCCTGTAGTTTTCCTTCCTTAAACTGTCATTATTCGGTTTGGGTATTAGTGTGATGTTGGCTTCATAGAATGTATTTGGGAGAGTCCCGTTTTTTTTCTATTTTGCGAAATAGTTTGAGGAGTATTGGGGTTAGCTCTTCTATAAAGATTTTATAGAATTCACTTGGAAAACCATCTGGTCCTGGGCTTTTCTTTAATGGTAAGCTCTTTATTGCTGTTTCAATCTCTTTGATTGTTATTGGTTGGTTTAAGTGTTCTATATCTTCTTGACTCAGTTTAAGAAGGTTGTATTTATCTAGGATGTTGTCAATTTCCTCCAGATTTTCCATTTTGTTGGACTATAGTTTTTCAAAGTGATTTCTGATAATCCTCTGGATTTCTACACTGTCAGTAGTAATTTCTCCTTTTCATCCCTTATCTTCATAATTATCTATCTTTTTAATTTTTTCAAGAAACCAGCTTTTGGTTGTGTTGATTTTCTGTATTTTTTTATTCTCTATTTCATTAATTTCTGCTCTAATTTTAATAATTTCCTGTCTTCTACTGGCTTTGGGGTTCAATTGTTCCTGCTTTTCAAAGGCTTTGAGGTGTGTTTTTAGGTTATTTATTTGAAGATTTTCTGTTTTTCTTATGTGAGCACTCAGTGCTATAAATTTTCCTTTTAATACTGCCTTCAAAGTGTCTCAGAGGTTTTGATATGTTGTATCCTTATTTTCATTTGTTTCTAGAAATTTCTTGATTTCACCACTTACATCTTCTATGACCCATTCTTCATTCAGAAGTGTGGTGTTCATTCTCCACATGTTTAGGTTGTTTCTCTGGGTCTTCTTATAGTTTATTTCTAGTTTCATTTCGTTATGGTCTGAAATGACACGGGGAAGTATGTAACATTTTTTGAATTTGCTAGTGCTCATTTTGTGTTTCAGGATTTGATCTGTTTTGGAGAAGGTTCCATGAGCAGCTGAGAAAAATGTAAACACCACTGTATTTGGGTGAAATATTCTATATGTGTCCAACAGGTCCATTTGGTTAATGGTGTTCTTTAGTACTGAGGCATCTTTACTGACCCTTTGTCTGGAAGATCATTCTAGTGTTGTGAGAGGTGTGTTGAAGTCTCCCAGTATTATTATATTGTGATTTATGTGTGACTTCATGTCACAAAGAGTTTGTTTTAAGAAAGTAGCTGCACCTATATTTGGTGCATAGATGCTGATTATTGTTATTTCCTCTTGCTGGATTTTTCCTTTTACCAGTAAAATATTACCTTCTTTGTCTCTTCTAATAAGTTTGGGTTTGAAGTCTAACTTGTCTGATATCATAGTTGCTACTCCTGCTTTTCTTTGAGTTCCATTAGCATGGATTCCCTTGCTCCAGCCCTTTACCTTGAGTTTGTTCCTATCTTTACTTGTAAGGTGTGTTTCTTATAAGCAGCAGATGGATGGATTCTGGTTTTTAATCCATTTTGCTACTTTATGTCTTTTTATTGGGGAGTTGAGGCCATTTACATTCAGTGTGATTATAGAGAGATAATTTTTAATTCCTAACATGTTTTTTTATTTCTGTTTGAGATACTGTTTATTCTTTGCTTAGTTGTCTGCTGGATGGGAAATCTTGTATCTTTGGTTCTGGCCTGTATTACCTATTTCTACTTTGCAGTTAATCTCCTTAAGTATTTTCTCTAGCGCTGGTTTTGAAGACATAAATTCCCTCAGTTTCTGTTTGTCATGGAAGCTTCTTATTTCCCCATCTAATTTGATAGATAGTTGTTCTGGGTAGGAAGTTTTTGGCTGGAAGTTGCTTTCTTTTCTAGTTTAGAATACTAGTTTAGTTACTCCAAGCCCTTCTGGCTTTCATGACTTGGTTTGGAAAGTCTGGAGTGATTCTAATGGAAAGTCTGGAGTGATTCTAATTGGTTTGCCTCTTAATGTCACTTGGCCTTTTGGGGTTTTTTTGCCTTTATGATTCTCTCCTTGGCTTCCACATTAGTCATTTTGACAATTATGTGGTGTGGGGATCCTCTTCTCTGATCCTGTCTAAAGGGAGTTCTATAAGTTTCCTGGGCCTCTTGCTCTATGTTTGGAAAATTTTCTGCTATCACTTCCTTGAAGAGATTATTGATCCCTTTGGTTTCACCTTCTTTTCCCTCCTCTATTCCAGTTTAGCTCTCTTAAAATGGGCCCATATTTCTTTAATGTCAAATTCCTGCTGCCAGATTTTTTTTTTCTAAATTAGAGACTATGCGTTCATTTTTGGAGTGATCATCTTCTAGGAGTGAGATTCTATTCTCTATGTGATCTAATCTGTTGTTTATACTTTGAATTGAGGCCTTTACTTCAATGATTGCATCATTCATCTCTTTTTGGCTCTCTGAATTCTTTTAGAAAGTCCTGTATTATTTCTACAGTTATTTTCCTAATTAGATCTTCTAGAGATCTCTGAATTTCTGTGTTATCAGGTTCTGATGTTGTGGGGTTGTGGGCATTCATTGCTTTATTGTTATTCTTCTTTCCCATGATTTCAGAAGTTTGTGCCTTCTCTGGGTTCTTCCCTGGGTCACTATGACTTCACTTAAGGAGCTCTGGATCTCGAGTCCATGGTATCTCAGTCACCACTACTCCTTTACTGGGTTGAATCGCAAAGTCTCAGACCCAGGGAGTCAATTGAGGCTGCTTTAGACCATGGAGGTGCCAGGCTGGGTGTTTTCCCATGGGGAGCTGCAACTATGGTGTGATATCTCTGCTGCCGCCACTCCCCCACTGGGTTGGACTGCAAAAATCTCCGACCCAGGGAGACTATCAAAGCTGCGCAAGTCCCTGGGAGTGCAGTACTGGGATTTCTCCTCTAGGAGCCTCAATTTGACTCACGATTGTTGAGTGCGCTGATGGAGCTGTAGTGGACTTGGTGAACTCACTGCTGCCACCACTGGCAATATGGCACCGCTGCCACTTCCTCAGCCATGAGGCTGGCATATTTCTTCTCTGGTTTTTTAGCCCCACTCTGAGTCCCTGCAGGGTGTGCTGAGCTCGGCCCCTAGGAACTTTAGACACTCCTTGCACACACACAAAAAAAACTGCCAAATTCTGTCCCACTGTTCCTCAGCTGCTCACCTTGGCTCACTGTCCACCCCTCCTCTCTGGAACCTGGTGGGTTGTTGAATACACTGGTCTGGTGTCGTCCAGTGAACTCGCCACTTCTGCCGGCAGTATGGCGCTGCTGCTGCGTCCTCAGCCGTGAGGCCAGCCTATCTCCTCTCTGATTTTGATCTCAGTTCTGAGTCCCCCTCCTCTCTGGAGCCTGGTGCTGTGAAGGAAGATGGCGCCGGAGCAGCTCCGCGCCACGGCTCTGGCCGCAGCACTGCAGGCTGGTTTCTTTTCTGGTGTCTGGTTGTTCTTCCAGCCCTCTTTTTCTCTGTCTCTTGTATTTATAGTTTTTATTTCTCTGCTGATGGTATTTTCTGGCTATGAAAGGTGCTGATTTTGTGGTAATAGAGATAGATTGTTAGCGGGACTCGTAAACGCTGCTTTTCTCTATTGCCATCTTCCCAGAAGGCCGATTATTTATTTTCAAAGACATTAAAAATCTATCTGGGGAGGGAACAGTAACTAACACATTTCAAAATTATTGGTTAACAACTATATAAAGTAGCATACAATTTGGAATAAAATTAAATTGTACATGCTAAGTGTTCTAAGTATCATTAAAAGCTTTGCATACTAGGGAAGTTTTTGAGCAAATGGAATATTAAATTATTCATATTGTTAGTGAATGAAATATATATTAGCATCTTCAAATTAAAATTAGGTCTAGCTACATTTTGCAAAGAGATTTGAGGCACAGTCAATATTTTTTAAACAGATAATATGCTAGCTCTTCTTGAACTACTTGGAGACATGAATCTGATGACATAAAGTCAATTATAGACCATTTTAAAAGAAATATAGTTTTATAACTTGCAATTTTATAGCCATTAAATTAAGCTACAAATTAGAAAGGATTTCATAAGGATTTGTTTTAGTAAATGGATTTTTAAAGGGAGTTTTAAATTAACAAGAGCAAATATTTGAAATATAATTAATGTTTTTAAATATCACTTTGTTCTCTGAGGATAGCTTAAACATTTTCTAAAACAAATGTAGTTATATTATTTGTTTGTATAGCAAAATGTTTCCTTCATAATATCAAGAAGCTAAACTTCATCAAAACCTCTACCACAATTGTAAAAAATTCTAAATTATAAGAAGTTAAATAATTTATGTATTCCACAAATACTTACCAAGAAAGTTAACAAGTACAAAGCATAAGCCCAGGTACCTGAGTAACCTCAGTGAAAAAACAGATAAAAATTTCTTGATTTATTATGAGATTTTAATTCTACTCAGGAGCTGAGATGAGAAACATATAAATGCCCAAGTTTCAAAGTAGTTCACTAATATGTTATAGATATTTTATCTCAAAAGATTGCAAGACAGATATGAGTTCTTAATTTTGGTGATTTTATTTTGTTTTAGATTGGTGATGGGTATTGAAACCAGGTCCCTTTTTGTGTTAAGCGTATACTTTTCCAACAAGATTCACCCTGGCCCCATAATTCTTGATTCCATATCACTTTTATTCTCTCTGTTATATAGTATTTCACTGTTTGTGTGTGTGTTTAGCTGCAGAGGACTGCTTTGTGACTATATATATATATATATATCCTTAATTCAATTTCTTTTCTTTTTCTCTTTTTCATCTGTTTCAGGATGCCTCTCAATATGTTTTTCCTATCCTCTCAATTTAACCTCTGCTTATCTTATTTATCTTTAGTCTCCTAAGAGCCCTCTGAAATAGACATTTTCATTATTATCATTGGACAGATGGGAAAGCAAAACAAAGAGAGATTGCTACTTTATCAAGATCATTCAATTAATAAACAAGTCCCAGGTATTTTTATTCCAAATCATGTGATACTTTTATTACATGACTAAGTTTCACATTTACCAATTTACAAACAATCACACAATGGATCAAATTTTATGTGAGATGGAGTAAACAAACATGTCCAATTTTACCACAAGCGATACAGCAATAAAACCTATACATAAGAGCTGGGTGTGGTGGCGCACACTTGTAATCCCAGCACTTGGGAGGCTGAGACAGGAGGATCACAGTTTGCGGCCAGCCTCAGCTACTTAGTGAGGCCCTCTGCAACTCAGTGAGATCCTGTTTCAAAAAAATAAAGAATAAAAAATAGGGCTGGGAGTATAGTCCAGAGTTATAATGTCCCTGGGTTCCATTCCCAGTTCTGCCCCCCACCAAAAAAAAAAAGCTACACATAAAACCAGTCCATAATGTACGGTGAAATTATTTGAATTCTCTGAAAAGTAAATGTCATAAAGAAATTCAGGAAAGAACATCTGAATTACACATGCAACTGAAGTGGTGAATTTGCCATTGTCTTTTTTTGGTACCCCCTAACCTGAGTTTGAGGGTGACTGAAACATGTAAGTAGAGGGGGAATTCACTCATTCTGCTTCAGGGAGGAGAAAAGGGAACTTCTAAAGTTTAAAAGCAGTGATAAAAATCCTCCAGTTTATTCATTCCTTTTTTGCTATCCATTTGAATTAACCAGATTGTGTGCTAAAGCAAAAATATAAATATCAATGATATATGTATTTGTAAAAGACCAAGAGTCTCAAAATGCTCAAGATAAAAACCAAAACTATAAGCACATGAATAACCACAAAATATCAAATCATACAAAAAATATGAATAATAATTGTCAATGACCAAGTGATACAAATATTGGCATTACCTGATGAGGTACTTAAAGCACCTAGCTACTTTTAAGATGCTGAAGGAACTACAGAAAATATGCTTCATTGGTGTATTGATTATTTCGAGCTGAAATCACTTGAACTCTAACTGCAGGGCAGATCATTTTGCCTGACTTTTCCTAAATGCAACAAGCCATAAAGTTTCTTTTAGGAAGCATGTCTTTCACATATCAAACCTTGATCACCAGTGAAAGACTGGTCATTGGTGCTGCACTGAGCTTGAATAAACACACTCTTTGAATCAACCGTTGTACTCTGCCATCTTTTAAACCTCCGTAACTCATATATCTCTTAGTAACATCCCTAGAATTAAGTACCCCAGTCCAGATAAACATGGGTCCAATCATTCATTTACATTTTTTGTTTTTTGTCTAAAATAACATCATGCTTTGGATATTCCTTTGGCCTTTATTCTCTTCTGAAGACCCCCATGTAAGTTTAAAACTAATAGCTTTTATGTTTTCTCCTCCTCCTCCTCCTCCTCCTCCTCCTCCTCCTCCTCCTCCTCCTCCTCCTTCTTTTTTGCAGCACTGGAAATGGAACTCAGGGGCATTCTACTTCCAAGCTACACTACCAGTCCTATTTTTTTATTCTTTACTTTGAAACAGGGTCTCACTGCGTTGCAAAAGGCCTCATTAAGTAGTAGCGGAGGCTGTTTGTGAACCCCGATCCTGTCTCAGCCTCTCAAATGCTGGGATTATAAGTGTGAGCCACCATGCCCTGCTCTGTATTCCTCTTCTTAATCAACTCAAATATTCATTAAATTCATATATCCAGCCAAAGAGCCTATGTAAGAACTAAGAAGTAGAATAGAAAGATCTTGCTCTTCCCTACATGCTCAAACAATAATATTCTTGAATCAATATAAAACAGAAAGTACTAGCAAAGATATATAAATCATAACAGAAAACTAATAGGAAATTTTAAAAAACGAACATACTATAACTACTTACTGGATGGGCTCAATAGCAGACCTGATACTAGCACAAGTGATTTTTAAGAGAGCAATAGAAATTTTTCAAGAGAAAGAAAGGAGACTAAAAAATTATCAGACCCTCATGGATTTGTGAGATAAGAACTGACACTCTTGTCATTGGATTTCAAAAAAACAGAAGAGAAAGAGTGTGTGTTAAAAATCTCAAGAAATAATGACAGTTTACATAGTTTGATGAGAGACATTAACCCAAAGATTCAAGAAATTGATGAAACTCCAAATAAGAACCACCCGAAGAAATCTATGCTCAGACATATATCTTAATCAAGCTGTTGAAAACTAGAAAGCATTCAAAGAAAAATCATATTACCTATGAGGGACAAACCGTTCAAAGGACTCCCAATTCCTTGCTAAAATCCATGAAGACCAGAAAAAGTGGCACTTTTTTCATGTCATGAAGGAAGAGAACTGTCATCTCACTATACTTTAAGTAAAATATAATTTAGAAGTGAAGGTGAAATAAAGACTTTCTCTAAAGAACATTAAAGGAAGTCATAGCCAACAGGATTGCTATGACAGAATGACTAAAGAATTGTATTAAAAAAGAAAGAAATAATAAAATGAGGAAACTTGGAACCTTGGGAAGAAGGAAAGAACAATAGAAATAGTAAAAGTATGCATAAATAAAGCAGAATTCCCTTTTTTAGTTCTTTAAAATATGTTTGTTGCAAATAAAAAGTATAGCCTTGTCTTATGGGATTGTTGATCAATGTACATGTAATATATGTGAGATCTGCAACTTAAAGAGGGGAGTAGAAAAGATGTGTGTTCTAGTGAGTTTTTACATTGTACTTTAAATATCAAAATATTGGTTCTAAAAAGATTGTGAAGTAAATATATATTTAATTATCCCTGAAGAAACTAATAAAATGTACATACAAAGAGATATAGTCAAAAGTTAATAGAAAAAACAGAACATTTAGAAATGATCTTATCACTCAAAAGAAAGCAATAAGTTGGGTGTGGTAGTACACGCTTGTAACCCTGCTACTCGGGAGGCTTAGATAGAAGGATCTTGGTTCTTGGACAGCATCAGCTACTTAGTGAGGCCCTCCACGAATCAGTGAGACCCTGTTTCAAAATAAAGAATAAAAATAGGGCTGGAGATATAGCTCAGAGGTAGAATGTCCCTGGGTTCAATCCCCAGTACTACGAAAGAAAGAAAGAAAGAAAGAAAGAAAGAAAGAAAGAAAGAAAGAAAGGAAGGAAAGAACAGGGAAGCATAGGGCAAAATAAATTGTATAAGCAGAAAACTAATAATAAAATGGTAGACCCAAATTCATATATTCTTGATTATTCATTCTAGAGTAATATATTCACATAAATCTTTGAATAAGAATATTAAAAGCAGCTCTAATGCCAGGCATGGTGGCGCACGCTTGTAATCCCCGAGCTTGGGAGGTGAGACAGGAGGATCGCGCAGGTTTGTAGTCAGCCGCACTGGCTTAGGAGACTCTGTTTCCAAATAAATAAGAAAAAGGTCTGGGAGTGTAGCCCGGAGGGAGAAGGGCTTCCAGTAACCCCAGTACCACCAAAAAAAAGCAGCTCTATTTTAGGTCCAGCAATTGGAAACACCTCTGATGTACTATGATGGGCAGATGGCTATATGAAATATGTCCTACCCATACCATGGAACTTATTAAATAGTAAAAATGAAAGAACAACTTATATAAATCTGCAAAACACTACACTGAGTAAAAGAAGCCAGTCTTGAAAGGTTATATATGTTTGCTTCTATTTATATGAAATCTCTTACTTATAAGAGAAAACATCTCAATGGTTGCTAAGGGTTAGAATTGGGGGACTCTACAAGGATAACACAATGAAGTTTAGGAGAGTGTTAGAAAAAGTCTGTATCCTGATTGCTGTGGTGATTAAACAAATATATGTAAATATATTAAAATTCATAGAACAATACACCAAAAGAAAAATGTTAATTTTATTGCATGATATTAAAATAAGCAATTAACTTGCTATTCATATGGACTTGATGTTTATTTCTCTGCTAGTTCCCCTGAATAAAAAAAATCCAATTCTAGGCAGTCTGAAACAGACAGATGATTGTTTAACAAGAAAGTACAAACTGCAATCAATGTCATGAATTTCCTAAATATAATTTCCTGCTAATAATATTAACTTCTGTTTAGTCTTTAGGGGAGATAATAGCCTCAGGGTTTCACAACAACATTATACACTATTTGGTATGTTTTCATTAAATAATTAATCATATATATCACCTCTATAAAGCAGAATTTTGTATTTTAGTGCATGATTAAGACTACTACCCAGATTTTATTGCTTTTCCAGTCATTAAGATATGGTCGGTTGTTAAATTAGAGATAGCTGAATGGGAACCTGTGCTTGAGGGCAGGTGGGAGCCCCAGATGTATTGCTCTTAATTGACTTTTATGTTTATGACTTTTAAGTAAACACAGAACTCGTCTGTTCTGGTCCCTTCCTGAAAGGACAGGGATGGTAAACAACATGGTTACTAGTGATTTTCCTCGGAGGGCTTCATCTGCAATTGTTTCTAATATCTACAACCTTGTGGTTCTAGTACTACAATAATCTCACTGTCTATCACTTTTCAATTGCAGCCCTGGCTTTCTGAATGTCCATCCTTTGTAGGAGCAGAAACCATTTTTTGCTCAATAAAATTCATACACACACACACACACACACACACACACACACACACACATCACACTAAAATGGCTCCTTTGTCAATTTGAACTTTTCTTTAAAAACAGAGACTTCCACTAGATTTGTCCCACACATGCTTCTGAAAACAAGTACATTATTTATTTGGGTTAAATAAACCATCTATTAAAACCAATAAAAATCCTGTATCATAAAATTCTCAATTGTTTAATATTCAGCATTTCATAAATTCTCAGTGGTGAGGAAGGAAACTGCTAAGATTGAACCAAGGTAGAGATTGTGAATGACTCAGAGTAAAATGACTGGTTGCCTTTAGAGAAGGTCACAATCCCAATCACCAACTCTGAAGACTATGAAAGCATACTATTTTAATCCAGATCATACTTTTTCTTGGTTCAGCCAACAGGTATTTATTGAGTGACTCCTCTGTGCCATGAATTGTTTCAAGTGTTGGTGATACAAGTTGGTGATACGCTTTGTTGCAGTGAACCAAGTGCCCAAGTTGTTCTCCTGGAACTATGAAAATCAGTGGGAGGAGAAAGACATTAGCAGGTAAATAACATTATTTCAGAAAGCCATCAGTAATATCAATGAAATAAAATCACAGTCATGTGACAATGATCTAGGCTAGGAGTGGAGATTGGTGTGCTTTAAATAAGAAAAATGGAGAGACAATCAGGCTGAAACCTAAATGAAAAGGAGGCAGACATGAGCCTATGTAGGCTAAAATAATAACAAAAGCAAAAATTCTGAAGTGAGAACAAGTTTGGTCAATGAGGCTAGAACATTTGAGATGCAAACAGGGAGAGAGACCATTTAAAGTTTTGGGAGCTGAAGCAGGTGGTTTAGATTTATTTAGTAGAATAATGAGAAATAAGATGATTTTCTCTTTTGGGTACAAGAAATTGAACTCAAAGGCATTTTACCTCTGAGATATACCTTCAGCACTTTATATGTCTTTTTATTTTGAAATAGAGCTCATTAAATTACTGAGGCTGGACTTTGCTAAGTTTCTGATGCTGACCTCAAACCAGTGATCCGCCTGTCACATCCTGTCACATCCTCCCAAGTAATGAAATTATAGGAATATACTACCACTCCCTACCATGAGATCATTCCCTACAGTTAGGGAATGATTTTATTTACAATTTTGAAAAAAAATCCTTGGCTATTGAGACTGAGATAAATTCTGCAAAGAATGGAAATAAGCTTAGAAATAGATTTCCCTCAGAAACTCCAGACTAGAATTTGGTCCAGGCAACATCTGGATTTCATATTTTGTGATACCTTTTTACAATATGCCAGACTTCTGACCAACAGATCTGGGAAATGATAAACAAATGATGTTTTAAGCTAAGTTGTTGGTGATTTGTTACAGAGCAACAAAAAACAGTGTGTTCTGCTAGGATTCTCATAACAAATTGCCACAGACTGGGTAGCTTAAACAACACAAATTTACTTTCTCACAATTCTGGAGTCTAAAAGTCTGAGATCAAGGTGTCAGTAATGATGATTTATTCTAAGGTCTCTCTCCTTGGCTTATAGATGGACACATTTTTGTGTCTTTATGTAATCTCAGTAAAAGGGAACACAATTCAAATCATAATACACAGGAAAACTAGATATTTTTGGTAGTCCAGCTAAAAAATATAGGACTTGAATGAGAACAAAAGAGTTAGGGATGGAATTCAAGATATATTTTTTCCAAAAATAATTTTAACAGAATTGCTTATAGATGGACTGGGAAGAAAGAGTTAAATCATGAATGACAATATTTCCTAAGCAATTGTTATGTGGGTGGAATTACGAAAATGGAGGAGACTGGAGCAGGCATGGGATTTTTTTCAAAGGAAAATCAATGTTTTGTTTTGGTTATATTCAGTTCAAGATGCTAATTAATTCCATGTGCTTACGCCAAGTAGACACATGCATCTAGAACTCAGAGGAAAAGTCAGGTTGGAGGTACAAAGTTGAGAACCATCCGCATTTAGGTGATATCAAGTCCATGAGACTAACAAGGAGAAGGGGAATTTTTTATCTTATAAGTATAAAAATTAAGCTTCAAATTTAGAAATGTATACGCAATGTGGTATGTGTACACTATAGAGTCTTACTCTACCTTTAAAAAGAAAAAATATGTCATTTGCATGAAAATGGATGTAACTAGAGAATATCATGTTAAGTGAAATAAACCTGACTCAGGAAGTCTTGTCAGATGTTTTTCTCATATGTTGAAGTAGAGGGAAAATGAGATCTCATGAAAAGAGACGGGAGAAGGCAGGTGTGGTGGTGCACACTTGTAATCCCAGCATTTGGGAGGCTAAGACACGAGGATCGCAGTTCGTGGACAGCCTCAGCTACTCAGTGAGGCCCTCCACAACTCAGTGAGACCCCGTTTCAAAAATAAAACAACTAAAAAATAGGGCTGGGGTGTAGCCCAGAGGCACAATGTCCCTAAGTTCCATTCCTAGTACAGAAATAAAATAAAATAAAATAAAATAAAGAATGAAAAATAGGGCTGAGGGTGTAGCTCAGAGGTAGAATGCCTCTGAACTCAATCCCCAGTACTGCAAGATTAAAAGAAAAGAAAATAGAAGAGAGAGGATTAAGGTAAAGGAAGAAATTGGGAGTAGAAAAAATTATACTACTATAATAGTAGCTAATACTGTACTAGTATTTAGCTAGGTACAAATGGCTATGTGGAAGTAGAATAGGATAAAAATATTTCTAAAAAGAGATCATTTACATACTTTGATTTGTGGGTATTCATTTGAGAAAGGGAACTTTTACAGGTTTTCTGGTGTCCATATTCAGCAAATAAAAATGTAAAAGACTATTCATAAATGAAACACATTAGCTGGAAAAAATAACAGTGACAACAATAAAACAACTTAAGGTGGTATTCATCTGACTGCTCTACTTATGGTGACAAGAGATTTTCTGCAAAAATGAATAGAATGTCCTTCTGGAAAAGTAGCCATGCCGTGTCTTATAGACTTCCTTTTTCCATTACAGTAAAGTTTGAAATGAAATCCAAAGGGACTAGAGCTTACATTAGAGCCAAGAGTAAAACATAAAAATCAAAAAGTGTACTTCCTCAATTATACTTGATTCGATTTTCTTTTTTAAAATCCAACTTGCAGCAGTTTTTTGTTTGCTTTTCGAATGGGAATGAAACCCAGGGGCCTTCTACCTCTGAACTATACCCCCATTCCTTCTTATTTTGAAACAGGGTCTCACCAGGTTGCCAGGCTGGCCTGGAACCTGTGTTCCTTTTCTCTCAGCTTCCCACGTACTGGGATTATTAATGTGCGCCATGGTGCTTTTTTTTTTTGTGGTGGTGCTACTGCGGTTCCTGGAAGCCCCTCTACCTCCGGGCTACACTCCCAGACCTATTTTTATACTTTTTTATTTGGGAACAGGGTCTCTTAAGCCAGCGCGGCTGGCTTCGAACCTGCGTGATCCTCTTGTCTTCGCCTCCTAAGCGCAGGGATTACAAGCGTGCACCACCATGTCCAGCAACCATGGTGCTTTTTGTAGTAGGTTTTTATAAGGTACTCATCTAGGGATTCTAACCAATTAAGTGATGAGCTACAAAATTCCTTTCCTGCTTTCAAATTCAAATGAGTAAATCTGTTCCAAGCAGTAGTCACAGTCTTTTATTGGGCACTGTTACTATGATACATTCTGTTGAGAAAAATATCTTAGAGACTTTATCTGATAGCACACAGCAGCATGAAGTTCAGGTTCATCTTTAGCATAAGGCTTATTGTTTTTTGTCAATTCTGGCAAACAGATTTCAAATGGCTTGTTACAAACTGCTAAAATGCCAACAACTTTAAAATCTGTAAATATTACCTGAAAACCTAGTTTCTGCCGACTGTTAGCTAAAAGTCTGGCACCAAATTTAGCTGTTTCTTCACTTGTTGCTCTAGTGCACAGAATTTTTCCTGAGGACCAAATTGCAGTGTAATTCTAGATTTTTCTGAGCTCTGTTAATGCTTTGCCGATATCACATTTAAAAATTACATTTTCTCCCTCCAAAAGCAATCTTGCATAAGTTCAAATGGTATCTTGTTCTAAAAACACAGATTACTTTGGTAATTATAATGTCCACGGCAACATCTCTGTCTGTATCCTCTGGGTGAGTTAAGAATTTAGCTTCCCATCACAAAGATCAAATGCGTGGGTGGCTGCAGAGGATGCAGTTGCTGCACTTGCGTAGGAAGCAAAGGAAACGGGAGGACCAAGAGGCAGCCAAGGCCGCTTGCTTCCCAGTCTCCATGGAACTCCCGCCCCCACTGGTTGCTAGGAGCCCCTGAAGCTCAGGCTTCATCTTTGCTCTGTTGTTCCGGTGCTAAGAAGAAAAAAAAATCTTCTACTTAAGAAACTATCAAACATTTCTCAAATATTCTTTATTATTTGTCAAGAAGGAAGGATGTCGCTAAAATAGCAGAGGAGGAGATACCCACCAAAGAAAGAATATAAACAGCTATTGACAAACCAAAAGAGCCTTGAGAGGGTTAAAGGGTCCTCTAAGGAATCTGCAGTCACACAACAGAAGGAAAAATAGAATAAAAAAAAACATTAAAAAGAAGATAATTTACTCAGAAACGATGGCCAGGGAGCTAGGCATACCTGAAAGACCAGGAAATGACTGAACAAAAAAGAAATGCAAGCCAGGTGTGGTGGTACACACTTGTAATCCCAGCATTTGGGAGGCTGAGATAGGAGGCTCATGGTTCAGCTACTTAATGAGGCCCTCTGCAACTCAGGAAGTCCCTGTTTCCAAATAAAGTATAAAAACTAGGGCTGGGGGTAAAACTCAGAGGTTGAATGCCCCTGAGTTCCATCCCCAATATTACACGCAAATAATAATAATAAAATTAAAAAAAGAAAGGCAGAGGTGATCTGTATCAGACACATGTTGGGAAGCACTGTGTTCCCCAGCAGTCTGCTCTACACAGAACACTGTCATCTTTGGTCACCGAATGTCAACTGCCATTCTAGCCAGGGAACCAGTGTGAGAGAAAGACAGATAAGGCTGCACACCCTTCCTTCAGCCTACAAAGCAAATGCTGTTGAACTCCTTCAGGAAAGCAACCCCTACTTTTTCCAGTCCTGCCTATGTGCCCCCACTCCCCACACTGCAGCTGTCCATGAGGACCCACACTTCAGAACTGGGCTCTGTGCCAGCACTTGGGCCTGCTGTGTCTCAGACATATAGCAAAATGACCATGGCCACAGTCTTAAGGAGCATGCGTACACTCCAGGCACTAGTTCAGTGACCAGAGAGAACTAGGCACCACCTAACCCAGATCCACAATAACGCTGTATACACCCAAGCTCCTATTCTCAGCGTTTTCACGAGCATCTGTGCTTTACATGCTGTTATGGATATCACAGTGTGGGTACCTGCACTGCAGGCCCTCAGTACTCTAACCACTCCAGATCCCAGAGTAATATTCCTCTCCATGTGCCCAGGCTTCAGATCCCAGCGCTATGGCAGCTCTACAGGTGCCACTCATCAGACATCAGTATCACTGCCACTGCAGCGAAAGCCAGCCTTAGTTGAAAGACTGCAGCATTCATCACTGTTGGTAAATATCACATGTTGGTAAATATCAGGACAAGGAGTACACAGCTTAACAGCAGGAACAGATTTATTTGGGGATAAATCTGGGAGGAGGCACCTGACTGAGAGAGTCCATGAGAGTCAGGAGCCCCTGTCTTACAGACTAGGGGCTTTTATGGGGCATTAGGAGGGAGGGATAGTTACACAGCCATGGCTCTTTCCCTTTGGTGGTCTTGACAGGGGTTTGGACAGGTAGGGTTATGGGCTGGGTGCAGGAGGACGGTTAGGACCACTTTTCCCACCACTGTTAGAGTTCTTTGCTCTCCCCCTCCTCCAGCCAGGCCTCACAGCCAGACCTCACAGTGCCCACAATCACTATCAAAGACACCAACCATTTCTGCTTCTGCAGACATTCACAACATTGGTCGCTGAGGATCCATGCAATCTCTCTCCACACTGGAGCTGATAAAGCTACACAGAGACTACACAGCTGGGCCACCTCATGTAGTAAGGACCCTGACACTCCCCAGTAGGAGAAAGTTTTTCCAGATTAAAAGTAGCTCATAAAGTCTGAGAGAAATGACTGTAAAGCTAATAAAAAACAGAGCTTGGCATATTGATGTGTACTTGTAGCTACTCCAGAGGGTAGGGCAGGAGAATTTCAAATTAGTGGTTAGACTGAAACATATCAAGACCCTGTCACAAAAGTTTAAAAAGACCTACTAAAAAAGTGCAGGGGTAAAGCTCAATCATATCAGCCTAGACAATGCTTTTTTTGGGGTATGACCTCTAAGGCAGAACACCAGAAACAAAAATAGACAACTGGAATTGCCTCAAACTAAAAAGTTTCAGCATTGGCCAGGTACAGTGGCCCACACCCGTAATCCTAGCTACTCAGGACACTGAGGCGGAAGGATTGCAAGGTTGAGACCAGCTTGGGCAACTTAGCAAGACCCCATCTCAAAATATAAAATAAAAAGGGCTAGGAATATAATTCAGTGGTATAGGGCCCCTGGGTTCTATCTCCAGCACTAGGGAAAAAAAGAGTTTAACCAGCATAGAGAAGAGATTGACTATGGAAAGAGAGAATAGATTTGCAAACCATATATATGATAAGGATTTAATATCCTCAATATATAAGGAACTCAGTAACAAGAAAATGAGCTAGGAGTCATAGCACGTGCCTGCCATCACAATATTTGAGAGGGTGAGACGGGAGGATCACAGGTTCCAGACAAGCCTCTGCAACTTGGAGAGACTCTCAGCAATCTATTGAGACTCTCTTTCAAAACAAACAACAGCGAAAGAATTCAAAGAGGGCTTGGGTTGGAGCTCGAAGGTAAAATGCCTTTGAATTCAATCCCGAGGGCATCACACACACACACACACACACACACACACACACACACACACACAGAATTTAAAAGTAACAAGAAAACAACACAATTAAAAACTGAACAAAGGTCTGGCATGATGGCATGTACCTGTAATCTCAGCACTTGGGAGGCTGAGACAGGAGAAGTGCAGGTTCAGGGCCAGCCTCAACAACTGAGCAAAGCTCTCAGCAACTTAGTGATAGCCTGTTTCAAAATAATGCTGGGTTTACAGCCTCGAAGTAGAATGCCTGGGTTCAGTGGCTAACGGGTACCCAAAATGCTCAATGTCACTGATCATCAGGGAAATGCAAATTGAAATCACAATGAGGAAGTACCTCACAACTGTTAGGACAGCTATTGTCCCAAAAAAGGCAACAAATAGTGATGATGCTGTGGAGAAAAGAAAACCCTTCTACACTGATGGTAGGAATGCAGACTAATACAGTCATTATGGAAAACAGTATGGAGGTACCTCAAAAAATTAAAAATAGAACTACCGTATGACCCAGTATTCCAAATTCTGTGTGTGTGTGTGTGTATGTGTGTATATATATATATATATATATATATATATA
Source organism: Muscardinus avellanarius (assembly GCF_963383645.1). Classification (NCBI taxonomy): domain Eukaryota; kingdom Metazoa; phylum Chordata; class Mammalia; order Rodentia; family Gliridae; genus Muscardinus; species Muscardinus avellanarius. Next base: position 118,708,696 of record NC_137792.1, on the reverse strand, counting down.
TGTATAATTTGAAATTAGTGTGTCACAAAGATAATTATATTTTCATTTCCATTTCAGAATTATTCTTAATAGCCCAAGGTATGTAAACATCAACAGATAAATGAAGTTTTAAAAGTGTGTGTGTATATATATATATGTATATATATGTATATATGTGTGTATGTATGACTTTTTCTTATTGTAATTAAAAACTTGATACTTGACACAGACTATTTATGAAGTAGACATGCTTATTTAACTCAGAGTTTTAGAAGTTAAAAGTCCAAGATGATGATGTAGGCCCCATTTAGTGGATGGTGGCACATCATGGCAGGAGCAAACATCACATCTCAAACCAGAGAAGGGGGAGGGAAACACACACACACACACACACACACACACACACACACACACACACTGGCTTCACAATGGCTTTGAGGGCATGACCTAAGGACCTCGCAGTAGCTCCATTTCCCAAAGGTTCCAATAGGAACTGGGGACCAAGCCTTCAACACCTCTTTGGGGAACACTGCAAATCCAAACTGTAACATTATCCAATGGAGAAGTAGTCAGCCTCCTTTTTAAAAACCTCTTTAAAAATCTCTTTTTAAAGATATTTTTGCTTATTATAATATAGATGAACCTGGATTACATTAGGTCAAGTGAAATAAACCAGACACAGAAAAACAAATACTGCATGATCTCAATTATATGTGGAATTTAAAAAATGTAAACCCACAAAGCAGAGTTATAATGATGGCTTCCAGAAGTAGGGATATTGGAGGAAATGTGGGTCCAAGGAAACAGTTTTACACAGAAAAATACGTTGGAGATATATGTTAAACATCCTGGTAACTATAACTAATATGTAAATGATAAAACTTTAATCCAGATTGATACAAGCAACCACCATATTAAAATGAAGGAAAACTGATATGGATGAAATTGATGTGGTGGACAACATATTGAAGAGATCTCTTCAAACTGAATCTCTCCCTACCTCTGAATTTCTTAAGAGAGATAATATCCTTATAGTTTATCCAAGTTTCAGTAAGGTTTTCTGTTGCTTGTAGCTAAAATCATCTAGCATACTATGTGTAAAACTATCTCTAGGGGATGATAATATTTCATATTCTTCTTTTTTATACTTGTAGGTTTTTATGAATGTTTTATAGTACACATTAATTAATACTAAAATGAATAACATATATATTGCTTTAAAATTATACTTAGAGTAAATAGATACTTATTTTAGGAAATATAGAAAACAAATTCACAAAAGAAATCAAAATTTCTTGTAACCCTTACTAAACATATTTTTGTCTTAGTCTTTCTATTTCTGTAATTTTCTTTTTTGCAAAAGTGAGATCACACTGCAGCTTGCTTTTTGTTTTTAAAAGTTTTTATTGGTGCATTGTAGTTATACATCTTAATGGAGTACAAGATGGTGGAGGCATACATGCACACATCACCCAATTTGCCCTTCCCCAATTTTCACTTCATTCCCTTTCCCTCCCTCCTTCTCATATTTGGCTTAGTGATATTTTGCTTCAAATTGATTTCCATAGTGCTTGTACAACAATTTTACCAATAGTGTATAAGAGTTCCTATTTTCCCACATCCTTGCGAGCATTTGTTATTGTTTGTATTCTTGATATTTACCATTCTGACTGGAGTTTGTTAGACTCTCAGTATAGTTTTGATTTTCATTTTATTTATTGCTACTGATGTTGAAAATAGTTTCATATATTTGTCAATTGTATTTATTCTTTTAAGAAATGTCTATTCAGTTCTATTGCACATTTTTATTGGGCTATATGGTTTAAATTTCTTGCATTCTTTATATATTCCAGATATTCATTATCAGAGGAGTAGTGGCAAAGACTTTCTACCATTCTGAAGGCTTTCTACTTATTGTTTCCTTTGATGGCAGAAGCTTTTTTAATTTGATGTTATCTTATTTATTAATTCTCATTTTATTTTCTGAGATTTAAAGAGTCTTACTGAGAAAGTCTCTACTTCTTCTATTAGAGAATTGCTCCTATATTTTCTTCTAGTAAATGCATAAGTTTTGGTCTAATTTCTAAGTATTTGATCCGTTATGAGTTGACCTTTGTGCCAGGTGAGATAGAGGTCTAATTTGATTTTTCTATATATGTTTATCTAGTTTTTCCTCACCATTTATTGAAGAGACTGTCTTTTATGCAACTTATGTTTTTTATTCCTTTGTCAAAAATCAACTGGTTAAAAGCATGCAGATTTATTTCTGTATCTTCCATTCTATTCCATTCACCTCTGTGTCTGTTTTGTGCCAATACATTGATGTTTTCACTATAGTTCTGTAGTATAATTTGAAATCAAGTACTGTGATGCCTCCAGCATGGTACTTCCTCCTCAGAATTTTTTTTGCTGAAAAAGTATTTATTTACCCTTCACTTTTAAAGAATAATTTTGCATAGTACAGAATTCTAGGTTTGTAGTGATTTTCTCAACACTTTGAATACAGTCATACATTTTTGCTTAAAAACAAAAGGTATCATTAGGTGATTTTATTGTTGTATGAACAATATAGGTGTACTTACTATAAAACTAGATGGTAGCCGGGCGTGGTGGTGCACGCTTGTAATCCCCGCGCTTGGGAGGCAGAGACAGGAGGATCGTGCAGGTTGGAAGCCAGCCGCGCGCGCTGGCTTAGGAGACCCTGTTTCCAAATATAAAATGTAAAAAGAGGTCTGGGAGTGTAGCCCGGAGGTAGAAGGGCTTCCAGGAACCCCAGTACCACCAAAAAAAAAAAAAAATAGATGGTATAGACATAGTCTATATGGTATCCTGTATTATAGGCTGCAAACTTGTATAGCATGTTAGTTTACTGTATACCATAGGCTATTATAACATAATAGTTAAAAATTTATATATTGCTCATTAGCTAGAGACCTCTAAACACATGATAATAGTTATATACATTTCAGGAGACAGAAATCAAATTTCAATCATCTTACTAAGAAGAACATAATACTATTTACTAGTTATAGATTCCAACATGATGCCTGTACCTGCTGCATCTTCAAAAATAACCACAAAATGAGTAGAAACAGTGTAGTAGAAGAAAACAAGCTAGTAGAGGGGCAAATGAAGTAAAAATATTCTTAATACAAAGAACGAAATAAAATGATGAAAATGTAAAATAGCTTGGGACATATGAAAAGGATAAAATGAATGGCATATTTAAGCACAAAATATGATAATAATCACATTAAATGCAAATGTACTAAATTCCTGTTTAAAATATAGTTTTTAAGTCCAGTAATATGTCATTTACAAAAGACATATCTTAAATATGATAATATGGAAAGACTAAAAGTAAAAGTTTTTTTTTTGCAGTATTGGGGATTGAACCCAGGGGCATTCTACCTCTGAGCTACACTCCTAGCCTGTTTTTAAAAATTATTTTAAAAATTCTGAAATAGTCTCACTAAGTTGCAGAGGGCCTCACTAAGTAGCTGAGGCTGGCTGCAGCAAACCCACATCCTTCTCTCTTAGCCTCCTAAGTACTGGGATTACAAGCATGTACCACCACATCCCACTTAAAAGTTATAAGTTCTTAAAAGGTATAAGGTGAATACTAACCAAAAGAAAGTTGAGGGCTGCAAATATAGCTAAACAGTAGTAGCATGTCTTCAGTATGTGCAAGTCTGGGGGAGCCTAGCACCCAAAAAATAAACAGAAAAAAAAGAAAGCTGAGGAAAATGTGTTAGAATAAGACAGAATACATTTTAAGATAAAATGGATTATTACAGAATCAGAGGTCACTATATCATAATAAAAGTTTCAGTTGACTCAGAAGACAGGCAATTTTAAAATTTTTATGTGCTTGCCAGGCGTGGTGGCGCATGCTTGTAATCCCCGGGCTTGGGAGGCAGAGACAGGAGGATTACGCTGGTTGGGAGCCAGCCGCGCTGGCTTAGGAGACCCTGTTTCCAAATTTAAAAAAAAGTATAAAATAAGTCTGGGAGTGTAGCCCGGAGGTAGAAGGGCTTCCAGGAACCCCAGTACTACCAAAAAGAAAAAAATTATGTGCTTAATGTTTAAATATGTATATGTGGTAAAATACAAAGTGTTTAAACATAAAGTGAAATGGACAAATACAAAATCATTGTGCAAGATTTTTGTTTCGTTTTCAGTACTAGGTATAGAACTCAAGGGCATTCTACCTCTAAGCTACACCCCCAGTCTTATTTCATTTTGTTATTTTGAAATAGGGTCTCAGTAAGTTGTGAAGGGTTTCATTAAATTGCTGAAGCTGACTGCAAACCTGCAATCTTCCTGTCTCAGCCTCACAAGTACTTGGAATATAGGTGTGCACGAACATGCCTGGCTTGTGCAAATTTTTAATTCATCTCACTTAATATCAGAGATAAATTAGTATAGTTATAGATTGTTTAAATAATACTTTTAACTAACATGGCTAATACACATATACATAATACTGTACCTCCAAAAGACAGCATTCTTTTAAATGATGTATCAAAATTTTTAAATTATCATTGTATTAAATCAAAGAAAATATCAACATTTGAAAAAATCAAAATCACTTAGATCATATTCTTTTACCACTTCAGGATTGAGCTAGATGTTGAAGCCAAAAGGATAAAAGTCTGCATATTTTTGAAAATCAAAAACCACACCTATTAATAACCTTACAGAGAAAAGATTATAAGAAAAAAAAAAAAGAATATTTGGCCTGGGAGTATATATAGCTCTGAGGCAGAGTACTTGTCTAGTACATTCAAGGCCCAAGGCTTGATGCTTAGCATTGCAAAACAAAAACAAAAGAAAAGAGAAAAACTAATAAAAAATTTAAACTAAACTAAATAATAAATATATAGGCAAATTTCTGCATATCACGACTTGATGGTTTATTTAGAGTGATTATTTACTAAACTATAAGGATTAAAATATAATTTATATTAAGTAAAACATACCCTTTGCACTATGTAGTTTTACAGATTTTGATAAAATCAAAGACATGTAGGTTCACCAGCACAGTCACAATACTGTAGCCTATTATTACTCCAAATATTCCACTTTCTGCCTTTTTTAACTATCAATACTCTCAACTCTGTCTCAGAGCAATTAATGTAAATTTTCTATCCTTTGTTATTTTGTCTTTTCCAGAATGTCATATAAATAAGATAGTATTTCATATAGCTTTGGGGCCTGGTTTCTTTGAAGTGTATTTAAGGTTCATCCACATTGTTATGTATATAAATATTTTATTTTATTTTTTCGTTCTGAGAAGGATTCCATTGAATGGAAGGACATCTGGACTGTTCCCATTTTTAGCAATTAGAAGTACAATCCCCATAAATATTTGAGCAAAGCTTATGGGTGAACATATGTTTTTCTTTTTTTTTATGGTACTGGTAATGGAACCTAGGGGCATTCTACCTCCTAGCTATACCCCCAGCTCTAATTTTTAGTCTTTTTATTTTTTTGAAACAGGGTCTCACTGAGTTTCAAAAGGGCCTTTCTAAGTAGCTGAGGCTGTCCTTGAACCACGATCCTCCTATCTCCACCTCCTGAATGCTGGGATTACAATCGTGCGCCACCACGCCTGGCTATGTTTTTATATCTCCAGGTTAAATATCTAGAAGTATAGTTGATGTTTCATATGATGTTTATATGAAAATCTCAAACTGTCTTTCCAAAATGGCTGTACCTCAGAGTTTACATTTCTACCAGCAATGGTAGAGACTTCCAGTTGCTCCTCATCCCTGTCAGCACTCGGTAGTGTCAGGTTTGTATTACTATTTATTTCAGCCTTAAGAGATGTTTAATAATATTTTATTATGCTTATAATTTAAATTTCTCTAATCATTCATGATAGCCAGTATCTTTTATATGCTCACCCGCCATTCATTTATCTTCTTTGGTGAGTGCTCTATTCAAATCTTCTGTCCATTTAAAAATACCTCATTGTTTTTTTTACTATTGTTGAGATTCCAGAGTTTTTTAAAACAATATATTCTGGATGTAAATCTTTACAATTCAAAAATATTTTTACCAGTTTGTGGCTTATATTTTAGTTTTTATTTTTATTTTATTTTTTTTTATTGGTGCACTGTATTCATACATCATAGTAGGATACATACTTTTGTAGACATACATGCACACTTTTCCCAGTCAGCCCCCACTCAATCCCCACCCCATTCTCTCCCCATCCCTCCCTCCCATGCTTGGCTTAGTAGTTGACATCTAGTATTATGGCAATTTATCTAAAATTAAAAATGATAATCTCACATTTAAACAGTTTCAAAGAACAGAAGATTTTAATCTTTACTAGGTCCAATGTATTGAAGTATTGAAATGATCCTATGTGTTTGAATTTATATCTAGAATTTTCTGATTTCATTGATTTATATTTTCATCAATAAAAACTATATTGATCATTGAGACTTTATATTAAAAACTTAATTCTGAGTAGTGTGTTTTCCTCTACCAGTTTTTTTTTTTCCTTGCAGTACTGGGGATGGAACCCAGAGGCATTCTACTTTTGAGCTGCACTCTTAGCCATATTTTTTTTTTAATTTTTATTTTTAAACAGGGTCTCACTGAGTTGCAGAGGATCTCACTAAGTAGCTGAGGCTGGCTGTGAACCGAGATCCTCCTGTGTCAGCCTCCCAAATGCTGGAATTAAAAGTGTGCGCCACCATACCCGGCTTTCTCTACCTGTTTTATGCTAGGGATTGTACCCAGGGCCTCATGCATGCTAAGCACACACTCTTTCCTCTATCTCTGAGCTATACCCTCAGCCCCCTTGTCCACCACCGTTTTTTATCTTCCTTCTTTTTCCAAATTGTTATGCCTATTCTATCTCATTATCATTTCATTTTGATTTTAGAATCCACATGCATATGTCTATAAATAATCTTTTTGGCATTTGTACTGGATTTGCATTATATTTATAGACCATTTTGGAAAAAAAGTTTGGCACTTTAAGTATATGAAATCTTCCATTCAACAAGCATGGAATGCTTTTACTTGTTTCACCAGTAATTTACAGCTTTCAGCATAAAATTCTATGTATATTTTGTTTGCTATGTATCTTAATATTGCATTGAGGGAAGGTGCTATAAGTATCATTGTTTGATTTACTTCCATTTCCAGTTGTTCACTGATGGTTGTGTGTCAGTTAAAAGAAAGTGTCTTTTTTTTCCTCTGCTTGCATAACACAATCAACACGATGACTCCTGTGACCCCAAAAAGATTAGGGATTTACCTTCACCAATAAACAAGCAATTCAATAGCAGACAACAACTGAGTATCCTCTAATAAATTTAGTTGTAATACTACTTGAAGATAATGTTAGATCCCACAGATTGAGGATTTGGTCTCCAACACTTCCCCTTCCCCACTTCAGATGTGAGTTATAAGCCAATTTTTGAACTCTGGTGCAGCGGCTTCATTTTCCAGAAGCTACTCTTCAGGCTCCACCCCTGGAGTGGAATTGGTTGAGAGGATTGTGACTGGCACTCTGGGTCCCTTTGAACCCACAGCTTCCAGAGCTGCAACCGAATGCCAACTCAGAAAGGAACTCAGGTAACGTTTTGGAAAGCCTGACCTCTTTTGTTCAGGTCCATCTCAGCTGCTAACATGCCACAGCCATTTTAATTCAAGGAAAAGGCAGGTTTAATTAATTTAGTAAGAGCAAGAGAACACTTCTTTTTCCTGATTAATTATTATGAAGGCTATTACAAAGAATACAAATGAAGAGATACATAGGGCGAGGTCTGGCAGAAGAGTCATGGAGCTTCCTTGCCTTCTCTGGGTGTGCCATCCACCAAGAACTTCCACATGCTCAGCTATCAGGAAGCTCTAGGAACCTTGTCCTTGGGACTTTTTATGGGGAGACTTCATTGCATACACATAATTGCTAAGAGACTGGGCGGGGAAACCCAGCCAGGCCTGTCTATTCAGATTCTTCTTGGCTTCTCTGTGCAACATTCTTCCCTCCAGGGTATGGAGCAGAACTTCTATGGAATGATGAGGGTCTTATGACCTACTATCAAAGGTAGATCAAAGAATTTCCTTTGTGGTCAGCTTCAAGACATAACATAAAGGTGGGGGGAAGATATGAGTTCCTATGACCTGCCTTGGAGAGGAAACTATAAAAATAATTCTCTCTCTCTCTCTCTCTCTCTCTCTCTCTCTCTCTCTCTCTCTCTCTCCCTCCCTCCCTCCCTCCCTCCCTCTCTCTCTCTCTCTCTCTCTCTCTCTCTCTCTCTCTCTCTCTCTTCCCCCCTCTCCTATAGTTCACATCACAGTGGTGTACAGAAATACTGTTGGAATTCACATGTGTCCTACAACCTTCCAAACCCCGTCATTACTTCCAAGAAGCTTGTCATGGATTCCTTGGCATTTTCTACTTGAACAATGATGGTATCTGTTAATAGGGGTAGTTGAAGGCCTTTTATTTCATTGGCTTGTTTTTTTCACTGTCTAAGGCTACATGTATGATATTGAGTAGAAGTAATGACAGAAGATATCCTACTTGCTCCTAATTGTAGGAGGAAAATATTTTATCTCTCGCCATTAAATATGATATCCACTGTAAAATTTTTGTAGATATCCTTTATCAGGTTGAGGAAGCATTCTTCTGTTCCTAGTTTACTTAAACCTTTTACTTAGACTCTTCTGCCAGACTTTTTAATCCTACATTCATGTAGGATTTTATAAAATGCTTATCCTGCATTGATTGAAATGACTTTGTTTTTTTAATTTTGGTTTGTTAACATGATAAATTATGATGATTGATTTTGGAATGTTGAACCAGCACTGCATTCCTGAGATAACACTTACTTGGTCATAACGTATTACTCTCTTTATATGTTTATATGTTGTTAGATTTTATTTGTAAGTATTTCATTGTAGATATTTTATTTTATTTTCATGAGGGTATTTTCCTATAATTTCTAGTATTATCTTTCTCTGGTTCTAGTATCCTGGTAATGTTGATTTCATAAAATTATTTAGGAAGTGTTCCCTCCTATTTTTTAGAAGAGATTATGTAGAAGATAAAGTCTCTGGGGATGTAACTCAGTGTACTTCTCTAGCACGTGCAAGTCTTTGAGTTCACTTCTCAGTATCTCAAAAAAATAAAACAATATTAATTTTTAAGTGGTTTGTGAAATTTAGATTTTTTCTTTGTGGAAGGGTATAACTATGAATTCAAATACTTTCATAACTATAGGGTTATTATTTCATCTTGGATGAGTTGTAGTAGTTTATAGTTTTCAAGGATTTGTTCTATTTCTTCTAAGTAATAGAATATACTTGTATAAAATTGTTCATAGGTTACTTCATTGCCCTTTTAATGCCTACAGATTCCCTCTTTTAATTAATATTTTGTGTTATTCATATTTTCTCTCCTTCTACCTTCTAATCTTGTCAATTATCAACTTTATTGGTGTATTTTTTCAAATAATCATCTTTTACTTTTATTGATTTTCTCTATTTTTCTGTTCTTGATATCAGAGTTTTTCTTTTTTTATTTTTATTTTTTATTGATGCATTGTAGTTATACATCTTAATGGGATAAAAGACCTGTGGAGACATACATGCACACATCACCAATTAGCACTTATCCGATCCCCAAGAGATGTGTGTGTGTGTGTGTGTGTGTGTGTGTGTGTGTGTGGTACTGGGGATGGAACCCAAAGGCCTTCTACCACCAAGCTACACCTCCAGACCTATTTTTATATTTTATTTGGAAACAGGGTCTCACTAAGTTGCCATAACCTCACTAAGCTGCTGAGGCTGGATTCGAACCTGTGGTCCTCCTGTTTCAGCTTCCCAAGTACTGGGATTACCAGTATGCACCACCATGCCCGGCTAATATCAGAGATTTTAATTCTAATATTTATTACTTACATTCTGCTGCTTGCTTTGTGTATGTTTGTATATTTTATTACATTAAAATTGATTCTTATAATTTCTCTATATTATAACATAAATACCTAGAACAGACATTATAGGATTTTGCCTTCAACTAAGGTCTTTTATCCTCGCTAAACATTTTAAATTATAAATGACTGCCTTATACTTGAGCTTCATTCTACCTTCTCTTTTTTGATAAGTTATTAAGCCTGTGACTATGCCATCTTGAATTTTCCCACTTTTGTTATTTCTCCCTTTTACAAGTCAGGCCTGCCTTATATGATACTTGCTACTATAGGCAGATTCCTACCTACAAAGGCATAAAAAGCCCTTTCTTTATTTTTTCCAAGCCAGACCTAAAGTATAATGTAAAGAACAGCCTTTTATTGTGCAACTAGTAGACACTGGATGCCATGCTCATTATCTATTCTATACAACAAGCTGATTGTTAGGGGCTACTACCCATTTCATTGAAAAGCATCAGGAGCTTAGAAAAGTAATATATCTTTTTAAGCCATAGAGATAATATGTGGTAGAGCCAGATTTTATATTTAGGTCTGTCTGACTATAAGTCTATATACTACACAGACTTATTTACTCACTATACTACTAGACTTATTTATTCTGTATAGAGCTCAGGTTTGGTTTTCTCCAGGATGGCACTTGTAACACTGGGATAAGTTAGTTCTGGTGAAAGTACCCCACAAGGAGAAAATTTCTTAAGGACACAGCCTTTTGGCATGCTTCAATAGTCTCCTCTTTTACTTTATGTTTAATGACAGAATACCTTAGATAGCTATAACTAATGCACTACACTTTAGTTCATGGCCCTCTGAATTTCTCCATACACAGTGAATAGATTGACTCTACCCAGCAGCATAGCTCACCTATACTTCCTTGCTGACTTATAATCACCTACTACTGAGCTGCTAACAATTTCTTCCTTAGTAACAAGTCTTATCTCTGTGCCATTAATATCTCCCTCTTTCATCTAAGCTTGCACCCAATACATGGTAAAGTTCAGCGATTTTTCAAACTTGAGTATATATCACAATTACCAGGAGGGCTTGTTAAAACAGATTACTGAGCCCCACCCCCAGAGTTTCTGACTCAGTCGCTCTGGGGTGAGACCTGAGAATTTGCATTTCTAAAAGGGCTAATTGGGTGATGTGTGCATGTATGCCTCCACCATCTTGTACTCCATTAAGATATATGACTACAATGTACTAATAAAAAGGTAAACAAATAAAAATAAGAGGTTACCAGATGAGGATGATGCTTTCAGTTCAGAAACCTCACTTTTGAGTATATACTGGTACAGTGATGTAGCTGATCAAACTACATATGTCTTTGGTATGATTTCATAATATAAGTAGACTTAAACTACATATGAATTCTTATTGTGTGAGTCCAGTCTAAAGCATACAGAAGAAAATGTCATAAAGGAGAAAAACAGAACATAAAATATTCTCCACATACATTGGAGATCTATTCCACACAAAATACATTTTATCACCAACAAAACTTGAAAAACACTACATACCACTGATCCATTTATTTATTTTTTATTTTTTATTTTCTGCGATACTGAGGATGGAACCCAGGGGCATTCTACCTCTGAGCTAAACCCCCAGCCCTACTTTTGATTCTTTATTTTGAAACAGGCTTTCACTGAGTTGCAAAAGGCCTCACTAAGTAATAGCTGAGGCTGTCCTCCAACCTCGATCCTCCTATCTCAGCCTCCCAAGTGCTGGGATTACAAGCGTGCGCCACCATGCCCGGCTCCACTGATCCATTTAGAAAATCAGGATCTATGTTATCTTATGAATTAAGATATTAATTAAGATATTAATTCTTATGCTATAAGAATTAAAGCAATAGCTGGGCAAGGTGGCACACCCTTGAAATCCCCGCGCTTGGGAGGTGGAGACAGGAGGATCACACAGGTTCGAAGCCAGCCTCTCTGGCTTAAGAAACCCTGTTTCCAAATGAAAATATAAAAATAGGTCTGGGAGTTTATCCTGGAGGTAAAAGGGTTTCCAGAAACCCCAGTACCACCAAAAGAAGAAGAAGGAGGGGGGGAGGGGAAGGGGAAAAAGAAGAAGGAGGAGAAGGAGGAGGAGGAGGAGGAGGAGGAGGAGGAGGAGGAGGAGGAGGAAGAAGAGCAATAAAGCTACTTCTCAAAGTACATTTAGCCAAGTATTTCTTAAACTCATTTGGTCACAAAACTCTTTTCTGGGTATAGCACTCTGAGAACTAGTGTGATTCAGGACACAATTTGAGAAATTTGGCTCTAAAGTAATCTTTTTTATGGGAGAGGTCAATAATCTCCTTGAATCATAGAGGCTCGATGCGTATTCCACTGCATTCAAGCCATACTAAGGACTTATTTACTCTGTTTAGAACCCAGGTTTGATTTTCTCCAGTATGACACTTGCAACACTGGGATAAATTAGTTCAGGGAAAAAAATGCCACAAAGAAAAATGTTCTTAAAAACAGAGAATTAGAGACCAGGATGGAGTGATACCAACACTCGTTCAAAAGGATCATCTATCTCTGTTCTACACATATATACCATCAGAATCTGATAATTTGATGTAGAAGTTTGACTTGAATCGATGTCAGATTAAACTGCCAAGTTTTTAAACACTGTCATTCATTTTTGTTCATATCAAGACAAATATTTTTTCATATCTGATATCCTGAAATGTTTCCCAGTCAAAAATTTCCCAACAGCAGTTAAACAAGCTTGACTTTAAATTCTGTCAGAAGGCTGGAATGGAGTTCTGCAGGATAAAATGAGTTGGACTCATTTAATGAAACATAGGTGATTTCGTACCATCATCTCACCTCCCTTGAGCTTCAACCCCCTTTTCACCAACATTTGTTGACCCTTTCCAGTGTGAACATTTTTCTCTTTCTTATCGAGGAGGCAGAAGTAAAAAGACTTGACTAACTTTAACTATCATTTGCCATTTTATCATTTGCCCCAAGCTATGAGATAGATTTGAGCGTCACCCCATTAAACAGGAGGTGGAGTACAAGGATTAGTTATACACATAAAAACTACCGATGCTAATAAAATGTCTTTGGTGATAAATTTATAATTACTTTTGTGGTTTAATATTTTAAGATTGCCCTGGACATCACTTTTGATAAATTAATTACTAATTTGTTTTACCATAATGGTTTTGGGTAGCTTAGGCTCCTAGCTTCCTGGGATATTCAATTTGCTTTTCAAAGTCTATTTCATTGAAGCCACACTGCATTATCTGTGAATAATATATTTTAAAATCTTATATCTAGATAGTGTATTAAAATTAGCAATTCCCTTCTTCACATTCAATTCTAATAACAATTTTATGAGAAGCGTGTGATACTGAAGCCAGGGACAAGCTCACCAAGCACTGTGTGCATGTTTATCACTATCTCTGAACTACATTATGATATGAGACTATACTCAATAAAAGTATTAAAAACAAATAAATAAATGTATGTGCTTGTGGTCTTCCGTCCCTTTTCATGATATACAACCCCTAAATTGATTTGTCATATATGCATACTGATGGGTTGATTGACTGGCAGGCCCTTGATAGCATCAGGATTGGTATTGGTTACTGGAAAGACCAAACAATGAGGTTTGGGAATTTCAGCCCCAACCTAACATTCAGAGGAGAACTTAAGGTTAAGATGATCAGCAGTCATTAATGATGTAATCAATCAATCAGGCTTCCATCAAAACTCAAAAGAACTAGGTTCAGGGAGCTTCTGGATAGCAGAACATGTAGTGGTTCCCAGACAGTGGTTCACCTAGGGAGAGCATATGAAAACCCAACACCCCTTCCTACATGCATGGCCCTGTGCTTCTCTTCCATCAAGAATTAATCTGTATTCTTTATATTCAACTAGCAAATTTTAGTGTTTCCCTGATCTGTGAGCTGCTCTAGCAAATTGATTGAACTTGTGGAGTGGGTCGAGGGAACTCTGATTTATAGCTGGGCAGTCAGAAGCACAGATAAAACAACTTGTGACTCATCATTGGCATCTGAAAAGAGGGACTGCCTTGTGAGACTGAGCCCCCAATATCTGTCACTATTGATTTAAATTAGAGGTGACTCCAACTGAGCCCACTGCAGAAGCGATTGCTTGCTTATTAAGAGGGAGGAAAATCCTCACTTATCTGTGATCACAAAAGTGTTCAATGTTTTAAGTGTAGAATAAACTAAGTGTGTATTTTCAGTTTCCTCAGTAGGGCAATTCAGGACATTTTCAGATGGCCTTCAAGACTACTCAGTCAAAATGTCAATCATTGTTTTTTTTTAATTACTTTTAACACATGCAGCAGGCATTCCTGATCCTTACTCCATTCCTTACTGCTATCCTGAATAGACAAACTTCATTTTCTACTCTGTTCATGTATTTACTAATTTGTTTTCCAAGAATGAATCATAGTTGTAATTGCAAACAATGAAGATTTTCTTAACTTTGTTAGAACTGAATTAGCTTCTAAGGGGAGAGCCACTTTAAACTCCAAATCTATCATTATAAATGAGTTATTTAGTACTAAAAGTAAAATATCTGCATCATTGAGTGAAACTAAAGACTGATAGAAATGTAATTAAGGATTACCTGAACCAGTTTGGAGCTACAAATAAGGAATTGACTCTTAGTACCCCAAGTACCCCATCCAGCAATATTAGAAAGATAGACTAAACATGAAGCTTATAGAATGCAGAGTGTTGATCTCTATGATATTCAAATGTAAATCAGGGTAATTACTATTATTAAACACAGATATAGTTATATTTGTTTATTTTTAATTTGATATTCTTGCATTATAGTCATATATCATAATGGGGTGCAAGATGGTGGAGGCATACATGTACACATCACTCATTTAGCCCTTCCCCAATTTCCACCCCGTTCCCTCTCCCCTCCCACCTTCTCATGTTTGGCTTTGTGATTGATTTTGATATGTTTATGAATGTACATCATGTACATTAGGGATTTTGCCTCTTTTCCCCTCCCACCCCCTCAGTTAGGTCGCCTTATTTGCTCCTTTATGGTTTCTCTTTCTTCATTTGGAGTCCCTCCTATGACCTTTTTTCTCCCTAGCTTACACATATTAGGGAGAACATACAATTTTTTGTTTATTAAAAATAGTATTAATAAGACAAGAGGATAATGGTTCGAGGACAACCTCAGCTACTCAGTGAGTCCTTTTGGAATTCAGTGAGACCCTGTTTCAAATAAAGAATAAAAAATAGGGCTAGGGGTATAGCTTGGAGGTAAAGTGCCCCTTGGTTCCATCCCCAGTACAAAAAAAAAAAGAAAAAAATTTATTAAGATCATCTTCATAAAGGAGAAATAAAACAACTCATAGATACAGAATATGAAAGCATGAGTTAATTTTCATAGAAAAATCAGAAACCATCTTGAGAATGGCTGATCTCTCTGAAGTGAACAAGGATGACAAACATCTGCTTTGTAGCTGGATGTGGATTGTGTAGAACATAGTACCATAGTACCCTGGGTTTCCTTTTCTTTTTTTTTTTTTTTTTTTTGGTGGAACTGGGGTTCCTAGAAACCCTTCTACCTCCGGATTATACTCTCAGACCTATTTTATATTTGGAAACAGGGTCTCTTAAGCCAGCGTGGCTGGCTTCGAACCTCTGTGATCCTCCTCTCTCCATCTCCCAAGCTCAGGGATTACAAGCGTGCACCACCACGCCCGGCCATCCCTGGTTTCAATCTTTCTGTCCTTTATACATAGGAGTAGAAAACAGTGATGCAAGAAGCTCGGGGACTGGGCGCATGTACTAGTTGCACACATGTATTGTAGCCTGACTGTGTCAAGAAGGCTATCTCAAAAGACCACAGGACTAAAAAATGTGAAGCGCAGATATGGGCACCATTTTATGGGGGAAGAAATTTTGAGTATGTACATGGAACTGGGGAATTGAACCCAGATGGATTTACCTCCATGCTATAGCCTCATTTCTATCGTACTTATCTATTTCTTTGAAACAGTATCTCACTAAGTTGTTGAGGCTGACATGGAACCTGAGATCCTCCTGTCTCAGCCTCCAAAGAACTGAAATTACAGGATGTGCTGTCACGCCCAACTAAAGAATTTTTATTCTTCATGTTCATCTCTTCCTTTATTTACTAGGTCACCGCTTGGTTGGCAGCAGGTACTAGCAATGCTGTTTGTGTCAACAATCAGCGCTAACTAGATGACCCTACTTAACACCCATGCCCTGTTCACACGTAAAGCATATTCAAAATGAGGCTGATAGTTCATGAGTTATTGATCTGATATTTTACTAGGTTATTTGGCCGGCCACATGTTTCTAATTAAATTTTGATTTATTCTTATGGGATGACATCAAAATACACAAAGATTAAATTTTAAAGCTCTGCACACAGCACACAAATATAAATGTAAATCCATAGCAAATTATTTCACATGTTCTTAAGGTTTATTTTCAGCATTTTACATGCATCCTCCTCCCATTAACAACCGAAAGATTCCTTTTAACATCACTCTTAAGCTAGCAGTTCTTAAGTGTTCTTTTATTTCTCACCTAGATTTATTAGAGAAATAGATGCAGAACGAAAGTAAGAATATATTTAACGTATGATATACTTCAGAAGAGCTTAGACCACAGAGTGAATCTGCTGTGTTCAAATTTCTAGATCCACCATTTACCAGTGATTTAACTCTGGGATTGTTTTGTGCATCTTCATTCATAGAGGTCCTTACCTATAAATCCTTACTTACATAAAGTTGTTGTGAGAGTGAGATAATTGGTGTGAAGATTATTTTTGCACTTGTATTAGTACATTGACATTATATATCATAGTGAGGTTCAATGTGATCTAAACATATATACATAGAGCTCTCGATGTACTTCCCTCCTTTTCCCACCCTGCTATCTTCTCCCTCCTCACACATGCTAGTGAAATCAGATTAATACCTTGCCCATGCATTATTTACACTGTTTCCTTCCTCAATCCTCTTTTTTCTCCTCCCCACCTCCCTCCCTCAATCCCCTTCCACTATTCAACTGGTCTCTCTCTACATGTAAAGATTCTTGAGAAGTACTTGGCACATAGTCATGACAAGTAATTCATTAACCTTCGTTCATTCAGCAGGAAAAATATGACTAACCAGCTAAAGGACATTCTCTTACTCTTTATAATAATGGTGATATGTCAAGACCTATGGTACATATAAATGCCAGTAAGATGCTCCTTTTCTGAAGGAATCCTCAGTGAGCATTTTGGAGTTCTGAGAAAGTAAAGCAACTTGCGAGGTAAAATCTAGTGGGTAAATATCCATTATGGTTGGAATTTTAAGTCATAATAAATATAAGTCCTGAACACATTTAAATTTCATATGTCAGATAAGGCACATTTTTTTACTTGTAGCTCCCTTAACAACCGGACATTACAAAAGTAATCCCATTCAGTGTTTCCTAGGGCACAAATAAAGTCACAGTAAATTCCTTTGAAAAAATACTAAGTAATAAAAAGAAATGTCATAATGCAAAGCATTTATAGGATGTTAGGTTTCCCCTGACCCACCGCACTCCCACCTCCATTTCAGAACTGCAAGTCAACCATTTAGACACATTTCTTTTGGTATATGTTACAAAAGCATCTTAAGACCTAGAGCAAGAGAAAAAGGTTCATAAATTACAGAGAATTGTTAGAAGGAGACCCCATAACAATTTCCTTTATCTGTAATCATCAGTGCATTTTGAGAATAACACCAATTTATCTTTGGAAATTAGGAGCCAGGCAGGATCTCTCCACGCAGAGAGCGTCTAAAGCTCCCAGTGGCCGAGCTCAGCACACGCTGCAGGGATTCAGAGTGGAAATCAAAACCAGAGAAGAAAAAATACGCCAGCCTCACGGCCGAGGGTGTGGCAGAGGCGCCATATTGCCACCGGCGGCAGCAGCAGCAGTGAATTCACCGAGTCCAGTACAGCTACATCTGCATACTCAAGAACAGTGAGTCAAATTGCGGGCCACAGAGGAGAAATCCCAGTACTGTACCTCCTGGGACTTGACCCAGTGAGGGAGTGGTGGTGGCAGAGATATCACACCATAGGAGAACGTGCAACCTGGCACCCCCCATAGTTTAAAGCAGCCTCTATCGACTCCCTGGGTCGGAGACTCTGTGATACAACCCAGTAAAGGAGTAGTGGGGTCTGAGATAATACAGACTCGAGATCCAGAACACCTTAAGTGAAGCCATAGTGACCTAAGGGAAGAACCCAGAGAAGGCACAAACCTCCGAAATCATGGGAAAGAGGAATAACACTGGAGTAATGAATGCGCACAACCCCACAACATCAGAACCCGATAAAACAGAAAATCAGAGATTTCTAGAAGATCAAATCAGGAAAATAACTGTAGAAATAATAGAGGTGCTTCGAAAAGAACTCAGAGAGAGCCAAAAAGAGATAAAGGATGCAATTAATGAAGTAAAGGCCTCAATTCAAAGCACAAACAACCGATTAGAACACATGGAGAACAGAATCTCGCTTTTAGAAGATGAGCAATCCAAAAATGAACGCATAGTTTCTAATCTAGAAAAAAATATCCAACAGCAGGAATCTGACATTGAAGAAATATGGGCCCATCTTAAGAGAGCTAACCTAAGAATAATTGGAATAGAGGAGGGAAAAGAAAGTGAAACCAAAGGGATCAACAATCTCTTCAAGGAAGTAATAGCAGAAAATATTCCAAATATAGAGCAAGAGGTTGATACACAGATCCAGGAAACTTATAGAACTCCCTTTAGACAGGATTGGAGAAGAGGATCCCCACGCCACATAATTGTCAAAATGACCAATGTGGAAGCCAAGCAGAGAATCTTAAAGGCAACAAAAACAAAGGGCCAAGTGACATTCAGAGGCAAGCCAATTAGAATCACTCCAGACTTCCCAAACCAAGTCATGAGAGCCAGAAGGGCTTGGAGTAACATATTCCAAACTCTGAAAGAAAACAACTTCCAGCCAAAAATTTCCTATCCAGCAAAACTTTCTATCAAATTAGATGAAGAAATAAGAAGCTTCCATGACAAACAGAAACTGAAGGAATTTATGTCTTCAAAACCAGCGCTAGAGAAAATATTCAAAGAGATTAACTACAAAGAAGAAATAGGTAACACACTCCAGAACTAGAGAAACAAGATTTTCCATCCAACAGACAACTAAGATTGGTTATCTGTGGAGATTCATTATTTTTGTTAGTCTTTACTTATCTCTAAATTGTATTGTTTGCCTTTATTGTTGTTAATTTTTAGGATTTCTAGTTGGAATATTAATATACCTTCAGATATAGCATTTGGAAATATTTTATCCAATTCTATTAGTAACTTTTAACTCTGTTTACATTGTCTTTGGATATACAATATTTTTTTTATTTTTTAGGGAGTTTGTATATTCTTCTGTTGCCTGTGCCATTGAAATCATAACCAAGAAATCACTGCCAATTTCAATGTTGTGAGGTTTTATGACCCAGATTTTCTTCTAAAAGTTTATAGTCTTAAGATTTATATTTAGGTCTTTTATCTATTTTGAGTTAATACTTGTATGTGGGATTAGGTAAGGGTCCAATTTTATTCTTTTCCATGTAATTATTATTTTTCAACAATATTTAGTTAAAAGATTATTATTTCCACCACCAAATGTTCATGGAAACCTTGTCAAAAATAACTTGACAATATAGGGAAGAATTTAGCTCTAGGCTTGTATTTAACTCCAATGGTTTATATATCTGCCTTTAGAACAGTATTACACTGTTTCAATTATTGTAGCTTTATATGGTTTGAAATCAGAAAATATATATCTGCTAGCTTTGTTCTTTTTCAAGATCGTTTTGGGTATCTAGAATTCATATTCCATATTAGGATAGATTTTTGTCTGAAAAATAAATATATGAATATATGATAGTTTCACCTAAAAAAAAAAGAAAAAAATATGCTCTGGTAAGAAAGAAAGCAAAAAGAAATATTGAAATGTTATCTTTAAGTTATCAAAAGCCTGGTATCATACAAATGAAACTGTTATGTGAGATTAACATTTTTAATTTTGGATAAATTGCTATAATACTAGATGTCAACCACTAA
The DNA here is from genome assembly GCF_963383645.1 of Muscardinus avellanarius. NCBI lineage: Eukaryota > Metazoa > Chordata > Mammalia > Rodentia > Gliridae > Muscardinus > Muscardinus avellanarius. The sequence continues at coordinate 118,688,636 of NC_137792.1, read as the reverse complement.
GCCAAGCATGGGAAGGAGGGTTGGGGAGGCAATGGGGTGGGGATCGGGTGGGGGCTGACTGGGCGATGTGTGCATGTATCTCTACAAAAGTTTGTATCCCACTATGATGTATGAATACAGTGCACCAATAAAATAAAATTAAAAAAAAAGAAATTAGTGTGTCTCTAGGCTAATACCCCTTATTTGAGTGAGATTCTGGATTGATTGCACTTAGGCATGTAAGCACTTTGTTAAGCTCCTGAACCATGGGAAAGCCATTATCATGTGATGTGTGTGACTTCTTATCTCTTGCAAACTTGGGATTGGCTTGCTTTTGCCTTTGACTTTCAAATCCCATGAGTTTGGAAGCTTTGTATTTGGCCCTGGAATTCTGTATTTCTTCTCTTTCCACACTACTCTACCTACTGGGACGTCTCATAGCTATCTGTGTGGCAAGGCAGGGCCTCTGTTGGCACGCAAACTTGTTGGGTGAATCCGCCCCTCAGGGGTGTGTCGGCACCATTTCCTGGAGCAATCTCACAGGGTGGCTCCACTTTTCATTAGAGCTCAAATACTTTGTTACCTCCCCTGCAGCTGCCAGACCTGCTCCTGCTGTGGCTCAGGTAACTCATCTCTCTCTCTCTGGCACCACTTTGGGCAGAGGTGTGTGATAAATGGCCTCTCCACGTGTACCTGCCTGTCTGCACCTTTTTTTTTAATGATCATTCTCTTTTTATTCCTAGGGAGGGCATCTATCTGGGAGCCTTTTCTGACCACCAAGAAAATGATGAGCTCGAGCTATTGGAATGAGACCAGCAGCAGCAGCAGCTGTGGGACCCAGCAGCCCTTAGAGGTGCTGCAGTACCAGCCCCAGCATTACCACTGCTACCACCAATCAAGCCAAGTACAGCAGCCTCCAGAAAAAAATGTAGTGTACGAGCGAGTGAGGACCTACAGTGGACCCATGAACAGGGTGGTGCAGGCCTTGGACCCCATCGGCCCGAGGGAAGTGCTCTCTCCTCTCAAACCTGCCTCCTCCTACCAAAATTTGGTTTGGAGCAACCATTCCCAGGTACCACAAAGATGGCTATTCCACATTGGTGGAAAAAGGAAATCTCTTCCAACCTCGTCTCTCTCCTTCCTTTCTGCTTCTTTATCCTATGAGTTCTCTCTGGGTAAATTACAGTTTGGTATTCGTTAGAGAGTCTCCTAAATCTTGTCTGTTGGCTGTTTTTCATTTATTAGAGCCCGTGGTTGTTTACCAGTTCCAATGATTTCCATAATCTAACTAGAGCATAGGAAGCTTCATTTTTGGTTGGAATGGACTGGAAATCTGAACTGAGTGAGGTACCCTTTTGACTCTACCACAAAGCAGACTTCAACTTGAATACAGTAGTTACAGTAGGTTTTGGGAAACCCATTGATTCACTTTATATCAAAGGCACACAGATTTTTTTTCTTCTTTTGTTTTGTTTTTGTACCCAGTGGAGTGGTACAGGGGCAATGGCCTGTATGGAGTGACAAGTAATTGGTTTTCAGCTAATAGTATGTTACTTCAGGATAAGTGACAGGTACAAATGTCTGCAGGAATTATATGTTTCATCTTTTAAAAATTGACACATTGATTCTTGATCAAACTTGATGAAAATTTTATGGAATATTGGTAGAAGGAGTACAGAAAGAAAAGATATAGAATTGAGGGATTGAAGAGGTCAACAGTTATTGTTTGAAGCTACAAAAGATGGAACTCTAATATACCCTCACAAATGAAATAAATATTTCATCTGTACTTTATTTAATCTGTAATCTATACTGTGATGATTTTAAAAGTAACCATTGTCACATTACCATACCAGTTGGATATACTATGGATTAAATTTCTAAAGCACAATTTAAGTAAGCAACATTTCTAAGTGCATAATAAAACGATATTAAAGCATTTTCAAATATAAAATTTGAGAACTCCAGATGTTACAGTTTTACTTTATTTACCTAAATTTTAATTTCAGGGAAAAACATAAAAACATCTAGGATTTACTACCAGTAATTTCCTGGTTAAGAAAAGCACCTGTAAGCCTGGTTGGGGTGGTGTACACTTATAATCCCAGCATTTGGGAGGCCAAGACAGGAGAATTGTGTAGGTTCGAAGCCAGCCTCAGCTACTTAGTGAGGCCCTCTGCAACTCAGTGAGACCCGTTTCAAAAATAAAGAATAAAAAAATCTGGAGGTGTAACTCAGAGGTAGAATGCCCCTGGGGTCTATCCCAGTACCGCAGAAAGAAGAAAGAAAGAAAAAGAAAGAAAGAAAGAAAGAAAGAAAGAAAGAAAGAAAGAAAGAAAGAAAGGCACCTGTATCAAAGTCAAGGGGAAGAAAAATACAAAGGTCAAAAATTCCAGTTTATATAAGTGGTAATAATAATGCATATCTTCAGCATTAAGATACTAATGAACAACAAAGTGTTATCAGCTTTACTACACTCTCGCACCAAAACAATGAAGGTTGAAACCAACACTTACTAAACTCTATCCTATTCATCAAAATTACTTTAACCCATCCAACAAATTTTCATATGAACTTGCTAGTAAAAGCAAGGTAAAAAATTCATAATTAAAAGCTAAAATTTGGCAAATTATAAATATTGACTACAGAACAATTTTTAGGTTTGTACTTTATTGTTCGTTCCTTTGTTCACCTTTCCCTTTTAATAAATACCAGAACCAAGCTTGTCAAGCCTTTTAAAAGACTTTCTTGCTTTTATTTTATATTTGCCTAAGTGATCCTTACAAGACTGCTTCCATCGTGAAACGTAGTTTCTCATAGAAAAGTATGTGAGGTAACTTAGAAATGATGGCCACAAAAGCTGAGATAGAGATTGGAATGGAGGACATTATGAAGTGTAACATTATGATTGAAAAGAAAAGTAAGGCCTTGGTGCACATAAAGGAGGTGAGATTTTAATTATGTACTAAAAGGAAACAAAAAGAAGTCTTATTTCCTTGGCCGAGAAAAAGAGAACAAATTTGACTATAAAATGTCAAACTGAGTTGAATATCAAATACACATTAGAGAATATGACAAAACTGCATTTAGATAGCTACTGCCAAGAACATGGCTAGGAAATTCGTTTTTTCCTCTCTACCTGTTTATTGGCAGGACCGTGTTGTGACATTATATAAAGTAGTACCTTCCTTTAATCTGAAATTACCTTCACACTGAAAAAATCGGTAAGATATGATGCCAACTTAGCTAAATACCATGCAAAGTGTGATTGAGCAGTATACATTACTCAATAACTTTTTTGTTTTATGTTTTAATAAAAATCTCAACTTAAAATATGGCATGTTTCAGATGAGTTGGTTTGTAGCAAATATTCTGATGTCAAAGTGTGTGCCAGTGGTAGCTAGGGGACTGAATATCACATTAAACTGCTGGTCATCATGCATTAAATTAAACTTTCACTTTGTTTTGAAACATGTTAGTGTTTGGATGATATTCAGAGAACTCGTGAGATTTTAAAATAAATATGACAGTAGTAAAATATGTTCCTTTGGAGTAACCAAAATTTATGCTATCTTGCTTTGCTTCCTGAATCTTAATTTTAGCTCATGTAGTAGACGCTTTAGGTTTAACCAGATGCTTTTTGCCGTACTTCAGTGTTATTTATTTCTAGCTTTTTAGAACATGTTTTCACCTTTTGCTCTCTTGTGTGCTAAAAATGATGTTATGGATATAAACATTTTAAAATGTTCTCTTGATACATGATGTTGCTTGGCTTCTTGTCTATAATTGATCAGATATATTTGATGGTTTTGTCAGTTATTATTCTGCCTGATTAATAGTTTGTATCTCAGGGAAAGATGTAGAATATAGTTGCTAGTAAGTTGTCTGAATTAATGGTGGAGTTAAAATTATTGGGTTTATCCATATGAATAGATTTAATCAAACACAGGAGCAGTCAAGGTCATAGATGCCTTTTAGAACTGAACGTGGTCTTGTAAATAATGAATAGTGTTCTAGAAGCAACATAAAACAAAGCAAAATACATTAGAACTCAGCCTTTAAGCTTTATTATTAACCTACCATCATTAACTCAAAATCAAACACTGCCTTCAATATAAAGCATTAATGCGAATTACTCATTGAACTTAGATTTTGTCCTCCTGCTAATTTAGATTTTCATGAAGTTCAAAATATTTTCTACGAATACAGAGGAACTCTTTTTTGAAAGAAATAAAAGAATAAAAATACTTTTTTATTCCATGCATTTGTTGTTCACATGCTTGTTAAGTGCCTATTTTGTAAAAAGCACATTTGCATGCCCAGGGAAACTCCACTTTGAGGACAGACATACAGAGCCTAATCTGTAGGTGCCCTATATACCTATCTATGTTTTATTTTAAAGCTTATTTTTATTGTGGCCACGAAATAGTTTATTGAATAAAATACTGATTTTTCAATGTATATATTATGAAACTTGCCATTCTTTTATATTTGAAACTTACAACCAAATCTGACTTTAGAGAGAGATGCCTGGGGAAAATGTGAATTCATGAATGGTCTCTGCTCTCAGTAATTGTTCAGCTTCAGTTTACCTCTGTTTACAAGATTTTTTTTTCTTAGACTTGGGTTGCAAAGATTGTGGGTTGCTCCCAGATTGCAGGATGACTACTATATGCTATCAGAAAATTTTCCTGTTCTGTGGGAAGGGCTGTGTTGTTTTGACAAATTGTTGTTCAAGGGTGTGGTCATTAAAGTCAATGATTGTTCAGGGAAGTAGGTTGCCTGAAAAAAAGAATGAGGTCATAGGATAAAAGGACTGGTGTTTTGAGTTTTGGTCATCCCTTTAGTGCTTACAATTGAAACTGCAGAAATTGTGACTGCATCTAATTGCTGGGCTAAAAAGCCCAGAGTAATTGTGTCTGGTTGAAGGGAGGTCTGACAAATTACTGAACCTATTTTTGGCCAATTGTGCTTACAGCTATCATTATGGGATAAAGGCAGACAGGAAGTGTAGCAAGGGGAAGAGAGGGAAATTTTTCTTCAAGTGTCTTAGTTTTTTTAAATAACACATGGTAAAAGAACTGAAGGTTTATCATGCTACTGGTTTCTATTTAAAAGTTAAAATCTTTCTGAATGAATATAATTGTGTTTTTTCTTCACATCAGAAGCTATCCAAATGACATTCTTTTGTTTTAATTCCAATGGAGCATATACACTTATAGTTCAGAAAGCATTTTTTTTCTCCATCTACTAGTTTATTTTTTAAAAAAGAAGATAAAGAACACAGGAATGAGTCTCTTAAATGAGAAATTTGGGTGGGGAAGAAAAAGGTGAAGGGGAAGTAGTTCTATTGGTAGGACATTCTATTCCTTTTTTCACATGTCAATAGAATCACTGATTTTATCCTAAATGAAAGTACTTGCTTCATATAAAGAGAAATTATTATAATTTATTTCTTGCTATACAAGGTTTAAAATAACATCTCAACAATAACCTACTGCAGGTGTTTGACTGTGTTACTATCGTTGAAAGCTTCTAACAACAACCTCTTCCATGCTATTCATAGAATTTATTCACATGGCAGTTTACCTTGGCAAATTCTGTCAGCATGAATGTTGGGTGGTTCTTAAAGATACTGCTTTTTTTTTGGGGGGGGGTTGGGGATGGAACCCAGGGGCATTCGACCTCCAAGCTACAGTCCCTGCCCACTTTTTTATTCTTTGTTTTTTGAAACTGGGTCTGACTGAGTTGCAGAGGGCCTCACTAAGTAGCTGAGGGTGTCCACGAACTGCGATCCTCAGGTCTCAGCCTCCTGAATGCTGGGATTACAGGCGTGAGCCACCATGCCCAGCTATATTGCATCTTTTGAAACTGTTCAGCCTAGACTGTTTTTAACTCACTATTATTACTCTAAATGATTCTTGTTACTGGGACTGACAGAAACATCCATAAGGCTCCCACGTTTTTTCTTCTTAAAACGTGATATTATATATTAGTTTATAATAAAGTTTCAGAATTCAAATTAAACAATATGAAAGAGTGCTATGTTCATTTCAGCAAGTTTCCAAATATTTTAAGAACAAAGTCCTGCCGGGCGTGGTGGCGCACACTTGTAATCCCCGCGCTTGGGAGGCTGAGACAGGAGGATCGCGCAGGTTCGAAGCCAGCCTCAGCTACTTATTGAGGCTCTCAGCAACTTAGTGAGACCCTGTTTCCAAATAAAATAGAAAATAGGTCTGGGAGTATAGCCCGGAGGTAGAAAGCCCCTGGGTTCCACCCCAGTACCACCAAAAAAAAAAAAAAGAACAAAGTCCTGCACTATATTCCTAACATTCTATCTTACCTTATTGTCATTCCCATCAAAGGACTTGAGTTCTTTGACCAGAACTACCAAAAGGATAATGAGAACCAATAGGAATTACTTAAAGAGGCTTGGATTTTGCAGGCTAAAAAGTGATCACAAAGAAAATACCCTAAAATGGGTCAGTGTGGACCATCTCAGGATGTTACACCATAAGCGCAGAACAAAGAAATCAAGACCATCACATAGTAAAGGCCAGGATTTTTTACTTCCTTGTGGGGCTGCCATAATTCCACGTAGGACTGCCATCCTCCCAGCTAGGCAAAATATGGCAACAGCCCCTGTTAACTCACAGACTATATATATATATATATATATATATATATATATATATATATATTCTCCCAGGTACAGGCACGAGAATCTGTGGCATAATCTTAAATGTAGCTAATTACAGATAATGCTTCCTTTTTTGGAAGCAGGGGAAAGGGGAGGCGGCCCTTTAGGTTTCTGGGCTTTCTGAACAAAGGCTAAACACCATGTAAATCAGAGATTACACAGGTTTAACACAGTATCACAAGGGAAAGCTACAAATAGTAAATGTGCAGCCATGAGGTGGATATTGACAGAAGAGACCTATGAAACATCCTAGTCATGGTACCTAACAATGTGAGTTTAGGTTTTAAATTTTTTAGATGCGATTCCTGATTCAGAGACTCCTTAGCTATATGTGTCATTTGCCTCATCCATCAATTTATAAGATTTTATTCGAGTCAAATGTGCTTATATATATAATGAAAGATACACATCGCAGTGTGTGGCACAATTAACTGTTAACTACTGTGTTACCTTAAATAAATCACTTGACCTCTCAGGACCTTGGTTTTCTTATTTATAAAATAGGGAAAATAAATTCCTCTTAGTAAGTATTGATCGTGATAAATAAATAACATCTGAAGGTGTCTAGCACAATGTCTGACATGAAGTTAACACTCAATAACTTTCTTTTCTTTATTTTTATCATTGATTTCTACAAGTATAGCCAACAGAAACGTCTGCTGCACAGATACGGTAATCAACTAAATGAACAGACTATCAAGTAAGAGTTCTTCTGACATTTGGAGAGGTTAGGGAAACCCACATGCTTGAAAGGCTCATTAAGGCTCTACTAGCAAAGAAAAACTAAGGAGAGAAAGCATTAAAGCAATTTTCCAAAATATGTGCTATATGATCAAAAGACTGAAACAGCAGGAATGTACTTAAAATGTTTACTGGCATAAATATATTTTAGAAACAGTCATTAGGAAGGTCTCATGCTTTTATAGTCTTTGAACTAGAACCTCAATATTTGAGATGGAGTTTTAAATTTTGTTTTCTTTTTTTTGCTTTATTAAATCTAAAGTAGCAGCAAACCTTAAAGCTTGCTGGCAGACAGCCTCTTACATGTTTCCTCTAGAGATGCACTTCCAATATAGTAGCCACTAGCCATATATGGCTATTAAATTTGATTTTTTCTTTCTTTTTTTTTTTTTTTTTTTTTTTTTTTGCTGTACTGGGGATGGGACCCAGGGGCATCATACCTCTGAGCTACACCCCAAGCCCTATTTTTTACTCTTTTTTATTTTTGAAACAGGGTCTCACTGAGTTGCAAAGGGCTTCACTAAGTAACCGAGGCTGTCCGTGAGCCATAATCTGTTCTTCGACTCCTGAATGCTAGGATTACAAGCTTGCACCACCATGCCCGGCAAATTTAAATTTAAATTAATTAAAATCAAATAAAATTAACAAGGTGTGGTTGAGCACTCATAATCCTGGTACTTGGGAGGATCAAAAATTCGTGGCCAGCCTGAGTAACTTAACAAGACACTTTTAAAATTTAAAAAATAAAATAGGGCTAGGTTATAGCTCAGTGGTAAAATGGCTCTGGGCTCAATCCCCACTACCACACAAAAAATCAAATAAAATTATATATACGGTTCCTTGGTCACACTAGCCTCATTTTACATATTCAAGAGACACATGGGGCTAGTGGCTATTTTATTGGACATTGCAGACGTAGGACATTTCCACCATTATAGAGAATTTTACTAGACAGCGGTACTCTATACAAGCCATTCTTTAAATATAAAAATTTCTCTAAAATCATTACATTTAAGGAAATTCATTGTCATACAAATGTGTTATCAATTTGCTACCAAATTATATATCAGATATATTGATCATGGAATGAAGCCACGATCTCTCAAAGTATAAGTTTTTAGTGACTCTTGAAGTAGGAGACTTAAACTCATAAACTTAAAAGAAAAACTGAATGAAAGGTTTATGTATGTTTTCAGGCAGGCCTTACATTCCTGGACACAAGACATCCTTTTGCTTCAACAACCAGAGTAGCTGGAGCTATGAGCATGAGCCACTATGCCCAGCTATCTTCCTTTCTTTTGTGCATGTGATCTGGGTTTCATATCTTTTTTGGAACTGCCACTAGTCTACTTTACTCTACTGAATTACTTTTGGACTTTAGTAAGTAAACATCAACATCATTCACAATTTTCAGAAGAGATAACCTAGGCACAGAGATGTTATGTGATTTTCTCAAGTCAACAGAGCTGGTATAAGGTAGAACTGGGATTTTAAATCCAGAAGTCTAATTGTAGGTCTATGCCTATAACCACTATGTCATATTGTCTACACATTGGATTATTATATGACAAATCTCTGATATCTATTTTATTTTTATATTTCTTGATCATCTTCTCCTATGTATTCCCATCATGAACCACTTGAAATCCTTTGGGATGTAAGCCAGGATATAAACAAATAACATCAATGAACATAAATAATGTGAATGAAGATTCCATTTAAAATATATTATTTATCAAGAGGGCAGACTATTTTGTTTTTCATAATTTTTCTATATCACAAGTTTTGTTGACTGTATAAAAATATATAATGCTGTAGCACTAAGTTTATTAATGTGTAGTTATTGAAAGAGTCTAAATGATTTAGAAGAACTTTGATATAAATATTATGAACAAATAAAATTGGCTTGTACCTTGTGAAATTTATGGGTTCAAACTTCTCACCTTGGCGATGTTAAAGGACCTCCTCAGGACAGGCCCATCCTACTTTTACAGTTTATCTCCCTTTACCTTCCAAGATCTCTTTCCACCTTGTGTCCCAGAATAGTGTATTGCTGGTTCTTCAACACAGAGAATTTTGCCTTTGTCCCCATTCCCACCTTGCCCATATCTATGCTGAAATCCCATCTTTTCTTAAAATACTTCTGAAAAGTAATCTTCAAGCATCCAACCTTGCATCTTCCAATGCTACCTCCATCCTGGATGGGGTCTCCTTTTAAATCCAATTTCACTTTGTGTTGCTTAATCATAAGATGACATATAATGCTACTGTGTTCGTTCTTTCTACCCTCCCTGGCCTGTATACCTCTTCAGAGTAAAAAAAAAATTTAAAAACAGAACTCAGAAACAAGTTGGACTTGGTGACACATGCCTATAATCCCAGTACTTGGAAGGTCAAAACAGGAGAATCACAGGTTTGAGGCCAACCTTAGCAATGTAGTGAGAACCTCTTTCAAAATTAAAAATATAAAATAGGAATGGGGACATAGCTTGGAGGTAGAATGCCCCTAAGTTCAATCCTCAGTACCAAACAAGAAAACAAAAACTCAAAGACAAGTCAATTTTGGGAAATAGAGTAGAACTGAAATTTATATATAAATTTTCTTTTTCTCTCTCCCCTACTTACCCTTTTCTCTCCTCCTATCTCCTCTGTTTTTCCCTCCCTATTGTTATCATGGCTTCCAAAATTGCCTTAATATGGCTGTAAGCAATGACTTTAGTAGAGAAATATGACTTTATTGCTATTTATATTTTTCACTCTTCTCTGCCCTCTCTTTGAACTGAAAATGGAAGACACAAATTACTTCTTTAAAAAAGTGAACAACACATAAATTAAACATAAAGAAGCTATTTAATGAATCAATTAGTTTTCTATTCTAGTTCTTGGGCACCATTAAGCATCTGGATTTGACTTGTTTATATTTGGTCTGTACTTTTTTATCCTATGGACCAATATTTATCATTACTTATTATGGCAAATGTTAAAAACAGCCTTTCTGATTCACCATCACATCATTTTCCAGGGATTTTTGTTGTGATACTTCCATTAATGAGATTATCTTGAAGCTTCTAATTAGTTTTCTTATAGAGATACCCCCTCCAACTCCACTGCTGCTGAAATTCTGTCTAGGTGATATGCTTTTATTTATTTACTTTTATTAAATTACCCTGTAGTAGTTTAACATATCAATATTTGCACAGAGATTGCCTCATGAAAACTACTACTTTACAGTCCTCATTCACACACCAAAGCACATTTAGAACTTTCTAAGGAAAGGTTTTTATCTCAAGCATAGTGTATACCCATTTCTTCTTTAAGACAAACTTCAGCATGGATGCATAAACCCTAGCATAAAATTATTTTAAATATTCACACACTGAGTTATAGCTAAGAATATCTTCTTGAGAAACATTGCTTAAATTCCTTATAAATATCACATATCACTTTTCTTCCCAAAATACCTATAAGACACTGAGTGTCTGTAAATTTTATTGTCTGAATATCAGGCCGTCTATGATCAGGCTGTTATGGACCTTAATTCATTGACCACCCCCATTCTAGGGCCCTATGTTTCAGCCAAAATGCAAACTATTATTCTGTAAAGGTAGCCATTAATTTTTTTACAAGTCTATCTTCTGTCCAAGTTGCTTTTACATCTGAAATGCCCCATCCCCTCCCTCACCAATCTAGATATATTAAAATTATAACAAATTTTCAGGATCTTCAAGTGTTCTCAACCCTACAATCCTCCACTCCTGTCTAAGCTACTCAAGTCCTAGGAATTACAGATGTGTACCATCATGCCCAGTTGTTATTCTTTTTAATTTTTAAAAATCTTTTACATGTATTAGTTTATTTACTCTCTGGGGCACCAAATATAAGTATAATAATTATGTCTATTGTATAAATCTTACAGTATACAATTAAGACAATATACATTCATAATTAATTGTCTATTATATAAGTAAAGAAAGTAAGATTTAAATAGTTCAAAGTAATCCACCCAATTTAACACACCTAGTTAATGAGTATGATGAATTAAGAAATCATCTCCTGATATTTTCACTACATTAGATATTATAGTTTTGATTTAGAATGTCCCTCTAGACTTCACAGAGACAAGGTAGCCATGTTGGAGATGGGGCTTGGTTTCTGCGAAGAGGTCCCTAGAGGGTGGACCTTGGATACTGTATATGGTTCCTCCTCTCCTTGTGCATGTATTCTCTCTTTCTCCTGCTCTCCACAGTGGGAGAATACAGCACTTGAGCTCTCTATCTCGCTGTGTTCCCTCAATCATGCCCTGAACTCCGCAGACTTTGCCTGGCCTGATATGGACTCAACCCATGAAATCCCCAGAACTGTGAGCAAATAATCTCCTTCCTCTAAATCATGGTGTCCAGGTGTTTTGGATTAAAGCAGTGAGAATGTTGACTGAAAAATTAGCTATTTCCCTTAATTAAGCTTAGTAAGATACTAATGTGTTTTCAGTTTAAACAGGTTTATATACTTTTATTTCAGTAAATCATATAATGACTACCATTACTGTATTTTTTCCTATTCTAAGAAGCATAAAAATATATTAGAGATCAAGAATAGTTTTCATTCTGATTTCAAGGTCTTTCCTTGAAATTTAGAATGCATCTTAAGGATTTATGGTTTTCCTTATTCCCAGAAGAGAATATACCACATCTCTAGTTTCTGATTTCCCTCCTTTATCCATTGCACTGTGCTACTCAAAAGCAGTCTCACTATAGGCCATTTACATGTCAACCGATTTAACTCTAATTGAACCCAGGGCATTCTACCATTGGGCTATACCCCCTTTTTATTTTGTTAAATTTGAAACAAGTTCTTGATAAATTGCTGAAAGTCTTGCTAAGCTCCTTAAACTTTCAATTCTCCTGTCTCAGCTTCCCAAGTATGGGGGTTGGAGGCATCTATCACCCCACTTGACAAAAACTTACCTACTTTAACCATTTTTCCAAATGGTATATTTTCCAAAAAAGGTATATTTTTGTGAAGGGTGAATTCTCTAAGGAAACCAGATCTCCCCACCTCTGATTTAGGATGTACTAAGTTATAACCAATTATGTCATGTAACTTAGTGAAAATATCTGAAAAATGAAATTGATTTTAATCCATTCTGATCTTAAAATTAGTAATTCCATATGTACTTCATAAAAAGTAAATTGAGAAGAAGAGAAATAGTTCTGTAACAACTTTCCCAAAGTTGAAAATCATTACCTGAGGCAGCTCAGGAAAATCACACATGCCTTTTATATCAGGATTAAACCCACATACTTATAAACAAAAGACTTCTTTACTAGTTGCCAACAAGGTAAAATTTGTTTATTTAGCAGGTCTGAACCACAGGAATAAATGACTCAATAATATGCTTTATAATGGATCAGAAAATGTAGGGCTTTCTGCAAAATTGAAGGGCTTATATTATATATTAAGTAAAAATTCAAAGTTTTATTGACTTTAAAAGTCTGTGGCTATACTCTGTAAATATATAATGTATTCTATAAACAACCACTACTGAATTCATAGAAGCTTAAGTTATTTAATTAGGAGTATTTCCTTACATTGTCACTTTCAAGTGAGTCTCTTATTTTCAGATATCCAAAAGTTGCTCTTGAAAATAAATGACTTAAAAGATACAAATATTGCCAGGTGTGGTGGCACATGACTGTGATCTCAGTTCCTGGGAGACTAAGGCATGAGGATCAGAGATTCAAGGCCAGCCTCAGCAGCTTAGGAAGACATTCAGCAATTTTGTGAGACTCTGTTTAAAAAAAAAGAATAAAATATGGGTGAGGGTGTGGCTCAAAGTTATAATGCTCCCAGGGTTCAATAGCTAGTACCAAAAGAATTAAAGAAAAACAGCTAGCTTCCTATTATAGGGACTAGTTGACTTTATGATTAAGTTCTACAACTTGAAAAACAGAAAATACAATGAGGTAAGCTAGAGATGTGGCAACATATGGCACGGTACTTGAGTTGCAATTTCAGCACCAAGCATTAGCTTTGTGATTTTCATATAATTAATGACTCTTTGTCCAGCATTACTCATTATGTATAATGGAGTTGTAATGGTGCCTTTTTCATGGTGTTTTTGGAGTGTTGAAAGAGAAAATGTGTGTAACATGTTTGGCAAAAAAAAAAAAACTCTTAATAGGTGTTGATCATCATCATAATCATTGTTGTCATCAATGGAAAACAAAGCTGACATTTGTAAAACATTTGAAATTATTTTGTCTTTATAGGAAAATGAGTTAGGAATGATCTCCCATACTCACTGAATGTCGGAAATGGAAAGAAAACATCTTTTAATCTATTCTTATCCACATTCATATTCCAGTCCTCACATGATGAAACACAAGTCCATGAAGATGACATGAGTTTTACAGTCCAATGTCACACAACTGGCTCTTAGTATAACTAGGAGTAAAATCCAGGGCTCCTGACCCGAAGTCCAGGGATTGTTCTACTACACCATGATAGTCATATCACCCCTCCCTTGCCTTAGATTATTTGGTTATCAGGCATGTAGGCTGTGATACAGAGAACACAAGAACAAAAATTTCACTGTTTATGAATTTAATTATTGCAACATAAAGGATTTATGTGAGTTGTATGAAGATGAGTGAAGCAGGTCATGGTGGCACATGCCTGTAATTCCAGTACTTAGAAGGCTGAGATAGGAAGATCATATGTTCCAGGCAAGCCTCAGCAACTTGGTTAGACCCTGCTTTAAAACTAGATGCCAGTGAAACTATCCACTTATCATCCAGATATTATTCATTTGGGACCTTTCCTCAGACCTTCTTACCTAATTCTGTATTCTTCCAGGGAAAAGCATTTTCTTAAGCAAGTCTTTGTGGAATTAATAAACCTTAGGTTCAGATAGGTTGCCCTCTTATGACTACCTAAATCCAATTGCAGTCATTTAAAGTATTTCAAATCACCATCATGTCTTAGCCCTTTTAACTTATATTAAACCACTGTCTTAATGTTTTATTTTTAAGACTATTAATTTGTCATTTAAGATCTCCATGAGGTTGTATGAGAAAAGCTCATTTGTCTAGATGATCAATTCTAAAAGTAGAAGCTCAAGGTGAGCTAGAAACACATAAACATATTATAATCTGTAATATTAATGCAATGGCTTTCTAAATGTAAGATGATTAAATTTCTTCATTTTATGGGCAGACTAAGCCCAGAAATTTCCCTTTTTTGTGAGCTCCTAGGGAAACACTAAGATTACACAAAAATGATCATTGTAGCATACCAGAAACCTGCATTCAATTTAAACATTAATAAGTAGGGAAATATATTTACTCTTTAAATATTTAGTATTAGCATCTGAATGGAGTAACCCTGCCTACAGTAGTATAATTATCGTGTGTGTGTGTGTGTGTGTGTGTGTGTGTGTGTGTGTTTGTGAGTGTGTGTCCCTATTTGGGTTAATGTATGAAAATTTATAAATCTGAGTAAACTCTTTTATCATAAGACTTAGTCCACTTGGCTAGTAAGCTTTATTATGTTTCATTTTCTGATGCCATCAGATTGGAATTGTGTGGGAGGGCACTGGAGATTAAACCCAGAGACATTCTACCTCTGAGCTACACCCCCAGACTTTACCTGCTCATGGTTCTGTGGGCCAAGCCTACCTGCACAGTAGTATTTGTAGCCATGTTCCCAACTGAAGAACATGTACCTGTTTGACCTACAATCTTTAATTATGTGTATTTGTCTGAGCAATTCTCCTTGGCTACCAGCAAGAACTCTACATATTCAGAGTCTGCCTGGAAACACTGCGCCTGCAGTATTACTGCTGATATAAGAGCAAGGGGAAGGATGAAAATGCTACAGATACAACAAGAGCAACAGAAAACAAAATGTGCAGAACATTGGGCAGTTGGAGTAAATGTACAGCCCTGTTTTCAGAAAAATGCTACATGATAATTATGCGTATATATGAATTTGCCAGTGTTTCCCTTGTAAATCTGTGATTTCGATTTTTCATAGTTAGCTTTTTTGTCTTTGTGGGAAAATATCCTATCCTGGAGGTCATGTTAATTAAGTGTAAATTACAGTAAGGAATGGGGAGATTAAATAATGATATCAACTCTGTGCATACTACTAAAATGATGCAGCTTTGCAAATTTGGAAAAAATGGAAACACTACCAGAATAAATGAGTGATCATTTTTTATCAGTTATTAATAAAAATTTTATTCTTTTACTTTTCTGAATTTTTTAAACATTAGTGTTTACTCTCTGGAATTAAACTAGAATAAGATCGGACAAAGCATAATTAAGAAACAACTTGAAGTAATCCAAGGGCAATAGTTTTAGTCAAGTTTTCAAAGGTATTTTCCTACACTGGTTTGGCAAGTTTTACATTTAATGTTTTTGTTTGAAAAAACTTTGCATTTAAGCCAGGCATGATGGCAAACACTTGTAATCCCAGCATTTGGAGGCTGAGACAGGAAGATCTTGGTTCGAGGACAGCCTCAGCTCCTTAGTGAGGCCCTTTACAACTCAGTGAGACCCTGTTTCAAAATAAAGAATAAAAAATAGGGCTGAGGATGCCGCTTGGAGGTAGAATGTTGGGTTCTATCCCCAATGCTGAAAAAGAAAATTACATTTGAGTTCCAAGTTTTCACGTCTGAGAATATTTTAGCAAAATTGACAAGGGTGCACCAAAATAAGGTTGGAAATAATAATCTAGAGCGTATATATCCTTTATTATGATTAAGAATAAAAATAAATCGGGCTTGGTGGTACATGCCTGTACTTGGGCAGGATAAGACAGGAGAAGCTCAGGTTTAAGTATAGCATCAGCAATGTAGTCAGACTTTCAGCAACTCAGCAATACCCTGCTTGAAAACACACAAAAGAGACTGGGGGGGGTATCTTAGAGGTAGAATACTTCTGGTTTCAATCCCCATTAATACACACACACACACACACACACACACACACACACACACACACTGGAATACAGACTGTTCTTTGAATGCTAGAACAATAGCAATGTATATACATATATATGTATACCTATATGCCATCTTACAAACAACACATTATGAATAAATATGATAACTGGGATTCTGGGACAAAATGGGATATTAATTAGGGACATATAATACCATCAGGCTGTATATTAGCAGAGTTCTCAAAGAAGAATAAAAAAAAGAATATAACCTAAGAGTATATAGAGAATGTGTTGCTATGAAAGTACTCTAGAAATTATTTTTATCAATAGGTTATTTGCAAAGCTCACAAAGTAATTGGGTAATATGCTCTTTGGAAAGAAAGCCATCATGTAAGAAAGCCTTACATAGTTCTCTTATTTCCGACTATTAATTTATTATAAAAATAAAGGAATTAATACCTTGGTGACTTAAGACTTCCAAAGGACACTGCTCAATAACAATTCCTGAACTCTTTTGCTTCTCTCAACAGGAACTCCATTCTCCAACTCTGAAAATATCTACTTGTGCCCCAAGCACTCTACATATAACCCAAAACACTGAACAGGTAAAAAGAAGTTTTGGATTAGATCACATTTGTTTTTATTCTTTCTATGCAAGACTTGTTTATATGTTTAAGAAATTTTTAGGCCCTCATAGCACTTTATACATTCACAAAATGTCAGAACCTTCTAAAGCACAAAAGGACATGCGCATATGAGAATCATCTCGGCCCATTAAAGAATGTGAAATGAGCACTATGAATCAGATTTTTAGTATCATTGCCTACTGTATCTAATTGCTTTTAGAGTGCAGTTTAATTTTAGCAAAGAATCTCCTGGTGAGTGGATATTTTAAGAGTCCTTGATTTGAACACAAATAAAGTACCTAGAGCTTGGTCTGATTGAGTAACTGATTTTTGCCAGTGATAGTATTTTATGCTTATATGCAGAAAGAACTACCCTGCTCATAGGTGCTTGATTTGAAAGACACATGTGGATCTATCTTCCTTAGCTTTTATGGCCTAATAACTCTATTTGTAGGATTATTCTTGAGTCTAGGCATTGTGAATAACAAATATACCTAAATAACAATTAAATAGTGTATTAACAAAGATTTGTTTAATTAGCCAGTAGTAATATATTGAAAAAATAAATTCTAAGGAAACAAAGCATAAGATGTACAGAGATTTTAGTTATTTGGGAGAGGAATACAGGAGATGTGGGATTTAATGTAATCCCAGCATTTGGGAGGCAGAGACCAGGGGATCCTGGTTCATAGACAGCCTCAGCTACTTAGCAAGGCCCTTCACAACTCAGTGAGACCCTGTTTCAAAAAATAAGAAAACTGCCGGGCGTGGTGTCGCACACTTGTAATCCCAGCATTTGGGAGGCTGAAATCAGAGGATCGTGGTTTGCGGCCAGCCTCAGCTACTTAGCGAAGCCCTCCAAAACTCAGTGAGACCCTGTTCAAGAATAAAAGAACTGGGTGTGTTGGTGTACACTTATAATCCAAGTGCTTGGGAGGCTGAGACAGGAGGATTGCACAGGTTCGAAGCCAGACTCAGCTACTTAGTGAAGCTCTCAGCAACTTGATGAGACCCTGTTTCCAAATTAAAAATATAAAATAGGATTGGGAGTATAGCCTGGAGGTAGAAAAGCCCCTGGGTTCCACCCACAGTATCACTTAAAATAAAAATAAATAAAAAGACTAAAATACAGGACTGGGGATATAGCTCGGTGGTGCAATGCCCCTGGGTTCCATCCCCAGTACAGCCAAAACAACAACAACAACAACAACAATAAAAACCAGTCTCACCCAGTTTAGGTGTCAGAATGAATAGGGTATTGAGGAAACACATAGAAAAAATGATGTTTAGCCCTTGAGTATAATAGAGAAATTGTGATATTTTTCTTAGTAAATAAGAAGATTATCAAAGAAAACCTTCCTACCATTTTCTAATTTGGCCTAAATTAGAACTGTGGCAATTAACATCATGCATTTGTTCAACAAACATTTTCTAAGTGCCAAGTTTGTGCCAGTATTGTATAACATTGAATTGGACCCAATGACTTTTCTCAAAGGGCTCACAGACTAGTACGGGTCACTAAAAGGGACAAACCATGGGACAGTAGGCTACAATTGATGTAGAAATGGAACCCTGTAGGACCTCCCTTAGAGAAGCAAATCTACTTAAATTATACCTCAGTACTATCAAAGTCAGTCAGAAGATGGCATTAGCTTTGCTCTTTTTCATAATCAAATCTTTAAAACTGTGTTTACTACGTATTTAATTTCTGGTAATAAAATGTTTATCATATAAAAATTAGAGCTATACAAGAATATAAAAAGCAATAATAAAAGCACTAAGGATTCTCCCCCTTGCCAGATATACTACTGTTAACATTTTCTTGTGTTTTCTTCAACTCAGATGCAAATTGAAATTATACTCTATATGCAGTTTTATGTCTGGGGACTAAAACGAGGGATCTTCTATCTCCAAGCCATACCCCTATCCCTATTTTAATTTTTTTAAATTTTTTATTGATGCATTGTATTCCTGTATCATAATGGGGTAAAAAACTTGTGTAGACATACATATACAGATCACCCATCAAGCACCTACCCAGTCCCCACCCAGTCCCCACCTACTCCTTCCCCATCCCTCCCTCCCATGCTTGGCTTAGTGGTTAACTACAATATGAATAAGTACATGAATACGTACATCGTGTGCTTTAGAGAGTTTTCTTCTTCCCCCCTCCTATCCCCTTCATTTAACCTTACATGACATTATGAACTTTTTTGTGTATTTATATTATTCAAGATTATTATTTAATACCTACGTACTCCAGCCTGTAGCTCATTACTTTTTTCCCTTTCTTTAGAAGAGTGCTCTTCTTACTCTATCTTTTTCAGCATTATTATTTTTAAATTCTTCAGTAAATATGGCATTCTTTTGTTAACTAATTTCTCCTTTCCTTGAACATTTTTATTAAATTTATTAACCATTTTCTTTTTTTCTAGAAATTACACATATAATTTTCTAGTTTATCTATTAGTGTAAAGAACTTGTTCTCACTGAGTTAAAAGAACTTGGTATTAATAATGTCCTTTTTCCATCAACAAATTTACAAATGATTTTATTCTAGTTTTCTATTTTCTTTTAATGTTGTTTCAAGATTCCCTCCTTTCCAACACAAAAAATATTTAAATGTTTAAGAAACACATACATTTTTCTTTGTGTTTCCTTCCATTTTTAAATGTTAGATGTATTTTTCAAATCATAGAATAAGTAAAAGCAAAGCTATATTTTCTTTAATAAGTTGGTGATACAATGAAACATATATATACATATACATACACGTGTGTGTGTGTGTGTGTGTGTATGTGTGTGTGTGTGTGTTTAAAGTACTGGGGACTGAATCCAGGGGCATTTTATCTCTGAGCTACACCCCCAGCCCCTATTTTTTATTCTTTATTTTAAAACAGGGTCTCACTAAGTTGCAGAGGGCCTCACTAATTGGCCAAGGCTGGCTGTGAACCTGCAATCTTCCTGCCTCAGCCTCCCAAATGCTGGGATTACAAGCATGTGCCACCACACCCAGCTGAAATAAATATTTTGAAACTCTCAACAACAATAGTTCAGAAAGTAGTGTAAAATACCATGAAATTAGCATAATACAAGGAACAAGACATGCTTTCATAAATGCTTCCAAGATTGAAATGAACTAAATCATAGTATCTTATATTATTTGTGCAGATTATTTTACAACTTCTGGCCAGGCATGGTGGTGTGTGCTTGTAATCCCAGCACTTGGGAGGCTGAGACAGGAGGATCCCACAAGTTCCAAGCCAGCCTCAACTACTCAGAGAGGCTGTCAGCAATTTAGTGAGACCTTGTTTCCAAATAAAATATAAAATATGTCTGGGAGTATAGCCCAAAGGTAGAAAAGCCCCTGGGTTCCATCTCCAGTACCACAAAAAATTATTTTAAAACTTCTGAAAATTGTTCCCTATAATTACTGATGGTTCCAAGGTTACTAAATAACTGGAATTATATAAATATATCTCTTTTTTTATTCTTCACAGGAACTCCATTCTCCAACAGTGAAACTCACAACATATCCACAGACAACTATTAGGAGATATATAGTACAAAATTCTGAACAGGTAAGATATCACAAAAACATTTTTGTAGTATACAATTCATTAAAGCTCGGTAGCTTAAACCAGAAGAATGAGTCAATTGCCAGATCTGTAGACTTAGGTCGGCCTTTTTTTTTTTTTTTTAGTTATAACATGAATTTCTATTTGTTAGTATAAAAAATGCCATATTTCAATTAAGACAACCATGTACCCACACATTCTGACTCAGAGACGCAGAAGTTCCAAGCAGCTTGGAAATCCCTCAGTTATAAAGGCTTTCTATTTCTATAGCCCCACCCTGGTACTACAAAGGATTTTTACACTTTGAGCCATAGAGAAAAGGGACAAAGTTCTTTCACAGGCTTCCCATAAAATGCTATCATTACACTAAGGGTTGGAGTCTTTAGTGTATTTAGATTTGTCTTTGAGATATGGGTGAGGCAGAAGGAAATTAAAAGTCAAAAGTTCATAATTATATTCATGCTTTCATTGCCTGTGGTGTGTGTGTGAATATGCATGCTTAGCAATGAGCTGTTTAGAAAATCAAATTATAGCCGGGCATGGTAACTCACACTTGTAATCTCTGTACTTGGGAGTCTGAGACAAGAGGATCATAGGTTTGAAGACAGCCTCAGCAACTTAGTGAAGCCCTCTACAACTTACTGAGACCCTGTTTCAAAATAAAATAACAAATTAGGACTGAGGAGTATAGCTCAGAGGTAGAATGCCCCTGGTTTCCATCCCCAGTACCAGAAAAAAAAAGAAAAGAAAATTATTATATTTCTTACTAAGTTACAGAATGATATTTTCATAAAAGTAGAACATGATTATTTTGTTTTGAGGAGAAAATTAAGAAAATTGCTTTTATCCACAGTAATCAGCTCTCCTTAATATATACATTTTCTCTCTTTCATACACACACACACACACACACACACACACACACACACACACACAACTCCATCTTTGAAAGGAAGTTCTATGAGGGTAAGGAGATCTATTTCATGATTATAAGTAGTATGATCCAAATAGAAATGCAACCACTCTTTGCTTGCTCTATATCCGTGAGACAATCTTCCTTTCACTTACAAAATGAAGTGTTTGCTTCAGCTGTGAAAATCAAAGGGTTAAATTAGAGTGCCATGCTTGTAGCTAATCTTGGTGAACAGGGAAGATATGTTCGTTTTCTACTAGTGTGTATTCCTCTAATTCCTGTTTTATCTAAATCCTGTTTTCATGTCTCCTTCGCTAAAGAGGCTGCTGGGAGTTCATGAGCATCTCTGTGAAACTGTGTGCCCTTGGATGATTGCTTTGGACACTTGCTTTTATTTTCTAGATCTATTTAAACATTGAAATAGGATATGGTTGCAGCTAAAGCAGCCGCCTGCTTTTCTTGTTTTTAGAGTGAAATATATAAGCAACAAATCTGAAAATTAGGAGGGGGTCAGGAGTAGATGATGGGCCTGGGAGAGAACAAGGTATCTTTTGTTTTCATTTGACCAAACACTTCACAGTTTTCTGACCTTCCTTTTCCTCTTCTTTTTCTTTGTTTCACATACAAACTGAAAAATGTGCATATTTGGGTGCATGGTCCTCTTGATAATTCTGGCTTCCAAATAGTAAGTTCAAGAGAACACTTCCTTCCACATAATGTAAAACTGATCTGCTTGCCTGGGATATGTCCAGATATTTTAAATATCAAATCATTTGGATTCAAATTAACTTTGCCAGCATTTATTATGCAACTTGGGATCATTGTTTCTTCTTTAGTTAATAAGGAAAAGGAAAACTAGTATTTATCGGTTATATACTCCATCCTAGGCAATTTACATACCATATACCACTCAATCCTAAAAACAAGTGAGAAGACATAAGAATAGGGAAACTTAGTCATTTATTCAATGAATAGTTATCAGTTGCTTGCTATTTGCCACAAATTGCCCTAAGAACTGAGGATAGAGCAGTATACAAAATTAAGGTTCCAGCTTTCTAGAAACCTAAGTTCTTAACTGGTACAAAAATGTTCAGTTACAAAATGACAGAGTTGGAACTGAAATTAAACAGTAAAGATCTGGGAGAAAGGATGCACATTAAGGATAATAGAGCTACACCTATATATCTTCTTACCCACCGTTAGTTACAAAAGCAGAGAAATTAGAAGTATTATAAACACTGGGCTTCCTTTGTATGAATTCATTATTATGGTCTGTATTCAACTACAGTTTCTCTGGAAGTCTTGGCAATAAGTGAAGAAAATAGTCATTTTATTTTATTTTTTAATTTTTTATTACTGCATTGTAGTCATACATCTTAATGGGATAAAAGACTAGTGGAGACATACATGCACATATCACCCAATTAGCTCATACCCCATCCCCACCCTATTCCCTCCCCCTCCTTCCTTCCCATGCTTGGCTTAGTGATTGATATGTTTATGAATATCATGTACATTAAGGAATTTCCCTCTTCCCCCTCCCATCCCTCAGTTAGGTCACCTTATTTGCTCCTCTATAGGATCTCCTTCTTCATCTAGAGTCCCTCGTGTTACCCACTTCTCCTTAGCTTTTGCATATTAGGGAAAGCATCCGATTACTTCTTTTTTGTGATTTAGCATAATATCTTCCAGTTCCATCCATTTCCCTGTCACCATTGCCAAGCTATGGAACCAGTCAAGATGTCCATCAACAGATGAATGGATTACAAAACTTTGGGACATGTACACAGTGGAATTTTACTCAGCCATAAAAAACAGTCATTTTAAAGCAAGAACAAAACAAATTTCAAGCCCCACACTTTGTAAACAAAGTAGTCGAACTGGTCTTACACAACAGATTTAAAATCCTGTCTGGATATAGTACCCATTCTATTTCTAACTACATTTCTTTTTTTATTGTTGTTATTTGCTCTTTCAAATCCCTCCAGGAGAAGACTCTCGTCTAATTACAATATTTATAATAAGCCGAGCCTCTTAAATGGCAACTTCATACTCGTTCACCTCCCAGCTTGTCTAATCGTTTTTCCTCTTCCCTATAATTAAACTGATCTCAATCCACTTCTCTCATTATGATTTATTTCTATCTCTGTTCTGCCTTTTCCTTTTGGTTGTTCCTGAACGTTCTTATTCCCCTTTTGCCATTGTTTTAGTCAAAGGTCTTAGGCAATCTGTTGGATTATTTGAATGACAAATTAAGAAAATACTTTTGTTCCACCTGTGAACATAACTCAATTGATATTTATCATTTTCATTAATTTTCCAATCATGAAGCTCCTGCTGTGTGGAGGACACTATGCAGCCTTCAAATAGAAGAAATAAGACATCTTTCCCAAGCCAAGGGAGACTATTATTCATTCCAAGCAGGGAAATGAGAAATTTGCACAAATATACATGCATGGTAGTATACATAATAAAATACCATGAGAGAAATAGATAAAATTTTATTGGAGTTCAGGTATTGAAAATAATACATTTGTTGGGGGAATTGAGAATGGATACATTATAGCATTTAAGATGTCAATATGATTAACATTATTTTAGCATCATTTTACTAATAAGGAAACTAAAGTGAATGTAAGTGGGACTTGCTCAGGTCTTCTCAAATTCATTACTGTCTTTTCTTTCTTTCTTTCTTTTTTGTGGTGCTGGGGATGGAACCCAGGGGCATTCTATCTAGGAAGGAAGTGGTCACATTTCTTCAATGAGCAAAAGGCCAAGGAGGATACGGTTCGAGATTGGGGTTGGCCATCAAGAAAATGATAGTGAAGCCTGGCATGGTGGCACATACCAATGACCCAAGTACTGGGAGGCTGAGACAGGAACATCATAGGTTCAGGACCAAGCTCAGAAACTTTGTGAGATCCTGTTACAAAAAAATAAAAGAAATACTAGGGATGTAACTCAGAGGTAGAATGCCCCTGGATTTAATGCCCAGTACCCCCCAAAAAAGAACAAAGTAAAAAAATGATAGCGGTATTTCATAGAGCTGGTCTTACTATACTTATGAAGGGAAAGATGCAGTAAGTTAATGAGTGTGTATAGCAAGAGGAAGTAGAAGATATGAGTGAACATTACTCTTCTGAAAAAAATATTGGTCAAAGGAAGGATAGATGGGATGGTAGGTAAAGGAGATAACAGAATCTTGGATACCCTGAGAAAGTTGTAGATAGTGGAAAAGAATCAATGATAAAAAAGGCTAAAGATATATCACAGAAGAGACAAATGAAATAAGATTCCATGGGTCAAGAGGAAATAGAGTTCCCAATATAGAGAGAGACTTAAGGAAAATAAGAAAAGTTTGTACTCCTCCATAATGAGAGAGATGAAGCAGAAACTGAATAAATAAAAGGTGAACACAGAGGTTTAAGGAAAATGAAGATTTGTAGCCACATTTAGAGAAGTTGATGAATACAAATATTATCACAAAGTTCAAAGCACTTTATGAAATTTGATAACTTGAACTTAGAGTGAGTAAATCTTTTCAATTTTCTCCAACAGAGCTTTGTGGCCTGGGAATGGTAAAGTAGATGTTGGGGATTACATACTTTGTTAGATGTGAGAGCTACTGCCTGAGGTTCTAAAAGTAATAATTAAAATTATAAGATCAGCATTTCAAAAGCACCTGTTAATTTTTAGGGTGGGTCTGGCACCAATTAATGTCTACATATTGAACAAAAGAATCTGTTAAAATAGTAAAACTGTCTAGCAGTTCATTTGTAGTGAAATCTATATTTCTGATTAAAGTTATTTTGCTGATTTACATAGAATGGTTTATTTATATTAATACTTGGTTTTACTTTCTTATAGATTTGGGAAAAATAATTATTTCAATGTGAAGAGTCTTTAGTAACTAATTTAAAATATCAAGACCAACATACATTCTAGAGAAAATCAGTACAATTAATGTCTGAATCATCTTTCCTTAAAAACAGAAATAATGATTCAGGATTTATAATGAACTTTAGTCATGAAGAAAATTTCATGATTTTTATAAATTTGTTTTTCCCCACTTATAAGATGATTTTATCTTTAAGAAAAGATTATTGACATCTTTGAAGTTTTTATACATTTGACTTCCTACTACATCCTGAATTTTTTCTTTTTATTTCTATGATTTCTTTTTTTGATTCTCAGTACTCTTGAGTCTTGGCTAGTTCTTTCACCTTTTTGCACCTTTTTAGCAAATGGATGGTTTTAACTAACACTTCTAAGCAAGTGGTTCTTAAATCTAGCTAAGCAGCCTTAGTTCCAGATCTGTGTTTTGAATTGTGTGTTGGACACATATGCCTACATGTTCATCCACACATTCACACGTTGTGTGTGTGTGTGTGTGTGTGTGTGTGTGTGTGTGTGTGTGTGCAGGCTTGTACCTCTGGAGATCAAATTCAGAGGCTCACACATGCTAGAAAATCACTCTACTATTGAGCCACAACCCCAGTCCCTCACACATTGTTTGTTAGGGTGTATCTTTGGTAGCTCTTTGCAATAACTCAATACATGTTCTTATGGTTACATATTAGGAGGAATAAACAAATGAATCATACCTAGATTCCAATAGCAACACATAAAACTCAGTGTCTAAGTATTTCTGTGTTTGGTATCATTGACCATGAAGTAGACCTCTCAAGTTCCAGATTTCAAAGTCATCTTTGAAAAGTACTATCTTCCTCTGTAGGATAATATCGTAAGTGGTCTCCTCAGTTGTATTCTTTCTTTTCTGCAATCTTCCTGAAATAAAACTTGCTCAACTCACACACCCTTTTAAAAACATAGAAAAACTTCTTTCTGCTTACAGAGTCAAACTATCTGTGAAGTTCATCCCTTATATTTTACCTACCCTTTTTCAAGCATGATGATTTGGATTATATTTTCCCTTTCTCCTTCAATTGGAAAATCATTTTCCTTCCATCTCTTTATATTCCCAAATCACCTCAACTTTCTTTAAAATGTCACCCTAAGTATTCTACCTGAGCACTAACAGATATATAGAATTCAGATTACAAGTTTTTTCTCTGTATCTCTATTGGGACTTGTGACCTTTATACCTTTAATTTTAGATATTTGTCTTCATATATCTAGATAAGAGATTAGCAGAATTTCCCTGAAAAGGGCAAGATGGTGAAAATTTATCCTTTGCTGGACAGAGGAAAGCCTCAGATCTTTTTCTTTTTTATAGTATTTTAATTGATGCATTGTAATCATACATCATGATAAAGTTTAGAGCAGCAGAGACATACATGTACATAGCACTTGGTAAGCTTTCCCCCAGCTCCTACTTTGCTCTGTCCCTCTCCCTGTGCATGACATTGAGAATGGTAATAATAAATCAGTATATATCCATCGCACCCATTTGAGGTTTTTTTTTTCCCTCTTCCCCATTCACATATCCTTCCATTAGGTTTCCTTGTTCACTCATCTAAGGTTTCTTGTCCTTTGTTTGGAATTCATCCTATGCCCCATTTTCTCCCTAGCTTCTGCATACTAAGGAAAACATTCAACACTTCACTTTTTGTGACCAACTAATCTCACTTAACTTTATTTTCTTCGGTTCCATCAATTTCCCTGAAAATGGCATAATTTTGTTCTTTATGTCTCAGTAGAATTCTATTTTTGTATATATCCCATAATCTTGAAATCCATTCACATGTTGATGGATAGTTTGTCAATATTATTCGTGCAGTTATGAACATAGATATGCATGCATTACTATGATAGTCTGATTTCATTTCTTTTGTGTAGATACCCAGGAGTGGTATAGCTGCCTCATATAGTATGTTCATTCCCATTCTTCTGAGGATCCTTCACCCTGTTTTCCAAAGTAGTACTAATTTGCAATCCCACCAAAAATTTATCAGAGTTCCTGCTTCCCCTCCTTGCCAGCATTTGTTATTATTTCTGTTTTTAACGATTGCCATTCTCCTTGATGTTAGATGAAATCTCAGGGTAGTTTCAATTTGCATTTCTCTAATTGCTAATGATGTTTAACATTTTTCATATATTTATTGGCAACTTATATTTCTTCTTTTCTGAAGTGTCTATTTAGTTCACTTGCCCATTTTTATGGGGTTATTTGTTTTTTGTTGTTGTTGGCAATGAGTTTCTTGAGTTATTTCTATATTCTAGATATTAGTCTTCTATGGGAGGAATAACTGGCAAAGATCTCTCATTCTTTTAGCTCTCTCTTAAGGTTTTTGATAGTTCCCCTTGCTGGACAGAAGCTCTTCAGTTTAAATAAATCCCACATATGAATCCTCATTTTTTGTGTGTGCCTTTGGATTCTTATTCAAAAAGTGCTGATATTTTGAAGCACTGGTCCTATGTCATTCACAATATGAACATACATATGCATGCATGCATTACTATGATAGTCCAAATAACCTCGAAAACAATGAAATGCCTAGGAATATCTCTGACCAAGGAGGTAAACGACCTTTATGAAGAAAATTATGAGATACTAAATAAAGAAATTGATGAAGATCTTAGAAGATGGAAAAATCTCCCATGCTCTTGGATAGGCAGAATAAATATCATTAAAATGGCCATTCTACCAAAAGTGATTCTACACATTCAGCAATTTCTATTAAACTACCATGGTCAGTCTTCACATATCTAGAAAATCCAGTCCTTAAATTCATATGGAACAGGAAAACACCAATAATAGCCTAAATAGTTCATAGCAATAAAAACCATGCAGGAAGCATCACAATACCTGACTTTAAACTATACTACAAAGGTATAGTACAAAATACAGAATGATATTGGCACAAAAATAGACACATAGGCCAAAGGAGTACAATAGAAGATTCAGAAATGAATCCACACACTAAGAGCCAATTGATTTTTTACAAAAGGGCCAAAAACACATGCTGGGGAAAAGATAGCTTTTTCTACAAATGGTGCTGACAAAACTGGTTATTCATTTGTAGAATATGGAAATAAATCCCACTTTCTGAGCCAGGCATGGTGGTGTACATTTGTAATCCCAATTCATGGGAGGCTGAGACATGAGAATGCAGGTTCAAAGCCAGCCTTAGCTACTTAGGTCCTCCACAATTTAGTGAGACTCTGTTTCAAAATAAAGAATAAAAAATAGGGCTGGGTGTGTAGCTTGCAGGTAGAATGTCCCTGGGTTCAATCCCCAGAACCACATACACAAAAAAATTCCACTTTCTTACCCTGCACAAGAGTCAATTCAAGATGGATCAAAGGCCTAGAGCTTAGCCAGACATTTTGAAATAACTATTTATAGTCTTTTAAATATCCAAGTATCATTTTTAGCTTGAGGGTAGTACAAATAAAAGCTGTCTGCCATAGATTTATAAACTCTGATCAATATTAATTACTCCCAGTGATAAGTGTGATTCATGTTTGCATGCCTTATAGCACTTAACAAAATACATTGTGCATATTTAGCAATGCATTACATGATTGTACATAATAACTACCAAAGAGACACTTTTACAAAAATAAACAAACATAAAATAGCTTCTAGGGGAGTCTTTCTAAATACAATCTATCTAAAGAATTAATAATCTCTTAACTAGTCAAATTTAGTCACTTACATGTTTGTTTTATCCCAGTATCCAAGGATCAGTTAGCTAAAGCACCCTTAAATCAAACTTGAATATCAGGAGCATATAACTTTTGGTGCAAGAGTATCTCCCCTTAACAACTAGTGTTCTAATACAGTAGGTCAAGAGTATTTACAACAGTATACTACAAAATGTAGTAAACTACATTTCATTTATTTTAAAATGTTTCTAAACACATTAATTTGTCACAGGCTTGGCCATTTCCATCTCTACACTATTCCCCTAAATAACAAATTAAATGAATGGCATTTGATTTTGTAACAACAAACAAAAAAAGACCAGTTCTCACTATACAAGATTTAAATGAAAACCTAAAGAAGGTAAAATAATGAAGATCACATTTTAGACTCTTGGTCTGATTCCTGGTAATCCTTTTCTGGTTTCTTTCAGGTCTTGGACATGTCACCAGCCTTTATTTCATTGTCTGACATCTTCTAAGCACTTGGCTAATCCCACAGCAATTTACTTGATTATATGGAGATACAGTGGCTCTTAAAGCTTCTACTCTGTTCTTAGTATTCAAAACATATGTTGTACTGAGAGTCTTAGCCCTGATTATAATCATAAGAATTGTATGCTTCATGGGCAACTAAACTGAGTTCTATTTAATTTATTAAATTAAAATAGTTTGTATTTAATACAAAAAAGTATTAAATAGCTCTACCTACTTTATGACTTAGTAGTGCTGAATTATGTTTATTTTGTATTTCTCTGATAATACTTTTGCACAGAAAGAAACCTGCCAGTGAATCCAATTTAAATGAGATCAACCGCATATGAGGTCTGGCTCAGAGGAAACTAATTATAGCGTGCCTTAGTAACAAAGTCCTTCCTACCTCTTTCCAATCTCCTCAAAAGACCTAGCAACGGGTAGCAAGAGAAATTCATATTTTTCTTTTTGATGAAAATGACTATCTAACTATTTTCTTATATCGATCAGAACCTTATTGGGATGTCACTCACACTCCTTAATTCTGCTATTACCTTAGAGCCTGTTAGAGACTAGATATTTTCTTAAGTTAAGGTTCTTTGGAAAAGATACATTTCTAAGCAATATATGATCTTTACTGTCTTTATAGGAACCACTGTCTCCATTCCTAAGAGGAGGCCAGTTCTTTCCAGGAAACAATGTTATTTATGAAAAAACAATAAGAAAAGTAGAGAAGCTAAATACAGATCAGGTAAGTAATATTTGTTGTAAAACTTGTGTTATAAATGTGAACATCTGAATTATGAATAGTTTAATAAAACAAGATGGCATTCAGTTGTCAAGTACTAAGCAAGCTCATATTGAGATATAATAATCTGTCATACCTACAGCTCTTTTTGCCATCCTTAATACTTTCATATTTATTTTATCATGTGAAGTGTCATTGTCCTCATTTTACTGGCAGGAAACCTGATGATGAAATATATAAAGTCACTTAGAAAACTGATGGTAGATTCAGATCTGAACTTTTTTTGTGTGATACTAGAGATTGAACCCAGAGGTTTTCTAACTCTGAGCTACACCCCTAGCCCTATTTTTTTTTATTTTGAAATAGAGTCTCACTAAATTGCAGAGAGCCTTTCTAAGTTGCTACAGCTAGCTATGAACCTGTGATCCTCCTGTCTCAGTCTCTCAAATACTGGAATTATAAGCGTGCACCACCACGTCTGGCAAGACTTATTGTTTTTGAAACATGATCTCACTAAGTTGCTAAAGGTCTTGCTAAGTTTCTGAGGCTGGCCTCGAACTCCTAATTTTATCTCAGTCTCCCAAGTACTAGGATTGCAGGCATGCACCACCATGCCTAGCTCTAGAATCTCAACTTGATGTTGACATCTTGTATGGTTTATTTTCATTTAATGGTACTAGGGATTGAATCCAGGGGCAGTCTACCTCTGAGTTACATCCACAGCCCTATTTTATTTTATTTTATTTTTTATTGGTGCATTATATTCATACATCATAATGGGATTAAAAAAAAACTTGTGTGAACATACATGTACACATCACCCATTTAGCCCCTACCCAATTCCCACCCCATCCCTTCTTCCCATGCTTGGCTTAGTGATCTTGTTTGTTTTTATTTGAAATTGTTCTCATAAAATAATAACTTTGCATTTTAAAAAAATTTCATTGAGAGCCGGGCGTGGTGACACACGCTTATAATCCCAGCATTCGGGAGGCTGGGACTGGAGGATCGCAATTCGCAGACAGCCTCAGCTACTTAGTGAGGCCCTCTGGAACTTAGTGAGACCCTGTTTCAAAATAAAGAATAAAAATAGGGCAGTGGGTGTAGCTCGGAGGTCAAATGTCCCTGGGGTCCATCCCCAGACCCGAAAAAAAATTTTTTTTCATTGAGGTTAACTGAGAAATCAAGTACAGCGTACACAGCTGCCGTAGGAACATGGTAATTCCTTGGCATTTAGAGCACCAAGTCCATTATGCAGATGTTATTGTAACTACCAGAAGTTTTACATTGCTCTGCTGAGTAGTTACAATCCCAGAGTTTAACTAAAATAGACATTCAAATTCATTCAACCCAGTTAAATT
Source organism: Muscardinus avellanarius (assembly GCF_963383645.1). Lineage (NCBI taxonomy): Eukaryota > Metazoa > Chordata > Mammalia > Rodentia > Gliridae > Muscardinus > Muscardinus avellanarius. The sequence goes on along the minus strand of NC_137792.1, from coordinate 118,656,962 downwards.
TGAGATAGTCTCAGACATTCTTGAACTAGGGCGAAGTATCAGTTTCTTAGGGCTGCCAAATATTGGATAGTTAAAAACAACAGAAATCTATTGTGTCTCAGTTCTGGAAGTCATTCCATGGGCAGGGCTATGCTCCTAGGGAAAGGAACCCTTTTATGCCTGCCTTCTAGCTTCTGGTAGCTCGAAGAATTCCTTGTCAAGTAAATGAGTCATTTGAATACTCTGTCTTCATGTGGCATCCTCCCTGAGTATCTTCCCATTGGCTTTTCTCTGCGCAGGTCTGTTTCCATGTCTAAGTTTCTCATTTTTATGAGTAGCCATAATATTGGATTAGGGCCAATCCTAAAGAGCTCATTAAAAACTGATTGTCTATAAATACCCCATTTACAAATAAAGGCACATTCTAAGTTACTGAGAGTTAGTACTTCAATATATCTTTGAAGAAGCATTATAATTTAACCCATAATAAGTAGTTAAATAATATCAAATCAATTCAGATAACAAAATTATTTTTCTCATATATAAATGAAACTTATTGAAAGATATTAACTAGATTATGCTTTTTAAACTTCTTAGAATGAGAAGACATTTTATTTATTTATTTATTTATTTATTTATTTATTTATTTATTTACTGTACCAGGTATTGAACCCAGAGCATTCTATGTCTAAGCTACACTCCCAGTCCAATTTTTTATTCTTTTTTTTTTGCTGTTGTTTTTATTCTACCTTTGAGCTACACTTCCATACCTATTTTTTAGTCTTTTTTTTTTTTGAAACAAGGTCTCACTGAGTTGTGAAGGGCCTTGCTTAGTAGCTGAGGCTGTCTGTAAACCAGTATCCTCTGGTCTCAACCTCCTGAATGCTATATTTTGAAAACAGGATCTAAGTTGCAGAAAGCCTCACTAAGTAGTCCAGGCTGGCCACAAACCTGAATTCTTCTGTCTCAGCCTCCCAAGTACTGGGATTATAAGCGTGCACCACAATGTCTGGCTTCACATTTTATTTGTATAAGCACTTATGAGCAGTTGTCACCAGATTCATAGGAACTAACACATTCTTATTTATTTGATGTCAAGCAAAAATAAAATGGAATTAGCTTCAGAATTATAAACGCATGTATGCCTCTACCATCTGCACTCCATTAAGATGTATGACTAAAATGCACCAATAAAAAAAGAAGTTAAACACCCAACTTTTGAAGATTTGGGTTTGCCTGGAAAATTATAGTCTCAAGCGTTCTGTGTGGCATGCATTGAACACATATTTATAAAGGAACAACAGAATATTTTTTGACATTATTCCAAGTAGAAAATTTTTATCAAAAATATTTGGACATCTTCAAGCTATCAAATTATAAAATCTGTCATTTACTCAACTGGCTTGCCAAAATAATAAATTTTACACATTTTGATAGCAAGGAATGTTTTTTATTTACTTAGTTTTTAATGTATGCATATCACATTGGAGTACAAGACTTGAGAGGATATACAAGCACACATCATCCAATTAGCCCTCATCCAGCCCCCATCTCATTCCCTCCCCCTCCCTCGATTCCATGCTTGTTTGGTGATTAACTTTGATACGTATGTTTATGTACCTCCTGCTTTTTAAAGAGGCTCCATCCTCCCCTATTCCATACCCTCTGATTGGTCACCTTAGTTGCTTCACTATAGGGCCCTTGCTATAGCTCGACCTCTTCCTGTTGCCCCTTTCCTCCTAGTTTTTTGCTGATTAGGGGAAACATCTGATTTTTATTTTCTGCGATATTTCTCTGTGCATGCCGCGTTGCAAGTACCGATCCCACTCTTGACGGCCCCAGTAGTGGCCTGGCTACCCGGTGGACTGATCCAGACCTCGCTGGCTCAAGCAGTGGTCTTGCCTCATGGGAGGCCCTGATTCTGGTCTCGCTGGCCCCGGCACCAGCCTAACCCCTCAGCAGGCTCCGCTCCTGGCCTCGGAGGCCCCAGTACCGGTCTAGCCTTATGGCAGGCTCTGATCCTAGCCTCACTGGCCCCAGCACTGGCCTAACCCCTCGGCAGGCTCCGATCCCAGCCTCGGAGGCCCCAGCACCAGCCTTGCCTCACGGTGAGCTCTGATACTGGCCTTGATAGCAAGGAATGTTTGAAGTGCATCATGTCATGATACTTCTAGCTTCTTGTTTCAAAAAGAATAAACAGTTTTTCTAATTTGTGTTCTCTAGAATAAAGATTAACAGTCTTGATTATCTTTTTTTTGTGGTACTGGGGTTCCTGGAAGCCCTTCTATTTCCGGGCTACACTCCCAGACCTATTTTTACATTTTTATTTGGAAACAGGGTCTCCTAAGCCAGCGCGCGTGGCTGGCTTCAAACCTGCGCGATCCTCCTGTCTCTGCCTCCCGAGCGCGGGGATTACAACCAGGCGCCACCATGCCCGGCCATCATATTATCTTTACATATCTATAATAACAAAAGGAACTGAAGAACTTCTTTTAAGAGAACAACGCTACTCCTTATGTTAATTTTAATATTTACTTGATATATTAGCAATTGTTTTCTAACTTACTTTTTGAGGTGCTATTTTCTTTTCTTCAGGAAAGATTCTAGTTCATTAATATTCTAGCTCCCTACTGCATAATGGACTTCTCAAACTGTCAGTGTGATTTATCCTAATCCAGTATATGAAGGTATTTAGTAACATAAAATAATACATGGAATCCCCAACATTTGTACAAAAAATTGCTAGTAGCATATAGTTTCCTTAACTGTAAAGATCTTGGTTCAAGCATCCTTCTGAAATGAGTCCTATTTAAAAGGTCTAAAGAAAATAATTCTAATAACTGATTTTATGACTTTTATCTAATGTATACCAAGGAAACTCCTACTTTAAAAATATATTTTTTCTCTCTTTTTTTCTTTCAAAATGTTTTATATGTATGAAAGGTAAATTGTTTTACATAGGAAGAATTTTCAGAAGATAAAAAATACAGTGAAAAACAATCTTCATTATTTGGATATTCTTGTTTCTAGATTATCTTACCAAAGGGAGCCCTTCTTAAGAGCTTATTGGTCTATTCATATAAAAGTAATTATGTATGTTTATACATAAATATTATTTATGTTTATTATTTTACAGGTTATACCTGAAGAATCATACTATATTCATTCTATTATACTTTTTCCATATAGTAGAGTTTGAAAATTGTTTCTATTAAAAATTTAAAATGTACTTTACTATTTTAATATAGGTCAACTTTCTACATACAGAATAAAATAGCACATTGAGTTTACACTTTCAGAATTGATTGTCTGTGCATGAATGTAGCATTATAACCCAAAATGAAGTGTTTTTCCTTTCAAAGGCTTGTGGATGCCTCTTATCAAAGTAGAATAATAACAGCTTACTACAACAAATTCAAGTATAACTAAAATCCTCAAAACTGAAATAACAAGATATATTTTCTTTGTTTGTTCTCTGTAATTACCAGGAAAAAAAGCCATAGCATATAAACAAGAAAACAGGAAAGATTTACCTGAATAAAACAACATATTTCAAACAGGTGCAATGATGAACACCTGTAAACCCAGTTCTTGGCAGGCTGAGACAAAAGGATCACAGGTTTATGGGAAATTCATGATAATTTAGTGAGACCCTGTTTCAAAATAAAAATAAGAAAGTGCTGGGTATGTAGTTCAATGGTAGAATGCTCCTGGGTTCAATCCCTAATACCACATAATATTTCAGAATATTTTGGGGTCTTTATAAATTCGGCCCAACTTTCTAAAAGAAGTCCAATCCACAAGTAATGAGTTCTAGTACCATTTTTTCATTAATTAGGAGTAGTTTTATAAGTAAATCATCTTATTTTTCTGGGCCTCGGTTTTTTTTTCTATATTCAAAGTTAGTAAGGTGGAAAATAAAGTTGATGATAATGGCAATGATGATGTAATAATAACAAGAATAATAAGTGTTTAATATTCATCTAGTTTGTACTACATAGTTTACAGACTTAATTCATTTACTCCTCACAGCAACCCAATGAAGCCCATACTGTATACAATTTTACAAATAAAGAGACTGAGGCTTATAAAGTTAATATACATATATAATTTCCTAAGATTAAAGAATAGTAGTAAATGGTAAAAAATAAAGTTAGAATTCATTATTTTCTGGATCTGAAGCATTAGTCACTGGTTTTTAATCTTTTTTATTTATACTCTATTTTTATAAGCATATGTACTTTACCCCACCCATACACTGGGACTCTAATGTGCTTTTTGACATTGAAAATCTCAACATTATATTATTTTCTAATTTTATATCCATCTACATCTTCAGTGTTATGGTGTATTATGTAATTTGATACTGAAGTGCCTATTGAATCATCAAGGAAAGATTAATTAATATTAATATTCATTATGGTTTTATTTCTAAGTGTATTAGAATATTAATTTAATCAGAACATGCAATACTTATCTAGATAAGTATTTGCATGGTCACAGCTACCTGATCAAATAATACTAGAGTTCAATACAAATTTTCAAAATGGAATAATTTGAAAAATGATATACCACTAATTAACACCACAAATTCTAGAATTGAATTATTTTGTAAAAGAATATATTGAATTTTCACAAATAGTTTCAATTTGTTATCAGGAATTTTTGTTCACAGCGGCCATGTCTGATGTGTTCATATTTTAGGAATGCTATCCTCAGGTTCACTGTCATCACCATATTGTCCAGCAGCCCCAGATTATCCACTCTGCACACTGTCAACAATCTCATTCTAGCCAACAAATCCAAAGTATCACTGGAAATGATTCAATTTCTACCAACATTGGAAATGAACTGTGCCATGGTGGATCAAGCCAGATACATGAGCAGGTAAGATCAATGAGTTTATTAATTATCATATAAAAGTAACCTATTTGAATACTTCTCACACCACTCTACAGGTATTCACATTAAATTTGGATAAAAAGTTGAGCATAGTGGCAAACACCTGCAATGCCAGTACTTGGGAGGCTGAGACAGGAGGATTATATGTTCAATGCTCACCTCAGCAACTTTACAAGACTCTCAGCAACCTAAGTGTAAACAAAAACTTAAAAAAAGGGCTGTTATAAGCCGGGCATGGTGGCGCACACTTGTAATCCCTGTGCTTGGGAGGCGGAGAAAGGAGGATCGCGCAGGTCCGTGGCCAGCCGCGCTGGTTTAAGAGACCCTGTTTCAAAAAATATAAAATAGGTCTGGGAGTGTGGCCAGGAGGTAGAAGGGCTTCCAGGAACCCCAGTACCACCAAAAAAAAAAAAAAGGGCTGTTATGTAGCACAGAGGTAGACTGTCTCTGGGTTTAGTCCCACAGTACCAGAAAATATTTTTCATCAAAATATTAGGCAGTTATTCTACTGGTATTTGCATTTTGTTTTTTTTTAACTTTTTATTGGTGCATTGTATTCTTACATCTTAATGGGATGCAAGATGGTGGAGACATACATGCACACATCACCCAATTAGCCCTTACCCAATTCCCAATCCCACTCCCTCGCCCTCCCTCCTTCTCATGTTTGGTTTAGTGATGACTTTTATAGGTTTGTTAAAATACATCATATGCATTAGAGAATTTCTCTCCTCCCCCCTCCCATCCCTCAGATCACCTTATTTGCTAATCTATAAAATCTTCTTCATCTAGAGTTCCTCCTATGACTCATTTCTCCCTAGCTTTTGCATATTAGGGAGAGCATCTGATTTCTTATTTTTGTGTGGTATTTGCATTTTGTTACATCATTTTTTCAAATAAATTATCCACCTCTCAAAAGACAAAAGAGTTCAGATTGATTAATACATTAAGTCTATGAGGAACATCATGACTTGATTATTGAATACCTAGTTTCCAGCTTATTCTAAAATGACATCAATAGTTGTACAGCATTCAGTATTTTCATGTGGTATGGTACTGAAAGGAACGATAAATTGGAAATTATATTATCAAAGATGATAATGGTCACATTTTACAAATTAGTATTACTCTCTTCATACATTTTCGAGAATATATTATACTAACCCCAGTCAGAATACATTTATGTTTTATTGTATATTGCAATAAAATAGGAACTAAAAGTTAGTTGCTAAGGAGAAATCTATTGGGATACAATCTTCAATGACTAATTTATGTTGTGATGACTTTAGAATCTTGTAAACATCTGCTATACAAGTGTTTAATGAACAAAAGTTTTTCTTGTAGCCAGTAAAAAAATAACAATAACAGGAACAATAGAGAATCAGACATCATTTGTGATTTTTTAGATCTCAATTTGACCTCTCTCATGGGCAACTCTTACTAAAAGAAACAAGATAAGAATAAGAAAAAATGGGGGATCTAGCTCATAAAAATGTTGAATTGCTTTATATAAAGTAAACATACATAAAATTATTTCTAATGACTAATACTCTGAAATATATATAATATATATTATATAATATATATATTATAATATATATATATATATTAGCCACACTGGACAAAAAGGACTATAAGTAATTTTAAAATTCTTTGTTTTTTCAATCTAAAAACACTCTAAAATTGCTTTCTTCTAAAGGTCTGCAGTAGAAATAATGGTCTCTAAAACATAATCCAGAGAGTATCAAATTTCTTACATTAAATGTATTAGTAATGACAAAAAAGATATTTTATTATATTAAGTCATTTGAAATTGTAATTTTTATATGTCAAAATCAGCAACTTCATATAGTTCAATCTAATGTTCAACTTTATTTTCCCTTAGTTTCCTCAATAGGGGAAAGTGGCAGGCACATAAAATATAATACAGAGCATTGTGTTGTCTGTCATAAAGCAGGAAAAAATAATATGTCTTGGGAACAGAGAGAGAAGAAATTAATTTTAGTTTGGAGGTTGAGTAAGGGTTTGTTGAAAAGGTAGGAATTGACCAGGACTTTGAAAAATGGACAAAATTTCCACATGCGGTATTGTAGTATTGCATGTATATAATATCCAAGGAAGAGGGAATCACATGAACAACGTCGAAGATTTGGAAAAGCATATGTTGGATTTCAGGAATAGTTAATATGTTTATTTGTATGGTACAGAAAACCTTTAATAAGGAAATACTAGGGTATAGTCTTAACATGATACATTAAAGGCCAAGTTTTGAGGTCTTTTAAGTGTTAAGTTATAAACTTTAGGCCTTCTTTACTACACTACAGAGAGTAATTGAAAGTAATTGGGTAGGGAAACTGATAGGTATACTCTAGAATATTATTCCTAACACCTTTGTGCAGGAGAGACAGAGATTTTTATTTCTTTTCACACTATTCAGATTAGGTGTAGTTGTCCTTATCATTCAATAAAAAACTGAGTTTGGAGGAGGTTAAGTTACTTGCAAAAGCTGCATAGTTAGCATGTGAGAGAGGCAAGATTGATAACATAAGTTATTTAGCTGTAGAACCTCTTGAATTTGAGTCAGTTATGTGGAGAGTACTTGATAGGCACTGGGTTAAGAAGAGTCTGACCCCAGAGGGGTATTGGCGATATAGTAGAAAGCAGACAGCATCAGAAAAGACAATCTGGTTTGCAATCCTATCTCTGCCCCTTCTTTTTTTTTTTTTTTTTGTAGTATTGAGGATGGAATCCAGGGGCATTCTACCTATGAGGCACACCCCCAGCCCTATTTTTAAATCTTTATTGTGAAACAGGGCCTCACTAAGTAGTAGCTGAGGCTGTCATGAACCATGATCCTCCTGTGTCAGCCTCCCAAACACTGGGATTACAAGTGTGTGCCACCATGCCTGGCTGTCCCTTTTAAACTATGTAATATTAATAATTCTAAACCTCCCTGCAACATACTCATTCATAAAATTTGAGTAATAATGTCCACTTCACAGGTGTAATCTAAAGCCTGAATGAAACATATACTCAAAAAGCTTCATGAACTAAAAACTGTACAACATGATAAAATATCATGGAGAAAGATTTATGAAGAGAATTAAACTTAAACTCGAATAATGATAACAGGAATAGTAATGAGAGGCAATTATCAGATATGATAACAATACCACAAGATTGGAAATTTTATACATAGGGAACAAATAATGCCATATATTTTCACCAGTTTAGCATATCTAATAATGTATTTGGCCAGATAACATTAGTATCCCTTTAGAAAATGTGTACAATTGACTATTGAATATATCACTTCCTATTTTACCATTAATACTGTAATTTGAAGTTCTTATATAAGTTAAAGGCTGGAGGATTTTTATTTAAATATAGTTTTTTCTTTTTTATTATTTCATGAGGTTAAAGTTACAATGTACATGGCCAAAAAAATGCAGGGAGAGAGTTCTCAAACCTAGGCTCCTTGAGGTTTACATGTCCTCTATAATTGTACATTGGGTAGAAAATCTCTTTAAAGGATGGCAGAACATATTAAGTTAGGATCTTAAATTTAATGTTTGGCCCATTATCAAAATTTGTGTTAAAAGGCAAATTCTGAAGCTGGGTGTGTTGACTCATGCCTGTAATTCCAGTACTTGGGAGGCTGAGATAGGAGGATTCTAGGACAGCCTCCGCAACTTAGCAAGACTTTTACCAACCTAGGGAGAGCCCGTTGCAAAATAGTTTTTTTAAAAGGCTAGGGGTGCCAGGCTTGGTGGCACACGCTTGTAATCCCAGCATTCAGGATGCTAAGATAGGAGGATCGCGGTTCAATGACAGCATCAGGTACTTAGTGAGGCCCTTTGCAACTCAGTGAGACCCTGTTTCAAAATAAAGAATAAAAAACAGAGCTGAGGGTGTCGCTCAGAGGTAGAATGCCCCCGGGTTCCATTCCCAGTACCTCAAAAAAACAAAAACAGGTAGGGATGTGTTTCAGAGGTGGAATATCTCTGGGTTTAATCCCCAGTAACACACACACAAACACACACACATACACACACACACACACACACACACACAGAGTCATAATTTGGAGGTAGCATGGTGAAGTGGAAAAGACAAAATCTTTTAATTTGTGTGAGTTTGTAAAAACATGATCCTACAGAGCTACATGATCTTCAGCAATGAATGGGTTGAACATCAATTTTTGAATCACTAATAGGGGAAATCTTGCCTTAATGTACATTATATCCTACAAGAAAAGGATGAAATTAGATAAAACATGTGAAGTGCCCAGTTTAGTGCAAAGCACATAGTATATGTCAAATGAGTGCTTGACTTTTTATCTTCTTCCCCCCAACCATAGATTCTGGGTATTTCAAAGTACCGTATAATAAATTCATTCCACAGTAATACTTTGTGTGCTGGGGACAAATCCCATGGCCTTATGCATGCTAGACATGTGCTCTATCTCTGAGCTACACCCTTTGCTCCTGTACTACTATTTTAGATAAAACAAAATGACCTTTTTTAAATGCTTTACCCAGGCATGTGTGGTGGAGCATGCCTGTAATCTCAGTACTTGGATGTCTAAGACAAAAGGATTGCAAGCTTGAGGCCAGCTTCAGGAGCTTTAGCGAGGTCCCGTTTCAAAATAAAAGTAAAAAGGGCTCAGGATATATCTCGGAGGTACAATGTCACTGGCTTCAACCCCTAGTAACAAAAAAAATTAAATGTTTTCCCCAGTGCAAAGACACTGAAATATATTTCAAAGCATATATGTTTTCCACGGTCCTCCCTCACAACATCGTTTTAAATTCAAAATATTTCCAGTCATCTATCCTTCCCTGGGGAAATTAAGAATAATATTATGTGATCATTTTCCTGCCATTAGCAAGGAACAGAAAATTTCACATGTATTAGTTACAGGGAAAAGCTCAGCTGAACTCATTTTACAAGTTGTCATACAGGTGGTATTTATAAGAAAAACTCAAATAAATATTTATATTGTGTGTGAAACTCTCTTCTAATTGGCTTGAGATTTCCAGGACAACTTTTAGAGTCCTGGGAAGATGGAAATGGAACAATCCTCCTCGTTTGTATAATACTGTTGCCAATAAAAAAAGACTCCAACCCAGGATGAATGGCCATTCATCCATCATTTAAAATTTTGGCTTTTGTCAACTTCAATATAGTACAAGTCTTAGTGTCAAGTGCTTTTTTTGGAAAGTCTTCAGGAAGATTGTTGAAATATTTATTTTAAGTAAGTCATTCACTAATGATGGAATTGGGTGACTGGTTAGTTCAACAAACTCACTTCCCTCTCATTAACCTGTAGCTCAAGTCTTTCTCCATATCAGTTGCCTTCTTCATTCCTGTTATTGAAACTGAATGCCATTTGTGAAAACTTCTTATCCTATTAAATTTTTAATTAATATGTATTTGGTGTCCTTCCGGACTTTGTTTACATCAAATGCATCTTGTTTTTTCGTTCTTTTGTTTATGGTTTTTTTGGGGGGGGTTGGGGGTTAGGCATTTTCTTTCTTCTTTATTCGTGCATTGTAATCATACATCATGATGAAGTTCAAGGTAATAGAGGAAGACATGCACATAGTCCTTTATAAGCCCTCCTCCACTCCCCACCCCACTCCCTCTCCATTTCCACCTTCCCATGCTCAGCATAGTGACTAGCTTTGATAAGTGTGTGTATGTACATCATGTCCCTTGAAGTGTTTCTTCTTCTCTCCCATCTCTCTCAGTTAGGTTCCCTCCCTCCCTCCACTAAAGTTTCTCCTCCTTTGTCTGGAATCCCTCCTATGTCCCAAATTCTCCCTAGATTCCACACAAGGAAAACATCCAACCTTTCACTTTTTCTGACTGACTAATCTCACTTAGCATAATGTTCACCAGTTCCATCTTTGTTTTTAAAAGTTCTTACCTATTGGCTCTTATTAGAAACTAGTTTTTATTTTTCTCTCAGCATAATGCATATGCATTAGCTTAAAAGGTCAAACAGTACTGAATAACATATAAGAAATATCAATTCCCTTTCCTAGCCCTTATCATCACCCAGATCTGATCCCCAGAGGCAAAGATTTTCAATTCTTTGTATCCTGACATTTACCTCCATATAGCTAAATAGGGTGCATATTTGTGCTGCTATTTCTTGATTTATCAATGTTCTGTACCATATGTTGATAATTCTGATACATAAAGATTAAGTTTTATTACTCCCCCGACCACCTGCTTTTCTCCTTCCTATCATCCTAGTACAGTTAAATCTGTGTATTTTTTTTCTTGCTAAATCAGTATTCATTGTTTATATCATTATTGATATATACTGCTGAACAAATTTATATATCGATGTGCTTCTTTTATTAGTACAACTATTTTGCTACTGGTGTTAATTGCCCTTTTTTTCATTTGCTTGTGTTTGTGTTATCGATTGCTAATTCTTTTCTTAATGTCATTTTATACTCAGACATCCTGGTGCTTGTTTATCAACCATCTCTCATCAACCTTCAACTCTCCTTAAAACTCTGCAACCCTTATATATGAACCACTCTTTTTGGCTCAATTACCACTATCTTCTGACCTGGTCACTTGCCCCTTCTTCAATAGTTTCATGAAGCAGCTTTCGATCTTCTTCCCACTTTCCACTGACTCCTGCCCTAGTATCATCTTTGACAAGTGCATCACCTGTATCAGTTACCTTTTCCACACTCTGTCTTCATGATTCTTCAGCACCTTTATAATTCCTTCATCTTTACATATTCAGTCCACAAAAACTTTGGAATCTGAAATTTATCTCATCATTTGAAACCATTTAACTTGGAATTCTGAATGTTCCTTTTTTCTCTTACCACTTTATTACTTCATCCTCCACTCTCTCATTTCTATTCAACCTTGCCCTCATCAAGATATTCAGCCATCAGTTCTAGTCTATACTGGTCTCCATTGTCAGTCAGTATAACAATCCTCTTACTAGAAGCCCAATTTCTTTTTGCCTTCTCTTATTACCATTTTTACAGTGGTGATTTTCTACTTTGGCTGGGCTAAAATTATTCACTTTATCTGTTCTGAGTTTTTTTACTTCTTTGTGTGATAAAGTCCCCAAACTAGGCCAATGTAGCCTAGGGCAGATCGAATCTGTCTTGCTACCCTCTTTCCATTGCTAGACAATCCTTCTAATTCATTCTAATAGACCCTATAATGTCTAATCTTTATATTCCCCATCCTTCTTATTTTCCCAGTCCCACCTCTGTTCTTTCCCTGAAGATGACTTTGCTGTCTACTGAAAATGGACGGTAGATCTCAAACTTCATTGTGTGCCAGACTCACTTGGAGAGTCTGTTTAAGAAGAGGTTTCTTTGGGCTTGATAATTGGCATTTCCAAGTTCCCTGGCTATCTTAATACCTGGTCTGGGAAACACAGTTTGTGTTTACTCTGTGAACATCAATGTCCCCCTGCTCGGAAACAATTTCTCTATGCCTTTAGAACACTTTTTATTCAAGAACTAAGACTCTAAACTGGACATGGTGGCATACTCCTGTAATTCCAGCACTCAGGAGGCTGAGACAGGAGGCTCACAAGTTTGAGACCAACCTCAGCACCTTAGTAAGGCTCTGTTTCAAAATAAAAATAATAAAAGTGCTAGGAGTACGGCTCAGAGGTGGAAATCCCCTGGATTCAATCACCAGTCACACACACACACACACACACACATACACACAATTAAGACTCTAATTTTGCCTTCAAGGTGGCTCCATTCATAACCCAATCATTCTATTGACAGAAACTTATCTTTTCAGTGACCTTACCTATAAAATTTAGAGAAAGATGTGCTAACTGATGCCATTTCCTCACTACCCATACATTCCTTAACATTTTGCAAAGTACATTATAGCTTCACTATGCTCTTGAACCTTCTTTTATTGACCTCCAAGTGGCCAAATTCAACTTTCTTTACTCATCCCCATATTGCTCCAATTCTATTTAGGGTTTGGGAAATTCCATTGATTTTATCCTTGATAGTCTTCCTTTCTCTTATACTGTGTACTACTGCTTCTGAGTCCTCTTCCCAGGCTCTTCTCCCTTCACTTATTAGGAAACTTTCCCCAGGACCCATCTGTGGCCCCCTTCTCCTTTCTCTACCATCTCTCTCTTGACAATATGATATTAAATGTTGACTTCTGCTACTACATCTTCATGGACAACTACAAAAATCTTCCTCAGATCCACTCTATCATTTTAAACAATCTACATGAAAGCTCACCAAGTGTTGTGGGCATGTATGTCCCTATCACCATGACCCTCATTATGACGTGAAATCATAATGCACCAATAATGTATAAAATTAAAGAAATCTCCTGCATGAATCTCTGCTTGGCTGTCCCACAGTCACATGCACTGGCCATGTCAGATTTTTACTCCGTGTCTCTTATCTCTGTAAAGGGTACCTCTAGAACTCGATTCATAAGACCTAAAAGTTAACATCGTTCTTTTCTATTTTTCCTTATCCTTGCCACTCCACACCTACTTATCTGTCATAGTTTTGATTCTACATACATTCTTTCTTATACAGCTCAAAGTTGTTTTCTTCTTAGAACTCTCTTGGCATTTGGTCTGTGCCTCTAGTTATGTCCTTATCAGTCGATCCATTCCTTAGAGTAAAGTTATTTAGGTTTACATATTATCTATTCTAAAAGACCATAAAGGTCATAAAGACCTTGAGGAGATAATAGCTCATGCGTTTGTGTTTCTAATAATTATTGGAACAGTTTTTAATAAGTTCTCAGTAAAATGCATGCTGAATGAGGAAATCACTCATACCACTGAGGCCTTGTAGATACTGAGTTTGGTTTGTGGGTATAGATTTTAGTTTTAAGTGTACAAAAATATAAGATAAATTACATTAAACAGCTAGCGTATATGTGCAATGAGCTCCTCCAGGCATCTTGATTAAATAAACTAAATATTTCTATCCTTTCAATAAATTGTATGCTAAAGAATCACAAAATTTTACACATATTCAGATGTAGACCCTCACTAATCAATATCAGCCTTCCTCTTCTCCTATCTTTCCATTCAAACTTTGCTGATATTTCCCCTCCATTATCTGGAGTCCCATGGTTAACCTGGACAACCATTGGTGGGAGGGGGGAAGGGAAGATGGGGGAGGGGGGAGAGGGCACCAAATATAGTTTAAATGTATACTATTTATGTTCGATTAAAAAATTGTTAAAAGGAAAAAAAATAAAATAAAGTGTAAAATCCAAAAAAAAGGAATCACAAAAATGAGAAATGATAGAGAAATGGAAAGGAAAGAAAGGTAGCAATAAAGTTATCACCAAAAAGTTATATATTTTTAAAGTACATATTACTCTCTTCAATGTAGATACTTATACAACTATATTTATGTACTATACTTCTTCCCATTTCATTCCAAAATCTTTTGGAATGGCTTATGAGAGTGAATAAGATACAATGGAATAGGAAGAAAACTACATGTCTATGACAGAATAAATATAATGGGAATGATAATACCAGGAAGAAAAGTCTATAGAAAGGCACACCATGGGGTTTTGTCATTAGAAAAACTGAATAAAAAAATGCAGCTCTAAGCTTCCCAGAAACTAAAAGAAAGCAAAAGAAAACATGATTCTTTTCAGAACTCCCATTTTCTGTGAGAAAAAAACTTGATAAATTCTTGATACCCATTTTGTATTATAGTAAAACATTATACATTTTGTTTCTAGCCAGAAAGAATAATTTAAGAACCTAAAATATTATTATTCATTTACTTGCATTCATTATAAAATGACAATGGAAACTGCCTAGATAAATTTTAATTGGTTAGAAGTGGAAAAATCAGCACATTTTATAATACAACTTAATATCAAAATGCACACACACACACACACACACACACACACACATACACTCACTCTCATTCTCCCTCTTTCCAAAAGGGAGACATAACAACCTTGATTAGGTTTCAGTGAAATGTATTTCACTGTGCCTAATTAAAGTACCTCTTCCAACCAGTGTTTTCTATCTATTCTATTTAGCATGTAGTCCAAAAATTCATCCTTGATTACAATTTTCTCACTAATTACCTTTCAAAGTTAATCTGTTAAAATGATGTCCCTAATATATATTTTGATTTACAAGATAAATTGGTACAAAATCAGCCTTATAACTATTTTTATGATGAAGAAAATATTTTCCATTTTTCTCTCATTACAGTATTTTGTTGTCTAAGTTTATTCACATATAATTTTATATTAGGAGGGAAAGAATGTTATATTAAGTATTTATTTCAAGAACAGAACTGTTACAAGTAAGGAAGTTGTTAGCCAGACATAGTGGCACACACCTATAATCCCAGGACTTGGGAAGCTGAGGCAGGAGAATCGCACATTTGAGGCTAGCACATGGTAATTTAGCAAGATCCTGTTTCAAAATTATAAAGTAAAATATGGCTGGGAGTATATCTCAAAGGTAGAATGTCCCTTGTTTCAATCCCTAATACCACAAAAAAAATCTTGATTTTAAATTGTGGTTGTTACTCTGGAATTACAATGCACCAGTAAAAGTATTTTTTTTAAAAAATCAATTCAGTGACAATATTTACTAACATCCAGTATGTACCAAGTTCTGTATACTACATAAATTCCTTATAAAATATCTATGGATAGTAAAATAGAAGTAAGGAATTTCATAATCTAAAATTTTATACTTTTTCTCTGGCTAAGATTGCTTGCTACTTGTGGTTTAAAATTACATGAGTACAGTTATTTTTACCCCATTAGCCAAATGAAGTTTCAAGTAAAATGCATTTAATTTTCTCAAAGATTAGTGTCCACTAGATTATCTATGGTTTGAATCAATCTGAAGGCTATTGAATATCCCAAATAAAAACAATATTAATCAAGTGGTACCCTTATTTATTTATAAGTATCACTATACCCTTATGAGTTTTACCGGTCATATCAGTATAATCTATGTTTTAACCTTTTATTAATAATGATATTTTCATTATCATGCAGTAATTCAAAAGTTACTATTTGGTTGGATCTTAGCACAGCAAACCTTGTTAATACATTTAGAATTTTTAGAATGTTAGGCACTTATGTCTAATCACACACACATGTATGTATATATATATATATATACATACATGTATGTATATATATACATACATACACACATATGTGTGTGTATATATATATGTATATAAAGCCCTTTATATTCTGATAAGAATCCCTTCTAAATAGGTGACTTAATAGGTACACATTTAAACCAGTTACCTGGTGGGAATAAATTTAATTGATCCAATACCCTATGCTACTAAATTGTAATTTGTTTCTCAGCTGTAAACTAGCCCTGAGAAGCATTCTCACAAATGCATGCCATTAAACTTGAAGGAGACCAGAGGAAACATAGAGAGATCAGCCAAAATCAATACCAACTCTTATATACCATCTACAGGACTGTATAATCACTACCACTTAACTTTATATAGTTGGCCAAAAGTATCATCTTTGAATATGAAAGTTTTTTTTTTAATTTTTTAATTTATTTATTTTTATTGGTGCACTGTATTCATACATCATAGTAGGATACATACTTTTGTAGACATACATGCACACTTTTCCCAGTCAGCCCCCACCCAATCCCCACCCCATTCTCTCCCTATCCCTCCCTCCCATGCTTGGCTTAGTAGTTGACATCTAGTATTATGGCAATTTATCTAAAATTAAAAATGATAATCTCACATAACAGTTTCATTTGTCTGATACCAAAGGGAAAAACCCAGAGAAGGCACAAACATCGGAAATCATGGGAAAGAGGAATAATACTGGAGCAATGAATGCCCACAACCCCACAACATCAGAACCCGATAAAACAGAAAATCAGAGATTTCTAGAAGATCAAATCAGGAAAATAACTGTAGAAATAATAGAGGTGCTTTGAAAAGAACTCAGAGAGAGCCAAAAAGAGATAAAGGATGCAATTAATGAAGTAAAGGCCTCAATTCAAAGCACAAACAACCGATTAGACCACATGGAGAACAGAATCTCGCTCTTAGAAGATGAGCAATCCAAAAATGAATGCATAGTTTCTAATCTAGAAAAAAATATCCGACAGCAGGAATCTGATATTGAAGAAATATGGGTCCATCTTAAGAGAGCTAACCTAAGAATAATTGGAATAGAGGAGGGAATATGAAAGTTTATATAATTTTCTCAATGACCTGTATTTGGAAGTGGAGAGAATGGGGTGGGATCTGAAGGGAAACACACCAGGTGTTAGTGTTGTGTGGCTATATCTTCCTGCCACTCTATACCCCATTATGGTGTATAATTACAAAGTACCCAGTAAAGTATATTTTAAAAATAAAATTTATATAATGTAGAGACTACCAAAGGAAGTTCAGCTACTACTCCTGGAATCTCAAAGACCACAAGTATGAAACAAAACTCCAAGTTGGAATTAGGACATAAACTTCCAAGGTACTAGTGACATGAGATCCACTGTTTCCCTTTAGAAAGTACTTCTTTTCTACAGATTTTCTGGGGGGAAAAATTACCATTACTTTGCCTCTGCTTACACCTAAATGTCATTGCCTTTCTTTGGGTTTTCTGGAGTCATCCTTATCAAGGGTTTCTCACCTGCAGTCACATACAAGATGTTGGACAGCTTGGACATTAGATTAACCAAATGGTAATCTAGCAAAGGTACTTCATTGTTGTCTGCTCAATAATCTTTAACAATTTTATAAGTTTTGAAGAAATAATCACATTTTGTATATCTGTGGAAAATTATTCTTCAGCAGTCTGTAGTCCTTCCCTATGTGAATGGCTGAAATTATTCCAGATTGACAGTTGAGATAGCTCTCCTTAATTAGGCAGAGGAGTAAATGTGTGGTGCAGTTATATCCAATGTATTAAATAAACCAAGATCCAAGAGAGAAAAACCTCCATCTATTAATATTAAAGTATTTCTGGCCCAAAGTATTCATCATTCCTTGGGAAGTACCTTATCTTGACTCTCTCATGGCAATAAGAATATGGCTTTAAGACCACCCTAAAATCTATGCCAAAACACACCCACAAACATATACAATAAAAAGAATTGTACTTAAGTAGTGGAAGATATTGCTAACTGGCACACCCCAATTTGGGATTAGAATTATTTTTAATTCTCAGGCTCTGTTTTTAGCAAAGACTTAAAAATAGGTAAAAATCTGATTTAACTTGACCCTCATCTCTCCAAACATTTTGTTTGTTTGTTTGTTTGTTTTGAGGTATAGGGATGAAACCCAGGGGCATTCTACCTCTGAGCTACACCCCCAGCCCTACTATTAAATCTTTATTGTGAAACAGGGTCTCACTGAGTTGCAAAGGTCCTCACTAAGTAGTAGCTGAGAATGTCCTCGAACCAAGATCCCCCTGTCTCAGCCTCCCAAATGCTGTGATTATAAGAATGTGCCAGCACACCTGACTTGAAGTATATATGTATATATATATACATATATGTGTGTGTGTATTTGTGTCTTATCTCACATCACAATGTAGTACAGAGTGATAATGGCATGCATGTACACAGCGCTTGGTGAGCTTTCCCCTGGTTCCCTCCCCACTCCTTCCTCTTCCCCATACATAATATAGAGATTTGCATTGGTATTCTCACATATGTACAGAATTCCAATGGAGGTGTTCTCTTCATTAATTTTCCCTCCAAACTTTTGAACTCGCCTGGGATTTGGTTTTTCCTGAGTTTTATTTAATTGTTATTATAAATTATAGACTCTAAGATATTGAGAAGTAATATAGTCACAAAAGAGTGCAAATTTTCTTCCATTTCCTACTGCAACATTTTCTTTTACCAAAGGAACCCATTCTTCAGTTTTAATCCTCTTACCTTTCCTCTGGCTAAATAAAATTTATCGCCTAAACTTTAGGCCTAGTTTGCATAGTTTTCCAGGAAGAAAATAAAAATCTTTACTGTTTATGGTCTTTGCCCAACTAGCTTTCAAAATAATACACTTAGGGACAGTGCGATTCCACAGTGGCCAAGAAAACGATAATAGTGGTCATTTAGGAAGGCAATATAATATAGAGGCAATATAGTTTATAGTAAGAAGTAGTGGAATTGTTTAATCTTTATGTGAAATGCTTGGCAGTACCTAGAAGTATTTAGCAATCACTTAATACATTTTAGTTATTGTTATCTTTTCTCACAAGTTAATCATTATCATTTAGAAGCTTCTAAGCCAGGTGTGGTGGCACACACTTGTAATCCCAGTATTTGGGAGGCTAAGACAGGAGGATCATGGTTCACAGATAGCCTCAGCTACTCAGTGAGGCCCTGTGCAACTTAGTGAGACCCTGTTTCAAAGTAAAGGATACAAAATAGGGTACAGGGTATAGTTCGGAGGTCAAATGCCCCTGAATTCCATCCCCAGACCCAGACACAAAAAGCTTCTAACATCTCTTTTTAGCTTTGAGCGGGCACACAATGTTTATCCAGTTCATTCTATTCCCTGCCCTTTATGATTCTTTGAGCACTTAATTTTGCCACACAGAAATCATAGGGACAATATTTCATCAGTTGTACTAATGATTCGTATAGCAAATAACTGCACATCTAAAAGTTCTAACGATGTGCAACAATGAGCAGAGAATATTTGTGCAAAAATAAATAAGACAAACTGACACTATAAAATTACTATCAAATGCATCAAACTGCGTGGAAAAGAAACATAATTTTCACAATATTATGAGAGGATTATAATCACCTAAGAATGAAAAATATGCAAAATTCTAAACATCAATTGGTTGCTTAAAAATTCTAGCAGAGACATTCAGCACTTGAATATCTGTGGCTAAATAAATGTTCTCTTCTGCTTGGAAAAGTTGTCATCTTGGAAGAAATACAAACAAAGAGGTGAAGAAGGAAGCTTCAGCAAGAAGGAATATTCAATGAATCAATCAATCAATCAACCAAAAGCAATCTAAAGATCAATGGAGTGATACTGACATGATGCCTACATTTCTACTCTCTGCCAGGATTTGGATGTATTTCCTATAGGGATCTTTGTCCCCAGTGTAGTGATGTTGAGAAGTTTAGGGACCTTTAAGAGGTGAGGTCCATGGGAGTTGGTTAGGTCATAGGGAATACTCTCAGAAGGCATTATGTAGTTGTTGTGTGACCCTGAGTTAGTTCTCATAAGAAAAAAATCCTTGTAGCCGGGAGTGGTGGTGCACGCTTGTAATCCCCGCGCTTGGGAGGCTGAGACAGGAGGATCGCACAGCTTCGAAGCCAGCCTCAACTACTTAGTGAGGCTCCCAGCAACTTAGTGAGACCCTGTTTCCAAATAAAATATAGAAAATAGGTCTAGGAGTGTAGCCTGGAGGTAGAAAGCCCCTGGGTTTTATCCTCAGTACCACAGAAAAATAAATAATTTTAAAAATGTCTTATAAAATAGAACAAATAGTGGTACTTGCCTGTAATCCCAATACTTAGGAGGCTGAGACAGGAGAATCCCAGGTTTAAGGCCAGCCTCAGCAACTTAGACATCTTTCAAAATGGAGAACATTAAAAAAGGCTTGGAGCTGGGCATGTGGAGCATCCTCATAATCCCAGGACTTAGGAGGATGAGACAGGAGAATCACAGGTTCACAGCCAGCCTCAGCTACTTAGGCCCTCTGCAACTTAATGAGACCCTGTTTCAAAATAAAGAATAAAATATAGGGCTGGATGTAGCTTGGAGGTGGAATGACCCTGGGTTCAATCCCCAGCACTACAATCAATCAATCAATCAATCAATAAATAAACAAACACAGGATATATCTAAGAGACCCTTGAGTTAAATATCCAGTACGAAGAAGAAGATGAAGATGATGAAGAAGAAGAAGAAGAAGAAGAAGAAGAAGAAGAAGAAGAAGAAGAAGAAGAAGGGAGGAGGAGGAGGAGGAGGAGGAGGAGGAGGAGGAGGAGGAGGAGGAGGAGGAGGAGAAGATTCCTTGTTATAAAAATAATGTCGGGTCTTTTCCCTGCCTTGGCTTCCCATTTCACTGTGTGATTTCTTCCTCTGGGATACATTACCAACACTGTGTTGTCATCTGCCATAGAGCCCTCACCAGAGCTGAACTGATGCTGGTTCCATATCCTTGAGTCTCCAGAATTATGAACCAAATATACCTTTTTCTTTGTAAAATATTCAACCTCGGATATTTAGTTATGTAAGAGAAACCAGTCTAATTCTTCTTATCTAGCTAAGTATGATTAAAATCATATCTGATACATGTCTTAAGGCCACTCCCACTTTGACTATTATGTATTCATATCCCCCCATAAATGGGAGATGCATTATAAAACACAAAATCAGCATTAAATATTCATGTTAATCTGAATAAAGATTTGCCTGGTTTTGACCCTCATTTCCAGAGAGAGAGAGAGAGAGAGAGAGAGGCGTGCCACTTAGCAGCTGGTGGACAAGATCCAGGTAGAAATTTCAGGTAGAAATGTGAACCTCCATCCCAACAAGGAGTTTACTTTTGTTAATGCAATTTAGTTGCCATTCCCTTTTAACTTAGGAAGAAGGTACAAGGATCACTACAGTATTCTTGATGAAGTGCTGCCTATAGTCCTTTTGGATTTCTTTTTTATGATATATCAATGTGCTTTTATTGGTGCATTATAGTCTCACATCATAACGCAAATCATATTGACAATGCCATACATGCACACCGCACTTGATGACCCCCCTTCCTCCCTATTTTCCTCCCTCCCAATATAGAGTATTGAGATTGACATGGATTTATTCATCATTCTTTGTTGGCTGCTTTAAGAAAAAATGTGTAAACAATTCTGTTGAGAATCAGCTGGCACTTCTGTTCAGTTCTAATCAGTACTAAACCAGTACTTACTGAGTAGCTGTAGATCAGTTTTATGCTAGATATTATAGGATATAGCAAATCATATGACTTGTTACTTCCCTTTGTTTCCTTTGTGGTAGGGAGAAGGTGCCAAGAGAAAAAGACTTAGTTATAAAATAGTGTGAGCAGAAAGAGCTAAATTAAATCATTTTGTTGGCTGACATGGTTTTAATTTTCATGGACATAAGACATCTTGAGGTGGGTTTCAAGGGATAGCAAGATTTGAATTCACAACAAGGAGAGAGGGTATATCTAAGTGAACAATTTAAGTAAAATCCCAGAGACAGGAATAGCACGATGTGTGCCCAGAGCAGTGGATTCTACTATGGCTGGAATAGAGAACATGTTGGGAACTAGAAAGTGTTACTATGATCATGTGAGCATTTAAAGGTTCCTATTTTATATATTATCTACATCTATGTATATATCTACACATACTGCTTATACATTCTATGACATTTAAACATACTGTGTTATGGTATTGCCTTTACAGGTTTACCCAGCTTCTTCATGCTTTGCTAAATAAGACTTCACACTGTTTAGGAGATAATTATTATGTCTCGAGGAAAGGCATCTCTAAAGGATACATAGAGATCATGGAGATGATAACTAAATTTATGTTATATTCATCCAGACTTTTAAAAATGTAGATATAAGCCAGGCGTGGTGGCTCACAACTGTAATACCAGTACTTGGGAGGTTGAGACAGGAGGATTACAGCAAGTTTGAGGTCATCCTCAGAAACTTAGACCCTGTATCAAATAAAAAAAAATTAAAAGGCCGGGGGTATAGCTCAGAGGTAGATGCCCCTGGGTTCAATACCCAGTACCACAAAATAAATCTTAATAAACATATGATGGCAACAAAATACATAGCTCAATAAACATATGATGGTATTACACTGTATTTTATATCTTGCGTTATTCCATTGACCGGTATTTTACAAACTTATTCCCATGTCACATAAGTGATTGTAAAATCTCCTCTTTGTTTACTTCGTTATAGTTCACTTTGCCTCAGCATATGTGGCATTTTAGACTGTTTTCAGAGAATATATTTAAAAGAAAGTGTTGTCAGTATTCAAATATGATCCATTTATCATCTGTATACTGGGGAACAAGAGTGTTTTTAAGGCACTTGGTCCTACATGATACATCAAATATAGTATGGAATATGACCTATGGGAGGAAAAGTGGACAACTAAATTGAAAACATTGGTACCAAAGGATAAGAAGCCATAAAATATGTCCAATTTAGGACATAATTCATAATCATTGGTATCTAAGACTTCAAATGTCTCCTAGATCTCTGAATTTTCTACTCTTATCTCATTTATTATGCCTATTTTTTCTATGTCATATTGACAAGATATTCAGTTCAAATAATAAATGAAGAGAATCCAACAAGAAATACATAAAACACATTGAATTGAGTAGATGTTCTTGGTCTAACTAAAAGATATATTAGTAAATCAAGCTGTTTTTACTGAAAATATGCAAGATCCAAATAAAACTAAAATTTTAAATATTCAGACTAACTTGAATAATTCACATTTACTTTTCCCACAGGATGCTGATGAGAAAGCAATGTGGTGATAATGGGAGTTTCAGATATGTTTTTTTACTAATTTTATTTTTTTATTTAAGTACATGTATTCAAGAATTTTCATGTTGTTCAAGATTTGCATTCATTAGATCATTTAGATTCGAATAAAATGAAACTGAATATGCTATTGCAATGTTTATTTCCCTTTCAGCTCCTACCATACTGAAAAATGATACCTCAGACACAAAGATAATTGAGTGGCTTGATTCATGTAATGACATCAATAAGTGATTTTATTTTTTTGAATATTTCACATCCAAGTATCAGTGAACTTAGAAAACATAATATTGTTTGTAATTGTGATTGCTGTTTGCTTCAGGTGTTGATTCAGGATGAAGGCCCTGAAAAACTGGACCCTAAGTATTTTGGAGAGTTGCTTGCCGACTTAAGTCGTAAGAATACAGATCTGTACCACTGTTTATTAGAACATTTGCAGAGAATTGGAGGAAGGTATGGTAAATGTATTTTTTGCCTTGATATTGTAGCTGTCAAATATTTTGTCACATTTTTGTATTTTTAAAGAGCAGTTGCAGGTTCACAGTAGAACTCTGTATTGGCTGCTTTATTCCCTCAGGTGTTCTTGATGGTTTTTGTAGTGACTAATTCCTGTTTCACTGCTATGCCATATAGCTAATGAATTGCTTCCACTATAAATGAATGTGATTTTCATCTTCAGATAGGCCTTCAGATAATACTTTTATGCTAATTAGCACCCTCTCCCATTAACTGAACAATTCTCCCATTACCCAGACAACTACTTCATGCATTCATCTCTTTGCACAAATGGACTCTCTTAGAATATTTTTCCTAACTCTTAATAAGTCAATTGTTGAATATTCACTACATGACAGGCATTGTGCTAAGTATTTTAGCTATATTACCAAATTTGTACAATAACCCTACAAAGTTTTAGATGGAGACCCAAAGAGAGTAAATTATTAATTAAGGTCACACAGCTACTAAGGGCTTGAGATGGATTCAAATGTTTTTGAGTATATCTTTACCTATAAACTATGACTCAGCATTTCTGAGCAGCCTTCCCTAGAAGACCCTCATTTAAGTCTAGTTGCTTTTCTGTGCATTAATGATGTCCTATGACTATTTCTCTTCTCTTCTCCTTTCCCTTCCCCTGCTCTTCCCTTCCTTCCTCTCTACTCTCCTCTGCTCTCTTCTCCTTCCTTTCTTCCACTTTCTCCCTACCTCCCTTCCTTCCTTTCTCTCCTTTCATCTTTTCTGTTTTGAGATGGGGTCCCACTATGTTGCCCTGGCTGGTCCCAAACTCCTCGGCTCAAGCAATCCTCCTGTCTCAGCCTCCTGGGTTTCCAGAACACTAGGGGCATGCCACTTTGTGAAAGTTTCTATCAAAGTATCAAGAGTATTGTAAAATCAAGACATATAAATACATATGGTCTTAAATAGCCTAATTTGAGAACCAAAGCTCATATCCTGGATTCGGGTCCTAGATTTTGTTACATACCAGATATGTCATACTAAGTCTTTGGTTTAATCTCTGTGTTTCAGTTTCTTCAATAAAGTTGTCTCAAATGAGAGCTAGATATATTGCAAAGTTCTTGTTTTATACTAATTAGAAGTCAAGAATATGGTTAAGCAAGGTGGGAGTTAAATTATTATTATTATTATTATTAAATTATTATTACTCTGAAGTAAGCACTGCCCAGGAGTTGCTGCCCAGGAGTTTCTCCTTGTCAGAGGTTGCAGTTTTTCTTTTTCTTCATCCCTCCATCCTCTCTCAATTACTCTTTCACACTCCTTACATTTTTTGTTTTTCTTTGTTACATTTCTTCCTTTCTAGAAATGAGGTACACATAGTGCCAGTCTGTTTTTTTTTCTACCTTGTGTGATTCCAGCCACCATCCCCCCAGTGCTGGCTGGAGATATAATTCACACTGACCTTTCCTTTTTTTTTCTTTTTGGTGGTACTGGGGTTCCTGGAAGCCCTTCTACCTCTGGGCTACACTCCCAGACCTATTATATATATATTTGGAAACAGGGTCTCTTAAGCCAGCGCAGCTGGCTTCAAACCTGCCCTGCATGATCCTCCTGTCTCTGCCTCCCAAGCACGGGGATTACAGGCGTGCCCTGCCACACTGACCTTTCTATCTCCCTGATCTGTTCTTTGTTGCCACTTTCTGCCTGTCCCTACCTTTGACTCCACTTTTCTCCTCTTTCAACAATGCAATTCAGCAATAAGTGGACTACAGAATTAAGGAAGCTTGTCTCAAGGAACCCTCCTGATGACCTCCTAAAATTCTGATATTAAGCACTATTACTCCTTGTTTTGTTTATTGGTTGTGCTTCTTATTTATAGAAAAATGACTAGGAACATGCATACTAAATTAGCACTGGAAATAGGAGAAAGATTAACATTTTAAACAAAAATAATTTATTAATAGTGTCATAAGTCCTGTTAACTTCAATGCAAGGCTAGTGAAACTCCATCGTGATTCATGATTTTTTTTTTTTTTTTTTTGGTGTTACTGGGGTTCCTGGAAGCCCTTCTACCTCCGGGCCACACTCCCAGACCTATTTTATACTTTTTCATTTTTGGAAACAAGGTCTCTTAAGCCAGTGTGGCTGCCTTTGAACCTGTGCGATCCTCCTGTCTCTGCCTCCCAAGCGTGGGAATTACAAGCGTGTGCCACCACACCAGGCAGTGATTCGTGATTTTAACATGCTTCAGCCTCAGACATAGACATAGAGCTGCCTTAATGAAATCTTACAAAACTAGACGATATTTTATTTTTGCTAGGGAGGGCCTCCTAACAATTTCTGATTTGGACAACATAGAAAATACCACATACATACAGACAGACAATTGCATATATATAGTTATGCCTTGGGAAATGGAACCCTTATTTTTCTTTCTCAATACTAGTTTGTATGTTTTAAGAAATACATGTAAGAAGCTTTGCACAATGAGTGACCTACTTATCTCTAAACAATATATTAATCATAAACAATTCCTTAAAATGTAAAGGGAAACATAAATGTACTAAAATGCTCTTATTTGAAAAGATCCTCTCTGTCAGAACACATGTACTGTTTTGGTTGTTTGTTTGAGAAATATGTTCAGCATATGTATTTTGGCCCAGTTCTTCCACAAGTGCAGAGGGAGCAAGTGGATAAAAATAAAAGCCAGCCTGTTGCCCCTGACAACACCAGAACTGTATACCTTCCAGTTTTCACCATTCCCAAGGGAGCAAGTAACAGTCTAGTATAACCACAAACAATTCTTTTGCAGTATTTGCCTTCTTAACATGGCTCTACAAACGATTTTTTAATCCCTGTGGCCAAACACTCGTTTTGATGCTGGAAATTTTATTATTCCACTAGAATTCTGGTCATTTTGCTTAAGGCTTTGTCCTACATAAAGATTCAAATTTGAGCCTCATCACTACCATACATAGTATAGGAGGAATGAGTTAATCTTGTCTTGCAAGTTTTAATTTTGATTATTTGGATACAAAGAACTTGAAAACACTGTGGAGAAAAGCTGGGATCAGCACTGAAAGGAAAGAAATACAGGGAGAAAGGGAGGTAGAAATAGAGATAGAAAATCAGTATTGTTACTTTATTTACCCAGGTAGCATTTATTGCCACCAACAAAGGACTTCTACAGTTAGCCACAAATGGACTGGTACTAATAGATGGCATTCTAACCAATTCTGTATATTTTCTTATTTTGCTCTTCAGATGTTTAATAGGTTAGCTAACTATAGGAAACTCGTTTTAGTTAAGCTAACTGAAAGTGTCATTTCAGATAGTTTCAATTCTTCATTTTCAATTATAAAATGAATAAACACTATTATAATATATCAAATATAAATTAAGAACAGTTAAATCTATATGTGCTCAATAAATGCCTTTTTCCTAAGATTCTCTTTTTTGTTGTTCTTTCAGCAAACAGGATTTTGAGTCTACAGATAATGTAAGTGATAAAATAGTTAAAAATCTAGCAGTCAATAGCAAAGTACATCCTGGTATTTGCACTAATAATATTCTTTTAGCTTAGTACCTTTATTAAGCTAATAACATAGGTCAGTACAATAAATACTTATTTTTAATTATATAGTCCTGTATATCTTTGTAATGGCTATCAAAGTAATAATCATTCACAAAAATGTTTTGTCAGCTGTCACTTTAGAATTTATCTTTTCTGGCTGGGCGTGGTGGCGCACGCTTGTAATCCCCGCGCTTGGGAGGCGGAGACAGGAGGATCGCGCAGGTTTGAAGCCAGCCGCACGCGCTGACTTAGGAGACCCTGTTTCCAAATAAAAATGTAAAAATTGGTCTTGGAGTGTAGCCCAGAGGTAGAAGGGCTTCCAGGAACCCTAGTACCACCACCACCAAAAAAAAAAAGAATTTATCTTTTCTTATCAGAAAATCTAAAGTTGACCCTATACTTTTTTTGCTTTAGGAAACCTAAATCTACACAACTAACTAAATAAATAATAAATGCAGTTTTAATATATTTCAAATCCTGGTGCATGCCTGCAACTTGAAATTAAAATTTCTCCAAGTATTAATTCTATTACATATTCAATTTTGCTAATAATAGCTTTTAATGGAATAAGTAATCAAAAGGAGAAAAGAACTGATTTCAATGCAATAAAAAGCACAATCACCTCTTTTGTGTTAATTTTATCTTTATTTCCAGTGTATTGGTATACTGCAATAATTACAATAATTCAAAAAGTCCTAAATTGCCTTTAAAAAGCACTTCAATTCATCTTTTCACTTAAAATTAGTTGAAGCTTCCCAATGTTGCTGTGGCAACATCTTAATCTTTCAAAAGTCACCACAGTGCTACATAAATTCTGAATAAACCTGGTAATATCTGTAATTTTATTTTCCAAAGTTCTCATTATTTAAAAATTTTACCTTCTAAAATGTTATATCAATCATCTCACTGTTGGAGGATACACCAAATAAAGTGTTTAATAGAATTTAATAGACCATTTTATGTTTAATTTTTTTATTCTGAGGATCAAACACAAAGCCTTGTGCACACCAGACAAACACTGTACCACTGAGCTGCATCCCCAGTCCTAAATTGCTTTTTTTAAAAAATGGAAATGGAGCATTTAATTGGTTGCCTTTAAAGCTTAAAAAAAATGTCTGGAATCCTTTCCATGTCTAAGTAATATAATGAGCTTTTAAAAAGTAAGAACTGATAAGGCTATAAATGAAGTTTGTGGAAATTATTCATTAAAAATGAAATAATCTTTTAATATCCCTAAAATATGTCTCATTACAAAAAAGCTGTGGACTGCTGACCATAATATTAAAATGCTAACGTGTCTAATATTTAAAACTCTTTTCTTACAGTCAGAAGATATTGAATCCTTGATTCCAAAAGGATTGTCGGAGTTTACAAAACAGCAAATTCGCTACATACTGCAGGTGAGATGAGGTCAGGAGTGGGTGAATGAGATCAGCGCCAGCAAACTTCTCCTTAGGATGCCTCCCTTAATTAGGAACAGAAAGTCCCAAATGAAAATGATGTTTTAAAAGAGCTGATTATGATTTAATTAGTTAAGGCTTGTGTTGCATTTGAGTTAAACTACTATCGAATGGTTAGCATTCAGAAAACCTACTGCTGAATTCCCTAATTCATTCTTCAGTGCTTTAATACAGCCTGACTCTAACCCATAGTCTTTGCCTTCGTCTTTTCCTTTGCATCTTCTCCCACATGCCACTACTGGCAGTGAGAGCTACGAAGGCCATTGCCTTGCTTTTGCTGAGTTCAGGGAGGCTAGAGATGACTAGAGCAGTATTCCCCCTATGATAAAGGGAGAGAACATCGAAAGGATGCTAAGGAAATACAACCTTAAAAGAAGAGTACATGGCTGGGGGGAAGCTCACCAAGTGCTGTGTGCGTGTATGTCCTTATCACTCTAACGTCATTGTGATGTGAGACTAATCTCATTATGCTGGGATGCACCAAGAAACGTGTGTTTTAAATGATGAATAAAAATGAATTGAACAGAAAGCTTTTTTCTAATTTTTTGTTTTTTAATTTTTTATTGTTGCATTATAATCATCCATCTTAATGGGATACAAGATGGTGCAGGCATACATGCGCACATCACTCATTTAGGTCTTCTCCAGTTCCCACCCATTTCCCTCCTCCCCTCCCCCGCCTCTCTCCTTCTCATGTTTGGCTTAGTGATTGACTTTGATATGTTTGTGAAAGTATATCATATACATTAGGGAATTTCCTTCTTCCCCCCTCCCATCCCCCTCAGGTCACCTTATTTGCTCATCTATAGTATCCCCTCCTTCATCTGGAGTTCCTCCTATGACCCTTTTTCTCCCTAGCTTTCCATATTAGAGAGAGCATCCGGTTTTTTTACTTTTTGTGATTGACTAGTCTCACTTAGCATAATGTTCTCCAGTTCCATCTATTTTTCTACAAATGATGTAATTTTGTTCTTTATGGCTGAGTAAAATTCCATTGTGTACAGATCCTGTAGTCTTGTAATCCATTCATCTGTTGATGGACATCTTGGCTGGTTCCATAGTTTGGCAATTGTGAATTGTGCGGCCATGAACATAGTTACGCATGTCTTAGTTTGGTAGTTTAGTTCTATAAATTTCCCCCTTAGCATGACTTTAGCTGTGTCCCTTAAATTTTGTTGTGTTGTACTTTTATTTTCTTTTTTTTTCTTTTTTTTTATTGGTGCACTGTATTCATACATCATAGTGGGATACAAACTTTTGTAGACATACATGCACACATCGCCCTGTCAGCCCCCACCCGATCCCCACCCCATTCTCTCCCCATCCCTCCCTCCCATGCTTGGCTTAGTGGTTGACATCTAATATTATAGCAATTTATCCAAAATTAAAAATGATAATCTCACATAACAGTTTCATTTGTCTGACACCAAGCTTTTGATGACTTAAAGATAACATTTCAATATTTCTTTTTACTTTCTTTCTTACCAGGGAATTTTTTTTCCTATTTTTTAGGTGAAACTATCATATATTTATATATTTATTTTTCAGAAAAAAACTCTATCCTAATATGGAATATGGACTCTAGATACCCAAAACGATCTTGAAAAAGAACAAAGCTAGAAGATATATATTTTCTGATTTCAAACCATATAAAGCTACAATAATTGAAACAGTGTAGTACTGTTCTAAAGGCAGATATATAAACCATTGGAGTTAAATAAAAGCCTAGAGCTAAATTCTTCCCTATATTGTCAAGTTATTTTTGACAAGGTTTCCATGAACATTTGGTGGTGGAAAAAATAATCTTTTAACTAAATATTGTTGAAAAATAATAATTACATGGAAAAGAATAAAATTGGACCCTTACCTAATCCTATATACAAATATTAACTCAAAATAGATAAAAGACCTAAATATAAATCTTAAGACTTAAACTTTTAGGAGAAAATCTGGGTCAGAAAACCTCACAACATTGAAATTGGCAGTGATTTCTTGGATATGATTTCAATGGCACAGGCAACAGAAGAGTATACAAACTCCCTAAAAAATATTGTATATCCAAAGACAATGTAAACAGAGTTAACAGTTACTAATAGAATGGGATAAAATATTTCACAAATGCTATATCCGAAGGTATATTAATATTCCAACTATAAATCCTAAAAATTAACAACAATAAAGGCAAACAATACCCTTTAGAGATAGGTAAAAGACTAACATAAATAATGAATCTCCACAGATAACCAATCTTAGTTGTCTGTTGGATGGAAAATCTTGTTTCTCTAGTTCTGGTGTGTGTTACCTATTTCTTCTTTGTAGTTAATCTCTTTGAGTATTTTCTCTAGTGCTGGTTTTGAAGACATAAATTCCTTCAGTTTCTGTTTGTCATGGAAGCTTCTTATTTCTCCATCTAATTTGATAGAAAGTTTTGCTGGGTAGGAAATTTTTGGCTGGAAGTTGTTTTCTTTCAGAATTGGGAATATGTTACTCCAAGCTCTTCTGGCTCTCATAACTTGGTTTGGGAAGTCTGGAGTGATTCTAATTGGTTTGACTCTGAATGTCACTTGGCCCTTTGCTTTTGTTGCCTTTAAGATTCTCTGCTTGACTTCCACATTGGTCATTTTGACAATTATGTGGCGTGGGGATCCTCTTCTCCGATCCTGTCTAAAGGGAGTTCTATAAGTTTCCTGGACCTATGTATCAACCTCTTGCTTTATGTCTGGAAAATTTTCTGCTATTACTTCCTTGAAGAGATTGTTGATCCCTTTGGTTTCACTTTCTTTTCCCTCCTCTATTCCAATAATTCTTAGGTTAGCTCTCTTAAAATGGGCCCATATTTCTTCAATATCAGATTCCTGCTGTCGGATATTTTGTTCTAGATTAGAAACTATGCGTTCATTTTTGGAATGATCATCTTCTAAGAGCGAGATTCTGTTCTCCATGTAGTCTAATTGGTTGTTTGTGCTTTGAATTGAGGCCTTTACTTCATTAATTGCATCCTTTATCTCCTTTTGTCTCTCTCTGAGTTCTTTTTGAAGCACCTCTATTATTTCTACAGTTATTTTCCTGATTTGCTCTTCTAGAAATCTCTGATTTTCTGTTTTATCGAGTTCTGATGTTGTGGGGTTGTGGGCATTCATTGCTCCAGTGTTATTCCTCTTTCCCATGATTTCGGATGTTTGTGCCTTCTCTGGGTTCTTCCCTTGGGTCACTATGACTTCACTTAAGGTGTTCTGGATCTCGAGTCAGTAGTATCTCAGACCCCACTACTCCTTTACTGGGTTGTATCACAGAGTCTCCGACCCAGAGAGTCGATAGAGGCTGCTTTAGACTGTGGGGGGTGTCAGGTTGCACGTTCTCCTATGGTGTGATATCTCTGCCACCGCCCCTCCCCCACTGGGTCAAGTCCCAGGGAGTACAGTACTGGGATTTCTCCTCTGTGGCCCGCAATTTGACTCACTGTTCTTGAGTACGCAGATGTAGCTGTACTGGCTTCGCTGAATTTGCTGCTGCTGCCGCCGGTGGCAATATGGCGCCGCTGCTACACCCTCGGCCGTGGGGCTGGTGTTTTTCTTTTGGTTTTATTTCCACTCTGAATCCCTGCAGCGTGTGCTGAGCTCGGCCACTGGGAGCTTTAGATGCTCTCTGCGCCGAGAAATCCCGCCTGGCTGTTCCGCAGCGGCTCACCTCGGCTTGCTGTAGCCGTCCGGTGAACTCCCCACTGCCGCCGGCAGTAAAGCGCTGCTGCCGCGTCTGTGGCTCTGTTCTCAGTCCGCTTTCTCTCTGGAGCCTGGTGATTTTTTTTGTTTCTCTGGTGATAGTGTTTTCTGGCTATTCATAGGCGCTGATTTTGTGGTAATGGAGATTGGTTGTTAGCAGGGCTCTTAAGCCCCGCTTTTCTCGGTCGCCATCTTCCCAGAAGTCTGTACTTTTATTTTCTTTCAGTCAGTTCCATGTACTTTTATTTCTCTATAACATTGTTATACATGAATTTTTTGAAAATTTATTGTTACGACTTTAAATACATATAGATTTTCATGGTGCCTTTCTGTTACTAATTTCTAGTTTGATTCGAATGCGCTCAGAGAACACACTCTGAGATCAATTCTTTTAAAAGTGTTTGTTTCTTTGTTTCTGTGGTACTGATGATTGAACCTAGGAACATTTACTCCCGAGCTACATCCCCAGACCCACTTTTAGAAACTTGCTGTTTTGAAACAGGGTCTCCTAGGTGCCGGAGCCAGCCGGCAAAAGTACGGGTTCTGAAGAGAGGAGTGAGGATGAGAAGAATTTTATTCAATGAATTTTATTCATAGAATACTTCATTCTCTCATGGAAGGATCGGCAGTACACTCCCGGGACGATATCTCTACTAACCTATCCCGGTTTTATCGCTCTCGTCCTATTTATACCGCTCCTGGTCAACCAACCCTCGTGACGTCACCATCTATGCGCGCAATGGTCAAACCAATCAAGCCTGTTCCGTCACCACCTGTGCGCTTAACGGTCAAAGCAATCAATTCCACCTGAGCTTCTCTCAGACATTGAACTTTCCATGACCCCAAACCTTATTGGCTCTGGGCAAAACAGAAGTATTCTTAAAGGGGGAAAACCTTAATGGCTCCCCACACCTAGGTTACTGGGAGCATCACTACATTGCTGAGGATAGCCTTAAACTTTTTTTTTAATTTCTTTTTTTTCTTTTTTTTTTATTGGTGCACTGTATTCATACATCATAGTGGGATACAAACTTTTGTAGACATACATGCACACATCGCCCAGTCAGCCCCCACCCGATCCCCACCCCATTCTCTCCCCATCCCTCCCTCCCATGCTTGGCTTAGTGGTTGACATCTAGTATTATAGCAATTTATCCTAAATTAAAAATGATAATCTCACATAACAGTTTCATTTGTCTGATACCAAGCTTTTGATGACTTAAAGATAACATTTCAATATTTCTTTTTACTTTCTTTCTTACCAGAGAATATTTTTTTCTATTTTTTTAGGTGAAACTATCATATATTTATATATTTATTTTTCAGAAAAAAAAATCTATCCTAATATGGAATATGGACTCTAGATACCCAAAATGATCTTGAAAAAGAACAAAGCTAGAAGATATATATTTTCTGATTTCAAACCATATAAAGCTACAATAATTGAAACAGTGTAGAACTATTCTAAAGGCAGATATATAAACCATTGGAGTTAAATAAAAGCCTAGAGCTAAATTCTTCCCTATATTGTCAAGTTATTTTTGACAAGGTTTCCACGAACATTTGGTGGTAGAAATAATAATATTTTAACTAAATATTGTTGAAACATAATAATTACATGGAAAAAAATAAAGTTGGACCCTTACCTAATCCCATATACAAATATTAACTCAAAATAGATAAAAGACCTAAATATAAATCTTAAGACTATAAACTTTTAGGAGAAAATCTGGGTCATAAAACCTCACAACACTGAAATTGGCAGTGATTTCTTGGATATGATTTCAATGGCACAGGCAACAGAAGAGTATACAAACTCCCTAAAAAATAAAAAAAAAATGTATATCCAAAGACAATGTAAACAGAGTTAAAAGTTACTAAAAGAATGGGATAAAATATTTCCAAATGCTATATCTGAAGGTATATTAATATAGCCTTAAACTTTTGATCCTCTTGTTTCAGTCTCCCACGTACTAGAATTACAGATGTGTACCTCCATGACTAGCCAGTTTTGGTTTATGTTTATGTTCCATGGGAGCCTAAAAAATGTGTATTCTGTTGTTAGGGAGAGAGTTCTATAAGTGTCAGATTTTTTGGTAAATGGTCTTGTTGAGTTCTTTTATATCCTTCCTTCCTTTTTTGTCATTTAGCTCTATCCTTTTGTCAGAGAGAGTTATATGGCTTAGGATTTTTCTTTGACTTTCAGTTCTATTAATCTCTCTCTCTCTCTCTCTCTCTCTCTCTCTCTCTCTCTCTCTCTCTCTGTGTGTGTGTGTGTGTGTGTGTGTGTGTGTGTGTGTGTGTGTTAACTTAGGGGCATTTTAACTCTGAGCTATACCTCCAGCCCTGTTTTATTATTTATTTTGAAAAAGATCTCACTAAATTGCTGAAGGCCTCACTAAGTTGCCAAGGCTGATCTAAAACCTGTAAACCTCCTGGCTCAATCTCTCAAGTACTAGGATTCCAGGTGTGTGTCACAATGCCTAACTCTATCAGCTTTTATTTCATATATTCTGTTGCTCTGTCATTTACTGTACAGAAATTGGGTATTGCTATACATCTTCTTATTTTATTAGCCCTTTAGTCATTCTGTCATATTTCTCTCTGTCCTTAGAAATTTCCCTTGCTATGAAGTGGATTTATCCTGATATCAGTATAACCACTTATGATTTCTTTTAATGTGTGCATGGCATATGTTCTCCAACTTTCTACTTTATCTAATATACTGTCTGCTTTACATTACATTTGATGTGAGTTTCTCATAGACAACATATAGTTAGGTCTTGTTTATTTTCTCTGTCTACTCTCTCAATCTCTTTATTTTAACTGATATATTTAGATAACTTGAAATTATTGATATATTATGGCTAGATCCAATGTTTATATTTTATTTAATTTTTTTTGGTTTTTTTCCCCCTGTGGAACCCAGGGGCTTTCTACTCCCCAGCTATACTCCCAGACCTATTTTACACTTTATTTAGAAACAGTGTCTCACTAAGTTGCTGAGAGCCCCACTAGGTAGCTGAGGCTGGCTTCGAACCTGTACGATCCTCCTGTCTTAGCCTCCCAAACGCGGGGATTACAAGAGTGCACCACCACACCGGGCTCTAACTTTTTCTGTTTTTTAACAGTCTTATTTTCCTTGTCTTGCTCCCTTGTGGATTACATGTTTTAAAATTTGATTTTGATTTTTTGCTAGTGCCTTTAAGTACATCTTTTTTTTTTTAAGTACTTGGGATTGAACCCAGGGGTATTCTACCTCCTAGCTATACTCCCAGCCCTATTTATAATTCTTTATTTTGAAAGAGGGTCTTGATAAGTTGCAGAGGGCCTCACTGAGGCCGGCCACGAATCTGCAATTCTCCTGTCTCAGCCTCCCAAGTACTGGGATTCCAAGCATGTGCCACCATGCCCGGCTTGAGTACAACTTTTAGTATAGGTTTTTAGAGGTCATTTACATTAACAATTCATAACTTATCCTAGTATATTGGTGCCAAAGTTCTACCAGTCTTATTCAACTTTAGGAAACTTTACTCTGTTTATCTCTTTTTCCCCTCCACAATTTGTTCCTCTCCAATTAATAAATATATTAGTGTTATAATGTTTTGCTTCAGCAACAAGGCGGAAGAAAAAACCACATTATATTTACCTATATTTTACTTACCTTGCTATCTTTCCTTCTCAATATTCTCAAATAGTATTTTTAACAATTTTTATTGAACATAAATAGTATACATTTACACTATATTTGGTGCCCTCTCCCCCCCATGCCCCCATTTTCCCTTCCCCCCTCCCACCAATGGTTGTCCAGGTTAACCATGTCTTATTCATTACTTTACACATGTTCAGGTGTAGACCCTCATTAATCAAGATCGGCCTTCCTCCTCTCCTGTCTTACCATTCAAACTTAGTTAGTATTTCCCCTTCAATATCTGGAGTCCCACTGGTATCCTTTGTGTTTCCTAGTTTGGGCATATTAGAGGAAACATATGTATCTTCTCCTTCTGTGCTTGGCTGATCTCACTTAACATAATGTTCTCCAGGGCGTTCCATCTTCTTACAAATGATATAATTTTGTTCTTCTTTATGGCTGAATAGAATTCCATTGTGTGTATTTCCCACAGTTTTGCTATCCATTCTTCTGTTGATGGTGATCTGGGTTGGTTCCATATTTTGGCTATTACAAATTGTGCTGCTATGAACATAGGTATGCAAATGTTGCTGTAGTTCTCTGAATTCAACCCCTTTGGAAAGATACCCAGGAGTGGTAGAGCTGGATCATATGGTGGATCTATTCCCACCTTTCTTAGGAATCTCCACACAGATCTCCATAGTGGTTGAACTAGTTTGCACTCCCACCAACAGTGTAAAAGAGTTCCTCTTTCCCCACATCCTCACCAGCATTTGTTGTTGTTTGATTTCTTTATGCTTGCTATTTTGACTGGTGTTAGATGGAATCTCAGTGTAGTTTTGATTTGCATCTCCCTGATGGCCAGTGATGAAGAACATCTTTTCATGTATCTATTGGCCCTTTGTATCTCTTCTTTTGTGAAGTGTCTATTTAGTTCATTTGCCCATTTCTTGATTGGGTTGTTTGTTTTGCTAGTGTAGAGTCTTTTGAGCTCTTTGTATACTCTGGATATTAGCCCCCTATCAGAATGGTGGCTGGTAAAGATCCTTTCCCATTCTGTAGGCTTCCTCTTTAGGTTATTGATAGTTTCCTTTGATGAGAAGAAACTTTTTAGTTTGATGTTATCCCACTTGTTTATTCTTGCTTTAATTTCCTGAGCTTTGGAGGTTTTGTTGAGAAAGTTACTGCCTGTGCCAATATGTTGTAGTATTGAACCTATGCTCTCCTCTACTAACTTCACAGTCTCAGGTTTAATTTCTAAGTCTTTGATCCATCTTGAGTTGATTCCTGTGTTTGGTGAGATATAGGGGTTTAGATTCATCTTTTTACAAATGGTTAGCCAGTTCTCCCAGCACCACTTGTTGAAAAGGCTGAATTTTCTCCAGCGTATGTGTTTGGCCCCTTTGTCAAAGATTAATTGACTAAAGATGTGTGGGTTTGTTTCTGTATCTTCTATTCTAATCCACTGGTCAGTATATCTGTTTTTGTGCTACTACCATGCTGTTTTTACTACTATTGCTCTATAGTATAGTTTGAAGTCTGGGATTGTAATGCCTCCTGCGTGTTTCTTGTTATTGAGAATTGCTTTGGCTATTCTAGGTCTTTTCTTTCTCCATATGAAGCTCATGATTGATTTTTCTAGGTCTCTGAAGAATGTCACTGGTATTTTAATGGGAATTGCATTGAACCTATAGATCAGTTTTGGCAGAATGGCCATTTTGATGATATTTATTCTGCCTATCCATGAGGGTCTTCTTCAATTTCTTTCTTTAATGTTTTCTAGTTTTTGTTGTAGAGGTCTTTTACATCTTTGGTTAGGTTTATTCCTAGGTATTTTATTGGTTTTGAGGTTATAGTTATATTTTACTTACCTTGCTATCTTTCCTTCTCAATATTCTCAAATAGTGTTTTTTTTTTTTTATCATTTTCTTCTCTTTAGAAATAATCCTTTATTTTTTTCTGGGTAAGTTTTATAATAAAACATTTTCATTTTCCTTCATTTGGAAATATTGGGATTTTCTCTTCATTTCTAAAGAAAATTCGACTTTATTGGATAGTAAAATTTGCATTGGACTATTCTATTTCGCCGTTTAAAAAATAGCATGCTTATTCCTTCTGGCCTCCATGGTTTCTGATGAGACGTCTGCTGCCATTTTAGTTGATATTCCTAATAGTTAAGGATTTTCCTTGTGCTGCTTTAAAAAATTGTCTTTAGTTTCAAGAAATTTGATTTATCTAGGCATATATTTCTTTGGATTAATCCTGTTTATGTTTAACTTGTTGAATATTTATGCTATTTTTTGCTGTTTTGGGGAACTTAGCCATTATTTCTTTGAGTGCTTTTTTTTCAATTCTACCCCCTTATTTTCTTCTTTCCAGAACTCTGATTACATGAATATTAGATATGGGTTATATTCCCACAGGTTCTTAGACTCTGTTCAATTGTTTTTTCTACTATATTTTCTCTTTGCTATTCAGATTATATATATTTTCTTTTGTTTTATCTTTATTTATTTATTTTTTAGTGGTACTGGGGTTCCTGGAAGCCCTTCTACCTCCCGGCTACACTCCCAGACCTATTTTTTATATTTTCTTATTTGGAAACAGGGTCTCTTAAGCCAGCGTGACTGGATTCAAACCTGCGCGATCCTCCTGTCTCCGCCTCCCAAGCGCAGGGATTACAAGCATGCGCCACCACACCCGGCCTTGTTTTATCTTTAAATTTATTATTTCTTTCCTCTCTTCTCTCCGTTATGCCTTTTAGTCGTTATATGGAGAGCATTTTTATTTTGTTTTGTTTTGTGTATATGGGTTGCTGAGAATTTTCAGTTAAAAAGTTTCTATTTACTTGTTCTAAATATGTTCTGTTTCTTTGTTAAGACTTTTTCTTTTGTTATTGAGCCCTTTCACCTTTTATTTGTTTCAAGTTTGTAATTTCTTGCAGAAGCATTTCATGATCTTCACTTAAAAACTATTGTCAGATAATTCTAACATTTCAGTATCTTGACATTGACAATTATTTGTCTTTTCTTACTGAACTGAGATTTTCCTTGTTATCGGAATGATGAGTGATTTTCAATTTAAACAACATTTTATTGGTGTTATGTTATTATATTCTGGATATTATTCAAATATTCTGTTTAGCAGCTGAAAGTGAAACAAGTCTAGGCTTTCCTATTCAGTCTCTTGATATGAAAAGATGCAACCCAAGTTCCCTTCATGGTGTCAACTGACAAAACAGTGTATGTGGTTTCATTTTTGTCTGGTTAGGATGAAAGACGCATCCTTCATAGGCCTTTCCTGACACCGACATGGTGAATGGTGTTGATAATGCCTGCTTAGAATCTGATGATCGGGGAGGTCTAGGCTTAGCTCTCAGCCCTTGATTAGGTGAGGGTAGACTTGCTGTTTTTCTGTGGTGTTTTGCTAGAGTAGAGTGGTTAATGTCTTTTTTTTTTCTTGCTAAGGTGCTTTCGGTCCTTTGCTTTTTTTCGGACTATTGCTGTCTATATCCATTAACGTATTTGGGTCACTAGTTTCCCAAACACCAAACTGTGATATATAAATCAAAAGGAAAACCCAAGAACTCGAAAATGGGTCTTTTCTCAGCTCCAAAAGTACTAACCAGCCTTCTTTCTTTACACTATTCTAAGCCTTTTTAATATTTGTTTTATATATACTACCCATTTTTTTATTGTATTTAGTAAGAGGACTAGGAAAAATCACTTCTTCATCTTTCCTTAAGTTGAATTTGCCTTTTAAAAATATTTATTTTTCCTTTTTTTTTTTTGTCGTACAGGGGGTGGAACCTAGAGGCTTTCTACCTCCGGGCTATACTTCCAGACCTATTTTATACTTTATTTGGAAACAGGGTCTCTCAGTAAGTTACTGAGAGCCTCACTAAATAGCTGAGGCTGGCTTTGAACCTGTGCAACCCTCCTGTCTCCTCCTCACAAGCACTAGGATTACAAGTGTGTGCCACCACGCCTGGCAAAAATACCTGTTTTTCTTAAAACAAATAATTGAGTCAAAATTTTTTCTCCATCTTTTTTAAGATTTAGAGATGATTCCATACTTTATATTTAAACATAATTAGTATTATATTCTTCTCATCTCATGCAAAATCCGTGCCCTTGGCAGCATACTTAGAAATAGTCACTTTAATCCAGGCGTGGTGTCACACGCTTGCAATTCCAGCATTTGGGAGTCTGAGACAGGAGGATTGTGGTTCACAGACAGCCTCGGGTACTTAGTGAGGCCCTTTGCAACTCAGTGAGACCCTGTTTCAAAATAAAGAATAAAAAAACAGAGCTGGAGCATAACTCAGAGATAGAATTCCCCTGAATTTCATCTCCAGTACCGCAAAAAAAAGGTCACTTTATTATTTGAATGTTAACTGTCTTGTTCCTTCTACTTTTTTTAAACAAAAATATGAAGTTAAAATGAGAATTTCCTGATCTCTTAAGAAATATTTCTTAAGTTGCTTAAGGACATTTTGATAAAATGACTGTTGTAATATTGTCATGTCCAAAATAAAGTTATAAATAAGTATGGTACTTGGAACAGAAAAATATGATTATAAACTATTGATTATTTTCTTCCACCAGATGAGGGGTATCTCTGATAAGTCACTCCGGCTAGTGCTATCCACATTCAGCAACATACGAGAGGAGCTTGGACATCTTCAAAATGATTTGACAGTAAGATTTATTTTTCTTTACTAAGTCTTTCTAATTCTGAACTTCCAAACATAGTCATGAAGACATTCAATATGCTTTCAAAATGTAATATTATACAATATTATGCTTACTCAGACATAACTAAATTATTTTCTTGAAACAGTGTTGAAAGGAGAAAATAATTTCCCAGTGTGTAAAGGAAAGGATATTGAATGTGCACTTGCTATTTAGTTTACCACTAATGCGATTTAATATTTAAAACCAGGTAGTAGCCCACAATGTTAGAAGAGCCTGACTCATTGAATGGAAAATTTCCCCCTTTTCTGTAATAAGAAAGCATGCTCTGAACTTCTCTTCAAGCATAACAACTTGAAAACTTTCTCCAAGAACTTAATCTTTCTATTTTCTATTTTAATTGGTGTTCTTAGTGCCATCAACTAGATGCATTCAGAATGCTTTCCCTACAATGAATAACTCCTTGAAGATTTTGGAGTTGTTTTTCTTTTGTTTCTGTGTTCTAATGAATGTGGTTAGACTCTAATTTGAAAATTTACCACCTGCTGGGATTAACAAAGAGTCTTTGTAGATCAGGGGAAAAACATTAAAATATTTCAGAAGGTTCTGCTTCATTGCACTTAGAGTTAGTCCATCAAAAATGTCCCTTTAAACATGGGTTTTTAAAGTTTCAAACCTTTTATAATCCCATATTTTGATTAACTTTTAAGAATTCTGCCTTATTAAGCAACTCCAAATGAAAGTGAGTACCTATTTAAATCTTCCTAGGTAAACAAGCATTTGTATTGTGTGACTCTTGACAAGTTTCTATAATTCTGAACCTCCATAAATAATTTATACTTTTAGTCACTGGAAAATGACAAGATAAGACTTGAGAAGGACTTGGCATTCAAAGAAACTCAAATAAAAGAGTATGAAGAACTCTTGGCATCAGTGAGAGCAAATAATCGCCAGCAGCAAGTAAGTTGATGCTTTTCTGGATGAGAAATTTTATTGATAGTTC
Organism: Muscardinus avellanarius; assembly: GCF_963383645.1. Lineage (NCBI taxonomy): Eukaryota > Metazoa > Chordata > Mammalia > Rodentia > Gliridae > Muscardinus > Muscardinus avellanarius. The sequence continues at coordinate 118,615,001 of NC_137792.1, read as the reverse complement.
TTCATATGCACAACTACTTGCATCATAGGGCTATGAGATAACATCCAGATAGAATTAAAATATGATAGAGCATTTTTTCATATCTAAATTGAGTGTATTTGGTTATTTCCCAGAGCTAAACACCCTCTCATAAAAATAGACAACCTTGTATATTTCAGGGGTAAAATACATATGGTATACAATTTCATGTGTTTTGGGTGACGAGAATTATGTAAATACTGAAAATCTAAGTTCACTCACCCATTTGATCTACTAAAGTATTAAGGAGGGAGTTTTGTGGACTTAGTTCTATTTGTACAATGAATAATAAATGAATGAACTCTAGAGAATTTCTCCAGATGTTTGAGTAGAGATGTTTCCTAGGAAATTGTAATGAGTCTCTAAGGCTTACTCCTTAATCACCCTTAAAACTATTCTAAATTCTTGCTCAGTTGCTAGTTATCACATAAATAATCAGGCACATGGACATTTTGGTGCCTATTAGAAGGCAGAAGACAATATTGTCAAAGAGTTGAAAGAATCTAATTGCTAAGTTGGAATACGGAAAATTCATCTAGTCTTGACTCCTCGCTAAAGATAGGCAAGTGAGACTGGGAAACGTTAATAACTGTGAAGGATGATTTAACATACCAGCTAAGGATAAGAATATAAAACATGGGCATGAACAAATATTGCTTTATTGGACTGAATGAATTAGCAAAAATAACACTTCCCTTCAACCTATGAAATTCATTTATCTTATGCCCAATGTCTTTCTTAACAGCAAGGACTTCAAGACTCAAGCTCAAAATGCCAGACATTGGAAGAAAACATTCTTTCTCTTCGACATACACTATCTGACATGGAATACAGAATAAAAGAACTGGAATATTGCAAGCACAATTTAGAGCAAGAGAATAAAAATCTTAGAATGCAGGTATTAAATCTTTATTTATATAATACAATATTGCCTTAGTTATATCATTGTAATTCTAGCATTGGCAATAGTTAAGATATGGCAGGGCATGGTAAGATATACCTTTAATCTCAGTACTTGGAAAGAATAGAATCTGGGGGTATAGCTTAGTCATAGAGTACCTCTGAGTTAAATCCCTAGTACAAAAAATAAAATAGTAAAGAGATGTGTCTCTGTATCTGCATCTCCTGTTCATCTTATGAACGTACATGAATTGCTTTCTGGTGACCTCAAACACAGAAATGATCACACAGTCATTTGAGATTTATAAAACAATTTCCAAATGCCATTCTCATCGTTTCAGTGTCTCATTTATTCACATGATTTCCTTTAAAATTATTATTGGTGCATTATAATTATACATAATAGTGAGATTAATTACTATTATTATTTTGCGGGTCATTCGACCTCCAAGCGACACCCCCAGATCTATTTTTTATTCTTTATTTTGAAACCAGGTCTCACTTAGTTGCAGAGGGCTTCACTGAGTAGCTGAGGCTGTCCTCAAACCGGAATCCTCCTGTCTCAGCCTCCAGAATGCTGGGATTGCAAGCGTGCACCACCATGCCCAGCTTAATGGTGAGATTAATTATTAATCATGGTGATAAGTTCACACGTGCAAATGCCATAATTTGTCTAATTTTATTCTTTAGTTCTTCCCTTTTCCTTGCCTCTTTCCCTCTCCTGCCCCACTTCCTCTACTTTACTGGCTGCCCATTTAAAAATTTTTTTTTTTATTAATGAGATCTCCCCATTTTTTCCTCTTGTTCTCTCTAGCTTCCATATATGAGAGAAAACATACAATTCTTTTCTTTCTAAATCTGGCTTATTTAGATTAGCATATCGTTTTCCTACAAATGATGCAATTATGTTCTTCTTTATGGCTGAATAAAACTCCACCGAATTGCATGGCTTTCATATAACAGTACCACATGAAATGTAATATGTATTTTGTTTATATTAATTCAATTATGGAAAATTATTTTGTCTTGTGTAGGTTTCTGAGACTTGCACGGGCCCAATGCTGCAGGCTAAAATGGATGAAATTGGCACCCATTATATGGAGATGGTAAAAAACTTGAGAACAGAGAAAGATAGAGAGATATGCAAGCTAAGGGTATGTTGATCCTACATTGTATAAATACACAGGTCGGTGCAAACTTCCTAACATGGTAATGATAGTTTCAAGTTTTAAGCTACTTGGAAAAACCAACTGAAGGTAAAGATTTAGGAACATGCTACTGAATATTTTGTTTTAAATACACAGCACTGTCCATATAAAATATCATGTTTGTTTTCTAATTTAGCTTACTCTCTTCTAGGAGAGTAAAATTAAACATTAGTTTCATTGTATTGGATTACAATTAGAGTACTTTATGATTTTGCTATAAGCATGGTTACGAAGGCAAGAGCAATATACAAGATTATACAGCAAGAAAAAATAAAAATTCTTAACTTTGAGGAATGTTATATATTAAGGTGTTTGTCAAGCATCAGAATGAAAACAGTGTTGAATTTTATGTACCTGTAATTGGCATAACAATTAGAGTATTTGTAATTGTAAACATGGTGTTTTAATTTTCATTTGAGTTGACTTAGTATCATCCTTAATTTGCTGATTCCTAAATGTAGTAAAATATACTTAAATATCTTAATGAAAAAATGACCAAACTTTTTCTATCCAATACAACTGTATGGTTTTTCCCACAATCAAAATGAAACAAAACATTATTTGTTTAAAAACTTAGTTTGTTCTATCAGATTTTCTCCACTGGTTTCCTCTTTTCCATCCCAACATAACCAATGCATATCACTTTAGTCTAATAGCCATGTATGTACAAATATATGATACATGGGAAACTGACAGGATCTGTAGTCAGAAGTTCTGTGTTGAATTAGATCTATTTTACCTAGTGATTCTGTATCATTTAACCTCTGAAATTCATTTAAGTCTTTTTATAAATGAAGATTATAATAATGATTCTTTTACTGGGATGCTCTGAAATCTGAGAAAAGTAATGCAAGAAAAATAATTTGTGAACTTAAAATTACTATATAATATTTGTATTGAAAATTTTTAATTATCATTTGAAGGAATCTGAACTGCCTGTTTTGACTTAATTTTAATTATTGTTACCCAAGACCATTTCTTAGATAATTCTTAGTGCTAAATAGTAAAAGTAACTTTAAAAAATGAGAAATTCCTAACTGGAATTTTCATTCATGTTTTATATTCATAAAATTGTATAGAGATAACTATTGGTATTTTGTATTTCATTTCATAAGTAGCTGTGTGCTTTTGTATAACTTAAACCACACTGTGACTCAATAACATTTTTAAATAAGGGCTATAATAATGCTTATTTCTTTCCAAATCCTTAGTCCCAATTAAACCAGTACCAAAAAGATGTTTCAAGAAGAGAAGGAAGTTGTAGTGACTTCCAGTTCAAGCTTCATGAACTGACAAGCTTGCTAGAAGAGAAGGATTCCCTTATAAAGCGTCAGTCAGAGGTAAAAACTAAAAAGGGGGGGAATAAGGGAGAATAATATAACTTTGATCTTGTAGGACATGTACTTCACACGAACTATAAAAGAATATGTATCTAAGGCATACTTTATTATGTGTAAGTATGAAGAAGTAGATTGATATTTCAGGAGGAGTAATTCAAATGAAAGCCAAAACTGAAGCAAAAAGTTCTATGGTACTGTACATTTAATATTTTAAGATGTTGATTTTCTATTTCATTAGTGAAAAGCTTCAAAATCCCATGAGCATCTTACTAGATTATGAACTGCTTTATCAAGGGACTGAGTTATATCCCTTCCTGTATCCACAACATGTGGCCTAGGATTTGGCATACAGTCGATGCTAAAGGACTCCCCAAACTAGTGGCTAATAACATATTGCAGTTATTGAACAAACACCATTTCAATAACTGCATTCACTGAAAGCATTTACTCATAAACTCTCTGTTAAGGACTTATATCTGCTTCCGTATTGAAATTTCAATACTTTTATGTTTTGGCTATACTTTTTGTATGTTCTTATTGGTGCATTAGAGTCCCACATTATAATGTCAATCATGTTGACAATGACGTACATGCACACAATACTTGGTGTCTCCCACCTCCCTTTACCCTACCTCTAAATAGAGTATCCATATTTATATTGGTATGTTCACACACACACACACACACACACACATACACATACACACATACATACATACATACATACATACATACATACATAGTGGATGCTAGTATTTCTATTAATGAACCTCAGTCTCCTCCTCCCCTACCATTAGACCTCCTCCCTGACTCCACTGAGGTTTCTCCTCCATTATCTGGAGTCCCTCTTGTATCCCAATTACTCCCTAGCTTGCCCATATTAGAGAAAACATATGACCCTTCACTCTCTATGCTGGCTAATCTCACTTAACATAACGTTCTCCAGGTCCTCCCATCTTCTTGCAAATGATGTAATTTTGTTCTTCTTTTGCGGGTCTGGGGATGGAACCCAGGGGCATTTGACCTCCGAGCTACACCTCCTGCCCTATTTTTTTTCTTTATTTTGAAACCAGGTCTCACTGAGTTGCAGAGGGCCTCACTAAGTAGCTGAGGCTGGCCGTGAACCGCGATCCTCCAGGTTTCAGCCTCCCGAATGCTGGGATAACAAGCGTGCGCCACCACGCCCGGCTTGTTCTTCTTTATTGCCAAGTAAAATTCAATCATGTGTATTTTCCATAATTTTGTAATCTGTTCATTTCGTGATGGACCCCTAAGTTGGTTCCATTATTTGGCTTGGCTATACTTTGCAAGAATTTAAGGACAAAAACTTCCACATCTTCATATTAAGAATTATGCATATTCAGTCTCAAGGTATCTACCAATGATTGATACCTCACTGCAGTTAATGGACCTGCAAAGGCATATAATTTCTTTTTTTATGAGTGATGCTGGAGATTGAACCCAAGGGCATTCTACCTTTGATCTATACCCCAAGCCCTATTTTATTTATTTTTTTTATTTTGAAATAGGATCTCACTAAGTTGCTAAGGGCCTTGAGTTATTGAGACTGGCCTCCAACCTGCAATATTCCTGTCTTAGCTTCCCATGTACTGAGATCACAGGCCCAGCTCACATATAACTTCTTGAGTACTGTGAAGTAGTACTATATGATATTCCACAAAATATTTTTATCAAGGTAGAAAAGGAAGGGAATGGCATTTATCCTTAGTAGCCTTTTTAAATGTTCAAACATATTTCTTTTCTCATGTTTCTACTTTTCTTCAAATAATTTGTTGACTTTTATTTTTAAGGAACTCTCAAAATTGAGACAAGAAATATGTTCATCTCATAATCAACCCTCCAGTGGTGGAAGGACTACTATCACCACTAGAAAGTAAGATATTTTAAAATGAAATTTTAATGTGATTGGTTGATATAATTTAAGATATTGTACTTTTAGACAGAGTTTGTTGTTTTCTACTTGCCAATAATCCTACTGAATAATGAATATACACAAAAGGCATTGCTATTATGGTCAGTAAAATCCTTTACAATGCCTTTCCTGTACAGTACAATCCTTTAAGATACCTTCCCTGCCAGGCGTGGTGGCACACACTTGTAATCCCAGCATTTGGGAAGCTGAGACTGGAGGATTGCAGTTCGTGGACAGCCTCAGCTACTTATTGAAGCCCTCTACAACTTAGTGAGACCCTGTTATAAGTTATAGAATGATAGGAATATGAATGCACATAACCCTTAACTGTTTTTCCATCAGGATCCCACCCCACTCATCCCCTTCCCCACTCATGTCATTGACATTGATAATTTCATATATGTACACAGCATTGTTTCAGCTGTTACCTTCATAATATCTACTCCCCCCACCAAAACCATTCTGTCATTTCATTGGAGTCTGTACTCTATCCGAGGCCTTTTTTGTTACCCACTACCTCTCTAGCTTCCACATATGAGAGAAAACATGTTATTCAGCACATATTCATGTTTATAGCAACACAATACGCAATAGTCAAATTATGGAAATAACGTAGGTATCCATCAGTATATGAATGAATTCCAAACCTGTGGTTTATACACACACTCTAATTTTACTCAGCCATAAAGAATGAAATCATGTCATTGGCAGGAAAATGAATGGAACTAGAGAAAATTATGATAAATGAGATTAGCCAGTCTCAGAAAGCAGTTATATTTTCTCATATACTGAGGCTATACTCTTTTATGTGGAGATTTGATTCTCGGAGTCTCCTCTCACAGTGGTGATATACCCACAACTTACAGACCCGAAATGTATCAAAACCAAATAAAAATAAACAATGAAGATTTTATGAAAAGTCTATTTTGGATGTTTCATAAAAATGGAATAATTGTGACCAGATCCTTTCATTTTTCATATTTTCAAGATACATCCATGTTCTGGCCTATGCCTAAACTTCAGTTCAATTCTGTCACTAATATCCAGTTCTATGAACATACAACATTTTACCTATTTATCAGTTGATGGATATTTTGGTTGTTTTCCATTTGTGCCTGTTATGAGTGATGCTACCACAAACATCTATTTACAAATGTGTGTGAAATGTGTATTCATTTTTTGAAAGTATATACCTAGCAGCATGATTTCTGGGTAGCATGGACACTCTATATTTAACTATTTGATGAAGTGCCATGCTGATTTCTAAAGCAGCTGCTCCAATTGTGAGATTATATGCATGCACCACCATGCCCAGCTTGATTTTGTTTTATAACATAAGCTTTTAATGCTATAAATTCCTACTTGGGCACTGCTCTTTCTTTATCCCAATGTTTTGACAAGTTGTGTGTTTATTTCCATTCAATTCAAAATATTTTCTAATTTTCCATTTTATACTTTGACATATGGATTGCTTAGAACTTTTTGCCTCCAAATACTTGGTGATTTTTTCAGATATCATTCTTTTATTGATTTCTATCTTATCTCCATTATGGTAGGAGAAAATACTTTATGATATCAGTGACTTGAGCTTATTTTGACTTGTGATCCAGAATATGGACTCTTGATAAATATCTCATGTGCCCTTGAAAACAGAATGAGTATTTGGTTGTTGAATGGTGGAGTGTTTTATAAATGGCAATCAGATCAATTTGATTAACAGTAGTTTTTACGCCTGTATTATTACTGCCTTTTTTTCTACTTCTTATATCAACTGTCTTGAAAGACATGCTGAATCCTCCAATTCAAATTGTAGATTTGTTTATTTCTTCTTTGGTTCTATTCATTTTTGCTTGGTAATTTGCATTTCTGCTAGATGGTACATAAACATTTGGATTGCTATATTCTACTGGTAGATGTACCTTAAGGATAGTTACTCTTGCTGATAATTGACATCTTTACCTTTATGAAATGACCCTTTCTATTCATACAAATACTTCTTGTTCTCAAGATATTACTCAGATAGTAATATATCTCCTCCAGCTTTTTGCTTATAGATTGGATTACTCTTCTGTGTTTTATTTTCATCACTCTAATCAAAATAATAGAAAAGAATAACTTAGAGGAGGAAAGACTTATTTTGTCTCATGGTTCCAGTGGTTCAGTCCATGGTCAGTTAACTCCATTGATTTGGGGCCTCAGGTGAAGAAGAATATCATGACAGAGGATGTGTTGAAGGAAAGCTGCTCAGCTAATGGCTGCTGGGAAGGAGAGACAGAAACACCAGGGACAAGATATAGTCCCCAAAGGCACACCCCCAGTTACCCACTTTCTCCAACCATACCCCACCAGCCAGTAATTCATTCAGCTATCAGTGGAAAATCCACTAATGAGGTCAGAGCCCTCATGATCTAATTACATCTCTAAATCCCCGCCTCTGGAACACTGCCGCATGGGGGGGGGGCTATAAATCATGAGATCTAGAGGGCCATTCTAGATTCAAACCATAGCATCAGTTTTCCATCACTGAGCCAAATACCTGAGATAACCAACTTATAAGGAGGTAAGGATTCTTCTGGCTCATCAGTTCAGAGGTTTCAGACCATGGCTATTGAGTCCCATTGGCTTCAGGCCTGCAGTGAGGCAGAACATCATGGAAGAGAGCACATGGTAGAGGAAGCTTCTCACCTTAGGGTGGCTGGGAAGCAAAGAGAAATAGGAGGTGCCACAGCTGTACTATCACCTTCTAGTTATTGACCTCAGTGACTTACTGTCCTTCTCCTAAGCCCCACCTCCCAAAGGACCGATAATATCCCAATAATGCCATAAGCTGATAAAAGAACTTTTAAACCTGGTCTTTTGGAGACGTGTATTCAAACAATAGCAGAGATTACATCATATATATGTCTCGATCCTTTAACAATTTCTTGACATTAAAATATTGTGAGGGTGTTTGTTTTTATAAATAGCATTCAGAGTTGTGTCTTGAGGTTTTACTCAATTTAACAATCTTTGCCTTTTAGTTAGAGTTCTTAAACCATTTACATATAATGTGATTATCTATAATGTTAGATATCAGTAAAACAGCTATTTATTTTATCTTTGTCACACATTTTGTTCCTTTTATGGTACTAGAGATCAAACCCAGGGTCATTCTACCTCTGAGCTATATTCGCAGTATTTTGTTTTTTAATTTTTGTGTGAATTTGAAGCAGGCCCTCACTAGGTTTCTAAGTCTCACTATGTTGCTGAGGTGGTCCTCAAACCTGTCTCAGCTTCCCAAGTAATACAATTAAAGGTGTGCGACACTGTGCTGGATAGATTTACATTTTCTTTGTTCCCATTTAGCTTTCTTCTTTTCTTCCTTTGGGTATCTTTTTATTATTTCATATTATGTTTTTAGCTTATGATGTATTCATTTTTATGATTGCTATAGATTTTATAGTATTTTTTTGATTTTTCACAGTCTACCTTTAAACATACCCTTACATGCAGCCTAAATTTATCTTCATGATTGTATTGCTATTTTCGTCATGTGTATTTTCTTTTGCATATATTAAAACCATCAAGTAAATTTTTTTCATATTAGTTATCTTTTAAACATATATTAGGAATAACAAAAGCAATGTTTTAAGTTTATCCACATATTTATCTTTCCTGGCACTATTAATTCCTTTGTTTAGATCCAAGTTTTATCTGGCATCATTTTTCTCTCTCCCTAAATAAACTTCCTTTAACTTTTTTATGCTGATCTTCTGGTGACAATTCCTCACGGCTTTGTAAGTTTGAATACAGTCTTTATGATTCTTTAATTATTCAGAGATAAAGTAATACACCTTATTTGAGAGTAATATGTTTCAAGATTCTCAATGATGCATGAGAACATGAATAGTAACAAACTCTATACGTACCGTTTTTACCATAGATTTTAACAACATTAGGGTGTATTGGGGGGATCATTCTGCCTCTTAACTATAACCCCCCCCTTTTTTTTTACTTTTTTGCAGTGCCAGGGATGAAACCCAGAGGCATTGTACCTCCGAGCTACACCCTCAGCCCTAGTTTTTAAGTCTTTTTATTTTTGAAACAGGGTCTCACTGAGTTGCAAAGGGCCTCCCTAAGTTGCCAAGTCCGCAAACAGTGATCCTCTGGTCTCTGCCTCAGGTAAACAAGCCTGAGCCACCACGCCCAGCATTACTCCACCCCCCTTATCCTACCCCCTCCCTTTTTTGTGTGGTACTGGGGTTCCTGGAAACCCTTCTTCCTCCGGGCTACACTTCCAGACCTATTTTATAGTTTTATTTGGAAACAGGGTCTCTTAAGCCAGCATGGCTGGCTTTGAACCTGCACAATCCTCCTGTCTCCACCTCCCAAGTGCAGGGATTACAAGCGTGCACCACCATGCCCAGCGTACCCCACCCCTTTTATTTTTTATTTTGAAGCAGGTTCTCACTAAGTTGCTGATGGTATTGCTAGTTTCCTGAGGATAACCTTTAAACTGTGATCCTCCTGTGTCAGCCTCACAAATATTGGGATTATAGGCATGTGCAACCATGCCTAGCCACTTAAATTTTTTCTTTCCTTATTAAGTCAAGAAATTTCATCTTTTCTCTTAAAGGTAGCATGTTATATCTATTCCTTGGCATATATGAATTGCTAGCATCACTATTTTGTATATTGGGGCTATTATTAAGGTAAAGTTTTGTGAACACAAATACTCATATATCATGATAGTTGATCTTAAAATTCAGAAGTGTACTAATTTACAAATAGGGAGGTATCACATATAGCAGAAATACACCAAACAAAGGGATGATCCCTATCCCAAGTGGAGCAGAACAGTTTAAGATTTCATTATGATACTTAGAATAGTGAAAAATTTTAAATTCAAGAATTTTGTATTACAGAAAATTTTCATTTAGTGTATCAGACAATGAATAGCTAAAACCATAAGGGGGATTATACAGTAGTAGATTAGTAACCTGATATATTTTTTAAAGTACTTTAAAGAGTCATTCCACTGTCTCCTGACCTTTATTGTGTCTGATGAGAATTTAGCTGTTAATATTATGACTTTTCTTCTTTGAATAGTATTTCCCCCTACAAGATCTTTTTTTTTTTTTTTGAAGCCCTTCTTCCTCCGGGCTACACTCCCAGACCTATTTTATATTTTTGAAACAGGGTCTCTTACGCCAGCGCGGCTGGCTTCCAACCTGTGCGATCCTCCTGTCTCCGCCTCCCAAGCGCGGGGATTACAAGCGTGCGCCACCACGCCCGGCTACAACAAGATCTTAATAATTTGATAATGATGTGCTTCTCAGGCTTTCTTCATGTTTCTTTTTTTTTTCTTTTTTTTTTTTTTTTTTTTTTTTTGGTGGTACTGAGGCTCCTGGAAAACCTTTTATATGTTTTTATTTGGAAACAGGGTCTCCCTAAGCCAGCAAGGCTGGCTTCGAACCTGCGCGATCCTCCTGTTTCTGCTTCCCAAGCCCAGCCTTTTCCTTTTTTTTTTTTTTTTTTGAGGTTTACTGAACTTAGATTTTAATGCCCTGGATTTTCATCAGTTTGAAAGTAATTTGGTTGTTATTTCAATTATTTTTTATCTTCTACCATTATGTATGACTTCTAGTATGCATGTATATGTTCATGTGTGTGGCTAGATAATTACAGTTGATATTTTCCATAGATAATTCATGCTGTGAACATTTTACTCTTTTTATCATTTTATTTTCAGCAACTTCTCCCAATAGCTTCCAATGTTCTAGTTTTTTCTTCTGTAGTGCCTACATTATTTTTTATCTCATTAAATATATTTTTATTCCTAAGAAATAAAACATGGGTCATTTTTAATTTATTCCATTTCTTTCCTCATTGTGCTCATCCTTTCCTTTTTCCTCCTATATACATTTTGTAAGTTTTTAGTGGATATATCTTCCCTATTTGTTTATCAATGTTATTTCTTGGTTTGCTTCCACTAATTTATTTTTCTCTTCATTATTAGTCATATCTTCCTGTTTCATTGCATGATTATTTTTATTGAATGTCATATATTGATTGTACATTGTCAGATTCTCAATTTTTATTATTTAAAATATTTGAAAGTTTTGTTTTTATTGAATGTCATATATTGATTTGACATGGTTAAATTGTCAATTTTCATTACTTAAATTATTTGAAAGTTTCATTCTGAGATAAATTTAAAGTAACTGGAAACACTTTAATACAAGCTTTGCTTTAAAACTTTGTTAGAACAGACTGTAGTCTAAGATTAATTACATTCTACTACCAAGACAGTAGTCTTCTGTGTTGTCTAGGAAATGTCTTACTATTCTGTCTAGTTGAACACAAAGCAACTATACCAGCCTTTTTTCTTTCCAATGGTCTTTTACTGTACTTGATAGCTTATTCACATGCATACACTGATCACCACTCACATGAAGAGCCTCTATTTCCTGACTTCTCTCCATGTATGTCTCCATCTATTCACCTGTCGAGTACTCCCTCCCAAATTCTGTCTGTCTTGGCCCACTTTTAACCTCTGTCACCTCTGCTCATGAAATATCTGGAATCTTCTTGGTTTCCTTTTCCTAATCTTGTAACCAAGAAAAATCTCTCCAGCAGGAGAGCTAGGCATTTTTAGAGTGTATCATGTGTATCTCTTCTCTGGAATCATTGCCCTGTGATGCAAGTGATCCCCAAAATGGCCATAGATAGAAGTTTCTCTCCTTTACTTTTTCAGAAAACTATGGTAGTAACTCTTTTTCCGTTAACAGGGGGTTTTATTTTCCTTTTGCAAGTCATGGGAGCCAAATTTGTTTAATTCAAATTAATAGTGACTAGAATCAAATTAGTAGTGACTAAAATGAGTTATTTGCTCATATCACCTGTAAATTCTTTTCTTGTTTATAGGTACAGGACTCAGTACCCAATCCTAGGCCTCCTATATGATGACTATGAATATATACCACCCGGCAACGACACACAGACTATTGTGATTGAGAAAACAGAAGACAAATGGACTTCTGTAAGTTCACAACAGCATCTCTAGAACTGTTTTGACTATATTTTAAGATCCTTTAAGCATCGAGGTAAAATATAAAATATAGACAATTATGAAGTGGAGTGGAGGATGGGGATGAGATATGTTTTAATAAAATCTTATATATTTAAATATGATATCTATTCCCATAGATTACTTCTAGAATTTTGAAAGAAGAGAGAGGTATCTATTTCCTCACGAATTTATCATATCCTCTAGCTTTAAGTCCTAGAGTGTACAGAGGCTGAAAAATAGTCCTTTAAATGTCATACACTCTAATATCTACCTTCTACCTCATCTTCCAGTATCACGAGGTAACACGGATCATAGCATCTTCCAAATTAGTCGAATTCATTGCTAAGTGGCTGATTATAAACATGTTCTTCTTAGACTGACGGCTAGTTTCCTAAAACTTTAAACTGAATTATTGACCTTTACTGATAAACAAAGAGGAAATACATATTCACTAATACAATAGTTCTCTCCAAGAGTAATTTTTCCCTTTAGGGCATATTAACCAATGTCCGGGGGCATTTTTGGTTCCCACAAATAGAGGGTGAGTATATTGGAATCCAGTATATAGAGGCCATGGATGCTGCTGAGCATGTTCACAATGTCCAAGACAGTCCTCCACAACAAAGAATTATCCAGACAATGTTAAAAGTACTGAGGTTGAGAAACTCTGCTAACACAAGATGCTCTTTTGAGATTTTTTTCTAATTATTTTCTCCTACACTCTTGCAAGTGATTCTGATGGTAATCCACTGATACTGAGCATAGGAATATGTGCTATCCCTCAGGTACAATGAACAGAAAAAAGGTTGAGAAACCCAGCACTTAAATCATACATCATCTGATGGAAAACACTGTGGAAATTACCTTTTATCTTGTTATGTCAAATGTCTCATCTATCAAACCTCTGAAAGTACTAACAGCAGGCAAAAACTAATCTATAGTTATTAAAATAAGGAAGTTATTAACCTTAGAAGGTGGGCGCTATTGCAAGACAGTACTAAGGAAGGCATCTGGGTAAATAATAATGTTTTGTTTCCTCAGCTGTATGATAATTGCATATATGTGTTCAGTTTGGGAAAATTCATTTAGTGCAGTGCTAATAATATGTGACTCTTCTCTACCTGCTTATTATACTTAAGTAAGTATACTGTAACAAGCAATAAATATACAAATGGCAGTCGAATATTCTGCAGAGCCCTTTGAAGAAACTACAAACTACATTATGATGTGAGACTATAATGCACCAATAAAAGTATAAAAATTATACTTCAGTTGTATTGTTAAGGAAATTAAGCATCTATCAAATAATTCACTTTAAATAATACCTTTTGGCCAGAAGGGCTCTCATATTTGAGTAAGAAGAAACAAAGTTTTTAGATCTAAAGCCCTTCTTTAACTATAATCAGGCCATCAATCTTACAAATATGGTTTTCTGTCATCAGTGGAAACAACCAAGTCTTAATGACTTACCCCCCAAAAATATACCTGCTTACTTTGATCTTTAAGACATGTAAAAAAAAAGACATGTTGTTTTACTTAGGTTACTAGTTAGTTAAGAATTACTTTAGCCGGGCGTGGTGGCGCAGGCTTGTAATCCTAGCATTTGGGAAGCTGAGACAGGAGGATCGCAGTTTGCGGCCAGCCTCACCTACTGATTGAGGCCCTTTGCAACTCAGTGAGACCCTGTTTCTAAATGAAGGATAAAAACTAGGGCTGGGGGCATAGATCAGAGGTAGAATGTCCCTGGGTCCTATCACCAGTACAACAAAAAGAAAATGAATTACTTATTACTAATTATCAACTTTTTTTGTGGTAGTAGGAATTGAACCCAAGGGCATTTTACCTCTGAACTACAACCTAAGCCCTATTTTTATTCTTTAGTTTGAAACAGGGTCTCACTGAGTTGCAAAGGGCCTCACTAAGTAGCTGAAGCTGGCCTCAAAACAGGATCCTCCGGTCTCAGCCTCCCAAATGCTGGGATTACAAACATGCGCCACCACGCCCAGCTTAATTAGCAACCTTCTAAAGTTATTTGATGACCTAAAAACTATATGAGGAGCAAAAGATGGCCTACATAGGATTTGCAAATTCGTTATTCAGGGATAATTTGATGCTGAAAGTTAATACTTAGAAACAATTGGTGCTACTAACCTCATATGCCACACAGGTGGCAATAATAGCAATAGCAATTTCTTCTCTCTAATAAAATCTGTAGCAATAAACTTTAAAATTGATATCTGAATTGGCTCTGGAGACGGTTAGCAAGTTCAAAATACATTTAAGTTAACAGAAGAGAGATCCATATCTATTAGCAGAGACCTTGGGGATATATTTAACCTGTAAACATGATACTATACAGGAAATCTACTCAATCTTCCCTCCTTCCAGCCTAAAGTCTTTTGAAATATATGTGCTGACTAAAGTCAAACATCTCATTGATTCACTGAGTATCATATAAAAGGGTGTCACCGATTTGCAATACATTTCTTGTGCTTTTATACATATCAACTTTAATAATTTTCCCAAACTGTATGCATATAACAATGTTTCTCATTATGAACTAGTTGTAAGATAACCATATTTTTTTTCTTTTCTAGCCATGAATGAGTCTACATTAAAGCACTTCAACTTAAAGGAAGTTTCTGTGTCTGTATTAGTATTTTTATTTTTCCACCACTAAAGGCCAATCAACATTTTGGACAATGATGACTATGCAGGAATCTAATGGAATAACTTAACTCCACAGATGTGTTTCTCCAGCCATTTATGAGACCCAAATCTTTTCTATAATATTTATATATCTACCATATTAACATTCAAACTGAAAGAGGAACCTGCTTATTTAAACTTTGTAGATGTGGCAGAACATAACCTGTCTTTGGTTAGGTTACTTCCTAGATATTGAACTAATTTGCAGAGGTAGAACTTTTGCAAGTTATTCCATTAGAAGATTTTCTCTGATGTTGTTTGTACAGTGTAGCCACAAGATTTAATAGCATTTCTGGCAAAAGAAGAAAAAGACAATTGGATTATAAACAGTAGTATAGTGCATGGTATATACAGCCTTAATTTGCTTTTCTCACATTAATCCTATGACCTTTTTAACACCTCTTGGAAAGAAAACTAAGTTAAAAGTGATAGTTAGTGTAATTAAATAAGAATGTGGGAGTAATATATTTTAAATAACTAATTCAGCTGGGTGTATTAGTTTATGCCTGTAACAACAGTACTTAGGAGGGTAAGAAAGGAGGATTGCAGGTTCGAGGCCATTCTCAGCAATGAAGCAAGACCTTGCTTCAAAACAAAAAATAAAAAAGGCAGAGGGGTGTACAATGTCCCTGGGTATCACTAAATTAGTAAATCAAGTAATAAAATAAATGAATATACCATTCCATTAAATTGTACATTACGATACTTGGTTATACACACACACACACACACACACACACACACACACACAGTACCTTGGCAAATCTGTTTTTGTAAGGCATACCCTTTCCCAAAGAGCCCACTACTTAATTCTTAAAAACATATATAAAACTATATTGTTGTAGTGGTGATCAAAAGGAAGGTAGACTTTTTCATAGCGATATAGAAATATAACATTGAAATATTGTATAGATATAAAGGCTTAGGTAATAAAAACAGCAATGGAAAATAATTAATGGCTATCTCCTACTTGGGAGAAACATTTATATCATTTAATGTACTCAGAAGTTGGTTAGTTAATTGGAACTCGACCTTATGAGGTGAACAAAAGTATTTTTTAAATATAGGATAAGAATAAAATTTCTTAATTTCAACCTGACTAAACAGTCACCAAAAATTGTTTCATTTCTCAAAGTTTAGATTAATAACAGATATATTTGGGTTACATGTAAATGAAGTTTTACACTAAAATATTTGCATAAAATTATGTTATGCTTTATAATGGTATTCTGATACTTACTCATTATATTAAGAAACTGTTAGGATATGCACAGATAAGTCCCCATACTAAGCAAACAAAGAGGAGAAAAATGCTTTCGATATTCTTTTGTAGAAATATTCAAATAGGTCTTGCTATGAAGCTAAAATACTTATTTATATTATCTTAAATGCGTTGGCATAAAAGCTCCATAACTTGCATTAATATAATTCCTATTTTATTAATATTTTGTGATAGAAAATGTGAATATTCTTCATATTCCTACACTTTGTCCCTTGGCATAGAAACAACAGAAGTTTCTCCTCTTCTGACTACTCATATATATAAGGAATTCAAAACAAAAAATGGTAAATATCTGAAGTAATAGATATGCTGATTTTCCAGATAAGATTATTATATATTGTATGCATATAATGAAACATCACACTGTGCCCCATAAATATGTACAATCACTATGCATTAAATTCTATTTAAAAATTATAAAAATAAAAACACATTGTTATCTATCCATTATAAATCATATAAAGGACAGCTATTATTAGCTTGGTAAAAACTGCACCATTACTATTTGAATATAAGAACGTGTATGCTTTTTCTAAACTACACAAAAATAACAGTATCCAAAATTTTGAGGCAGTTAGGAAATCAGCATTTTCTGGATCCGCTTGATCCATGCATAGTGAATGAGGGGGATCTTGTAAAAGTCTTTATTATACTTAATAATTTGTAAAACTTTAATACAAAGTGTAATGGCATCAAGAAGTGTTCTGTGTATAGCTTCTATGTGTAATTGAGATAAATAGAAATAGTAGTGATGTGTTTTCCTTTCACCAGCCTCATGCAGCTTATCTATGAAAATTGCAAAGATGTCAGGTGAGGAATGCCTGTTTATATAACTTCTATTCTAGTATGCCACTTTAGATATGTCAAATAAAATGGAGACTGTACAATTGCATGCAACTTGTTTATTTGTTTAAATAAAACATGTAAACTGTCTACATGGGAACTTCAATTAGGAAATGTGTAGGAAGAATTTTTAGCTTAGCTCTATATTTTTGTCAAGAAGTTATTATCATGTGAATGTTTATGTCTGAGCTAACAAAAATCACCTAATTAGAATAAACAAAAATATATGCCAGGTGTGATGTTGCACGCTTGTAATCCCTGCGCTTGGGAGGTGGAGACAGGAGGATCGTACAGGCTTAAAAGACCCTGTTTCCAAATAAAAAAATATAAAAAAATAGGTCTGGAAGTATAGTCCAGAGGTAGAAGGGCTTCCAGGAACCCCAGTACCACAAAAAGAAAAAATAAAATAAAATAAAATAAAATAAAAATAAATGATTTCCTAATATGAACTACTAAAGATAACACTTTAACATAATTTGACCTTCAGTTGATAAAGTTTTCTGCTCTAAAGTTAGAATTTCTATCTCACAAATTTAGTTTATAAGTTTCATAGCTCACTTGTTTATTACATAATTCCATACCACATTCATCCTATTTTTGTAATGGTTCTTTAACTCATATTACGCTTTATTAGCATGGACTGTAAAAGAGGAACAAAATATATCTTTATTTTTTTACTTTGAGATTTTTTATTTAATTATTAGGAAAAAACATGAAGAGTATATAAAAATATAAGTGAGTTATTAGATGTAATAATGAAGTGAATATTTGTGAACTTGTTACACATCTTTAGAACTAAAATGCTCCCAATAACTAAGATTCTACCTGCATGATTCTCCCTACACTATCCAAAATCATTTTTTTCTTTTCATTGTTTTACTACTTAATGACATATTCTTTTTTTGTAATTTTTATTTGTGCATTGTAATCATATATCACATTGGAATACAAGACTTTAGAGGATATAAAAGCACACATCATCCAATTAGCCCTCATCCAATCCCCATCCCATTCCCTCCCCCTCCCTCGATCCCATGCTTGATTGGTGATTATCTTTGATACATTTGTTTACGTACCTCCTGAGTTTTAAAGAGGTTCCATCCTCCCCCCATTTCATCCGCTCTGATTGGTCACCTTAATTGCTTCTCTATATGGCCCTTTCTACAACTCGACCTCCTCCTGTTACCCCTTTCCTCCTAGTTTTTGCTAGTTAGGGAAAACATCTGGCTTTATTTTCTGTGATATTTCTCTGCACATGCCGTATTTCAAGTTCCGATCCCACTCTTGACAACCCCGGGAGTGGCCTGGCCACCTGGAGGATTCTGATCCTGACCCCGCTGATTCCAGCACCGGCCCTGCCTCATGGGAGGCCCCGATCCTAGCCTCACTGGTCCCTGCACCAGCCTAACCCCTCAGCTGGCTCCGATCCCGGCCTCGGAGACCCCAGGACAGGCCTTGCCTCATGGCAGGCTCCAATCCCAGCCTCGGAGGCCCCAGAACTGGCCTAACCCCTCCTCAGGCTCCTATCCTGGCCTCGGAGGCCTCAGCACCGGCCTTGCCTCATGGCAGGCTCCGATTCTGGCCTTGTTGGCCCCGGCATTGACCTAACCCATCGGCAGACTCTGATTCTGGCCTTGGAGGCCCCAGCACTGGCCTTGCCTCATGGCAGTCTCCGATCCCGGCCTTGCTGACTCCAGCACTTGCCTAACCCCTCAGCAGGTTTCAATCACGGCCTCGGAGGCTTCAGTAGCAGCCTTGCCTCACAACAGGCTCCAATCCTGGCCATGCTGGCCCTGACACTGGCCTAACCCCTCAGCAGGCTCATATCCTGGCCTTGGAGTCCCCAGCACCGGTCTTGCTTCACAGCAGGCTCCGATTCTGGGCTCGATGGCCCCGGCACCAGCCTTACCCCTCGGCAGGCTCCAATCCCAGCCTCGGAGGCCCCAGCACCAGCCTTGCCTCACAACAGGTTCAAATCCCGTCCTCGGAGGCCCCAGCACCGGCCTTTCCCCTCAGCAGGCTCCGATCTTGGCCTTGGAGGCCCTAGCACCAGCCTTGCCTCACGGCTGGCTCCGATCCCAGCCTCAATGACCCCGGCACTGGCCTAACCCCTTGGCAGGCTCCAATCCCGGCCTTGCTGGCCCCGGCACAGCCATAACCCCTTGGCAGGCTCTGATCCCAGCCTTGTAGGCCCCAGCACCGTCCTTGCATCATGGCAGGCTCCGATGCCGGCCTTGCTGGGCCCGGCACCAGCCTAACCCCTCGGCAGGCTCTGATCCTGGCCTCCGAGGCATCAGTAGCCGCCTTGCCTCACGGCAGGCTCCGATCCCGGCCACGCTGGCCCCAGCATCAGCCTAACCCCTCGGCAGGCTCTGATCCTGGCCTTGGAGGCCGCAGTAGCTGCTTTGCCTCATGGGAGGCCCCGATCCTGGCCACGCTGGCCCCGGCACTGGCCTAACCTCTCGGCAGGTTGCAATCCCGGCATCGGAGGCCCCAGCACTTGCCTAGACTCACAGCAGTCTCCGATCCCGTCCTCAGAGGCCCCGTCACCGACCTTGCCTCATGGCAGGTTCCTATCCCAGCCTCGCTGGCCCCAGCACCAGCCTAACCCCTCGGCAGGCTTTGATCCCCGCCTCGCTGGCGCTGGCACCAGGCTTACCCGTTGGCAGGCTCCGATCCCGGCCTCGGAGGCCCCAGCACCGGCCTTGCCTCACGGCAGGCTCTGATCCCATCCTCCAAGGCCCCAGGACCAGCTTTGCCTCACGGCAGCCTCCGATCCCGACCTCGCTGGCCCCGGTACTGGCCTAACCCATCGGCAGGCTCCAATTCCGGCCTCGAAGGCCTCGGTAGCAGCCTTGCCTCAAAGCAGGCTCCAATCCTGGCCACACTGGCCCCGGCACCAGCCTTGATTCACAGCAGGCTCCAATCCCGGCCTCGCTGATCCCAGCACTGGCCTAACTGCATGACAGGTTCCGATCCCAGCCTCACTGGCCCCGGCACTGGCCTAACCGCTCGGCAGGCTCTGATCCTGGCCTCGGAGGCCCCAGCGCAGGCCTTGCCTAACAGCAGGGTCCAATCCCAGCATCGCTGGCATCGTCACGCGCCTAACCCCTCGGCAGGCTCCCATCCAGGCCTCAGAGGCCTCAGTAGTGACCTTGCCTCATGGCAGGCTCTGATCCTGGCCTCGGAAGCCCCAGCACCGGCCTTGCCTCATGGCAGGCTCCGATCCCGGCCTCGATGGCCCCAGCACCCGCCTAACCCCTCGGCAGGCTCCGATCCCGACTTCAGAGGCCCCAGCACCGGCCTTGCCTCACAGCATTTCCAATCCCGGCCTTGCTGACCCCGGCACAGGGCTAACCCCCCGACAGGCTCTGATCCCGACCTCAGAGGCCCCAGCATTGGCCTTGCCTCATGGCAAGCTCCGATCCCGGCCTCGCTGGCCCAGCACAAGCCTAACCCCTCATCAGGCTCCAATCCCAGCCTCGAAGTGCCCAGCACCGGCCTTGGAGTCCCCAGCACCAGCCTTGCCTCAGGGCAGGTTCTGATCCTGGCCTCGGAGGCCTTAGCACTGGCCATGCCTCACGGCAGGCTCCAATTCTGACTTGTTGGCCCCAGCATTGACCTAACCCATTACAGGCTCCGATCCCAGCCTCGGAGGCCCAGCACCAGCCTTGCCTCATGGCAGGCTCCAATCCCGGCCCTGCTGACCCCAGCACTGGCCTAACCCCTCGGCAGGCTCCGAGGCCGGCCTTGGAGGCCCCAGCACCAGCCTTGACTCACGGCCGGCTCTGATTCTGGCCTTGCTGGACCTGGCATTGGCCTAACCCCTTGGCAAACTCCGATCCGGGCCTCAGAGTCCCCAGCACTGGCCTTGCCTCTCAGCAGGCTCCAATCCTGGCTTCAATGTCCCAGGCACCAGCCTAACTCCTCGGCAGGCTCCAATCCAGGCCTCGCTGGCCCTGGCATCAGCTTAACCCCTTGGCAGACTCTGATCCCGGCCTCTTAGTCCCCAGTACCGGACTTGCATCATGGCAGACTCCGATCCCAGCCTCGCTGGCCCTGGCACCAGCCTAACCCCTCGGCAGGCTCCAATTCCGGCCTCCAAGGCCTCAGTAGCAGCCTTGCCTCATGGCAGGCTCTGTTCCCAGCCACGCTAGCCCCGGCACCAGCCTAACCCCTCGGCAGGCACTGATCCCAGACTCCAAGGCCTCAGTAGCTGCCTTGCCTCACGACAGGCTCCGATCCTGGCCATGCTGGCCCCGGCACAGGCCTAATCCCTCAACAGGCTCTGATCCCGGCCTCGGAGGCCTCAGTAGAGGCCTTGGCTCACGGTAGGCTCCGATCCCAGCCATGCTGGCCCCGACACCGGCCTAACCCTTCAGCAAGCTCTGATCCTGGCCTTGGAGGCCCTACCACCAGCCTTGCCTGATGGGAGGCTCTGATCCAGGCCTTGCTGGACCCGGCACCAGCCTAACCCCTTTGCAGGCTCCGAACCTGCTTGACAGGTTCCAATCCCAGCCTTGCAGGCCCCGGCACTGGCCTAACCCCTTGACAGGTTTCGATCCTGTCCTCGCTGACCCTGTCACCAGCCTAATTGCTTTACAGTTTCCAATCCCGGCCTCGCTGGCCCTGGCACTGGCCTAACACCTCGGTAGGCTCCAATCCTGACCTCAGAGGCCCCAGCACAGGCCTTGCCTCACGGCAGGCTCCAATCCTGGCCTTGCTGTCATCGGCACACGCCTAACCCCTCAGCAGGCTCTGATCCTGGCCTCGGAGGCCTCAGTAGTGGCCTTGCCTCACAGCAG
The DNA here is from genome assembly GCF_963383645.1 of Muscardinus avellanarius. NCBI lineage: Eukaryota > Metazoa > Chordata > Mammalia > Rodentia > Gliridae > Muscardinus > Muscardinus avellanarius. The sequence goes on along the minus strand of NC_137792.1, from coordinate 118,592,912 downwards.
GCTCTGATCCCAGCCTCGGAGGACCCAGAACCAGCCTTGCCTCATGGCAGGCTCCAATGCGGGCCTCGCTGGCCCCGGCACCGGCCTCACCCCTTGGCAGGCTCCAATCCCGAATTCAGAGGCCCCAGTACCTACCTTGCCTCACAGCATTTCTGATTCCAGCCTTGCTGACCACTGCACAGCCCTAACCCCTCAGCAGGCTCTGATCCCCACTTCAGAGGCCCCAGCACCAGCCTTCCCTCTTGGCAGGCTCAGATCCCGGCCTCGGAGGCTCCAGCACCAGCCTTGCCTCACGGCAGGCTCTGATCCTAGACTTGCTGGACCCGGCACCAGCCTAACCCCTCGGCAGGCTCTGATCCCGGCCTCGGAGTCCCCAACACCGGTCTTGCCTCATGGCAGGCTCCAATTCCGGCCACGCTGGACCCAGCACCGGCCTAACCCCTCAGCAGGCTCTGATCCCGGCCTCGGAGGCCTCCATAGTGGCCTTGCCTCATGGCAGGCTCTAATCCCAGCCATGCTGGCCCCGGCACCGGCCTAACTGCTTAACACCTAACGATTCCAGTCACGCTGGCCCCAGCACTGGCCTAAACCCTTGGCATGCTCCGATCCCAGCCTCAGAGTCCCAGCACAGGCCTTGCCTCACGGCAGGATCTGATCCCAGCCTCGCTGGCCCCGGCACCTGCCTAACCCCTCGGCATGCTCCAATACCAACTTCAGAGGCCAGAGCACCGGCCTTGCCTCATGGCAGCCTCTGATCCCGGCCTCGGAGGCCCCAGAACCGGCCTTACCTCACGGCAGGCTCTAATCCCTGCCACGCTGGACCCAGCACCAGCCTAACCTTTCAGCAGGCACCAATCCCAGCCTCAGAGGTCTCAGTAGTGGCCTTGGCTCATGGTAGGCTCCGATCCTGGCCATGCTGGCCCCGGCACTGGCCTAACCCCTCGGCAGGCTCTGATCTTGGTCTTGGAGGCCTCAGTAGCGGCCTTTGCTCACAGCAGGCTCCGATCCCAGCCACGCTGGCCCCAAATCATGGCTGGTACCGGACTAACCCCGCGGCAGTCTCCAATCCCGTCCTCAGAGGCCCCAGCACCGGCCTTGCCTCACAGCAGGCTCTGATCCTGACATTTCTGGCCCCAGTACTGGCCTAACCCATCAGCAGGCTCCAATCCCGGCCTCGGAGGCCTCAGTAGCAGCCTTGCCTCACGGCAGGCTCCGATCCTAGCCACACTGGCCCCGGCACCAGCCTTGCCTCATGGCAGGCTCTGATCCCAGCCTCGCTGACCCTGGCACCAGCCTAACTGCTTGACAGGCTCCAATTCCAGCCTCGCTGGCCCCAGCACTGGCCTAGCCCCTTGGCAGGCTCTGATCCCGGCCTCAGAAGCCCCAGCACAGGCCTTGCCTCACTACAGGCTCCAATCCCAGCCTCGCTGTCATCGGCACGCGCCTAACCCCTCAGCAGGCTCTGATCCTGGCCTTGGAGGCCTCAGTAGTGGCCTTGCCTCACAGCAGTTCCGATTCCAGCCTTGCTGACCACTTCACAGGCCTAACCCTTCGGCAGGCTCCGATCCCGACTTCAGAGGCCCGAACACCAGACTTGCCTCATGGCAGACTCCGATCCCGGCCTCGTTGGCCCCGGCACCTGCCTTGCCTCACAGAAGTTCCGATCCCAGCCTCGCTGGCCCCGGCACGGGCCTAACACCTTGTCAGGCTCCAATCCCAGCCTCGGAGGCCTCAGCACCAGCCTTGCCTCATGGCAGGCTCTGATCCCGGCCTCGCTGACCCCAGCACCAGCCTAACTGTTTGACAGGTTCCAATCCCGGCCTTGCTGGCCCTGGCACTGGCCTAACCCCTCGGCAGGCTCCGATCCCAGCCTTGCTGGCATCGGCACAGGCCTAACCCCTCGGCAGGCTCCGATCCTGGCCTCGGAGACCTCAATAGTGGCCTTGCCTCACGGCAGGCTCTGTTGCTGGCCTCGGAGGCCCCAGAAGCTACCTTGCCTCACAGCAGGCTCTGATGTGGGCCTCGCTGGCCCCAGTCCCAGGCTTACCCCTCGGCAGGCTCTGATCCCGACTTCAGAGGCCCCAGCACCGGCCTTGCCTCATGGCAGGCTCCAATCCCGGCCTCGCTGGCCCCAGCACCCGCCTTACCTCATGGCAGGTTTCAATCCCGGCCCTGCCCTCCCCGGCACCAGCCTAACCCCTCGGCACGCTCGGATCCCGGCCTCGGAGGCCCCAGCACCAGCCTTGCCTCATGGCAGGCTTCAATCCTGGACTTGCTGGACCCGGCACCAGCCTAACCCCTCGGCAGGCTCTGATTCCAGCCTTGGAGTCCCCAGCACCAGCCTTGCCTCACAGCTGGCTTCGATCCTGGCCTCTATGACCCCAGCACCGGCCTAACCCCTCAGCAGGCTCTGATCCTGGTCTCTTAGTTCCCAGCACTGGCCTTGCATCATGGCAGGCTCTGATTCCGGCCTTGCTTGTCGCAGTACCAGCCTAACCCCTTGGCAAGCTCCGATCTCGGCCTCCAAGGCCTCAGTAGCAGCCTTGCCTCAAGGCAGCCTCCGTTCGCAGCCACACTAGCCTTGCACCGGCCTAACCCCTCGGCAGGCTCCAATCCTGGGCTCGGAGGCCTTGGCTCACTGCAGACTCCGATCCCGGTCATGCTGGCCCCAGCACAGGCCTAACCCCTCAGCAAACTTCGATCCTGGCCTCAGAGTCCCCAACACCGGCCTTGCCTCACGGAAGACTCCAATCCCGGCCTCGCTGGCCCCAGAACCAGCCTTTCCCATTGGCAGGCTCTGATCCTGGCCTCAGAGTCCCCAGCACCAGCCTTGCCTCACGGCTGGCTTCGATCCCAGCCTCGATGACCCCAGCACCCACCTAACCCCTCGGCAGGCTCTGATCCTGGCCTCTTAGTACCCAGCACGGGCCTTGCATCATGGCAGGCTCTGATTCTGGCCTTGCTGGCCCCGGCACCAGCCTAACCCCTCGGCAGGCTCCAGTCCCGCCCTCCAGGCCTCAGTAGCAGCCTTGCCTCACGGCAGCCTCCGATCCCAGCCACGCTAGCCTTGCACAGGCCTAACCCCTTGGCAGGCTCCAATCCCAGCCTTGGAGGCCTCAGTAGCGGCCTTGGCTCACGGCAGACTCTGATCCCGGCCACGCTGGCCCCAGCACAGGCCTAACCCCTCAGCAAACTTCGATCCTGGCCTCGGAGTCCCCAACACCGGCCTTGCCTCATAGCAGGCTCCAATCCCGGCCTCACTGGCCCCAGAACCAGCCTTTCCCCTCGGCAGGCTTCAATCCTGGCCTCGGAGTCCCCAGCACCAGCCTTTCCTCACAGCTGGCTTCGATCCAGGCCTCTATGACCGCAGCACCAGCCTAACCCCTCGTCAGACTCTGATCCTGTCCTCTTAGTCCCCAGCACCGGCCTTGCATCATGGCAGGCTCCGATCTCGGCCTCAGAGGCCTCAGTAGCGGCCTTGGCTCATGGCAGACTCCAATCCCGGCCACACTGGCCTCAGCACAGGCCTAATTCCTCAGCAGGCTTCAATCCTGGCCTCAGAGTCCCCAACACCGGCCTTGCTTCACAGCAGGTTCCAAAACCACCTTGCTGGCCCCAGAACCAGCCTTTCCCCTCGGCAGGCTGTGATCCTGGCCTCAGAGTCCCCAGCACCAGCCTTGCCTCACGGCTGGCTCCGATTCCAGCCTCGATGACTCCAGCACCCGCCTAACCCCTCGGCAGGCTCCGATCTCGGCCTCGATGTCCCCGGCACCGGCATAACCCCTCAGCAGGCTCTGATCCCGGCCTTGTAGGCCCCAGCACCGGCTTTGCATCATGGCAGGCTCTGATCCCGTCCTCGCTAGTCCTGGCACCAGCCTAACCCCTTGGCAGGCTCCAATCCCAGCCTCCCAAGCCTCAGTAGCCCCTTGCCTCACGGCAGATTCCGATCCCAGCCATGCTGGCCCCAGCACCGGCCTAACCCCTCGGCAAGCTCCGATCCTGGCCTCGGAGGCCTCCGTAGTGGCCTTGCCTCACGGCAGGCTCCGATCCCGGCCGCGCTGGCCCCTGCATTGCCCTAACCCTTCAACAGGCTCCAATCCCAGCCTTAGAGGCTGCAGCACCGGCCTTGCTTCTTGGCAGATTCCAATATCGGCCTCACTGGCCCCGGCCTCAACCCTCGGCAGTCTCCGATCCCTGTCTCAGAGGCCCCAGCACCAGCCCTGCCTCATGGCAGGCTCCAATCCTGGCCTTGCTGTTCCCATCACCAGCCTCACCCCTCGGCAGGCTCCAATCCGAGCACCCTCCTCACCCAGCAGGTTGTCCCACGTTCCCGAGGGTGTGAGGTGGTAGCATTTTGCCTCTGGGGTTATTTTTTCAAAAGCTCCTGGTGTATTGCATCAGATCTCTGCCTCCCCTGAGTACTGGCCGCTGCCATTGCCATTCCCTCCACCATTTCAAATCTTTCCCACACTTTTTTTCCACACTGCATGTTGTCCAGTGTTCCTAAGCATGCGCAATGGTAGCATTCAAACTTTGGTGCAATTTCTCCAGAAGATAAGGTTGGTAGGATCAGATTTCTGCCTCTCCTAAATACAAGCCTCCACCGCCATCACGGTAAAAGCTGCCAACACCACCTTCCTCCTAGGTCTTCGCTAAACTCTCTCCTTACAGGTGATGTCCAGGATTCTTAAGGTGATGTCCTCTTTTGTGGGGAACTTTTACAAAAGTTCCAGTTCAGTTGGATATGTTTTGTCTGCATCTCCAGTACCTTGGCTGCCACCACGGCCATCTTTACCCCTCTCCAATATTTTTCTTTTCTTTTTTCTTTTCCTTTTATTTTTTGAAATAAGACAGTATGTGTAGTTTGAGGAGGTTGTGGGATCAGGCACTCGGTAGCAATGAATTTTTTTTCTTTTCTCCCTTCCAAGAGCAGAGTCCAACAGCCTCACCTTGCAGAGCAGAATCTGCTATTCTAAGCGCACCACAGCCTGGCGCGGCACAGCAGTGCTGGGTTCCTCTGTACCCGCAGCTGGGCCTCTTATTTGGTACCAGGCCTCCCAGAACTCGGGCTCGGCCTCCTGCCTGGCACCATGCCTTCCCGGTGGTAGGCCGGGCTTCCCCCCCTGCCCGGGGCACCGAACCTTCTGGCCCGGGCCTCGGGACCTTCCGGGGGACCACCGGTCCCCGCGCGCCCCGTCCGGGACCCAGGGCCTTGTGGCCCAGGCCCTGGTCCTTCTGGGGGGCCGGCATGCCCCGCGTGACCCCCGTCCAGGGCCCAGGCCTGGGCCTCCAGACCTTCCAGGGGATCTGGCGTGCCCTGCGCGGCCCCCACCCAGGCCCAGGGTGTTGCGGCCCAGGCCCCAGTTCTTCGGGGATATGACGTGCCCTGCATGACCCCTGCCCGGGGCCCAGGGCCTTGCGGCCCGGGGCCTCCGGTCCTTCCGGGGGTCCTGCGTGCCCCATGTGACCCCCGCCAGGGGTCCAGGGCTTTGGGGCCCGGGCCTCCGGTCCTTCCGGGGGTCCAATGTGCCCCCCCAAAATAAATCTTTAAAATAATTGTACCTTACTAACCAATTTGGATCACCTTAACAAAAAGCCATCCTCACAACTCTTTTCTATTACTGGAATCCAGTAATGTAAAAGGACATGTTTCTTCTGAATGTAAAAAAATTCTTTTGAAAGTGATGTTTTGAAAAGATCTCTTCAAATAGTACATCTTCTTCACCTCATGCAATTACTGAATTTATTGCATTTCTACATAGTACTTTTGGCTTAGGGTAGGGGTTAAATCGGTGATGTGTACAGGTATGTACACACAAGTTTTTTTTTTTAACCACAATATTATGTATGAATATAATGCACCAATAAAATTTTTAAAAAATAAATAAATTAAAAATACAAAGTATTTCCTGCTCATCCTCAGATAAATACTAACCAGAAACATTTAAATAAAGTTAATAAGAACATCTTTCTTGATAAAATTTTAACAATATGAGCTTCAGAATGATGCGCCTCTTTTCAATCTACAAAAGAAATGTTGGAGCTGGGTGCAGTGGCACATGTTTGTAATTCCCGTGATTGGTAGGCGGAGACAGGAGGATCACGCAGGTTCGAAGCCAGCCGCGCTGGCTTCAGAGACTCTGTTTCCAAATAAAAAAATATAAAAATAGGTCTGGGAGTGTAGACTGGAGGTAGAAGGGTTCCATCCCCAGTACCACCAAAAAACAAAACAAAAAAAAGGAATGCTGGAATTGTTTTATGACTTAATTATCTGATAGTCAACATGAGTTATATGATAGTTTTGATAATCTTGGATTCATGTCTTGTAGACAATGAGATGTTTTAAATCTATGGTCTTTATGTTTGGTATCCCATCCCACCAAATTACTTTTATTAAAGCATATGTTCCTATGACTCTTTATATTAAGCTAAAGCCTTAGCTTTGCTCCTTTAATGTCTTGCTAACATAGTCAGTGTTGAATACTCCTAGCTAATATGTGCTAACATCTAACAAAGCAGACCTCTTTCTTCAAAATGGGAGACTATATGGGCTTTTTGACATAATTCTCTAAAGGAGTCTAATGCTATGACGGGTGGGAATTAAAAAGAGAAAGGAATAGCAGTTGAAATAGGTGAACCATTACTAATTTGGGATATTTAACCTACTGCCCATAATAAAATCCAGTTCTTATCTAGGATCCAAGTTTCCAAGACATTTCTCAATGAGTTCCAAATTTATAAGCAACCACTTGTAGACGGGCAAGATGAGGCTACACAAATTTGGAAGATTGGGATGATTCTCTAACCTGATGATATTCTAGAATCATAATCTAGCCCTGTATTTTTTGTAAGTGAAGCTTTATGTTTCTTTTTTAAACTATTGGGTGGAATTCCAAATGTAGCCAGCTTTTTCTTGGTTCTCACACAAGGAAGCAGAGAAATCTGAGCAAGAGGATTCTTTTGTTCTTTACCTTCATAAGATGTGAGCCATTTGCTCTATCTTCTATCAAAACTTATTTAAAAGATCGGTGGGATTTGCTTCAAACTAAACCAGTGGGGAAGGAGGAATCAAATAAAGCAACCAAGTTTAAGTGAAGAGGAAGAACATAAAGGAAACAGTATTTTTCATAAATGTTGCAGCTGGGTAATGGCTACATAGAAGTTCATTATATTCTTTTGTGTGTACATATATATGCATGCATATATACATATATATGATTTATCTTCAAGAATATTTCAAGATTCAAATTGGTGGTTGTCCGATAAGTCATGATGACTTATAGGGCCCTATCTGGTAGTGTTCCGTAAATACTTTCCTTTACATATCACAGTTCATTTAGAAGTGACAATTGAACAAATCCATCTGAACATAATGGCCCTGAACTGTTCTGAAAAAATGATTTTCAGTAATTCTCATTTTTTATCCTTTGTGAGGCTACTGTGACCTGCAAAGGTACTTTTTTGTATGGAATCTGGGCACATAGAAAAACCTTGTGCCAAAAAATGAGTATTTTTAAGACACTGTTTCATATGTAACATGGGTTAAATTCATATTTTACCTGGGCTGAAGCTTTCTAGACCTAATTTATAAGTAAAAGAAAATCCATCCACGTTTCTCCAGCTCTATTGCTTAACATGGATTTCTGCTTCCCTCAGCAACTTTGATACATTCCTCACAAGCCTCCAGAGCGGTAGCATTATTCTCTTCTATAAAAACCACAAATGGCCTGGCGTGGTAGTGCATGCTTGTAATTCCCGCTCTTGGGAGGCAGAGACAGGAGGATTGCACGGGTTCGAAGCCAGCTGTGCTGGCTTAAGAGTCCCTGTTTCCAAATAAAAATATAAAAAATAGGTCTGAGAGTGAAGCCTGGAGTTAGAAGGGTTTCCAGGAACCCCAGTACCCCCCCACACACACACACAAAAAAAAAAAAAAACGCGCAAATGGCTTCCTCTTCAAACTTTTCAAACTTTTCACAGGTGCCTTCTCATCAATTCCTTTCACCATCATCCAGCCAAAGCTCTATTTCAAATTTATGTGCATTTGTGAGTTTCTCTTCTTTGCTGTTCTACAAAATTTTCATATGACTTTTTTTTTTTTTTTTTTTTGGTGGTACTCGGGTTCCTGGAAACCCTTCTACCTCCGGGCTACACTCCCAGACCTATTTTATACTTCTTTTAAAATTTGGAAACAGGGTCTCTTAAGCCAGCCAGCTTCGAACCTGTGCGATCCCTCGTCTCTGCCTCCAAAGCGCAGGGATTACAAGCGTGTGCCACCACGCCCGGCTTCATGTGACTTTTTACCACTCTTGTCTTAGCTCAAATAACATGTTTTCAAGTAAGAACTGCCTCTGTCCTCTCACCCATACTATAATGGTTAGGCAGAAATACCAAAGTGTGGCAGAATTACATTGGGTGATTTGATCCAATACCTCATTATCCATATGGTATCAACACATGGGAGTTTGTACTAAATACAGAATTGTTGACCCAATAATTAACTCTACAGACATTAAATTTTGGAAGTACCGGTCTAGCATGTAAAATGAAGAGATTTCTTCTTTGTTAATAATTATTAAAGAATATCGCATGCTTGTAACCCCAGCATTTGGGAGACTGAGACAGGGGAATCCCAATTTGTGGACAGACTCAGCTACTACTTAGTGAGGCCCTTTGCAACTGAGACCTTATTTCAAAATAAAGAATAAAAACTAGGGTTGGGGGTGTAGCTTGGAGGTAGAATGCCCCTGGGTTCCATCTCCAGTACTGAAAAAAAAAGTATCAAAGTATCATACAGTTGACTGACCTTTAATTGTGCTATATGTCTAGGTACTGGAATTATATTAAATGTTGACTAGTTAGAACATAGCAAATTATTTTATATTTATTTAAAAAAATATTTCCCAAGTACCTGAATTATTTTCAATATTCGATATATATTAGGAGCATAATGGAATTGTTTTTTAAGACTCATGTTAAAAGGTTAATCTTTAGTTTTCTTTACGGTACTAAATCTCAGGTCTTAAAATGGACCCTTTATAGTATTTCACCACTGTTTTAGCAAATAATGTAAATTTTTGAGAAGCATACCATAGTCATTATAATTGTTAAATTAGAGCCAGATGTGGTGGCACACATGCTTGTGATCCCAGTACTTGGTAGACAGGATTGTAGGTTTGTAGCCAGCCTCAGCTACATAGTGAGGCCTTCCACAGCTTAGTGAGACCGTTTCAAAATAAAGATTAAGCTGGGCATGGTGGCACACACTTGTAATCCCAGCATTTGGGAAGCTGAGACAGGAGGATCCAGGTACTCACCCAGTCTCAGCTACTTAGTGAGAGGCCCTTGCAACTCTGTGAGAACCTATTTCAAAATAAGGAATAAAAAATGGGGCTGGGGGTGTAGTTCGGAAGCAGTATGCCCCTGGGTTCAATTCCCAGTACTGCAAATTAAATAAATAAATAATAAAAGGTAGAGCTGGGGGTGTAGCTCAAAAGTAGAATGCCCCTGAGTTGAACCCCCAATACCACACAAAAAAAATTGTTTAAAATCCTTCTCATGTTACTGTTAGTGCACAAAATTCAGCAAGATATTTAAAAAGGGCCAAATTGCCTAAGAAAAATTTTAAGTAAAAAGTATTTTAAGGAATAAATATCACGGCACAACATTAACACATAAAACCTCAAAGTGCAATAAATGCTTTTTATTTATGCTCATTTCAATGAGTAACATTTAGAAATAATATTCCCACGTAACAGTGACAATCTTATTTTACAGCGTGTACATCATTTACAGCCACATAACACACAATTTTAGATTTTCCAAATTTCATATTCTGAAGTTACGAAAGATAAAAAATTTATTCTCAAATAACTGATTCTTATCTGGTGCAAAAACAGAAAAGTGAACGTTATTTGAAACACAAAGCCACAATATATCATTAAGTAAAATTACATTTAATTATGTTGAACAGCTGAATGTAAACATAAAGCAACTAAAACTTAAAAGTATACATCATATGCATTACATTTATGAACAGGATTTTCATTAAATTTCCCTAAACCAGCCTTTAATATTAAGCGCCATTTTGATTTGCAGCATGCTAACACAAAGCGTTGTTAAAGGGATGCATATTTTAAATTTATACACTGTAAACTGAATATCCACCTCCAAACTCTATTGGCAGCATATTGTTCTGTTAAATACTGCACAAATACTGCCCCATATGAAAATGTGTTAATAATATGGTATATAGATTTAAAAATCAAAAGTTTCAATAATGGCATAAAATTGCACCTTAAACATTAGAGCAAGTAAGAGTAGAACAATCATACTTGCTAAGACTGTCCTAAAAAAACTAAACATTATAATATTTAAGAAAGCTGAGTTCTCTCAATTTAATCTTTAGATCATTAAGAAATATAGTGCTGATTTTTGGGGGGTCAACACAACAGTTGCATTTTAGAAAGCCACATTTGACTCAAATATACTTTTGTTATATATGCCATACAGAACAACAATCAACTTGAACATCAGGTAAAAGGGAACTTTAGTCCTTAGACTTCACCCCAGATTTCAGCACAGAATGCTATATTTTAAACATCCTATCCTGTGATAAAATAGTAGCAGCTCTGAAATTCTTTTTCTAATAGTACTGAATTAATCTAACCGGTTTTCCAGTGAAATTATTTTAATAAATACACAAAACATTTGCCATTTCTGGAATTCAACATCCAGGTACAATATAAAAGGCTCAATGACTTAGTGACTGATGGATAACTGCATTTTATTTTTCCACCCCATTTCTAAAACTGCATAAAAGTGAGACTTGCTTGTTATAGCAAAACATTGCTAAACTCAATTTTGTAGTCTTCTTTTCAGAAACACTGGTTTCTAATATGATCAAACAAATAAGGTATCTGTCTTTACTTTCCCCCTCTGTATTTTACACATAAAATAATATTAAATAGACACATTAAGATTTTCTCCAACCACTCTATAGTGCTTCTTAAATTCTTTAAGTAATTTGAAAAGGGCTGTGATTCCCCTGTCAATTCAAATATTTTAAGATATTTAATACAAATAATGTAAAGTTATGATTTAATATTAAGCTTTGAAAACAGATGAAACTGAGATTTTCCTCCCAAGTGGCATATCTTATTTTCTAAATAGCTTCTTTCTTTATATGGGCTTTATGACATAAGAGCCTCCTTGTGGTGCCTCATAATATGCTGATTTTTTTCTGAAGGTCTTCGGAATCCCTTCTTGCAGAATTCACACCTGTGTGGATAGTCTTTTGTATGAATTGAAATCACATGTCGCTTGAAGCCAGATGCATCTGTAGTGCTGTATTCACAATATTCACATTGGTAAATCTTCCTTCCAGTATGGGTCTTCATATGCTTTTTGAGCTCATTTTGTTGTCTGAACCCTCTCTTGCACCTTTTACACTTCAACGACTGATCCTTGGTATGAACTGAAAGGATATGACCACTAAGAATAAATGGATCTGATGTTTTAAAGTCACAATGCCTACACTGATGAATCTTTCTACCCTTATGAATATCGCTATGCTTTTTGAGCTCAGAAGGACGATGGAAACCTTTATCACAGACCTCACATTTGTGAGGAAAATCCTTGGTATGGACAGATATAATGTGCCGCTTAAGGTCACTTGAGTTGGTGCTCTTATGATCACAATGAGGACACTGGTGTGTCTTATGTCCTTGAAATAAATCCAGATGACGCTGAAGCTCCCTCTCATCACCAAACGCTTGGGGACAATGCTCACATTTATACGGCAAATTGTTACCATGCTTAGACTTAATGTGAGTTTTCAGATTGGATTGATCTGCACACCTGAAGATACAATACTGACACTGATATGGCTTCTCACCAGTATGCGTTCTCATATGTTTCTTGAGTTCAGAAGGATGTCGAAACCCCTTCCCACACTCAACACAAACATGAGGAAAATTCTTGCTGTGAACAGCCAGCAAATGTCTGTTCAACAGTCCTTGTTCTGCAGTTTCATAGTCACAGTATTTGCACTTGTGCATCTTCGGTTCCTTGTCTCTCAAAATAAGTTTATTTGAACTCAGTGGGCTAGCCTCTCTGTATCTTCGTGTATATTCTGTAAATTCATGTGTTTTGTCAACTTTGTTTATAAGCTTATGGCTTTCTAAGTGGTTATGGAAACTCACTTTCTTGTTAGTTGTAAAGTCACAATCTGTACACTGATACTTTTTTCTCATCAAATGATCAGGATGATTCTTCATATGTCTCTTTAAGAATCCCCTGGATTTAAACTTTTTTGTGCAAATATGACAAGGGTATACTGTCAGAGGCTGCCCATCAGGACCTATTATAACAGCTAGATAAAAAAATAAAGGAAATTGTGACATTTGGTCAGACTGTTTTAGGATTTTACAATAAAGGTGTCAAAGCTAGCTGTCATTCACTATGTGAAAACTATACTAGCTAAATAAAATCCCATAAGAGATAAATGCACATTAAAGAAATTTTTGATAATGCAGCTCACCAAAAAGTAATGAGTAGCACTGTACTATAAGACCATTCACCTGTCAAAATAGTATCAATATATGTACTTTGAAAACCAGAATCAGGTGCCTTTTATTGTTAAAACAACCTGAAAATTCTCTTTAAAAATTTTAAATAAAGCCCAAGCACAAGAACAGTTTTATTAAATACCACTGACACAGTATTTAAAAAAAACAATTATCTACATAATACACAAACAGGCACGTCAGGAGTGTAAACACTCTGTAAGCAATGTTTTTTTTTTCTTTCAATTAAAAAACAATTGCACAAGCTGGGCGTGGTGGCTCACGCTTGTAATCCCAGCATTTGGGAGGCTGAGACCGGAGGATCACAGTTCGCGGACAGCCTCAGCTACTTAGTGAGGCCCTCTGCAACTCAGTGAGACCTGGTTTCAAAATAAAGAATAAAAAATAGGGCAGGGGGTGTAGATCGGAGGTTGAATGCCCCTGGGTTCCATCCCCAGACCCACAAAAAATAAATAAATAAAAATAAATAAATAAAATAAAAAACAATTGCACATATCAAATTATTATAGTATTCATAAAGCAGTGTTTTACCTGTTTGCCACTGCCTTGATTCTCCCTTTCTCCTCTTCTTGGTTTTCTGCTTAAGTACTTTATTTGTATTAATGCTATCACAAATTTGAAGATACTGTGCTGCTGTATTATTTCTGTTTTCTAATGTTGACTCCAAAGTATTTCCTGAGGGGAAAAAATCAGCAGACTGTTAAACTACATATAATTATAATTTTTTGGCTTAATTAGGTGAATTATTATAAATGGCAACTACAAAGTTGCCATTGTGGTGAAACATTTCATCTTCTCATATATTTTCTCTGTCACAGATGTGTATATTAATACACTCTAAATGGGATATCACATGAAATAAATTTTAAAATATTTTACTTTGATCAATCAAAAGGAATAAACTGATAAGATGAAGTAATATAAAAAAACCAGAATTTTATGGCCCTATATAGAATTCCGGCATCAGACCAATTTCTCACAGACGAAGGCTGATAAAGAAATTCAACAAGAAATATATATTTATCAGTGAACCAATAAAGTCATAGTCACTACATATAATCATTAAAAACAAAACAAATCTCATATGTGTACTTCAGAATAGTATACTTAATGTGAAAGGTATTAAAATTGATTTTAGCTGGGGTGGTGGCACATACCTGTATAATCAGAATACTGGAGAGTCTGAGACAGGAGAATCACAGGTTCAAGACCAGCCTCAGCAATTTTGCTAGACCCTGTTTCAAAATAAAAAAAAAAAAAAAAACAGGGCTGGGAGTGTAGCTCAGAGGTAGAATGTTCCCGGGTTCGATCCACAGTACCACAAAAAATAAAGATTGATTTTAGGGGCTTAAATAGCTGTGGAAGGCAGTTTGCTGCAATTTCAGTGGATTTGCACACAACGAATAAAGTGCTTAATAAAACTCAAGTTCTCACAAATGTATTGTGGTATTTTAAAAGTGAATATAAAAGTGTTTATGAACAAAATTGTCAGCTTAGTTTATGTGCTATGATATATGTCTCATCAATTTCTGTGAAATCTACATTTACGTTTTAGGAGTCAAATATTCCCCAAGGGTAGAAACAGAGTATATACTCTGTCATGAGAAAAAGTCTTCCTGCTTAAGAAAAAAATCAATTATTTCACTACATAGAGTGAAATAAAACCAATAGATAAATAAACAAAAGAGCTGACACATGGACTTTGTTATAAATATTAATATAATAACCATATAAAAATTATATATGGATGTATATGTAACATATCAATCAACTGGGTACCACAGAAGAAAAACATTCACCTCCAAAGAAAACATTAACAAATAGTTGAATAACATGAATATATTTTACTTTTCTTTCCATATTATGGCCCATGTGTTAAGCTGGCTGATACTTGTGTCTTTAGGGAAATCTAAAATGAACTGCACTGTAAACACATTATTTCCTTATATAAATTAATTCCTTAAAGAGGCAAACTCATATGTAACTAGGTGTGATCAGGCAAGTAATAGACTAACAAATGTGTCTGCCAACACAAACTAATTACTCTTTACTTACCAAACAGTATATAAAGCTAAATATCTAATTTATATATCATATACAATGCTCTCTCACCTGATGATTGACAATCTTCATACCTTCTGGCAACTCTTCTTTCATCTCCTAAAAAAAATACTAATTACAAGCTGATATGCTAATTACAGTGATGACCAGCACTTCACATTTTATTCTACAAAACTGCACTTTGCCCACTATTCCTTGGATTAAATAACAACTTTGAGTTGTTCCACTCCCATAGATTAAATAATTTCACACACTGAAAATAAGGGCTGCTGTCAATATCCTTGGGATTGTTAAAACCTAGAACAGTTTTACTTTTTAAATGAAAGCAGAGCAGCATTTTCTGCTGAGTACCCCCAACACTGAAGATGGCCAACAAATAACTGTTGAATGAATGAACCTTTGAAAAGAACCAAGTTGAGATAAATTAATGCATTTGAATATACCAAAACTTCTCAAAGTAAAAAGTATACCTGGACCATCTTATACATTTCACAGAAATTAGATAAACCGAATGGGAAAATAAACAGAATGGGAAAAATAACTTGATAAATTTACCTTCCATTACATATTTTCTAAAAGAGCACACCTGAGTTTGTTTTTCAGAACCCCAAAATCTTACTATCTGTAGTGTTAATAATTGAAATACTTTTTCCAAAAGGGGATTGATTGTCAAAGGATATTTCTATTTTAGGAAAATAAAATGTTTTATGGCACTCACTTATATAGGTAGGATTTAAAATATATCTTATTGAAAATGCATTAAGCAAGTTTCACTTTAAATATATAATAGATATATGATAAAAATCATGTAAAGTAATTAGAGATTAATCAGTCCACAAAAAAACATTTTACGATATACTAGCCAACACACAGTGGCATTAGCACAGCATATTTAACGGCCTAAAGGCTGATTAAATATATATGTTATGCACTTATCAGGTGAAAAGATACCATTGTCCTACCATATGCCGCAGCCCAGACAACAGGGACAATTGTTTTATTAACATCAGAGTCCTCAAGCTGAATCTCAGGGAGAGAAGTTCCTTCCTCTTCCCCTACAATGACTTCCATGTAAACTTCATCTGCTATTTCAGCGCAACCTAAATTTTAGAAATAATTGCTTGTTTATAACCCCAAATAAGTGGGTAAAAATTCCAAACAATTTAAATTTTTCAACTTTCAAGATTTCAGTTTGGTTCATTTAAAAATTTATAAATTTAACTTAAATTTATATTTGGCACTTTTGGAGACTCGTGCCACTAGGAGACAATCATTTAGCAAAATTCTTATTCTCCTCTCAGAACCAAGTCTGATGAAAATGGCTTTTTAATTGTATAAAACGTGTGCGCTTGAAATATATTGACTGATTTTTATAGCCCATCAGGTATTACAGATTTATAAAAGGAGCTGTATTCCATAAATTTGCCTGACAGTTCTTTGAACTCAGAAAACATTTTCTAAAGAAATAATACTAGAAAGTCATTTATGTTATACCACTTCTTATACTCCATCTATAAAAGTAATAAAATAATCAAAGTAACTGGTAATTATAAATAAAAATAATTAAAAGTATATATATGCAGACATAAATATAAAATGCTGGTGCTCAAAATATGTGGACACACTTCAAGATACTTTTTAAGAGACTACTGAGAAAAAAGGAGGATTCAGTGAGGCTCATTTAAAAAATATTGTGGTAAAATATATTTAAACCTAGAGAGCCACTTTATATAGTTTATACAAAATCATCTGTTTAGATTTAGCCTATTAAATAGAAAATTGACTTGAACTTATGCTTTTCTTTTGATTAATATACTGGGATCTTCTATATACTATAATTATGAGAAATGTGAAAATAAATGTTGGAAAGTTGTCTCTCTTCGCCAAACTTCTCTCCATCAACCAGAAAGAGACACTCTTCTAAGTTTTCCTAATCCCCAGGCATTCTGGCATCAGGTAACCTAAGCCTCAGTCCCCACATCCTATTGTGCCCCTTTCCCAATCAGTGAGTTAAAGCACAATACTAAAGGATTTAGAGACCAAATACAAATTATTTCTTTGAACTCTTTGTCTCTCTAACCAAACCTTTACTAATTTGTTTTGGTATTTTCAGTGGTGATACACTACTCATGTTTGGGAGTAGAATCCAGTTCCCCAGGTCTTCAAGAGGACACCTGAGGAGTAGCTAACAGAGTGCAGCATATGTAAAATCCAATATTGCCAGGGTAATGTTGTGAAACTGAAGATTTGCCCTTGTAAACCAAAACAAAATAGTATTTTCTCAGCTTGACAAGGAGACAGAAGTAACAGATAATGCCTGCATACTGAGAAAAGGAAAAAGTAAGCAGAGTACTATCTTCAAAAAGAAACATGTAGCATTACAGGAAAGAAAACCTAAGGAGTTTTTTTTTTAAACCCAGTGGTATTTGGACCCAAGAAACCCTAAGGAACAACTACTTGGAGACCAACAACAGCACAGTAAAACAAGATCCTGGCAGATTGGCTTAAATAAATACTTACACAGCTAGACTCTCAGTGACACAAGGAGAACAACCAGTTAGCCCTTGCACTGCTAAATCCAGAGATGAAAGTGCTCGTTGCCATGTGTAAAGAACACTAACAGTAGATTTAGAATATATGAGTTCAAATCCTTCCTTCCCTACTTAACATTGTAATGGCCTTGTGCAAATCATTTTCTTGAACCCTTTTCCTTCCATAAAACAGGGATAATACCCTCTATCTCAGAGACGACTTGTGAGAATTAAATGATATCATGTATTTGCAACATATCTAACAGCACATACAACATTGACACTGAATTATCTTTTTATTTGTGAGCTTCATTGCTCATCTCTATATTTCCAATATAGTGTCTTGGATATAATATGTTTACTGAATGAACAATATATGTGTGTATGAATGGTGAAAACGACCCTTCCACTTTAAATATTTGTAGCAAAGGGTCAGGCTTACTTTATCGAACTTTGTTCTTACATAGTGATTCTATCTCTGACACTGCTTGTTTCTTAAAGCTGTATGATTACTACTTATAAGTCCACTACAGTGCCCCCTTTTTTCTTACTGATATCATCTTCTTCTTGAGAAGAATCTTTAACTGCCATATAAACCATCTTCTCCCGCTGCATTCGGCTCTGGTCAAGGACTCCAGCTACAGAATGTCCACTGGTATACTCACTCTCTGTGACAATTTCTGTTCCACCTTAAAAATTAAAACAGATATTAAAATAGAGAAGTGCCATGGAATAACTCCCTAAATTAATAAGGATCATCTATAAGAAATATTTCCATTTTTGTAATACAGGAGGTTGAACCCAGGGGCATTCTACCTATGAGCTACCCTTAGCCCTTTCTGTTTTTTCTTGTTTGTTTTTTACTTTGAAAAATGGTTTCACTAAGTTACTGCATGCTGGTCTCAAACCTGTGATTTTCTTGTCTCAACCTCTCAAGTATTATGATTATGGGCATGTGCCACCACGCCAGGCTTAGAAATATTTTTCTTTAGAAAATACTGTTTATTGATTCCAAAATAAATTTCAAAGTGCCAAGAAATTTTTCATATAAATAACACTTTAAATTTTCTGTTACCAGAGCAACAACACTTTTTAACATCACACTTAGCTACCAGGCACTATATAAGCATTTTACATATAGTTACTCATTTATTCCTCACAACAGTCCCATTAGGTAGTTACTATCTTTATGGCTATTTAATGGGTAAGAAAACAGAGGCAGACAGGTTATGTAACTCACTGAAAATGGCTCGACTAAGTGGCAGAACTAGGATTGAAACCCAAACAATCTGCCTCTAGAATCCATGATCTTAATTCCTCATTATAATTTCTTACTCTAATTCCTCACCATTCATTTGTTTTGGTATTTTCAACTACAATATTTAAAGAATTTCAGAATGGCATACTCTGCATTCTTTCTTTATATTCATATACAATTAAAAAATACACCATTCAAGAAGCCTATAAAAAATCTGTCCTTTGAGGATAATTTAAAAATATTCTCCAAATAAAAAGATTTCTAATTCTTACTATAGCATTAAATTAAATCTAGGCTTTATACCTATTTCAACATCATCTTCAGCCTCTGCTTTAAATATGTACACCTTTATTACTTCTGAACCAAACCCATCTTCTTTAACATCTTCTTGTGAACCATCACTTCCAATTTTTAATGGTGTGTTCCCCATATGTTCTAATTTCTCTCCAACGTCATCCACTGTAAAATATAAAGAGAAAAAGATTTCAGTAAAAAAGTACTACTAACATTTAGTGAGTGCTAATTATAAATGCAAAAGAAATTAGAGTGTTAATCACCTATCTACAATATTCTCTTGGTGACCTATTATACAGCAATTTACAGAACATTTCATGGAAAGATAGTACACAAGATCAGATATATTGGATGATCACAGATTTCAAATTGTGTTGAAAATTCCTAATAAAAATATAGCTTTAATTAAAGTGGCTTGAAGAAAGATTAAATAATCTTCCATAACTTTCGACATTTGTAAGTTAAATACCATCACCAAAATCAGTAACAGAAAAATTAAAACATAAAATGTATATCAATCATAAAATAAACTCACACAAAAAACTCCCAAATTAAATAGAAATTGTTTCTAAAATCAATGAGCATATGAGATCTAGACTTGTTTCTAAAATCAATGAGCATATGAGATCTAGGACTTAAAAGCGATGATACAACATCTATATGATTTTATAAAGAGCTTTTCATAAATAATTTTAAAATTAAATCTTACTAAATACTCCATAATTTCTATTGATTCAATTAAAGATAACTTTAAACCACAAAGTCTGTGTATGTCTAAATTTAGTGTATGCTTTATATATAAATCATATGCAAAGAAATACCTAAATATGTACTTTTATGCTTTTTCCTTACTAAAAATCTGATGCTTCAATACATATGAAAAAATCATATGTATTTGGACTACTACTTACGTTTAAAGTACACTTAAAACATTTTAGTCTCTTTCAATTCTGAAAGTATTTCAATGAAATTGTCACAGGTTACAAGAAAATAGGCTGTAAATCATAATCTAGAGCTAAAATATACTTCATTATCATTAAAAATGAAAATAAAGATTGTTCTGTCAATAGGACCAAAAAACAATGTTGTATCTGATGTGAAATACAGTATTTTGCTTGAAATAACCTATTTCTAGAAAATACTTTCATGAACTCATTTTTATATGACATACCAGTTATATACATATTTTGTTCAGTTGAATACAGTAGAAATAACTTTTGCAACAGTTTATGATATTTTCACAATAAAGTTAAATATAATTTCAAATTTTCTAATTATTTACCTATTACTTTTTCAAACATAAGTATTTCAAATTTACCATAAGTGATTTAAATATTTGTTGCTCCTGGTAAGTTTTTATAGGTATTCCACATTGGAGATGATGGAACAAAATAGGTTAATGTATATAATACTTAAAATATCTAAAACTCAAGCTTAACATTTTTGTCTATTGTAAAGATTGCAATATTCAATCTCCAGTGTTGTTTCTCAAACCATTAATAAGTAACTAATTTAATACCCACCACAGAATTCTATTAGCACTAAATATAAAAGTATAAGGCACACTGTTTGCCAACACTGCAAAATCTGGTAACATTTACAGCCTATTGGAACAATTTGATAAAAGTTTCATTTTAGTAAAATGTCTATCACTTCTTAAAGTAGGCATTTTACTTTATAACCTCTATACTATTATCTACCAAAATAATACATTGGTATGATATAAGTATAGGGTCAAGAAATGTACAAAGGATTTGCATTTAAAAATGTGGAAAAAAGTTTAAAATTAGTCATATTTAAATTTCAAAGGTGTGTCACCCTCAGGTATATATTCAAGAGAGACCTAAAAACATACACACACAAAAACGTGTGTATAAATTTTCATAGCAACATTATTCATAAGAGTCAAGTAGTTGAAACAACCAAAATATACATCACGTAATGAGTGAATAAACAAAATATGGCATATCCGTATATTAGAATATTACTCAACCATAAAAAAGAATGAGATAGCAATGCATGCCATGACGTAGATGGCCCTTGAAAACATTATGCTAAATAAAAGAAGCCAGAGACAATAGCCCACACAAAATATTACATTTGTATGAAATGGCTAGGATAGGCAAATCTAAAAATTAATTAATGGTTACCTAGAGTAAATGGAGAGGGAGTTAACTTCTAAAGGTTACATAGTTTCATTTTTGAGTAATGAAAACGTTTTTAAATTGTTTGTGGTGATAGCTATATAACACTGTGAATATACTAAAATAACTCTTTAAATGGGTAACTGTATGGTGTGTGAATTGTCTTGATAAGGTACTTATATTTAAAAAACAAAAATATGTTAACTTTTTTACGCTTGAAATTGGTGAGCTGTGAATAAAATCTACAGAGATATTTTGTTATATAAAATTATGTTCCTGCTGGGGGTGGTGGTGCACACTTGTAATTCCAGCATTCGGGAGGCTGATACCAGAGGACTGCAGTTCGCAGACAGCCTCAGCTACTTAAGTGAGGCCCTTTGCAACTCAGTGAGACCTTGTTTCAAAAATAAAAAGACTTTAAAAAATAGGGCTAGAGGTGTAGCGCTGAGGTACAATGTCCCTGGTTTCCATCCCCAGTACTGAAATAAACAAACAAACAAACAAACAAACAAATATTATGTTCTTGAAAAAGGTATGAACATATCTTATGAGCAAAAAATCATATAAATACATTAGGAAAAAATGAAAAATGTACAGAGAAACTTTTCATGAAGGAAACAGTCAACCATGAATGTTTTACAGGTATTTGGTATTTTTAAAGAACACATCTGAGAAAATACATCTTGTATGATTATCCTTCACAGGTTCCCAAAATGAGAGATATTGACCCCTGAGGGCACTGAAATGAAATAGATTAATAAAATAATACATATTTGTCACTGAATCTGTTTATTCACTTAAAGAAGGTAGTTTCGGGGGGGTAGGGTGGACACAGTATTCCTTTTTTTCTGAAAAGGGGAAGTAAGCCAAATAAGTTTGGGAACCTGATTCAGATTTATATTAACTTTAAAGTTACTAAACCTAAGTGAAAGAGCCTAACAATCTATTAAGATTAAAAATTTGTGAGATTTGACCAGAATGTGAATTAAACTCAGATGTACTTCAGATACTGAAAGGTGATTATCTCCCTACTTCTAAAATTCATCTACTGATTAAGTTTCCTTAGAAGAATATTTAGGGTTTCAGGATCAAGACAAAAGTCCAATTTAAGTCCTTAAATTTAGCTTTTAGGTATTTTGAAAATCTCTATTTTGGAACACAGAGAATAGGCCCTTTTAACATTAACATCTTTCATGGCAATTTTTTCTCTAATTCCTGGAAGATACAGTAGCCAACAGAAACTACACGGGAATGAAAAGTGAAGATTAAAGAACAGATGAAGAGGAAAAAATAAAATAGTAAAAGTAAATACGTCCAATTTAACTAGGATAAGCATTATATAAAAAAGGGCAAGGATATGAATGGGGGATAATGGGTCATATAAAATATATTTAATTTTTATGCACTTGTATACTACATTTACTACAACAAAATGATTTCATTTTAAAAGAATTTTAAAGGCTTTTTTCTTTCTAATGATTGAGTAATTAAACCCCAGTGTAAATTCCCCCTAAAATTATTATGCAGTTTATTGCAATAACATTATAGTAATATAATGTTCTCTAATTTTCTTTCTAATTATATTATTCTAGAAGGACATAAATCCTAGCAATTGTAGTGTATGTGATAATTATCAAGATAATTTTTTGTGGTACTAGGGGCAGAACCCAGGGGTGTTCTACCTCCAAAACTATATCCCCAGCCCTATTTTTTATTCTTTATTTGGAAACAGAGTATCATTAAGTAGCAGAGGGCCTCACTCAGTTAGCTGAGGCTGGCCCTGAACCTTTGTTATCCCCCCCCCCCCTTCAGCCTCCCAAGTACTAGGATTACAAGTATGTACCACCACACCCAGCTTTCAAGATAAATATTTGAACTTAAAATATTTCAGTTATTTGTGTGTGTGGGGGGGGGGTACTGCTGATTGAACCCAGAGACAGTGTTCTTTCAAACTATATCACCAGCATAATTTTCTTTTTTTTTTAATATGGTACTGGGGATGGAACTCAGGGGCACTCTACCTCCAATCTGTACCCCCAGCACTATTTTTATTCTTTATTTTAAAACAGGGTCTCACTGAGTTACAAAGAACCAGAGTAGGCAGCTGAGCCTGGCTGCAAACCGAGATGCCCCAGTCTCAGCCTCCAGAATGCTGGGATTGCAAGCGTGAGCTATCACGCCCAACTCAATTTTCTTTCTTATTTGGAAAAAAGGTCTTGCTAGGGTGCTGAGAGCCTCGCTAAGTTGCTGAAGCTGAATTTGAACCTGGGATCCTCCTGTCTCAACCTCCCAAGTACTGGGATTACAGGCAGCTTTTAGACATATATTTTTAAACATACAGAATCAAACCATTGATGATAATGAAACGTGTGACTATTTACAATATGTAATGTCTAAATTTGAAACCATTTTTATACCAGTTTAAAGACTACCCTTTTAGCCAGGCATGGTGGCACATGCTTATAATCCCAGTATTTGAGAAGCTGAAACAGGATGGAAGGTTCAAGGCAAGCCTCACCAAAGTGAGGCCCTCTGTAACTTAATGAGACTGTTTCAAATTTAAATAAAAGGGTTGGGGGTGTATATCACACACACAAAAAAAACTACACTTTTGAAGGCATATTAATATATATTAGTACAAAGAGACTACCAACTTTTGTTATATCATTTTGTTTATGATAACCTCAGTAATTTTAATGTCAGGTTAAGATCTAAATATGGCCAGGCGTGGTGTTGCGCACTTGTAATCCCTGCGCTTGGAGGCGGAGACAGGAGGATCGTGCAGGTTCAAAGCCAGCCTCGCTAGCTTAAGAGACCCTGTTTCAAAATAAAAATATAAAAAATAGGTGTCTGGGAGTGTAGCCCAGAGGTAGAAAGGTTTCCAGGAACCCCAGTACCACCAAAAAAAAATGGAAATATGGAGTTGCTTTAGTAATTCACATCTGTTTAAGTATAAGTAATAAAATTTACATGGACATTGTTTGAATAGCATAAATCATTCCTGTAAAATGATGTAAATATTCACCTTCAAAAGTGCTTACAGAAGCCGGGCGTGGTGGCGCACGCTTGTAATCCCAGCATTTGGGAGGCTGAGACCTGGAGGATCGTGATTCGTGGACAGCCTCATTGAGGCCCTCTGCAACTCAGTGAGATCTGGTTTTAAAATAAAGAATTAAAAAATGGGGCAGGGGGTGTAGCTCGGAGGTCAAATGCCCCTGGGTTCCATCCCCAGACCCGCCAAAAAAAAAAAGTGCTTACAGAGAAAAAAAGTTAACAGACTAGATTTCAGAATCATATTTACAAATTGAATGAATCTAGTTTTAATTTTAAATTTACTGGCACACATATAGCATGCGATCACTTTGTATGCATGTATACACACACACACACACACACACACACACACACACACACTCTCTCTACCTGGCAGTTCCCTTCCTAGTCAATCATTTTTGCTGTTTTACAAAGAAAAGAAACCTTTCCTGAGAAAGTAATTTTATCTAATCTTTACTACTTATAGCATAATCCCTTCAAAATTTATGCAAAAAGCCCATTTCCTTTTCAAGTTCCATTAATAATATATCATGAGACTTTATTATCAATGCTACTCTAGCAAACATCTTCAAATGAGAACAAAATATTTCTATCTTCAGATGCAATGTTTCAAGGATCTCACAAAGCAGTCTAAAGTAAACATGTTAAATATTTTTGTATAAACTATACTCATATATTTAGTCAAACAGAACACAAATCTAAAGAGGACTCTAGAACATAATCTGAGTCTAGGATTTAATTTTTAAGTATTTAAAAAACTAATATGACATTTCTTAACAAATAATGCTTAAATTCCTCTGCAAAATTGAAATGACAACTCTGCTGTCTGCCATGCTTAAAAGTAAAACAGTGGTGGCATAAAAGTTACTACTCATTTTGAGATATAAATGTTTACCATTAAAGTTTGTATTAATGCTCATCTTCAATCTCCCAAATCTATACTTCTAAGATAGTAATAAATAATTTCATTTTATTTTGGGTAAGAAATTTCATTGAATAAATTAAAACATGAATAAACTAAAATACCTCATTTGGGTAAGGGCTAATTTGTGTGTACATGTATGTGTGCATGTATGTCTCCACCATCTCGTATCCCATTAAGATGCATGATTACAATGTTCCAATGAGAAATTAAAAAAGAAACCTCCACAACACAGCAAATTATTTTCCAAGGATTCCCTGTGACTTTTATCCCTGAATATATTTTTCATCTCAGAAAATCTTTCTAAGTTACATATATCAATCTTCTGAGTAATGAGAGACTTTATAGTTTACTTACAAGATATCATTAAGTAGTCTTCAGAAGTGCTTTTGACATCATCATCATCGTCGTCGTCATCATCATCATCTTCAGTTTTTATGGTAACTGTAGAACCAGGAATACCACCGGCTGCTTGAATCACAGTTTCTGTATCTGAATTAGTTACGAGAACTTCCTCTGAGACCATTGTGGGAGAGTCGACTCCTGAAACACAATCTTGGACCACATGTTCTAAGTGTCCATCAGGACCAGTAACAAGGTCGGCCACAAAAACCTGCTCAGGTACCCTAACAGTTTCTGTAATTAGTTCAGAAGTCAAGATGTGATCCCCATCATCTTCCTCTAAATCTTCTTCAATAGTTACATCGGCTTCAAGTACAGCTTCAGGAACAATCACACCTTCTGTTACTACATCAGTCTCTGTGATGATATCAGGCCCATGAACAACTTCAGCTGCAAGGCCATGATCAAGAGTTATCCCATCATCTGTGACAACATCAGAAACTAATACAGCTTCAGGAACTGAAACAACAATGTGGTCTCCATCGATGTGTGCAGTACCAGCCATTCCAGCCACTATAATACAAACAATTATTCAAAAAAAAGGTAAAGTTATTTTATTAATTAAATGTGCTACATTTAATTTATAAAATGCTATAAAATATAAATATTAAATAATATTTAAAACACATCCTTTTTAAATAATTGCTCACAATTTAACTATAATAAAACAACTAGGAACTAGAGGTGAGTGAAAAACTGTTAGTAAAATCTAAATTAAGGCCTTAAAAATAAAGTACTTTCAAGGAAAACAAAAAAAGCCATAATAAAATTAAAAACAAGGACAACACCACAGACTGGTGAGAATGAAGAGAAATTCTACATTTCTCATGTGTTGTTGGTAAGAATGTAAAATGGTAAGAGTCACTCTGAAAAATAGTTGGTCAGTTTCCTACAAAACTAAACACTTACCATACAAACCAACATTTGGACTGTAGGGCCTTCTTCTTCAGGAAACTTAAAACATATGTTTATATAAAAATTGTACTTAATTATTCAAAACAGCACATAATAGCTTTTACTAATAGTACCCAAAACTTGGAAACTCAATTATCCTTCACCAAGTGAATGGTTGGTTAAATTAAATCTGAAACATTCTTACTGTACAACTACTACTTGGCAATAAAAAGAAACTACTGATATATTCAACAATCTGAATGAACATCCAGAAAATTATGCTGTGTGAAAAAGCCAGTCCTCAAAACCTGCAATGCTGTATAATACATAAACAGAATTATTTAGATAGCATTCATAATATGATAAAGCTGCAGGAATTAAGAACAGATTAGTGGCTGCCAAAAATGGGGTATAGGTATAAACACACAGGGACAGAATATATATGGTAATAGAACAGTTCTGTATGTTCCCTGTAGTGGTGTTTACATGAAACTAAATGTGGGATAACACTGCATAGGTACTACAGGCATACGCCCATATACGTGTATGAAAAAACAGTGAAAATAAAATAAGGTTTGGATTTTGAGTTAATAGTAATGCATAGGTGTTGATTTTCATGTTTTGATATTGTACTATGGCTACATAACATAAAATCATTGGAGGAAGATGAGTAAATAGTGAATAAAACATTATGAACTACTTTTCCTATTTCATATGAGTCAATTGAGTCTAAGTATTTCAAAAAATAAAATGAAAATAAGAGAACATAAACAAAATGTTAATACATTCACGAGTCAATAAAATATGTACTATAAACATGAAATTCCCTTAATTTCCTTAAGAATTACAACATACACAACTGGGGAGTACCTTTCATTATCTGATATGGGAGATAAAAACCTACTATTTTAGACTAAGATTTGGTTTGATAATAGTAACTCTATAACAAGAAAAAAGCTTTAATTTTTTTCTTGAACAGTATGGTAAATAACTCCATTCTGCCTTGTAAATATCATATGAGCATAAACTATTCATGGGGAATTTTTACAGTCTGTGTCTCTCCCTGAGGAAGCAGTGAATAAATTAAGAATTTGTGGGCCTGGTTATATAAAATACATATATTAAATAACGCAGTATAAAACCTGCTATAGAATGTTCACTATTTTAACTAATTTATCATGAAAGTTAAAGGACGTTGACTAGCTGACACTCTCAATACCCTGTCCACTGAAGAATAAGAAGAGAAAGCTGAGCTTTCAATGAACCTCTCTTCCTTTCAGCTTTTCTGAATCCTCACCATTCTCAGCCTCTCACCTAAACCACCAAATTACCTGAAAAGTTCACAATCAGGATCTTGCAAATCTGAGAGACAAAGGGAATATATACAAAACAAGCACTTTTTATTCATTTATTATTCCTGTGACAAATTCTAACAAAGGGAAGGGTAGAGTTTCAAATTTAGCATTCAACTGACCTGGAAATGGATAGTTTGAGAAAGAATAAATTTAAATATTAGGCCTATAAAACTCAGTACTTTAATTGTACATACATAGATAATAAAATTATTTCATAAAATATTTATTTAAAAAATTTTAGAGCATCGCTACAGGCTACTTTGGTCCCTGAGGGTAGAGCTCAGAGGATGAATTGACAGAATAATGCTCATGCTTGCCTGATTCCAATTAATCTCACTGGATTCTAAGAAGATGTAATAAATGCTTTTAAGCTCACCAAGCATCTAGTGGAACCTTACAAGTCAAAATAAACCAGATCTAAGCCAAAATGAATCTAAATATGTTTATGTATCCAGAACCAAATGATGTTAAGGATCCTAGACCAAGAATTGATGAATCAGATTACTTCAGATTACTTAGAACAAGATCCAATTCTAAGATCTCTTAACAATTCATGTCAGATTTTATTGTATTCCTAAACAAAATCATTTAGCTATACACTATCTATATTTACTAAGCACTGACAATGAACCAAACCACCTAAGAGTTTTATATATTATCCCATTTAATCATTAGAATAATAATAAACTAGGTATTATTATCGTTATATTTTAAACTACTGAGCATTGGACCCAGGGGCATTCTATCACTTAGCTACATATACCCAAGATCTTTTTAGTTTTTATTTTATTTCAGTTATTCATTTATTGACTGGTTGACTGTGGTACTAGGGATTGAATCCAAAGACATTCTATCCCTGAGCTACAATCCCCTCCCTATGTTGTTTTTCTTGGGGGGGGGGACTCAGGGGCATTCTACCCCTGAGCCACACCCAAGCCCTATTTTTTAATTCTTTATTTTGAAACAGGGTCTGAGTTGCAAAGGGCCTCATTAAGTAGTAGGTGAGGCTGTCCTTGAACCGTGATCCTCGTGTCTCAGCCTCCCAAATGCTGGGATTACAATTGTGTGCCACCACATCCAGCTCCCTATATATTTTTTTAAATTTCTCTTCTTTTGTGGTATTGGGGATAGAACCCAGGGGCATTCTACCGCTAAGCTACAACCCTAGCCCTATTTTTATGTTATTTTGAAACAGGGTCTCAGAATGATGAGAGTCTCAGTACTTGCTGAGGCTGTCCTTGAACCTGCGATCCTTCCTGTCTCAACCTCTCAAAAGTACTGGGATAGCCAACGCATGGTGGCACACACTTGTAATTCCAGCGCTTGGGAGGCTGAGACAGGAGGATCACACAGGTTCGAAGCCAGCCTCAGCTGTTTAAGTGAGGCTCTTAGCAACTTAGTGAGACCCTGTTTCCAAATAAAGTATAAAAGAGGTCTGGGAGTATAGCCTGGAGGTAGAAAAGCCCCTGGTTCCACCCCCAGCACCACAAAAAAGGAAAAGTACTGGGATTACAGGTGTATGCCAACATGACCAGCTCTGTTTTATTTTTTATTTTAAAACAGGGTCTTACTAAGTTGCAGATGGCCTTGCTAAGTTGCTAAAGTTGACTGTAAAGCCTCTGTCCTACTGTCTCAGCCTCCCACATATAGGAATTACAAGCATGCACCACTGTAGCCAACTATTTTTTTCATTTATTTATTTATTTTTGTTAAATAAATTTTTATTGGTGCATTGTAGTCATGCTGACTATTTTTTTAAAATTTAAAACAGGATATTGCTAATTTATCTCACACAGGCCTCAAACTTGTGATCTTCCTGCCCCAGCCTCTCAAGTACTGGGATTACAGGCATATGCCACTATACCCCATTTATTATTCTTATATAAAATATAAACCATGGTTTACAGAGGTTAAATGAATGTTCTCATGGCTCAAAATGGGAGTCAAACTCATTGTATAACTCTAGCTTTTTTCTACTTGTCTATGAAGAGAGAGTCTATTTACTTACCCTAGAGACTGATTTTTGTATGTGTGTGGTACCAGGAGTGGGACCCAGGTGCTTTCTACCTCCGGGCTACACTCCCAGACCTATTTTATACTTTATTTGGAAACAGGGTCTCACTAAGTTTCTGAGAGCCTCACTAAGTAGCTGAGGCTGGCTTCGAACCTGCAGGATCCTCCTGTCTCAGCCTCCCAAGCGCGGGGATTATAAACATGCGCCACCACGCCTGGCTTAGAGACTCATTTTTAAAGAGATCCGTAGAATTAATCAACTAGAAGAATAGTGTGAGTGGAAGCGTAAAAAGACCTTTCACATAGAAACTCATTTAAATTTTAAAACATTTAGTAAAAAGTAATAGGTAACATTAATTTTTCTTATTAGCTTTTGAAATTATAAATGACAAGAAAAATCATTTAAAAAGTGTGAAATTAATGAGATAATCAGATACTAGTAAGAAGTTCTGATTTCAAGTATTTCCCTTTTTACTCAAGTTTTTATTTAAATGTGAACCTCTAAAACTTCAGAGTGATACATAAAATTTGTTATTTGTTGGGTGTGCACTGTACTACTGTATAAGACTATTTTGCTATTTGAATGCCAAACCAAGACTTTTATCAACATTCAATTCTTATTGTTAAATGTCACAGACTACAAGGACAACTGTCATACTAAGACATTAGTAAAGTCATTACAAAAGCACAGTGTTGTGAAATTTTACATTTTAACTATCAAAAGAAAGCAGTCTAATTCTAAATTAATGTTTCAGATTCTCTATATAGTTAGCCATCCCACACTCCTGACCAAGAAGCTTATGGAATTTAGAGATCCTGACCCATATTCTCTACCTCTGAATGCTAAACTTGCTATTTAAAAATATAATTAATATATTGTGTTACAAATATCTAAGTTTTGACACTAACAGAAATTTAAAGAGAATGGATTTTGGAATTTAGAAAGTTTAACTAAGCACAGAGGCTGCTTAGAAGAAATATAAGTTACCAAAATTAAAATTTCTTTTCTTTTTATGGTGCTGAGGGTTGACCTAAGGGCATTCTACCTCCAAGTTATACCCCCAGCCCTATTATAATTTTTTATTTGGAAACAGGTTCTCACTGAACTTTGGATCTTCCTGTCTCGGTCCTCCAAGTACTAGGATTACAGGTATGTGCCACTCTACCCATGCCACTCAAAATTAAAATTTCTAAAAGTTCTCCCAATAAAGGTCTCCAGAGTTAGATCAGTTTAACACATTTGCATTTCATAAAATATCATACAAAAAAGACATCATCTATTACGAAATTGTGTTCACAACTGTATATCAAACACAAAGCTTCTGACATTTAAGAGATGAATCTATTTACTTAAGACAAATGTAAAGCTAACTTACATTTTAGGTAAACATCACTAACCAAAAAAAATCAGTGAGCATTACCTATACAATAGTAATCTTATCAAAATACAGGGGCAATTTTAGTTGACATCAATTTATGTAACTAACATTAAGAAAGTATAAAATTAAATTCAGATACAATACATTCTTTTAACAAAATCAATAATCAGCCAGGCATAGTGGCACATGCCTGTAATCCCAGTATTTGGCCATATATCACATGATTCCATTTATATGTGGTATTTAGAAAAATACACAGATGAGTGGTTGCCTAGGGCTCGGGGGAAAGAAAGGCTATGGAGTGACTGCTAATGAATAAAAGGGTTGTTTGTTTTTTAAGATAACAACAACCACCACACACACAAAGAAAAACAGTACTTGGGAGGCTGAGACAGGAGGATGGCAGGTTTGAGGTCAGCTTCAGCAACTTGGTGAGGTCTTTTGCAACTTAGTGTGACCCTATTTCAAAATAATAAAAAAAAGATGGCTAGAGGTGTGGCTCTGAGGTAGAAAGCTCCTTAGTTTAAACCCCAGTGTCGCTAAAAAGGAGATAAAAGATAAAATGTAAGCCCCATGGCAAAATCTAAGCCCCATGGCACAAGCTTGTAATCCCAGTACTTGGGAGGCTAAGACAGGAGGATCGCAGGTTCACAGCCAGCCTTAGCTATGAGAGGCCCTCTGCAACTTAGTGAGATGACATTTTAAAATTAAGAATAAAAAAAGGGGGCCTGGGAGTGTAGCTCAGAAGTACAATGCTTCTGGGTTCAACACTCAGTTTGGCAAAAAAAAAAAAAAGAAAAGAAAAAAAGATAAAGTGTTCTAAAATTAGGCAGTGTAGATGGTTGCACAATTCTATGGATACATGAAAAAACTATTACCATTGAATTGTATACTTTAAAATGGGTGAATGTTATATGAATTATATCTCAATAAAGAAAAATATTTATATAAAATATTTCAGTATACAAGTTCTACTTCCATAGCAACTAAAAGAAATAAAATCATTAGATGTAATAAAGGTTCAATTACAAGCAGAAAAATAGAAAGTAAGAGAAATGAGAAGTAAATATTCACCAGCATTTTTATCCTTTGGAAGAAATCACACTTTACATGCCAATAAGGAAACACATTCATGAGTGAAGGGGGTCCTGGCATTTTACCAAATGCTACAGGGCAGATTATGTTTTACAGTAATTGGAAAAAAAGTATTATTTCAATTTTTACAATACCTATTTTAAAATTTAAAGCTGACATTTCAACCAAACCCTCTTACTATACTAAAATTAAAGTATTTAAGATTTTTAAACCAATCAACTTTCAAGCCAAGAATTCATAAAGGTCATGTGAA
This sequence comes from Muscardinus avellanarius, assembly GCF_963383645.1. Classification (NCBI taxonomy): domain Eukaryota; kingdom Metazoa; phylum Chordata; class Mammalia; order Rodentia; family Gliridae; genus Muscardinus; species Muscardinus avellanarius. Next base: position 118,560,673 of record NC_137792.1, on the reverse strand, counting down.
TTCTCTTATTTTTTAGCCCTATTGTCTTTCCTCTAGAATTTAGTTATGTTTTTTTGTATATACTATCATTTCTACATCATCCATTGCATATCATTTAGGAGAATAAATCCATGTTTCCTTTCTATATCATTAACTAAATAAGCATTTCAATCCTTACCACATTCAATTTTTATGTGACCAAATTTACTCATCTGACAGAAGTATCAAAGAAATCACAGAACTAGAGAGGACATCAAATGTTATTCAGTCAATTCCTTATTATAAAACTGAATTCAGTCATTTAACCAAGTTTACACAGAAGTTAACAGTAGTGCAAAAAGTAGAATCTACTTACTCTGATTCTTAGTACTGAAGGCTTCAAATGACATATTCAACCATAGTGTCTTAGAATAGTACTAGCATTTTCTTAATTGAACAAAGTATCACTAGTCCTAGTTCCCCATCACTAATTCAACTCCATATTACCTCATGTCTCCTATTTAATCCATCCCAATTTACCATTTTTGTTCTCTGCTTTTACTCCAATCTGATTTTCAATTATAATCTCATTACTGCTTACTTAATTTCAGATACCTCTAGGTCCAGAGACTGATCTTGCCTAAGTTCAGTTTCTTGTTGACTATCAATGTAATCTTAGCATCTTCATCCAAATGACTACTGTTAAGACGCTAAAAACTTGGCCAAAAAGTAGTCTTCTTAAAAAAAGAAAAACAACAAAAAAAATGTATGCTATTGGTAACAACTTTCTGAGGAAAAAAAGCATCAGAATATATAACTATTTACCAAGTACATGTTTTGTATGTATCACTTTATAAGCATCTTATTTATTTATTTATTTATTTATTTATTTATTTATTTATTTATTGGTGGTACTGGGGTTCCTGGAAGCCCTTCTACCTCCAGGCTACACCCCCAGACCTATTTATTTTATTTTTTTTTAATTTGGAAACAGGGTCTCTTAAGCCAGCAAGGCTGGCTCCGAACCAGCGCGATCCTCCTGTCTCAGCCTCCCAAGTGCGGGGATTACAAGCGTGCGCCACCACGCCTGGCTTCTAACTTCTTTAAATTGATGTAAGTTGCGTGGTGGCGCATGCTTGTAATCCCAGCATTCGGGAGGCTGAGACTGGAGGATCGTGGTTTGCGGACAGCCTCAGCTACTTAATGAGGCCATCTGCAACTCAGTGAGACCCTGTTTCAAAATTAAAAATAAAAAATGGGGCATGGGGTGTAGCTCGGAGGTCGAATGCCCCTGGGTTCCATCCCCAGACCGGCAAAAATAAATACATAAATAAATAAATAAATAAATAAATAAATAAAAGTTAAAAAATTAATAAATAAATTGATGTAAGTCCTTCACTTTCCAGTATTATTAAAAATACAATTTGAAATGTATTTTAGAAAGCCAACTTAACATCTTACATGTGAGAACTGAAATAAAACATCAGAATATGACATGATCATGTACTTATTTAGGCAACCTGAGGTTTTCATTTCCAGTAACATATTACCCTCTTCCAAGTTTCCTAACTTCAAACCTTCAAACAAAAGTGTAGGAAGGATCTACTACAAAGTGTAGGAAGGATCAGACTACTGAAAAGTTTATTTTCCCAGTAAAATATTGTTTGTTTTATTGCAATTTCCCCTTATTTTTTATTTTTTAGTCTTACTGTAATTTTCTCCTTCTTTATTTTTATATTCTTACTTTTAAGAAAGGAAAAAATACACCAAAGAAAATGCTTTACCAAAATCCTGCATAATCATGGTATGGGCCATTCTAGAGTCCGATGTGTGTAATCCAAGACTTCCACCACCTGAATCCATACTTAGCAAAATTCATTCACCAATACCTATAAAAGAAATTGTTTTAAAGAGTTTAAATACATTTAGCCCAAAGTCAGCTGTTTTGAGAAAAAAATGCAATTGAAAATATGCCTCTCAACCAGGTATGCGAAGCTCATTACAAAAGAAAACAAAAAGCCCCAAAACCTTAATTAGATGCTTTATGTGACACAACCATAAATAAAAGGAAGGGTATGTGGAAGAAAATGAAAGATAATGAAGAATAAGGCACAGCAAGGGCGATGAGCAATAGAGAAGTGACAGCAAGCAAAAGAACACAAACTGCAGCACTGAGGGTCCAGTTAAAATAGAGATTATAAAAGAAGAGAAAGAATAAGATGAGAACAAACAATAGTTGGGATATTTATACATTACTAGAGGACTCAGATGTCTAGTATTAGTGAATTTCATCCAGTGGCTCTCATCCATTTCTTCCAGACCCAGATCAGCCCTGCAGCGGAGCTCTGCAGATAAACTTGTATTCACCTCTGGCTCCTGGGGTTCTACTTATAATGTAAAATGTTCTATCCCAGTTTCCCTGGAGTTCTTTGAACCAGTAAGGACTTCTGGCCTCACTCTACTATATTCTCTTGGGTCAGTTTTGAGGACTCATGAAACATGTCTGTTTCCTAAATATGGTAAAGATAAGATCAATCACATACAAACATTCAGCAAATTGGTTTTTCAGCATATAATTTCTTGTAACTGTACAAGTGAATTTTTTTAGTAGTGATTAATAAAATCATGCTAGCTTCATGCTGGATTAGAAAGCAAAGGCTCACTATTGCTCAGTATTTCATTTCAAATGACTCATCCTATACTTAAGGCCACCAGGCAATATGGAACATAAAGCCAGATGCTGTCAGTCAATGTATTACTTATCATTACATATGTGTAGCTCCCCTTCAAACATAAAGTTCTAAACAAATCAACCAGCTGCATAAGACATTTATCACATTTTCAATGGGAGTGTTTAACAAACTGGGATACACTACACAAAAGATAAGGTTACATCTGTAAGGAAAATTTTACAAAGCTGCCATGTTAAATAAAATCTATTCTTAAGTGCTGGAATATTGCTAAGGAGTTTTAGTTTTTTCCCCATGCCTTAGAGTTCTCTATATATAAAAGAGGAAAAAAATCGCAGAGTAAATCATTTTCAACATTTGAGATGTATGTAATGTGTACATAAATATGATTCAGCACTGGGTGATATTTTTATTTATCAAAGTACTCAGATGAAATTATGCATCTATAATTGCAAAATTATCTATTTTTATAATTTTTTAAAAGTATTTTTTTCAAAAACCACATTGATTTTTACCTTACTGGCATGCAAAATGAGGTCAAAAGGCCAAGAGAGTTCAGAATAAATTACCTGTATGTTCATGCAGGTAAATAACTAAAATGTCATATATACTTATTTTAACACTTAAAATTGTGTACTATTTGGACTTTAATTTGATCAATTGCTTTCTTCATTACATAAAAGAACAATTATAAATGTCTTAAAATTAACTTAGTTTTTAAATAAGATAATTAAGTAATTTGTCATTCACCTTTATATGAGTGGCTTGAGGAAATTGTAGATTTTCTTACACACTGCAAAGTAAAATCTGCAGCAATTTCTTATTTTTTCCTTTTCAATTATGTTATTTTCTCTGTGAAAACACGCTTTTTACCTATTGTACAAATACATTCAAAATTAGATATTTTAAAACATCTTAAACCAAAAATCTTACACAACTTAGGGATGTTTTTATTTATTCTTCAACTTTAGGGTGAGGTTGGGAAGAGCTCATGTGCTCAAATCTGTGTTTATCTTAAAAAGCAACCAAAGGGATGCCAAAGGAAATATCTACTATGATCTGAGTAATGTTGTTAACACGTAGAATTTGACGGTCTGACTAAACCCAAATCTTCTCCAAAGCACATTTTAAAAATCGCTAGCAATACCTTATTTTAGAAAGTATAAAAGAACCAAGGGCAAGGTTTATCCTTGCCAAATCCACACGGAAAAAAGAAATCCGCCTTGGCACTCAATGAAGTGTAAAAATTACAACACACAAGCGCAACGACCACGGGCAATTACAGTATATGGATACCAAATAAATAAATTGGAGCGTTGCTTTCCCATATAGGAAGTTTCTATAAGATCAATAATAAATGAGGTCAGAGAACAGCAGCGTGTTAAGTATTCAATAACCAATAGATAGCTAGGCTGCTCTGTCTTCTCAAGAGTGAATCTCGCATCCTTACTGAATGGAGGTAACCTACCAAGGAAAGCTTCAAGTAAACATCTCTCCGTCAAAGCACGGGGAGCAGAAATCACAAAAATAGAATCTCACTCGCATCTCTCTGCTCTAAACATAGCTCATTCAGGACCCAGCTTCTCGGCGATGTCGGTAGGGTGAAGCAGAGAAGAGAAAGGGTAACGCGGCAGAGAGAGGGAGAGAGAGAGAGAATGCGAAAGTAGTATTTGCAGATGGGAGACAAAGGAGCCCTGGCAAGTAGCAGTATTGCAGCTTTGAACGCAGCCCTCTTCCCGCAGAAGTCTCCCTTTCCCACGTCCACGCCAAGTTGCAATGATTCGAGGCGGAACACACGTGCCCTTTCGGATATCACCCACCTGCCTGGATCGGGAAGCGAAGGAGAACCTCCGCCGCCCAAAGGAGCCGGGGAGCCCCGGAGACCCCTTCCCCTCCTCCCTCCCCTGGCTGGTGCAGCGGTCGCCCAGCCCCTCAGCCTCCTCCCGCTCCCTCAGCCCTGCTACGTGGGAGACGGCCGAGAACCAAAATGGTGGTGTTTTAGCGGAGGCGACAGCTGCCACACGCCACACACGCACACCCCCGCCGGGCTCGGGCTCCCGAACATGTCCGATTCCCCGCCGCCGCCGCCGCCGCCGCCGCCGCCGCCTCGCCGAGGCCGCCGCTGCCCGAGACTCCCCGGGCGGCGCGGCGGGGGAGGGAGCGGCCGGGCGGCGCGGCGGGGGGCGTGATGGAGCGGGGCCGGCGGGTCGCCGAGGGAACATGTCAAGGGGACGCCGCGTTCTTCCCTTCCCCGTTTTGTTTTCCGCCATTTTCCCGTCACCCTGCCCCACCGACGGCCCTCCGCGACGGCTCGGGTCCCCCCCCCCGGGGCTGTGGCCGGGGCGACGGGGGCCGGGCGGCGAGCGAGAGCGTGCGTGGGGGGACCGCCCTCGGCGGCGGCGGCAGCGGCGCTGGCGAGCGGTCCGCCCAAGGCTGAGGGGACGCTGAGGGACTAGACGCCACTTCCATTGTTCCCCGCTCCCGCACTCCGGGCTGGGTGTGCGCCTCTCCTCCCCTCACGCGAGAGCCGCCCCGCGTCCCTCCGCGACTCCCCGCCGCCGCCGCTTACCTGCCGCCGCCGCCGCCGGTCGGGCTGTGACCGGGCTCTGCGTGGCTGCGGGGGGCGGCAGCTGTGGAACCGTAAGGTCCTCGCATTCGGGTTTCCGAGGTTCCGCAGCCGGAGCCAATCACAAGCGACTCTGCGTCTGGGAGGCGCGCCTCGCGGTCCTCCTTTATATCCCCGCCGACTGCTGAGGTTGCATTACGTCACGCGGCCCGGGCTGCGGGGCAGGGGGCCGCGGGCGGGGGTGGCGCGCACGCGCACGGCCGCGCGCCTGGACTCGCGCGCAGCCCGCGCGGGGTTTGTGCTCCGAGACCCCGCGAGCTGACGGCGGGGACCGCGCCGCCGCTCGCCGCCCAGTGCGCATGCCCAGATCTCCGCGCGCCCGGGAGGAGTTGCCGTGGGAAGATTTGGTGGTCGGGACGGCCCCAAGGAGACCGGGGAGGGGGAGGGGGAAGTCGGTGACGGGATGGCCGCGAGCCGCACCGTTTGCAGACGCGCTGGATGGCACCGAAGAAGTAATCCCAGTCGTCGCTCCTCGCCTCGAGTATTTGACAAATGAGGCTGGCCAGAGCTTAGGATAAGAGGCATCGCCTCTCCACCAGTAAAACCTAGGTGTGCTTGGCAGGTCCCTCCCCGCTCCTTCCCTCAGTTCCTTTTAGATTTCGTAATGGTAGACAATTTTCATGAAGAAAGTGAAGGGGAGTGAAGAAAAACATGGAAGGGGAAGGTGGACAAGGGACCGACATGAAGCGAACACTAAATATTCCTTGTGTGTGTCACTTTCAGCCTGTCTGCACACGGAAGGAGAACAGTTAGAAATTCACTGAATGAGGGGTAGAGAAGGAAAAGGGTGGCCAGACGTGACCGAAACGTAGGTGGGGACGAGGTGGCATTTGCAAAGCATCTTACGTTCGGCCGATTTAGCTTTATTTGGTGTAATCATTGGGAATGCTAACGGTATCTCTCCAGGGGAAAGATAGAAACCTTTGGAAAAAATTAGCTCATTACCATCACGTAAATTATTGGAATTCTAAATGAAACAGCTTATTGTTCTACATTAGACAAAGTCTACGTGTCTGTATGACTTAGTGTATTAATAGAGATTTTGAGACAAGTAGAGAAGAAATGTGAAAGCCCCAAGATAATATCTGGCTCATGTTAGCCCTGGAGGTAGCAATTTAATCTCCTGAAAAGGCCAAATAGTAAATGTTTAAGTTGTGTAAATAAATAGTAAACAATTTTTAAAAACTTTTTGGCGTGTTGGGACTCAAACCCAGAGGAATTATACCTCCAAGCTATACCCTCAGCCCTTTTGTTTGTTTGGTTTGTTTTGAAACAGGGTCTTGCTAGGTTGCTGAGAGACTAAGTTGCTGAAACTGATCTAGAACCTGCGTTCCTCCTGTCTCAACCTCTCAAGTACAGGGATTACAAGCATGCACCACCACACTCATCTGTATAATAAAAATAATACATTATTATTATTATTATTATTATTATTATTATTATTATTATTATTGCAGTACTAGGGATGGAACCCAGGGGCGTTCAACCTCTAAGCTATATACCCCACCCTATTTTTTCGTTTTTTATATTTTTTTCTTTTTGTGGTACTGGGGTTCCTGGAAGCCCTTCTACATCCGGGCTACACTTCCAGACCTATTTTTATATTTTTATTTGGAAACAGGGTCTCTTAAGCCAGCGCGGCTGACTTAGAACCTGCTCGATCCTCCTGTTTCTGCCCTCCCAAGCACGGGGATGACAAGCGTGCGCCACCACGCCCGGCTCATTTTTTATTTTGAAACAAGGCCTCACTAAGTTGTGGATGGCCTCACTAAGTAGTAGTTGAGGCTGGCCTTGTACCAAGATCCTCCTGTCTCAGCCTCCCAAATGCTGGGATTACAAACGTGCTCCCCCATACCCAGCTCACAATTTTTAAAACCTTTTGTGGTGATGGATATAAAACCCAGGGACGCATTGCATATGCTAGACAAGTGTTGTGCCACTATCACAACTACTCAGTTCTGCCAATATAACCCCAAAGTAGCCATAGACAATACCTACACAAATGAGCATGGCTGCATGGCTTCACTCCAGTAGAACTTTCCTCCCAGACACTGACATTTACGTTGTATTTCATTTTAATGTGTCATGAAAATTATTCCTTCTTGAATGTTTTCAACTATTTAAAAATATAAAAACCATTCTTAGTGGCACATCATAAAAACGTAGGCAGGAGCCCAGATCTTGCCTATGTACCATAGTTTGCTCATCCTGGTAGCTATCATTTATTTACACTTTTATTTTCCTTCCTTAACAAAGAAAGGTATTTTTGTAAGTACATTTCCATACATGACATATTTCTTTGATTTAAACCCTGGCAAATACTACTTAATGGTCTTTTTCTAGTGACAATTCCAACACAATACTAAAAGAAGAAAGCCCAGATATGGGGTTTTTACATGAATCACCTTTGTGAATGATACACTGAGGTAGATAATTTTTCAATCCTGAAGCTTGTTCTTCTTCCTTTTTCTCCAAGCATGTGGCCAATCACAAGAGAATTCTACTTCCATAATATCTGTGGCAATCATTAATTTTTCCCATTCTTAATGACTATGTTCGGATTCACATCCCTTCTTAAACAGCATCACTGCAACACTGTGTTAAGTAGTTCCTCTGCGTTCCTTTAGTCAACAGATCTCAAAATAAATAATCACCAAATGAGGACGCCTCACTCCATTTTCAGTACAGTTGAAGCTCTCCCCAAATAGAACGGTTGTAATAGCCTTCAGATTCATTTCTCTGCTACAAGTTTACAGGTCTCTACTCCACTTGATATCTTTTATGATGTGAAGTTTCTATCACTAGAGTTCACTTGTATAGCAAAATAAATAAAATTTATATTTCACTGTGCTTCAACATTGCTGTCTCCTAGAAGTCGTGACACCCAGGAAAGGACAGGAGGAGACTTGTAGGAGTCCTAGCCGAGCAACAGTGAAGGAGACCATCCAGTGTTTAGATGTATGGTATTTATTTGAAAGAGGAAACTGACTACCATGTAGAAGAAGAAATGTTAAAGATGGCAGTTTATGCTGTTTTTTAAAATGGTATTGTTTTCATATCTGATTTAGCATTTTGCAGTTTCATTTTGCAGCTCCAAGACCAATAATAGTAAGTGCTATAAACTCTAATTCATAGCTTGCTTTCTTCTTACTTTGCTCACCTTACTCCCTCTGCTTCCTGACCAATCTTAACCAACTAACAGTAGTTTGCTCTGGAATATTAAATATTGCTCTTTCTTCCCCTGTGACTATGGAGTCACGCACAGTTTGTTTGTAGTCAACTATACTTTCCTTACTTTGAGCCGCCTCTGTGAAAAACCCTCTTCCCTCCTTGCTTTTACTGTAACCTTGTAGACAAGCCCCAAGGAAGTAATCCAAAATGCATATCCCACCACATTTGTGTTTGTATTGCATTGCGCTGACACTAGATTGTACTCTTATATTCATTCTGGGAGAATTTAAAGAAAAACAAAGAATCGGACTTCATTTCTAATTACATGGTCCTACCAGATTGCTGTATATAAACTGATTTCTTCATGGGTAGAGTGGTGAGGAAAGTACATCATCCCACAGCATACAATAAGGCAAGCCATACCCTATATATTACTGCGGAGTCATTTTCATGTGGTGAGCTACAATTCAGACTCAGCAAAACAATATAAATGCATAGCATTAAAAGAATGCTGTCAATGTATTAGATTTGTTAGCTGTTGTTTGGTTTTATAATTGTATGAGCATCATAAACCCAAATTGTGTGTGTGTGTGTGTGTGTGTGTGTGTGTGTGTGTGTGTGTTACTGGGGGTTGAACCCTGGAGTGTTCTACCTCTGAGCTACACTCCCAGATCTTTTTAATTTTAAATTTTTAAAATTTTAATTAATTAAGTACTTAATTTATTGCAAAACTGGGGGTGAATCTCAGGGGCATACCTCTGAGCTACACCCCCAGCCCTATTTTTTCTTCTTTATTTTGAAATAGGGTCTCACTGAGTTGCAGAGGGCCTCACTAAGTAGCTGAGGCTGTCCTCAAAATGCAATCCTACTGTCCCAGCCTCCCAAATGCTGGGATGCTGGGATTGATTACAAGCCCCACTGCGCCCAGCTTTTTTTTTTTTTTTTTTTTTTTTTTTTTTTTTTGCGGGTCTGAGGATGGAACCCAGTGGCATTCGACCTCCGAGCTACACCCCCTGCCCTATTTTTTATTCTTTCTTTTGAAACAGGGTCTCACTGAGTTGCAGAGGGCCTCACTAAGTAGTAGCTGAGGCTGTCCACGAATCGCGATCCTCCAGTCTCAGCCTCCTGAATGCTGGAATTACAGGCGTGCGCCACCACGCCCAGCAAAGTGAAGTTTTTTTTTTTTTTTTTGGTGGTGGTACTGGAGTTTCAGAAGCCCTTCTACCTCCCAGGCTACACTCCCAGACCTATTTTATACTTTTTTATTTGGAAACAGGGTCTCTTAAACCAGTGCGGGTGGCTTTAAATCTGTGCAATCCTCCTGTCTCCGCCTCCCAAGCGCCGCCACCAGGTTTCACTAAGTTAAAATACACTGGCCTCTTCACCGGGCATAGTGGCACAGGCTTGTAATCCCCTCGCTTGGGAGCCAGAGACAGGAGGATCATGCAGGTGCAGGTTCGCTGGCTATTAGACTCAGTTTAAGAGACTCTGGTTCCAAATAAAAAGTATAAAATAGGTCTGGGAGTGTAGCCCGGAGGTAGAAGGGTTTCCAGGAACCCCAGTACCACCAAAAATAAAAATAAATAAATAAATAAATAAATAAATAAATAAATAAATAAATAAAATACACTGGCCTCAAACCTCCTGTCTCAACCTCACAAGTACTGGCATTATAGGCATGTATTTCTGTGTCTGGCACCAAAGCATACATTTTTACCTTTCTCTATTGTTGTTCAAGTAAAATTATTTTGAAAACCCGAATAAAATTAGCATTGGAGAATACGGTATTTCCTTTAAAATAGTCTACAATAAAAATACAAAATGACATACAAAAGTCTATAAATTCTATCCTACACAAAATGGTACCAGGACTCCTTGAGAGAAATAGCTAATTTCAAATTTCAATAGGAAATAAATGAGATTGTATCAGTTTTTTATGTCCGAGAACAAGGAAACCATCAAAGATGAACATGATCATGGTACAAGTACACAGGAGCATAAAAATAATAGTAACTCGGAATCATAGAAACACATTAAATACATAAAAATTTATGGAGTGAATAAGGTTACAATAGAGATCTTCTCCCTCCCAAAAATTCATAAGGATACCATTTTTTTCTTGTATATATAGAACATTAACTCCATTCTTTTGACAATAAGCAATAAAAATAATCCACTTTGTCATTTTTTTCTGGTGGCACAGACCTCTAATGTCAGTACTTGGGAAGCTGAAACAGGAGAATTAACCTCAGCAACTTATGGAGCCCCTCAGCAACTTAACAAAACCCTTGTTTCACAAACAAAATAGAGGCTGAGGGTATAGCTCAGAGGTACAACTTCGCTGGGTTCAACTCATAGTACAAACAAACAAACAAGAATTAAAAAAAAATTACGCTGTTTTTCTTGTACCAATTATTATGTGATAACCAAATAGTCCCAGTATGAACACAGAAAGTTCTTTTATTTTTGCAAGAAGTATGATGAATAAGTATAACAAGCCACAATTTTACAACCTCTAATGAAATAACAGATTCAAGCAATGATCAGTAGTGGGTGAAACATGAGAAGAAAGACTGATGAAAAACTTTATGCAGTTCCAGTTCTCATCACTTGAATCCTCTAATCACCTTCTCAGCAGGGTACCCACCAGTATTTGGTATTCTAACATTTTATTTCAGTTGAATATATACATAGCCATATATATTTCATTGAGGTTTTATTTTGCATTTGCCTGATAAGTAATGATGTTTGTATTGGTGCATACTAATTATACAGAATACAGGGTTTCATTGTGGCATATTCTTCCTCCACATAATTTGATCAATTTCATTACCCATTACCTCCCCGTGGTTTCCCCTCCTCCACTCCCTGCTTCCCTTCCTCTACGCTAATAGTCTCCCATTTATTTATTTTCATGAGAAAGTTGTGTTGTTGTTGTTGTTGTTGTTGTTGTTGTTTCTCTCTGGCTTCAACATATGGAGGAAAACACATGACACTGTCTTTCTGAGTCTGACTAAGTTGAGGCTTTCTGGTTCCATCCATTTTTCTGCATATGGCATGCTTTCATTCTTTTTTATGGCTGGGAAAAACTTAAGTGTGTGTGTACGCCACATTTTCTTTATCCAGCCATATGTCGATGCACCCCTAACCTTGTTCTATAACTTGGCTCTTGAAAATTGTGGTGCAATAAGCACGTATGTTCTCTTTGTTTTTGGTGAATACCAAGCAGTGGTATTAAAGTTTGGTTTTAGACTCTCCCCCCTCAAAGCTCATGTGTTGTTAGCCTTATCTCTAATGCAGCATTATTTGAACTGTTTTCTTCATCAATTCTCCATTTCCTCTTTCCATTTCCCTTCCTCGATCCTCTTCCAGTATTCTACTGGTCTCCTTATTTATCTGAAATCCCTTTTGTTTCCTTTTGTTTTAGTCAGCTTTCCCATTCCTGTGACCAAATTACCCCACAAAAACAACTTAAAGGAATAAAGGTTGCTGGGACTCATAGGTTCAGCAATTTTAGTCCATAGGGTCAGCTCCAAGGCAGAAACCATGGTAGTGGCTGAAACATGCAGAGTGACATGCTTCTCATATCATGGTGGCCCAAAGCAGAGAAAGAGTGAGAGCAAGGGAAGAAGCAGGCAGGCAGGAAGGATGAAGAGGCCCACAGACATATTTAATCTTCAAGGCCACACTAACAATGATCTACCTCTTGACATGGGACATGCTTTCAACACATGAACTCTTAGGATATATTTTAAATCCAAACTATAACACTTATTTCTCTCTAGTTTCCACACATTAGAGAAAACGTTTACATGATCATTTGCTACAGCATATCATGCAGATCTTGAGAAAGCTCGATCAGGGGATCTGCAATGGCATAGATCCCCCATGAAGTATGTCTAGCATTCCTTTCTTCAAAAAATTATTTTAGGATTATTTTGATTAATATGTATAATTGGAATTTTATGTATAAGCATTATAACTAAAACTGATGGGCAGCGGCTTGTGAGAGACTCAGGCAGCAAAGATTTTTTTCCCAAGGATAAAGTTTGGGCCAAACATTAAGTTCAAACTGACACTAGTTTGGGCCAATGTATAAGATTAAGTTTGAGTCAGCTTTGTGAAGTGAGACAAAGCATACTATGATTATTTAAATGTCTGGCACCCTTGCCCTAAACTCTATAAAAAATAAAACTTTTCCTGTCCTTGGAGATCCTGCTTGCATGGCTATGCCCTTGATTTTATGCCAAAAAATATATATAAAAATTGTAACAAATCCTGAATAAAATGGAGAAGTTTGAACCTGATCTCATGTGACAGCTCTTCTCTTATTCGACCTTGGCTCTTTTCTCACCAACACATGAACCTCGACTCTTGCTAGGGCTGGACCCCGGCAATAATTGACTTCCTGAGACTGGCTTACAAAGACCTTAGAAGAGGGAAAGTCCAGGCAATGTGTGGCAGAGTCGAAACCCTTGCAAGTGGACCCGAAGTGGGTAATTTGCGAAGCTGTGAGCATGAAGCCAAAATTGCAAGAAAACCTTCCAAGATTATGAAATGCCATAAACCTGGAATTGCAGGCAGGAATGGCTATGAGCTGTGAGCCATGGAGCCAGGCTAGAAGATCAACCAGGCCATAGGGGTGGGGCTGCCAAGCCCTTTTGGAGAATGTATCTTACCTCCAAGTGTCCTGGAATCCAGAGGTGGAGCTATAGGATTTAATGTTTGCCTTACTGTTTTGGGTCCTGTTCTCCATTTCTCCTTTCTAAAGCCCCCTTCCTCCCTTTTGGAATGCAATGTTTACTCCGTGCCAGTGTGCATTGAATGCATGTAACTTGATTTTTATTTTTACAGATGCTCTCACCCAAGAGTTTACCTTGAATCTCATAGAAACATTTGGAGTGATGATGGAACTGTTAAAACTATGGGACTCTGGGAGATGGACTAAATGCATTTTGCGTTGTGGAGTAGTGGCTGTGAGATCTTGGGGGCCAGGGATTGTTATGGTTTGGATTTATAATGTTCTCCTGATCTCATGTGGTTAACCAGGCAGCTATGTTGGAGGTGGGATTTTGTTGCTGGGGAGGTGTCCTTGGGGGCATGGCCAGGACACTGATTTTGTTACTAGTATAATTTCAAGTGAGATAGTCTGATGACTCCAGTTTTTTTTTTTTGTTGTTGTTGTTGTTCAGAAATGCTTTGGTTACTCTGTGTATTTTATTCCTTCATATGAATCTTAAGACTTTAAATTTTGTGAAGAATTTCATTGGTAATTTTATGGACATCTCATTGAATCTGTAGATCACTTTCAGTTACTGTGGCCATTTTAACAATATTAAGATCTTTCCAATTTCTAGTGTTTTCTTCAAATTATTTCTTCAATGTTCTGAAAATTTCATAATAAGCCAGGTGTGGTGCTGCATGCCTGTAACTTCAGTACTTAGGAGGCCAAGACAGGAGGATCTCACATTCACAAAGAGGCTAAGCAACTTAGTGAGGCCCTCAGCAACTTAATGAGACCCTGTTTCAAAATAAGTAAAATAGGGCTAGGGGTGAGCTCAGAGATAGAATGCCCCTGGATTCAATCCCCAGTATTACAGTAAATAAATAAATAAATAAATACTAATCAATAAACATTTCATTGTAGAGCTCTATCACCTCCTTGGTTAGAGCTATTCCTAATGATTTTAATTTTTGAAACCTTGATTTTTTTAGAAAATTTATTATTAGTGTATATAAAAGCTCTTGGTTTTGTGGGTTGATTTTGTATCCTACTACTTTACTGTATTTGTTTATCAGCTCTAGAAGTCTTCTGTTAGAGTTTTTCTTTGGGGGAGTCTTCTAAGTATGGAATCATAACCAACAACAGTGACAACTTGACTTCTTCTTTTCCTGTTTTTATCTCTTTCATTTTCTTCTCTTGCATAATTTCTGTGGCTAAAATACCAAGAATTGTATCAAAGAGCAGTGGTGATAGTGGACGTCCTTGTCTTGTTCCTGACTTTAGAGAAAATACTCTGAGTTCTTCCTTTTAGTAAGGTGTTGGCCTTTAGTTTGCCATGCATAACCTTTTTTCCAGCCTCACGTCATGGTCTGCTGCTTGCAGCGTTTCCTCAAGGACATTCCACATTTCTGGCATTTCTAAATTGTTTTCTTACAACCTTGGCTTCACCCTCACTGCTTCACGTATTGCCCCCTTTGGGCCTGCTTTCAGGGATCCTGACCCTACCACAGGTTGCCTGGCTTCCTAGGCCTTCCTTAGAAATGTGTGTGTTGGGGGAACCCATAACCCTTTTTTTCCAGCAAAGGCAATATTATATGAGTTCCGAGATTGACTACCAGCAGGAAAAGTAGTCACATTCTCTTTAATTATTACCACGGAGGCCTTTTGAATCACATCTTCTGTGCCTGTCTCAATCCTGACTACCGCTTTGTCTTCAAAAAGAGTCTATCAGGCTCTTTTCAATCATGGCCACCATTGTCAGGCCCTTGTTTTCATGGTTCCACCCTTGGGCTTGAACTGCCCTGGCCACATTTTTTCTGTGTTCCAATGGAAAATATTCAACCTCCTTTCAGCCATCTCACTTTCTTTTACAACACTATCTCTCCAGGCTCCAGCTTTATACATGCCTTTATGACCAAACTCCAAGCCTATAAAATCTCTATGCTTGGTTTTGGGATATTTTACTGTTTTGAGACTCCTTCTGCCAGTTCAATCAGTCCATCATCTTTAAATCTTATTTTCTTTAGTTTCAAAAAAATGTTTTATTGGTGATTGTAGTCATACATCTTAATGGGATAAAAAACTTGTGGAAACATACATGTACACATCACCCGATTAGCCCTTACCCAATTCCTGCCCCATTCCCTCCAACCCTCCTGCCCATGTTTGGCCTAATGATTGACTTTGATATGTTTAAGTACATCATCATGTGCTTTAGAGAGTTTCCCTCTTCCCCCCTCCCTCCCCTCAGTTAGGTCACCTTATTTGCTCCTCTATAGGATCTCCCTTAAATTTGGCTTCACACAAAGTTTCAGGACATGGGAAAAATGCTGATAAGTTCTTTGGCAGAATGGAACACCTGCATCCTCTGCTCCATTTACCTTTGGATCCCTCTTTACCCTCCAGAATCTCCTGAGCAGTTTCTTATGTCTACCTTTCGAGCCATCTTCTGTCCCTTTCCAACTTCCTCTCACAAAACAGTTCCAAAAACACACAAAACTTATGTGGTCAGACTTAGAACAGCCATGTCACTTCTCAGGTACCAATTTCAGTCTCAGCCAGCATTCTCATTGATATGATCCGAAAAACATGACCACACAACTTAAAGGAAGATTTATTTTTTTAAATAAAAAAATTCTGTTTGTTGTTGTTGTTGTTGTTGTTGTTTTGTTATTGTTGTTGTTGTTGTTGTTTGCAGTACTGGGGATGGAACCCAGGGGCATTATACCTCCGAGCTACACCCCCAGCCCTATTTTTCTTTTTCATTCTTCATTTTGAAACAGGGTCTCACTGAGTCGTGAAGGACCTTGCTAAGTAGCTGGTGCTGTCTGCAAACCGTGGTCCTCCTGTCTCAGCCTCCAGAATGCTGGGATTACAGTTTCTTGGGGATTCTATTGTGGCCAGGGTTTGCACCTCAGGGTGTGGCAGCAGGAAGCAAAGAGAGAGAGGAGAGAGAGAGAGAGAGAGAGAGAGAGAGAGAGAGAGAGAGAGAGAGATATCTCCAAAGCTCTGTCTCATGATGTTGTGGAGGCCAGAAGCAAAAGAGAAAGCAAGCAAAGGGATTCAAAGAGACACAGCACAATCCGTGCCAATCTCTTTTGTCCTGTGAGATTTCTTCCAAGAAGCTTGCTATCAGTCTGCTTAGGACACCCTTATGTATTATTATTATTATTTTTTGTGGTACTGGGGATGGGACCCAGAGTCATCCTACCTCCGAGCTACACCCCCAGACCTATTTTTTATTCTTTAATTTTGAAACAGGGTCTCAGTGAGTTGCAAAGGGCCTCACTAAGTAGCTGAGACTGGCTGCAAACCATGATCCTCCTGCCTCAGCTTCCCAAATGCTGGGATTACAAATGTGCACCACCACACCCAGCTTATTATTTCTTTATTCTCTCTTGATGCCTTGAGAATATTTTTATCTTTTATATTTGAAAGCTTGATTGTAATATCACTTGGGATAGATTTGGTTGAGTCAAATCTAACGGTAACCTTCTTCTTTCTGAATATTTGTATCCTTCTCTAGGTTGAGTAAGTTTTCTGTTATGATCTGTTTGAGTAAATTTTCTCCTCTTTTGACATTCTCAAATCTTGAATACTAATAAACCAAATATGTTCTCCTTCAGCATGGTTACAAAGTTTCCATAAGCTTTCTTCATTCCTTTTCATTCTTTTTCTACTTTCTCCTCTGATTATGATTGTTAAAATAGCATGTCTTTGAGCTCACACATTCTTTTGTTTTGATGAAAACCCTGAATTTAATGTGACATTTTTCCTTTTTTACCACCTACTAATCCAGCCTTTTGTTAGTTGGGTCAGGGCTGCCCTCAGTCTCTCATGCAGCTCTTGGTCCTGTCCTGTTCCTTTGGGCTCAGTCAGCTTCCTGGGCCTATCTCTCTCTGACTTTCCTTGCATTGTACAAACAGTGCCTGCTTGTGCTTTCTCAGGCTTTCCTGACAGGCCCAGGAAGACCTGGCAAATGTTAGGGCTGTGGGCTGAGAGGTGACCTGACCAGAGCTGGAAAACTTTGGGGCAGAGGTTGTGGACAGAGAATGAATTCCCTCAGTGACATGTTCTGGCATGAAAGCCACTACCCCCTCCAGCAAATTACTGATGGTCAAGTTTACACAGCCAGCCCTAGCCAGGTCTCTCTGGATGATGCCTAATAGCACATGGGAAAAAGCCCTCCTTGACTCTCTGAGCAAGAGTTGACAGCTATACTTCACGAGAAGAACCAGGAGATGAAGGGAAAGGAGAATGGGCTGGAGGGGGGATGCAATCTGGGGTGTCTGTTGCTTCATGTGTTCTGCTTTATTGGTGTAAGCTGTGTCCCAGACTGATCCAGTTCCCTGGCTAAAAGGTGCTGTACATGGAGAGCATACTCCTCCTTCCCCTTCCCTGGCTGGAGAAGAACAAGATGAAGCCACTTTACGATAACGCTGTGAAGAGGATGAAAAGTGACCACAGCAGTTCTGAGACCCAGGAGGCATCTCCAGAGGCCTTGTTGAAGCACAAAAACCTCTTTAGTGACTCCAGCAACTCCCCCTCCTATCCATTTTCATGAAGCTCTGAGACCAGCACACAAAGCTGGGGGGACTACTGAGTAGAGGGGTGCTACAGATGGTGAGCAGATTGACTCTGTTGTGATCGAAAGATGCCATGTGGTTGGAAACGAGGACCCTAACATGATGATTCCTAAGTCCTGAGTCGTCCTGTTGGCCGATGAGCCCCAGCACCATATATGGTTGGTACCTGTCTGGCAGCACATAGCTGAACAAGAATACGTGGATCCTGAGAAAGAGAAGCAGAAGAGAAGGCTGAACCCAACAGCAGCAGCACAAGGAGCAAGAAGATGTCACCTGGGAGCCAGTGAGAGTCAGTCACTCTGGCCCTGGTGTGGTGTAGGGTGGGGGAGGGGCTCCACCACAGCTGCAGGGGATGAGCACACTAATTCTTTCTTCTGTTTGATCTAGCCTGCTACTGATGCCTTCTATTGTGTATTTAATTTTACTGAGTGTATTTTTTTCTGCTCAATCAAGGATTTCTTCTTGCTTTTTAAAAATTGCTCCCATCTTTTTGTTATGCTTCTTTGTTACAGCATTGAATAGTTTTGCTGTGTTTTCTTAAAGCTCATTGAGTTTCCATAAAGTTGTTTTTAAATTCTCTGAGACTTCTTCCATATTGATTATGGCCAGTTTCTAGTACCTTATGTTGAATATCTATGGAGTTGTAGTTTACTAAAAAGTTACTTAATGCTTGTTGATATGTGATGGTATCTGGACATTAAAGGAATAGGTATTCATCCCAGTCTTTGTATTGTAGCTTTGTTTGTGCCAGTCTTTCCAGATATTTTAAGCAGGCTGCATATTTCCTGAGCCTATAGTTTTTCTACTAATGCAGTACTAGATGGTGCCTGTGTAAAATTTTGCCTCGAGTCTGCTGTTGTTGTCTCTTTTTTAGTAAAAGAGAGTAACCCAAGCTTGGATATGTCCTAAATCCCCAGCTGGTTTATAGTAATGTATGAATTGAAAAAAATACCTAAAAAGTGAATTTCATACCCCTATTTCCTCCCCTGGGGCCTGAATAGGCCCTAATTTTTTGTCAACAACCTGTAGTCAAATACTATGGGATTCCAACCAGTCTGGGAAGAATCACTGTGAATGCACCTCCTATGTTGTTCCTGTTACCACCAATACCACCAAGCTGAGTAACATCCTTAACTCTCCAAAACCAGCACAACACTAGAGTGAAACCAAGGCCCACACTGGTATGGTCTGTCTATTGCTGATGTGGGCTCATATTTCAGTAATGCTGCAAACAGAAACAGGTATGAAGGAAAAAGTACAAAAAGTACAAAAAGTACAAAAAGTACAAAAGTACAAAAGCTCTGTCTTCGGACAAGCCTGGGGATGGAAGCTATTAGGATCTTCCCAGTTTTAGGTTTCACAAGCCCAACACTAAGTTCTAGGGCAATGTCCTGTAATTACTGCCCTGCCCTACCCCAGTAAATAGATCTTCCTTCAAGATACATTGCTTGAGGTTAGAGGAGTGTTGCTGAAGGCTATTCTTTGTCTACTTAAGCTGATGCTAACCTGGATTTAACCTGAATCTCATAGCTGCATGTACAGACATAGTCTCAGGGGCACTCTAAGGCTATGCTTTTGCTTGTGGAGTTGTAGACTGACACATGGGTCCATCTAACTGTGTGCAGGTCTTTGATGTTGAGGCATATATGGAACTCTGTCTGCAAGTACTGACCTAGTGTTAGCTATGTTGCCCAAGGTTGGGAATAGGTGATAGAGACAGTTCCTTGGCCATCAAGGCTCACAGCAAGCTGGGTCACACCTGAGTCTCAGAGCCACAGGGACCTGCATAATCTCTGAGGAAGGTTGTCCCAGGACACTTAAGGCTGGTAATGATTTAGGCTAAAAGACAAATCTTCCCGTTCACATGCAGGTCTCTGTCTAATGTTGGCGTAGGTCTAGAGTTTACATCTCTGAGCTCTGGCCTTCATACAAGACCACTGGCTTATTCACTGTGCTGAGTTTTAGCACGGCGTGCCGACACTGAGATCTAAGACAAAGTTTTGCACTAGTTTTTGTGTCCTGTTCCCCAGAGGGTGGAGTCTTGCTCTTTATTCTAAGACTCGAGTTTAGGAAGGGGTGGTGGAAGCAGTCTCATTGCCACCTGGCTCCTGCAGTTCCAGCAGCTCAGCCCCCATGTATTTGACTGGCAGTAGGGTCAGGGAGCTGTGCCTGACACTAAGTTTCAGCCAGGCTGGTGCTGGCTTCTAAGTCTAAGGCCTCATGCTTGTCAGCTTTCCATTACTGTAACAAATACTTGATCTAGTGAACTAATAAAGGAAAAAAGGTTCACTTTAAGGCACAGTTTTGGAGGTTTCAGCCCATGACTAATTGGCCCTATTAGTTTAGGCCTGTGGCAGCATAACATGTGGGGATTCTGCAGCAGAACAAACAGTCCATTCACCTCTTGGCTGGGTGTGGAAACAAGAGAGCAAGTCTGGGGTCTCAAAATCCCCTTTGAAAGTATGCCCTCAATGACATAAGATCTCCCACTAGTCTGTGACCTTAAAGGGTCCACCACCTCTTGAAAGCACCAAGCTGGGGAGCAAGCCTGTAACACATTGACCTTTGGAAGATATTTCAGATCTACATTGTACTGGGTCTGACTCAATTGCCTCTTTCCCTCATGATGTAATGCTTGAAGTTTGGGGATGGGTCATTTGGGCAGTTCTTTCTTTCCTTCCTTTTTCAATGTACGTTTTTATTTTAGTATACTAAATATATACTAAAGATACTATGGCCTCTCATCTGGTTTCTTTAGCACGTTTTAGGATAGTTTGGTATAAGAATGGCTGTTCAAATTGATATGTCTGTGGGAAGATGATCACTAAAGGTTCTCACTCAGTCATCATCTTGCTTTGCCTATATTTATTTTTCTTTTGCTACTGAGGATTGAACTTGAGGGAATTCTACCTTCAAGCTATAGTGTCAGCCCTTTTTATTTTTTTATTTTGAAACAGGGTCTTGCTAAGTTACTAAGGCTGCTCTCAAACCTGAGATCCTCCTGTCTCAGCCTCAAATGTACTGGATTACAGGTATGCACCACCGTGCCTGGTCATATTGCCTTTTTAAATGTATTAAGTATGGCACATTTAACATTTATTGGAAATAATTCAGTAGAAAATGAAAAGTTAATAATGCAGGTTAAAAAAAAAAAACAATTACGGAGCCAGGCATGGTGGCACATACTTGTAATCCCAGCATTTGGGAGGCTGAGACAGGAGGATCATGGTTTGCAGACAGCCTCAGCTACTTATTGAAGCTCTTTGCAACTCAGTGAGATCCTGTTTCAAAATAAAAAATAAAAAATAGGACTGGGGTTGTAGCTTGGAGGTAGAATACCCCTGGGTTCTATCCCCAGTATTGCAAAAAAAAAAAATACTGGAATAAACTGGCCCAGTGGCACATACCTATAATCCCAGTACTTGGGAGGCTGAAATAGGAGGATCACAGGTTCAAGGCCAGCCTCAGAAACATAGTGAGAACCCTCAACAACTTAGGGAGATCTTTTTTTTTTTGAAGAAGGTCCAGAGCCCATCACTGAAAAGGACCCTGTGTCCATGATTAATGTGGAACAGTGGTCATGATTAAGACAGTGAAACTACCATTTGTGCTGGTGGTTGATCCTGGTGCCCACATAATGTTGACTGAAGCAGTTGATGTGGTCTCTTAAGTTACTTTCAATTGATAGGTTCTCTATTTCCTCCAATTTATTATTGGAAAAAAATTGAAATCTCATTATTGCAGAAGTGGATTAATTATTGTGAGAGTAAACTTGTTCTAAAATTGTGTTTGGCTCCTTCTTGCTGATTTATTCTCTAATGTTCTCTTTTCTGCATTTTGCCTTAGGATGACACAGCAAGATATAAATGTAAATGCCAGTACATTGACACTGGATTTTCCATCCTCAAGAACCAAAAAAAATTTTTATTGTTTATAAATTACCTAGTCCATGACAATTTGTTATAGCAATACAAAATGTATTAAAGAGGTAGTAAGACCCTGGCTTCCAAACTTGTAAGAGTATAAATATCTGTTGTAGTGTTACCCAATTTATGCTAATTTATTATAGTAGCCCATGAAAATTAATAACAGTATTTAAGAGCACTGACATTAGAATTGGGTCTGCATTCAACACTTTCCTCAGTCATTTACCAGCATGAGGATTGTTCCTTTTGAGCTCATCCCCAATCCCTGACAAAGATAATTACGCTGATCCAGGTACGGTGGCACAAACCTGTAATCCCAGTACTTGGGAGGCTGAGACAAGAGGATTGCAGGTTCCAAGCTAGTCTCAGCAACTTAGGGAGACCTGGTTTTCAAACAAAAAATAGGACTGAGGGTGTAGCTCAGAGGTAGAATGCCTTTGGGTTCAATTCCTAGGACCAAATAAAGATATTTGCTCTGATGATCATTATCTTGAACTATCATTTATCCCTGCTCCTCTAGCCCATTACATTAGAAAACTGCTTTTACTTTTGACTCTAACGATTTAAGACTACAGACATGTGGAAAACTATTGTGAGTGACCCTGACCACTGGGAACACGCCTTAACTTTTCAAAGCTTAGGTTTTCTCAACAGTGAAATGGTGACAACATAAAACATTTAACACAACTTCCTGGACATACTAAGCACTCGTTAGCTTCTAGCTTTAGTGTTATTAAGGAAGGCAAAGCTAAAAAACAAGGCAAGCAAATACTACCATTAGTACATAATATTCTCTGTCTTTCTCCCTAAGTATTACTATTTCCATAAAGAACACTTCATTTTCACTTTTGAAGGCAATAGCTAGTATACTCCTGACTATGATTTCTGCCTCTTTTAAGAGACATAAAAATTATACAACACCTTCATCATTTCTATAATTAAAATATATATTCTTTCCTTCTGGATCTGAGCACGTGATTTTTCAATGTCAATGGGGAAATAGAATATAATAGAGTGACAAATCTGATTATATTTATTAAGCTAAGACTGGAGGCATTGAAATACTAGCCTACTATAGCTATCTAGGGAGTTCTTCAATATCAGTAATGATTTCACCAGTGAATAATAGTGTTACTATAGGAGCCCTGGGCAAGAAACTAATTTAATATATAGTATAATACTTGATTTAATTATGTGATTTTAAAAAGGTAATGTACATGGACTATAGCTGATTTTAAATATATCCATTAATCAAATATTAAAACGAGAAGCTCCCATCAGAAGTCTTAATAAATTCAATAGTTCTGTGTATGTTGAATAGTTAGCATACTATTGTCAACAGTTTGCTTTTCTAAATGGGAAACAATTCTGAGGAATGTAGGTTTCTTGTTTTTTTTGGGGGGGTGTATTGGGGATTGAACCCAAAGACATTCTACCTTCAAGTTATACCCCTAGGTATAATTTTTTTTGGTAGTACTGGGGGTGGAACCCAGAGGCTTACTAAACCTCCGGGCTATACTCCCAGACCTATTTTATATTTTATTTGGAAACAGGGTCTCACTAAGTTGCTGAGAGGCTCACTAAGTAGCTGAGGCTGGCTTCGAACCTGTGTGATCCTACTGTCTCAGCCTCCCAAGCACAGGGAATTACAAGCGTGCGCCACCAAGCCCAGCTAAGAATAATTTTTTATTTCTTATTTGGAAACAGGGTCTCACTAAGTTGCTGAGGCTAGCTTCAAAATTGCCATCCTTCTGTCTCAGCCTCCCAAAGGACTGGGATTACAAGTGTGCACTACGATGCCCAGTTTAGGCTTATTTATTAATATGCTTTTATTGGTGTATTATAGTCTCACATCATAATGTAAATCATGTTGGCAGTGATATACATGCACACAGCACTTGGTGGACCTTCCCCAGGCTCCTTCTCCTTCCATCCTTCCCCATACAGGACACTGAGATTGACATTAGTATTCACACATATGTATACAAAGCTAATGGTAGTAATTCCTTCATTGATCCTCACTCTTCTCCCTCTTTTCCCCCTAGACCATCTATTTGTCTCCACTTAAGTTTCCTTAAGGTATCCTGATTACTCCCTAGCCTCCTCATTTTAGAGAAAACATATGACCCTTCACTTTCTTGACTGGCTAATATCACTTAACATAATATTCTCCAGGCCCTTCCATTTTCCTGCAAATGGCATAATTTTGTTCTTCTTTATTACCAAGTAGAATTCCATTATATGGATATACCACAATTTTATAATCCATTCATCTGTTGATGGACACCTAGGTTGGTTTCATAATTTGGCTATTGTGAATTGTGCTGCTATCAACATGGGCATGCATACAATACTGTAGTTCTCTGATTTCAGTCCCTTTGGAAAGACACCTAGGAGTGGTATACTTGGATCTTACAGTGGGTCCATTCCTAATTTTCTGAGAAATCTCTACACTGATCTGCATAGTGGCTAAACTAATTTGCAATCCCACAAACAGTGTATAAGAGTTCCTATTTCCCCACATCCTTGCCAGATTTATTTTTTATATTTCTTGATGATTGCCATTTTGATTGTGATTAGATGGGAATGTAGGTTTATAACTAACACAAGCATTTGTCTCTCATTTGGGGAACATTGCTATATAATTTTCCTACTTAATGTGAAAAATAAAGTCTAGTTAGGTTATCAAGACTTTGGAATTTCAATAACCTTTTAAAAGGATGAAACAGGCTCTGATTTCATTATAACTGTTGAAAGCTCCACCCTTTTCAAACCCGTTTATATTAACTTTCTACAAAATTAGGTGTTGTATCATAACAATGTGAACTATCTTGTAATGTATATCAGTGGGAATTTATTGCTAAAGAAAAATAAGATTTGCATAACTCAGGACATAATTCTTAGGAGTTTTCCTTTTGAACTCAACCCTAGTCCCTGGCAAAGGCAATTGATCTAATGAACATTATCTGAAACTATCTTTTCCCATACTCCCCTAGTCTATTACTTCATTCATTCCTATTTTGACTCTACAGATTCAAGTCTGTCAACACTATGGAACTATTCTAAGTAACCCTGGGCAGAAAACTCCATCCTAAAAAAGGTGTTTGGCTCAGTGTCAAGCTACTTTCTGTTTATGACCTGTGTTTATCACTCAGATCCCATAATTAGATAGCAACTTTTATTTCCCAGACTTTTTGGTTTAGGATTTTTGTTCTCCAGTCAGCAAGCCTAGGTTTCTAATCTCTGCTAATTTCCTGCCTAGATCTAACCTGCTTTCTAGACCTTTGTCTAGAAGCTTTTGTTCACTCTAGCCTTATTTCTGGACTAGGCTTTAGCAGGTAATAGGTACTCTTTATTGACTATTTGCTACTTGGAAAGCACTGCTCTAAGTACTTTACTTAAATGTCTTATCTCATTTAATGCCTACAACACCTCTATAAAATACATGGGATCCTTGTCTTGGTTCATCACGCAGGATCTGGATAATACAACAGAAGGTCTGGAGATGGACGAAAAGGTCATCTAGTCTAACCTTTTTATTTTAGAGAAGAGGGAACTAAGAACTTGACCTTTCCTTTCTCTCTGGCTCTCTGATATATAACTTATTCTCTTGGCCTTATTTCTCTTTTCTGCCTTACTGAAAAAGCAAAAGATCCTTGCTGGACATAGTGGTATAGGCTTGAATCCCAGCACTTGGAAGACTAAGACAGGAAAATTGTAGGCGCAATGACATAAAAAGGACTGGGGATGTAGCTCAGAGGTAGAATGCCTCTGGGCTCAAGCCTCACTTTCATATAAAAAATAAATTAATTAAATATCCTTTTTAAAGTCTAATAAAATTCCCAACCAGGCACTTGCCCATTCCTACCAAGTTTCTAGATTACAAATGTCAGTAACACAAACTTCCTTGGCAAGGAAATGGGATAAAACTTAAGATTCATAATTATAATAAAATGTGCTTTTTATTATAATTATAAATATTCTCACTGTGGTGATTTCTCAACCATGTGATATGAAAGCACATAAACTAAGCATGCAACAGAAATCTTTCATAACTAAGTATACAATGTATTCTCAATATCTATTAAGATAAAAACTATACAGTAGAGGAAAAAGGGAAAGCCCTATGAAAGTGTTACAAACCCCACAATGGATGAATGATTCCTTCATAAATCAGGACAAACAAATTTTTAAGAGTATAAAGTTGTAGCTCTTGCAAGGACATTGCTAAAAGAAATATTATCTTAACTAAAACTTCTGGTTAGAAAAGTAATACAAAGTGGAGTATTTCATTGTTTATAGGATCAGTAAAACTTCTCCCCTGGTTGAGAAGAATCTATTTGGGAGGTACTTACCCTTTGAGCATAGTATTATCTGTGCTACTCTTTGTTCCTCTCCATTAGTCTTGGGGAACAAAGGCTATGAGGACTTGTGATCATGTCTGGCATTATCATAAAGGCAAACCAAACTCATCCTGTGCCTAATAGGAAAGGATTGAAAACCAAATTGCTTTTGTCACAGTGAAATAGATGTAGGACTCAAAAACAGGCCTGATCTCATAATTAAGTAATTAGATCAGGCAGTCAGGTGGCATATGTCAGAGTTATCAAAATTAAAAGAGAGACAGGGACAGACACACACTTAAGCACACACACAGATGGGGAAAAGTCAGGTGAGGCAGGGATAATCAAGAATATAGACTATAAGTTGAAACATGGGCTTTGTTCCTTGGAGTGCAAAAAAAAAAAAAGATGACTTTGTTCACTTTAGCCTTATTCCCACATTAAAATGTCTAATAGATAATAACTATGATTTATTGGCTACTCAATATTTGCTGGGCTCTGTTTTAAGTGCTTTAAAAGTCTTATTTAATTCTTACAACAACCCTATGGAATACATGCTGTTATTTTCACTGTAGAGAAAATGCAACAGTCATAAAGGATAAGTCACTTGCCCAGTGTCCCATCTATTTAGTAGAAAAGTTGGTATTTTAATGCAGTAGGTCAGCTATAGTGTAGTTTAGTTTATTAACCTGTGTACTATATTATCCTATCTGTAGACCACGTCTTTGAGCATCCTGGGTGTTTTTGTACTTTGAACGCAAGAACTTATAGTAGAAGCCTGTGGTAATTTGAGAAATATTCAGGGCAAACAGTAAACACCTAAAAAGATAACATCGCAGCCAGACATGGTGGCATACACTTGTGATTCCAGCATTTGGGAGGCTAAAACAGGAGGAGCATGGTTCACAAAGTCTCCGCTACCTAGTGAGGTCCTTTGCCACTCAGTGAGACCCTGTTTCAAAATAAAGAATGAAAAAAATAGGGCTGGGGATGTAGTTTGGAGGTAGAATGCCCCTGGGTTCCATTCTCAGTACTGAAAAATAAAAACCTCTAACCACCCAGAGTCTGTTCTTAGGCCCGTCTCAGCATCAAGAGACAATACTGCGAACACCCAAAGTATATTTCTACTTAAACCCACAGAAGCTAGCTAGAGTCTGCTCTTGTATCAAGCAACTACAGAAGTCTTACCATGCAAGGTCTGGCCCCGTGGGACTCTCAGTATGAGTACAGGAAGCTTTTAACCACCTGAAATCTGTTCCTATTCCTGAATATGTGGCTTTCATAGAAACTATTCAAACAACTAGGAACACTTTCAGTCAGTGCCAGCCCAATTTAGCTTTTACTGAGATGGTCATATCTTCTAGAGAAGTATTATATGAATGTCAGGGAGTTATTTCTGATGTTTATCCAGGTAGAGGGTACTATGTGTATGAAGGCCCTAAAAAGAAAAGTGTAAGTTCAGTATGACCAGACCACAGAGCAAGATGGAGAGTGGTATGTTAATACACTGGTAAGTATACACTACACTACTTAGAGACTTTGGAGTCAGGCTGATTGTATTTGAATTGTAGCTCTGACACTAATTATGTGGTTTGGGGCAAGTTACTGAATTACTTAATGTCTCAATTTCCTCATTGGTAATTAGAGAAAATAACAGTACCCACATCACAGAGATGTTGTGAAGGTGGAATTAGATAATGCATGTAAAGCATTTTGTATTTGTCTTGGGAAATATTTACAAATACTACACACTAATATATAAAGGCACATATACACACATACACACAAACACACACAGATATAACTAGAAAGAGACAGAAAGACAGACAGAAGCCCCATGCCTTAGGGGACTTTATAACTTATGGGAAGGACACAAACACACACAGATATAACTAGAAAGAGACAGAAAGACAGACAGAAGCCCCATGCCTTAGGGGGCTTTATAACTTATGGGAAGGATTTGAAGCTTTATTTATTCTTGGACAATAGGGACATATTAAAGAGTTTTAAGGAGAAAATCTTTACTTTTTTTGGTGGCACTAGGGTTCCTGGAAGCCCTTCTACCTCTGGACTGCACTCCCAGACCTATTTTTAATATATTTTTTAAATCGGAAACAGGGTCTCTTAAGCCAGCGCGGCTGGCTTCGAACCTGCGCGATCATCCTGTCTCCACCTCCCAAGCGCGGGGATTACAAGTGTGTGCCACCACGCCTGGCCTGAAAATCTTTACTTTTTATTTTATTTTATTTTTGTGGTGTTGGGGATGGAACCCAGGCACTTTCTACCTCCGGGCTACACTCTCAGACCTGTTTTGTATTTTATTTGGAAACAGGGTCTCACTAAGTTGCTGAGAGCCTCACTAAGTAGCTGAGACTGGCTTTGAACCTGTGCAATCCTCCTGTCTCAGCCTCCCGAGTACTGGGTTTACAAGAGTGTGCCACCACGCCTGGCAAGAAGAAAATCTTTAAACAAAATTAATGTTCACTCAAAATCTGGACCAAGTAGAGTGGTGCAAACCTGTAATCCCAATATTTTAGAGGCTGAGACAGGAGGCTCATAGGTTAGAGGCCAGTGTACAATAATTTAGGAAAATCTTGCTTCAAAATAAAAAATAAAGACTTGGCATGTAGCTCAGTGGTAGAACGGCCTTGGGTTCAATCCCTGGTACCAGAAAATAATAAAACATTATCCTAGTTGTAATGTGGCAATAGGACTGAATGAAAACAAGTGTAAATATCGGAGAACAACTAGGATTCTCTTAAAGTAGTCCAGGAGTAAGATGGTGATATCTTAGTTGAGAGTAGTAACAGAGTAGATAGAGATATAGGTGTGAACAGGGATGTATTTGAGATATAT
Organism: Muscardinus avellanarius; assembly: GCF_963383645.1. NCBI lineage: Eukaryota > Metazoa > Chordata > Mammalia > Rodentia > Gliridae > Muscardinus > Muscardinus avellanarius. The sequence goes on along the minus strand of NC_137792.1, from coordinate 118,531,794 downwards.
TCAGGAAGCAGAAGGGACAGGAATTGGTAAACTGAGACTTGATAGCTATATTTTCTTTTCTACTTCATCCTCCCTCTACCCTAGGGGATTAAGGAGAAATAGTTGAATCGTAGGATCAGTAGTTAACAAATTAATATAGGAAACTTTGTGATGTATCTTAGATCCAGAAGAGAGCTATCATTCTTTTATCATATTATTGCCAACTTACCAGTTTTGGTGAAGAAATGCATTTGAATTTAGCTGCTCTAAAGACCAACTAGACTCACTGCAGCGTAGATTAGAAAGCCTCTACATTTTCTCCCTCCTCCACCTATAGACTCTGAGAAAATGCCACATCGAACACTGGAGGTCCTGATATTTGCAAAATCCTAAAGGAATCTTGGGACCTTACCATTACCATAGGGCTATTCATAAGAGAGACTGATGCAAAAATTTGGTCAAGGAGGGAAGAGATACAAAAGGAAAGAGGGCTGGAAGACTAGATAGAGCAAGAAAGTCATAAAAATTAAATGACAGAGAAAAATAAAGAAAAATAGGTGGTTAAGTAATAATGGAGTTCCATTTAGATGATCCTCCAGAGGGTTAGATCATAGCTACATGTTGCCATCTCTTTCACAAAAGAGGCTTGGACAGGCCTTTTTGGTGGTGCAGACCTATAATCCTTGTACTTGAGATGCTGAAACAGGAGGATCACAAGATCAAGGCCCACATCAGTAACTTCAGTGAGGCCCTTCACAACTTAGTGAGACCCTACTTCAAAATAAAAAGAATCAAAAGGGCTGGGGTGGACCTCAGAGGAAAAACATCCCTGGGTTCAGTCCCCAGCACAAAAAAAGCAGAACAAAAGAGCAATATATGGAAGTAAAAGAGAAGATTTGTGCTAGATTGTTCCTCCCCCAACTCAAGGACATGAGCCTTCAATAATTCTCAAGTTTTGCATTTTATGAGTCTTTCAGTGAGATTAGCACAGGGGAACTAAAACAGGTTAGAAATCATAATCTAGAGTGTACATATATTAGATATTATTTTATGTTATATTATCATACTACATAATTATATAATGTGTACTATATTTACATTTTGTAGGTATTCCACATCTATAGCACTCATTCTGTCTCAGTGTGTTCTTCTTATAGGAAGGAAGGTGCTGAGGGGCACAACCAGGACATTTTTCCTAAAACAAATAGGCTTATCTGAAAGTACTCTGCCTTTCACTCCTTCTTTACCATTACCTGAACTGGATATGAGGTACAGCAGCAGCCTGTGGTTGTGGATGAGTATCACATTCTGAGAATAAATGAAATGTGCCAAGAAGAATGGACTAGAAAGATCATTGTTTTTATTTTGCAGTACTGGGGATTGAACCCAGGCACCTCCAAAGTGCACCAACAGCCCTATGTTTTATCTTTTATTCTGAAACTAGGTCTCACTAGGTTGCAGAGGGCTTCACTAAGTAACTGAGGTTGGCCACAAACCTGCAATCCATCCTCCTGTCTCAGCCTCCCAAGTACTGGAATTGCAAGCTTGTACCTCCAAGGCCTAGTCTTATCTTTTTCACTTCCTCATTTTACACTGTAACAATATTTGAAGTTCCTTCATACTCCATGTTGCTTTTCACCTCTATGCTTCTTATTCACTCCCTTTTTCTCAAAAACTCTCTCCTACCTCTCCTTTCATAAAATGAAGTCTTACTTAGTATTGCAACAGCTTTAGGCATCACCTTTTTAAAATAGCCTTATTCCTTCACCATTATAATCACACTTGTTATTAGGCTTGGTTAATTTTTCTTTGATTTCCCATTTTCTTTTCTTTCTCTTTCTTTCTTTCTTTCTTTCCTTCTTTATTCCTCTTTCTCTCTTTCCTTCTTCTTCTTCTTCTTCTTCTTCTTCTTCTTCTTCTTCTTCTTCTTCTTTTCTCTTCTCTCTCTCTCTCTCTCTCTCTCTCTCTCTCTCTCTCTCTCTCTCCCTCCCTCCCTCCCTCCCTCCCTCCCTCCCTCTCTCTTTCTTTCTTTCTTTCTTTCTTTTGTGGTACTGGGGATAGAACCCAGGGTCTTTGTACCTCCAAGATACACCCCCAGTCCCATTTCTTCGTCTTTTTATTTTTTTTTTAAAATAGGGCCTCACTGAGTTGTGAAGGGCCTTGCTAAGTAGCTGAGGCTGTCTGCAATCCGCGATCCTCTGGTCTCAGCCTCCGAAATGCTGGGATCACATGCATGTGCCACCACGCCCGGCTTCCCATTTTATTATATATTTCTTTATCATCACTTTGATCATATTGAATAATAATAGTTGATTTTTTAATCTCCATCACTTTACTCTTACCAGTCTAACTTCCAGCGACCATATCAGATTAATCTCTGTACCATAGCAACTAACCAGTCCTTGGAATATAGCTGGTGGGATAAGTGCCTTTTAAAGAAAAGAAGGAAAAAGGGGAGAGAAGGAAAAATGAAAGAAGAAAGGTAAGATGGGAGGGAGTATTCCAGACCTTGGGATCATTCCATTTTGCCACTCAATTTACAGAAATTTAGCAATTCCCAGTAGCTTATTTTCAGGAATTAATTTATAATCAAATTGCACATTTCAAATAAAATTAATTGTTCACTGATTCTTTGGTGTAATTCTTTAGACTTATCCCTTAACCATAAACATTCAATGGCCTTTATAATAAATTTGTAACCAATCTTCTATGCACTTCATGGAGCACTTTATGAAGATACACGTTATAAATCAGTGAGCAAGTATGATGCCAAATTTTGGAAATAACAAGAATATGCCTTTCATGGCTGAGTTAATGAAGTTAGGTATTAGAAATGAAAGTTTTGCTTTGTGTACGCAGGGGTAAATGAAAGAAAAGTTCAAGATGTAATGAGAAAAATTGATTCACGAAATGAAGAAACAAAGATATTTAGAGCAGAGTTCAATCCTACTTATAATGTCTTATTGATGTATTATAAGAACACTTTTAAACTGGTCAGATGGTTATGTATAGGTATTTGTATACTTTTCTGCAGAGAACTTAGAACTCTTCTGCACATGACCTATTTTATCAGGGATTTTTGGCTCTCCGGTAGTCGAATATCTCATGCAGTTTTTCTTCTGGAAGGTAGGTTGACTTTGGAACTCTCAGTGTGGAAAAATTCTATAAAGAAATTAGAAATATCAAGTGTAACTAAAAATGATTCAATAAAATTTTGATCCTTGTATAGCTATGCTTATGTATTAGAAAATTATATATAATCTGAGTCATTTTAGAAAACCTTAAAATGTTACATATGCTTAATATAATAATATACAGACATTTGTAATGATTTAAAACAATACATAATCAGGCATGGTGGCACATGCTTGTAATCCCAGTACTTGGGAGGCTGAGACAGGAAGATCACACAGGTTCAAAGCCAGCCTCAGCTACTTTGTGAGGCTCTCAGCAGTGTTGTGAGATACTATTTCCAGATTAAATATAAAAAAATAGGTCTGGGTGTGTAGCCCAGAGGTAGAAAGCCCCTGGGTTCCATCCCCAGTACCACAATAAATAAATAAATAAATAAATAAATAAATAAATAAATAAAACACATAAAATGTTTTGTTTTAGAAAATGAATTATTGGCTGCCCTGTGTAATTATTAACTACTAAATTTGTAATGCAGTTCCTCCAGACTGACTTAGATATCATGTAATCCGAATTCTGTATATTGTAGGAAGAAATTTTACATAAGAAAAACAAATACTTTTTTGATATTACAGTTCACACTCTAATGCTCAACAGTGATAAATGTAACTACAGTATTATGATAATTAAATGTTACTTTTATTAAAATCTCATTTTTCTCCTTTGTATATTACGTGCACAAATTTTAAATTATATCATTGTTTTACATCACATGCCATAACATATCATTTGTATCACATAGAGTTTTGTCAATACTATAGAATTCTATATGATAAAGATTCATACTCAGACTTCATTTCCCCATCATAGCATGCTACTTTTTATTCACTAAAAGTATCTACTCACAAGGGCATTTTCTATGTATGTATGTATATATATATAATTTTTTTGGTGGTACTGGGGTTCCTGGAAGCCCTTCTACCTCTGGGCTTCATTCCCAGACCTATTATATATAGTTTTGGAAACAGGGTCTCTTAAGCCACCAGTGTGATCCTCCTGTCTCCACCTCCCAAGCTCGGGGATTACAAGCGTGTGCCACCACGCCCAGCTTCTTTGTATATTTTTAATTGGTGCATTGTAACCACACACTGTGATGAGGCTAAGGGTTATAGATGCATACATGCACTCAGTGAAACTTCCCCCAGTTCCTACTCCACTTCCTCCTTCCCCACCTTCACATGTACGACACTGTGATTGGAGTTGTTAAATATGTGTATATGCATCCTGTTCATTGAAGTGTTTCCCTCTTCGAGATTTTCTTTTCACAAGGACATTTTTCAGTTATAGAAACCCTAAGCAAACATACCCATAAACATCTAAAATATAATTTAAAACAGATATGAGAGATTATGAAAACTGTAAGCTTTATTTTGAAACTTCTCTATTTTTACTGGGAAACCTTCTGCATTACATTTCCAGGTAACCTTCCTTTGTCCAACAACAGCTCAGCCTGTATACATACAGGTACATATACATATACATATACATATACATATACATATACATATGCATTTGTTGTTGCTGCTGTTATTAACTGCCACTCCATGGAAGGCACCGAGTATGGAACTCAGGATACAAAAAGCACTGAGTATGGGATTCAGGATACAAAAGTAATAAAATTGTCCCTAATGGGGAGGAATTCAAAGTCCAGTGGGAGCTATAAACTGATAAATATAAGATGCGGCCAATAACATAGTGGGGATGGGAGGGCAGAGGATAGAGCACTGCATCTGATTAGATAATTGGGAACAGCTTCATGTAGAATATGATACGCAAAGTAGGCATTTTAGGATGATTCAGAGTTTTTATGAATTGACCCATACATGCTTGGGAATCATATACTTAGGAAACAGTATGTCTGGTCCGGCTAAATTAAAAGATACAAGCCCAAGAGTCACAAGAGTTAAATTTGTAGAGCTCTAAAGGTAAAAGGGGCTAGAAATTGAACAGCCTCTTTTGCTTCCTTAAGGAGTTTTGATTCTGGGCTCTAGACAATAAGGATAGTATGGCCTTCCATGCGATGTGACAATAAGATCAGATTTGGTTTTAGGATAATCATTTTGGCAGGAGTGTGAAGGTTAATCCTGAAATGGAAAAGAGAGGTGGTGGATTCATGATAAACAATGTAGAAGGGGCATAATGAGGACCTGAATTAGGTCAGTGGCAGTTGACGGGACTTTGCCAGCACTGATAGGGTTCCTGGGATGTGGAACTTTCCATTTTAAAAGTAGAATGATCCCAAGTCAAATGTGATCAGCTGGTCATTTGAGATTTAGGACAAAAATTCCACGTCTTTGCATGATTCGATTTAAGGTAAGTAATAAAGGGAAAAAAACTCTCCTAGGATTTAGAGAATTCAGGCTTGAATGAGTGCGTAGCTTGCACTTCTCACTGAGAATATGGGAGAGGAGAAGGGGAAGGGGTTGAAGAGATACTGACTTCTGCCCTTAAGAGGGCTGCCAGCCTGCTGGGCGTGGTGCACACTTGTAATCCCAGCATCCAGGAGGCTGAGACAGGATCGTGGTTTGCACACAGCCTCAGATACTTAGTAAGGCCCTTTGCAACTCAGTGAGACCCTGTTTCAAAATAAAAAGTAGGGCTGGGGTGTAGTTCGGTGGTAGAATACCCCTGGGTTCCATCCCTAGTATTGAAAAAAAAAAGTACAGCTATCCCATCGGCTTTAAGAACCATAGATGTCAATTTAATTTTTTATTGGAGATTAAAACCAGGGCCTTTCTACCTCTGGGATCCACCCCAGCCCTGTTTTGTTTTTTTAATTAAAAAAAATTTTTGTGGTACTGGGGGTGGAACCCAGGGGCTTTTCTACCTCCAAACTATACTCCCAGACCTATTTTTATACTATATTTGGAAACAGGGTCTCACTAAGTTGCTGAGAGCCTCACTCAGTAGCTGAGGCTGGCTTCAAACCTGTGTGATCCTCCTGTCTCAGCCTCCCAAGCACTGGGATTACAAGCCTGCGCCACCACGCCCGGCTCTATTTTTTAAAGCAGGGCCTTGCTAAATTGTTGAGGTTTGATTCAAACCTGTGATCCTCCTGTGTCAGCTTCTATAGTGGTTTGGATTTATTTATTTATTTATTTATTTATTTATTTATTTATTTATTGTGCTATCCAGACCTATTTTGTTTTATTTGAAAACAGGGTCTAAGTTGTTGAGAGCCTCACTAAGTAGTTGAAGCTGGCTTTGAACCTTTGTGATCCTCCTACCTCAGCCTCCCAAGTACTGAGATTGGATTTAGAAGGTCCCCAGCCTGCAGGAAAACAAGTAGCAATGTTGGGAGTGGGGCTTGGTTGCTGAGGAGGAGTCGATGGGGGGTGTAACCTTGAGGATTATATTAGGTTCTCTCCTCCCCTTGTTCTCTTGGCTTCAGGCTTCTATACTGTGAGAGTAGAACTTTGTTCTCTCCCTCTTTTTGCCTCCTGCCCTGAGCTTCAGATCCTAGCCTTGCATGGACTGAACCCAGAATCTCCAAGAAAGCGTGAGCAAGTAAATCTTCCTTCCTCTAAATTTGGATTGTAGCAGTGAGACTGTTCACTAGGACAGCCTCCCAAGTCCTGTGATTACAGGCATGCCTGGACATACCAGCTTCTACTGATCTAGATTTAAAGAGATTTTATGAGCTCAAATTTTGATTTGACCTTTTGTCTAGAAGATCTGTCTAACAGTGTGAGAGAGTTGAAGTCTCTCCATGTTATTGTACTGGGATCGATGTGTGGCTTAATGTCACAAAGAGTTTGTTCTATGAAAGTGGCTGCGTGTATGGGGCATAAATGTTGAATATTATTATTTCCTCTTTTTGAATTATTCATTTTACCAGTAAACAATGACCTGCTTTGTCTCTTCTCATAAGTTTGGACTTCAAGTCTAATTTGTCTGATAACTTTGCTACTCCTGTTTGTCTTCGAGTTCCCTTGGCATGGATTACTTTATTCAGGTTTGAAAGATGGAACCCTAGAAAACACTCACATTGAAGCTGTGGACTGAGTTGGGAGTATTTCAGAAGTTTGGGTATTATAGTCAGGAAGGAGGGCACAGTACCAGGAAAATAGCACTCTGGAAGACAAAGGAAGAGTTCAGAAATCAGGAAGCATCAAATGCATCTAGAGAGGTCAGGTATGGTAGTCCTAAAATGAGTTAATGAGCTTTTGGATTTGACAACTAAGAGATGACTAGTATACTCAATGAAAGGTGTGTGTGTGTGTGTGTGTGTGTGTGTGTGTGTGTGTGTGTATGGCACTGGGGAGTGAACCCAGGACCTTTCACATACTAGGGAAGTATTCTACCACTGAGTTAAACTCCCAGCCCAGTGACAACAACTTTAATAATGTGGTGGTTAAACAGAATTGCTGTGTCTGGTTTCTATAAATACTTTAAGTCACAATACAATGTGAAATCTTTCAGGGAAAGAAAAATTGTTTAATTTGTTAGCAAAGTGTTGAATGAGCCGGGTGTGGTTGTGCACACTTGTAATCCCGCGCTTGGGAGGCTGAGACAGAAGGATTGCACAGGTTCGAAGCCAGCCTCAGCTACTGAGTGAGGCTCTAAGCAACGTAGTGAGACCCTGTTTCCAAATAAAGTATAAAAATAGGTCTGGGAGTATAGCCCAGAGGTAGAAAAGCCCCTGGGTTCCACCCTTAGTACCACCAAAAAAAAGTGTTGGATGAAAATTTCCTTCCAATACTTTTAAAGACCTCAACACGTATTCTTTCTTGCCCTGTACACTATCTTCCCCTCAACTTCCCCTTTTCACTTCAATGTTTGCTTATCTTTTCCACTATTTCCAATTCTGCCCTTACTTCTTGAAAACTATTATCACATTATTTTATGGTACTGGGGATTGAGCCCAGGGATGTATAACTCTAAGATATACTCCCAGCACTATTTTAATTTATTTTTTATTTTGAAAAAGATCTGGCTAAGTTGCTGCAGCTTGCCTCAAACCTGCAATTCTCTCATCTCAGCCTCTCAAGGACTGGTAACCACACACAAAAAAATTCTTCCCTTTTAAGTGTCTTACTTACCTCTCGTATCATCATTGCTTTTTCTTTTAGTGGCAATAATTAAGGGTAATACTGATAGATACAGCACGCTTAAAGTGATTGAACCATCCTCAGTTACAATTCTATATAATTGTGTGCAATCGCAATTTGTAATTCTATACATGTTTTACTTATTTAGTATCTGCTTTTACGTGACATTGTCATGCCATGGGGCAGGAATAAAAGCATTTTTATCATTGTTTAACTACACAGTGTTTTGTATATTTGGTTCAACCAATTTGTTGAGTGAATTAAAATGTCTTGTTACTTAATTGCTTAATTTTATTTTAAAAGTTTTATCAGTCTGTCCCAGACTTCCTAAAATCTCATAACCTTTAAGGGTAAACATTCTTTCCTGGTTCATCTTGTTTTATAGTAAAAGCCTGAATTATTGCATTTTAGTACCCTTTAAAGAGTAAGTTCCTTATTTATCCTTTTTGGGGGCATACTGGGTACTGAAGTTAGGGGCATTTTACCTTTGAACAAAACCCCCCGCACTCCTCATTTTGAAACAGTCTCACTAAGTTGCTGAGGTTGGCCTTGAACTGTTGATCCTCTTGTTTCAGCCTCCCAAGTACTAGCATCACAGGCTGCACCACCGAGCCCAATGAGTGACAACCCCTCCACTTGAGTGTGGGAAGAATCTGTGACTTTCTTTTAGCCAGAAAAACACTGAGAGGATGATAGAGAGTCGCAAAAAGCTAGATAATCTCTTGAATAGGTTCAATTATTTAAGACTCTATGCTATCAGAATAGAGCCAGGAATTCTTTTGCTGACCTTGAAAGTTCTCTCTGATGTTGTGAAATGGTCTGCTCCAGGGCCTCCTGATAACTGCAGGTAGCCGCTAAGAACTGACAGTGGCTCATAGCTGACATCCAGCAAGGAAATAGAAAGGTGGGTGTAGAGGGAATAACATCCTACAGCTACAAGGAAGTGGATTCTCCTACCAAATGCATGAACATGGAAGAGGACCCAAGCTCCAGAGAGAAGAGAGCCTGCCTGACAACTTGATTGCAGCCTTGTGAGATCCTGAACAATGGAACCCAGATAAGCCATATCCAGACTCAGATTCCTGCTTCATAGACACTGCAGGATAATGTGTTGTTTTAAATTGCTAAATGTATGGGGATTTTGTGTGCAACACTTGGGAGCTAAGAGACATATTTCTCCTTGACATTCTCATTCTCCTTTTTTTCCTGACTCAGTCTTCCTCTTCTTGGATTTCCACACATACTGACCTACAATAAATACAATGTTATTCTCTCTTATTTCCTTCCCCTTCAGAATTTCACATACCCCTTAAAAGTTCCTAGGGGTTTTTCCTCATTTTTTTTCTTCCATTGCTGGTTCATATAAATAGTACATCTATTCTAGTGGGTGTTATACATATTAGAAAATTCAGTTTTTATTCAATCACACAGCCAATATCTTACCTTTATAAATAATTACATCCTTAAAACTCATTAATTTTTCAATAACTTATATCACTAAGGTCACTCATCAACCCATAGTGGATTTGGGGGTGCAATATACTTTGCCCTAGAGTCAAAACTTCCCAATTAATTATATTAGCAAACAATTGTTAAAGATTTTGATGATCTGGCTCCATTTTTTCTATAATTCATTGCCTTTGCCTAGAAAATAAAAATAACTTTCACGTGATGATTCATCTCACTGCTTTTTTCTGAGTGCTGTTTTGAAACACTTCTACAAAGAAACCTTTTGCATTTGGTGTTAACTGTTAAGTTCTTCTAATTGGTGATCAATAGCTAGATATTCTTCAAGCATTAACTTGGGCTAATACTATTGAATATATTAAACTGCATTGTAACACCAAAATAAGTTGCCTTGTTAAATTATTAAAATATGATGACTATAATAATGTAAGATCACCTTCACCTCTGAATTAGTCTCATGTTATTAAGCTAGGTTTTTTATTTCAAATCTCCTTTTTAAAGATTGAAAATTTAAGTATTATACATAAGGAAGTATATCATACAAAATTTTATAAACATACATTGTATATACCTGCACTTATATGTGTATATTAATACACATTAAATATTATACAAACTATACTTTGCCTCACTTTTTATAATCCAGTTTTACAAAAATAAAATAACTAGTGTTTGAATCATATAAACTTGCAAACCTTTATCTGAACTTATTATCTCATATCATTTTGGTATAATGAAGTCCTCCTATTCACTATGTTACCTGAACTTGAATTACAGTAATGATAACCATATATAGAAATTGAGATGTTAAATACCTACAGAAAGCCAGGTCTTGTGGTGCACGCTTGTAATCTGGGTACTTGGGAGACTGAGACAGAAGGATCGCAAGTTCGCAGTCAGCCTCTGCTACTGAGTGAGGCCCTCTGGAACTTAGGGAGAACTTTTTTCAAAATAATGGATTAAAAAAGAACAGGGCTGGGGGTGTAGCTCAGAGGCTGAATGCCCCTTGGTTTCATCCCCAGTACTGGAAAAATAAATACGTACAGAGGTTGGCTGAAGCATAGTTGATCTCATAAGTTGTTTCGGGTTTCGACATTCCCTGAGAGCCATCCCAATTATAAGCTGGATTGTTGTAAAGGTTGTCCTGTTTGGGCTCATAAATCATGAAGCTATTTTTAATGAAAAATAAATAACACATACTTTAGGATATTTTTAAATCAATGTAGTGTTAAATGTTATGATGAAATAGATTATTATAAATATATTACACAGGAGGCAAATAAATGAAGTCATTCAGAAGTTGTATTAGATTGATATAACACATGTAATAAAATAATGTCATATTCATGAAACTGAAAGACCTAAACCATGGTTTTTATTCTATTTTTCACTAAAACTAGGGCTTGTTAGGGCATATTTCCTATCTTCTGTCTCAGAATGTCTGATAAATTATATGATACTCAGATAAATAAAAAAGTACGAATTAGAAAGTCTTACAAATGCATTTTGGTTAGTGCTGAACTTTTTTCTCAGGAAATGTATCAAAGGGCTTTTACTTTGGCAGAAACACAATCATGTAGAAATTCACAGTAAAGAAACATTGACTATTCCCCTTTCTCTCTACAACCCTATCTCTTACCAAAAATAAATACATAAATTGAAATTAAAACACAAATTAAAATGAGACACTGCTTCTCTTTTTTCTGCATTCACATGCTTTATTTCCCCTTTTAAGAGAGTTTACTATCTGGGTTTGGTAGTGCGTATTTGTAATCTCAGTACATTGGAGGCTGAGACAGAATTGCAGATTCAAGACCAGCCTCAGCAATTCAGCGAGAATCTCGGTAACCTAGGTAGACCCTGTTCCAAAACAAAAATCAACCAGGTGTGGTGTCACATACTTGTAATCACAGTACTTGAGAGGCTGAAGCTGAAGGATTGCAGGTTCAAAGCCAACCTCAGCAATTTAACCAGGCTTTCAGCAACTTAGATAAAAAAAAAAATAGGGCTGAGGGTATAGCTCAGAGATAGAATGCTCTGGGATCAATCCCAGCAAAACAAAAGCTTTACACTAGAAAAACAACCCAATCAAGAAATGGGCAACTGAACTGAATAGACATTTCATGAAAGAAGAGATTCAGATGGTGGAGATTCCTTAGAAAACTAGGAATGGATCCACCATATGATTTGGCCATACCACTACTGGGTAATGGAAATACTACCATCAACTATGTGTATGCACGTGAATATACCAATGTCAATATGGGTACTCTCTATCGGGAGAGAGGGAAATGTGGAGGGATTACAGTCTTACATTATGTTGTAAAACTGTAATGGACCAATGGGGAGGGATTTCAGTCTTACATTATGATGTAAAGCTGTAATGGACCAATGGGGAGGGATTTCAGTATTACATTATGATGTAAAGCTGTAATGGACCAATGGGGAGGGATTTCAGTCTTACATTATGATGTAAAGCTGTAATGGACCAATGAGGAGGGATTTCAGCCTTACACTATGAAGTAAAACTGTAACAGACCAATAAAAACATCCGGGCTGGCATGGTGGCACACGCTTGTACTCCCAGTACTTGGGAGGCTGAGACAGAAGGATCACAGGCTCAAAGCCAGCCTCAGCTACTTAGTGAAGCTCTATGAACTTAGTGAGACCCTCTTTCAAAATAAAGAATAAAAAATAGGAGTGTAGCTCAGAGGTTGAATGCCCTTGGGTTCAATCTCCAGTACCAAATACATACATAAATAAAAACACACAAAAAAGAGATAACTTACTTGTAATTTCTTTTAGAGAACTGGGGTGATGGAGGTACAGGACTTAAAGAAAGAATCTCCTGATTGATTTTGCTCCAGGGATTCTACACATCGATTTTTTAAAAAGGAAAAGTCAAAGAGTTAGTCATGAGTTTAAATAAATTTGAAATATAATATATAATAGCCCATATTGAGTTTACATGCAAATATCAAAATGTTATAATGTCCCTAGTACTGGCCAAGCCTGGTGGCACACACTTGTAATCCCAGTGTTTGGGAGGGTTAGATTGGAGGATCACACAGGTTCGAAGTCAGCCTCAGCTACTTAGTGAGACCCTGTTTCAAAATAAAGAATAAAAAATAGGGCTGGGGTATATCTCAGAGGCAGAATGCCCCTGGGTTTAATCCCCAGTACCACCAAAACAACAACAACAAAATGTAGTCCTAGTATCATTTCTACAAAATGACAAAGATATTGTAAAAAATAAAATGTTTGTGTGTTACATTAACAACTTTGTAAATCTATCTACCATCAGTCTATCATCTATCTATATCATCTATGGAGAATGGCCTACTATCTATCTATCTATCTATCTATCTATCTATCTATCTATCTATCTCTATCATATATTTATGGAAAATGGTCTACTAAATGGGAAGTTGCTGAGACTGGCCTGAAACCTGCTGTTTTAGCCTCCTAAATACTGGGATGACAGGCTTGAGGGGCCACACAAGGCAAAGGGGAAGTGCAAATGGAGGACACATTTCGGCCATACTGTAAGCAGTAAATGACCCTTCTAAATAAAGGATTCAATTCAATTCCTCCCCTTCCCACATTTATAGTGTGAATTATCTCCAGAGAAAATACATTTGACAAAAATAACTCAGAAAAAATTCAGGTCGAATACGAGAGCTTCTGCATGAAACAAATACAACATTTTATAGTGAGCTTCCCACACCAATGAATTAATAAAAAATACATTTTAAATAACACTATATATATATATCCCTATATTATGGTATCATTACCAGTTCCACTAATGTGTACAGGGAGGGTGGGAGTGGGGTGGGATGGGATGGGGAGGGCACACCAAGGGCTGTGCCCATGTATGTTTGCATCACAATGACCCTCACTGTAATATATCATTAAAACACACCAATACAAGTATATGGTGGGTTTTCTTGGTGGTACTTAGAGTGGAACCCAAGGGGCTTTTCTACCTCCAGGCAATACTCCCAAACCTATTTTATACTTTATTTGGAAACAGGGTCTCCCTGAGTTGCTGAGAGCCTCACTAAGTAGCTGAGGCTGACTTCGAACCTGTGTGATCCTCCTGTCTCAGCCTCCCAAGCGTTAGGGATTACAAGCATGCGCCACCATGCCCGGCTCAAGTATATGTTTTTTAAAAGGCAGTTGTCAAATACCGTATTTCAAATAAGCACTAAATAAAGACTAAATGATGATAATACAGTCACTGAAACAAGAAACTGGCATTAAGGCAGATTTGAGGCATGTAACAGTGGCTCCAGGTATCCATGGATACAGTTTCTTACTGCCACACTTGTTCTGGACAGGAACATAACATCGTGATATGACTCTTTTGGTAGAAGCATTTTAAAATTCAGAATGTTATCACATAGCCCTTTTGATAGTTATAAAGTTCAATTGTCCATTGAACTTTGATTTGAGAAAGAGTAAATGATATATAAAATAAACATCACAACCCATCCCTAAGTTTCAGCCCACAACTGCCTTTGAAGGGTAGGGAAACTTAAACATAATAAAATCAGGGATGAGACAGAGCTTAGGTTTCAGGAAAGATCTACTGATAAAAATAGGAAAAATGAGACAGACCCAATTTTTCTCCTCCATCGTTCAAATATCTTTCTCTCTACGTTGAGCTTTCCTCTTCTGCTGTGTTTTTGATATCTTCTTCAAAAGGAAATAAAATACCACCACAAAACATAACAAAAATACCATGGCTCTTGGCAAAGTTCAATTGAGTTTGGCCAAACTCCTGGCTTGTACCCGTAGCCACGTCCTTTTATATGCCCTTTGATGTCACAGCTGACATAACAAAGGGTTTATGACCATACCATATCTCTGCTCTTAAAGGGGCTACGCTCCTTTCTGTAGGACTTAACTTTTTCAATCCATTCCTCTAATAGGTGAGGTAGAAAGGAATAACTGACATAATAAAAAGAGGCCTAGAAAAACTTGGGTTAGAAGGGCATACATGCAGAGTTTTTAGCCTCAGCAATATGAATGTTTGAGGATAGAGATCCTAAAGGAAGCAGTAGGGGCATCCCAGCATATAAGGTCACTGGTGAATACTTCCCAAGCCCTTGGGATAATTTAAAATAATGAACTCAGACCTAGCCCCCATCTAACTAGGTAGAGATGGGGAAAGTATTTTTGGAAAAAAGAGTGAAAAATTCTAGAGTAGAAGGCAGGGAAGGAGGAAAAGTAAAGTGACTGGAACTGGAAAGCTAGCCATTTTATCTTTCCTCTTTCCCTGCCCTCTAACTCTAGAATTGTTTCACTCTTAAGTTCTTTCCAAAAATACATTTCTCATATCTACCTAGTTAGATTGGGGCTAGATCTGAGTTCATTATTTTAAATTATGCCAAGGGGAAGGTATTCAGCACATTATACTAAGTGAAATTAGTCACAAAAAATAAGAAATCAGATGTTCTCCGTAATATGCAGAAGCTAGGGAGAAAATGGGTCACAAGAGGAACTCTAGATGAAGAAGATAGTATAGATGAGCAGATAAGGCGACCTAGCTGAGGGGGATGGGAGGGGAGAGGAAAATTCCCTAGTGTACATGATATACATTCATAAACATATCAGAGTCAATCACTAAGCCAAACATGACAAGGAGGGAAGGGAAGGGGATGGGTGGAAATTGGGGAAGGGCTAAATGAGTGCCTCTGCCATCTTGTAGTACATTAAGATGTATGAATACAATGTACCAATAAAAATTTTTTAAAATAAAAATAAAATAAATAAAACGGTTAGTTCTTTGTTTTTTGTTATTTGTTTGTTTAGATCAGTTCCTGGTGATGGTATTGCTGATAGGAGTATGGCACTCTACTCTTACAAGCAATTAATGGTTAAGAAAGAATTGCAGTGCTGGGCTGGTGGCGGGTGGCCCAGCCTGCGCCCTGGAAAGCCCAGTTTGGGCTGGGGGTGGTGGCCCAGCTTGCGCCCAGGAAGGCTCGATGCCAGGCAGGGGGCAGGTGGCCCAGCCTGCGCACCAGAAGGCCCGGTGCCGAGCAGGAGGGCGAGCCGCATGGCCCGAGGAACTCAGTGCCGCTGTGCTACACAGGGGCCATTGTGCATTTAGAACATCAGATCCTGCTCTGCATGATGAGGCTGTGGGACTCCGCTCTTGGAAGGGAGAAAAAATTCATTTCTACCAAGTGCCTGATCTCACAACCTCTTCAAACTACACATATTGTCTTCTCTTATTAAAAAAAAAAAGAAAAAAAAGAATAAATATTGGAGAGGGTTCAAAATGGCCGCAGCAGCAGCCAGGATTCTGGATATGCAGACAAAACATATCCAACTGACCTGGATCTTTTGGAAAAATTCCCCGCGAAGGGGACTGCGTCTTCCTTACATGCTTAAGAATCCTGGACATCGTCTGTAAAGAGGGAGCTCAGTGGAGATCTAGAAGGAAGGCGGTCTTGGCAGCAGCAGCAGCAGCAGTGGTGGCTATGGAGGCTTGTATTTGGGAGAGGCAGAGATCTGATCCAACCCACCCTGATCTTCTGAAGAAATTGCCCCAAAGGTGGAATGCTACTGTTGTGCATGCTCAGGAATACTGGACAACATGCAGTGTGGGAAAGGAGTATGGGAAAGAATTGAAATGGAGGAGGCAGCGGCAATGGCAGCAGCTGGTATTCAGGAGAGGCAGAGATCTGATGCAACACACCTGGATGTTTTGAAGAAATAGCCCCAGAGGTAGAATGATACCACTGTGCATGCTTGGGGACTTGGAACAACATGCTGTGTGAAGAGGGTGCTTGGAAGAGAACTGAGATGGCTGTGACAGTGGCAGCGGTAGTTAGCATTTGGTAGAGGCAGAGATTCAATCCAATCCACATCATAATTTTAAAGAAATATCCTCAAAGGTATACATGCTCAGGAATTCTGGAAAACAAACTGCGTGGGAAGGGTGTTTGGCAGAGAAACAAGATGGCAGTGGCAGCAGTGGCAGTGGTGGTGACCAGAGTTTGGAGGGGCAGTCAGATCCAGTCCAGTCTACCGTGAATTTCTGAGGAAATCTCCCCCAAAGTAGACCGCTCCTCCCACACATGATCGGGATTTCTGGACAACATGCTAAGTGGTAAAAGGGTTTGGGGGGTTTCAGAGGGAGCCCCCCATGGTCAGGTTGGGCTGCCACACTGTGGGTTCTGGGAGTCATCAGCCCTTATGGCTACCACGCTCCTCTGTGCAGAATGGGAGGCAAGGGTAGGTATGGGGCAGCAGAGCCTGCTCTCCGGAGTGAAGCTGTGGACCTCTGCCTTTGGAGGGAGGACAAAATTTTATTGTCACTGGGTTTCTGGGGTCCCAGCTTCCACAAAAGACATGTACTGCTCCCTCATATTAAAAAAAAAAAAAAGAACACTGGGCGTGTTGGCACACGCTTGTAATCCCTGTGCTTGGGAGTCAGAGACAGGAGGATCGCATAGGCTCAAGGCCAGCATTGCTGGCTTGAGAGACCCTATTTCCAAATTAAAAAATATATATATATATATATATTTTAAAGTGGGTCCCCGGGAGTAAAGCCCAGAGGTGGAAGGGTTTCCAGGAACCCCAGTACCACCAAAAAAAAGGGGGGAGAAAAAATGGAACATTTGTAGATGACCTGCTCATAGGGGCAGAGAACAGGGCCCGATGCACAGCAAGACAGCAAGGCCGGAGGTAGGGCCTTGGAGACCAGGATAGGAGCCTGCAAGCAGGCTAGGCCAGTGCTGGGGCCAGGGAGACCGGGATCAGAGCCTGCCATGAGACAAAGCCTGTGTTGGTGCCTCTGAGGACAAGATCAGAGCCTGCCGAGGGGTGAGGTCAGTGCCAGGGCCAGCGAGGCCAAGATCGGAGCCTGCTGTGAGGCAAGGCCGGTGCTGGGGCCTCCAAGGCTGGGACTGGAGTCAGCCAAGGGGTTAGGCCGGTGCCAGGGTCAGCGAGGCCAGGATCAGAGCCTGCCTTGAGGCAAGGCCAGTGCTGGGGCCTCCAAGGCCAGGATCGGAGCCTGCCAAGGGGTAAAGCTAGTGTCAGGACCAGCAAGGCTGGGATCGAAGCCTGACATGAGGCAAGACCGGTGCTGGGGCCAGTGAAGCTGGAATCAGAGCCTGCCATGAGCCAAGCCTGGGGCTGGGGCCTCTGAGGCCAGAACCGAAAACTGCCGAGGGGTGAGGCTGGTGCCAGGGCCAGTGAGGCCAGGATAGGGGCCTGCCATGAAACAAGGCCGGTACTGGAGCCTCTGAGGCTGGGATTAGAGCCTGCTGAGGGATAAGGTTGGTACTGGGGCCAGCAGGGCCAGGATCTGAGCCTGCCTTGAGGCAAGGCCGGTGCTGGGCCCTCCAAGGCTGGCATCAGAGCCTGCTGATGGGTGAGGCTGGTGCTGGGGCCTCCGAGGCTGGGATTGGAGCCTGCTGTGAAGCAAGGCCAGTGCTGGGGCTTCCAAGGCTGGGATCAGAGCGTGCCAAGGGGTGAGGACAGTGTTGGGACCAACGAGGCCAGGATCAGAGCCTATGGTGAAGCAAGGCCAGTGTCAGAGCCAGCGGGGCCAGGATCGGAGCCTACTGTGAGGCAAGGCCAGTGCTGGGACCTCCAAGGCCAGAATCAGAGCCTGCCGAGGGGTGAGGCAGGTGCCAGGGCCAGCAAGGCTGGGAACAGAGCCTGCTGTGATGCAGGACCATTGCTGGGGGTTTGGAGGCAGAGATCGGAGCCTGCCGAGGGGTGAGGTTGGTGCTGGGGCCAGTGAGGCCAGGATTGGATTTTGCAGTGAGGCAAGTCCGGTGCTGGGGCCTCGGAAGCTGGGATTGGAGCCTGCCAAGGGGGGAGGCCGGTGCTGGGGTCAGCAAGGCCAGGATTGGTGCCTGCCACTTGGTGAGGCTATAGCTGGAGCCAGCAAGGCTGAGATAGGAGCTAGACTAAAGACAAGGCCAATGCTGGGGCCCCCGAGGCTGGGATCGGAGCCTGCCACAAGACAAGGCCAGTACTGGAGCCAGTGTGGCCGGGAGCAGAGTCTACTGGGTGGCCAGGCCAGTGCTGGGGCCTTCATAAGTGGGACTGGAACTTGCAAAGTGGCATACACAAAGAAATATCACAGAAAATTAAAAAAAATAGGATGCTCTCCCTAATATGTAAAACTAGGAAGAAATGGGTAATAGGAGGGAATCTAATGGAAGAAGGGGCCCTATGGAGGAGCAATTAAGGTGACCAATCAGAGGGGATGGGATGGGGGAAGATGGAATCTCTTTAAAGCACATGGTGTACATAAATAAATATATCAGTGTTAAAAACTACATCAAGCATGGGATTGAGGGAGGGTGAGGGAGTGGGATGGGGATTGGATAAAGGTTGATTGGATGATGTGTACTTGGATATCCTAACAAGTCTTACATTCCATTGTGATGTTTGACTACAATGCACCAATACAAATATATTTAAAAAAGAATTGCAGGTACCTAAAGAAGGTGGCTTCCTTCATAGTGTCCATAATAAATCCTTGAAGTAGGGTGACAATATCATTTATTGTCAAACCAGAACACCTATGAGAATTATAAAGTAAGCTATTAATGTTTACATGAAAACAATGGGACTTTTCTGATTACACTACTTTGAAGTCAATTTTAGGACCCTAAATTTCCATATTCTCCAGAAACATAGCCAATGTGGCTTCTGTTTTCACTGTCAAAAGAAATTCCTCTTCTATACAGGCATGGTGTGCACACCTATAATCTAAATTCTAGGGAGGCTGAGGCAGAAGGATCACAGACTTGAGGCCATCCTCAGCAATTTAGGTGATACACTCAGCAACTTATCAAGACCTTGTTTCAAAATTAAAAAAAAGCAAGAGAGATGGGGTGGAGCTTGGAGGTACAATGATCCTGAGTTCAGTACTCCTATATCTTATTTCAGCAAGCCTGGAAACATTGTATTTGGTATTAATAAGCACAATCAGGGATTCTGTGGTTACAAACCCACAGTGAGGTTGATGATGTGGGAGTACAGGATAGATGTGTTCTATATAGCATTAAGCAATCAACAGTTGAACTTAACAATTTCAAAGAACAAAGATAAAGCCACAGGGAGGGGTTCATTAAGGCACAAGGGTAGCGAAGTCAGTAGATTCCCATTTAAATTCATGATCAAAGAGTAAAAGCATCTGTTGGTTGAGAAAAGTCAAGGAATTAAGAGAAGTGTTTTGGACTCACTTGCAGGAAGACACACAAGTACATCTAATTTATAACAGCTAGACTTGGTGTCCAACTTATTGGATGTGACAGGCAAAGCAATTGCCCTATTCATTCTCCTCCTTAATGCCAATGAAATTCTCCCAACTGTTATAGAATAAGGCTATGTTTAGAGAAGTGATACTTGTAATCAGGAGAATAATACATCATGGAGGACTAGATGTGAGTTTTTCAGATGAAGTTAAGGTGTTAAAACTTATAATACATCCCTAGAGGTCCAATAGCACTGCTGGCTTATCCTACAATTTGCTAATTAGTTTTCCTTCTCTAAGACAACTATTTCATTTCTTCTTTCCTCAAATCTTCAAACTTTCTTTTTGTCCGGTGGATGATCTCACTTCTCATTTCACTTAGAAAACAAAAGCAATTGGAAGATAACTATTTCTTTGTTAATTTTATACTTCTATTGGTGCATTATAGTCTCACATCATAACGTAGTTCATACTGATAATAACATACATGCATACAGCACTTGGTGAATTTCTCTCTGGCTCCTTCCCCACTCCCTCCTCTTCCCCATACAGGGTATTGAGATGGGAAATTCTCACCTATGTATATAGAGTCAATGAAAGTGTTTCCTTCACTAATACAATTAGTATTAATTAGTCCCACACACCACCCTCCACTAGACCACCTTCCTTACTCCACTGTGGTCACAGACTCCTCCATTATCTAAAGTCCCTCTTGCATCCTATTACTCCCTAGCTTCCACATATGAGAGAAAACATATGACCCTTCACTTTATGTGACCAGCTAATCTCACTTAACATAATGTTCTTCAGTTTCATTCCTTTTCCTGCAAATGACATAATTTTGTTCTTCTTTATTGTCGAAGAGAATTCTACTGTGTGTATATCAGTTTTGCAAACCATTTATCTGTGAATGGATACCTGGGTTGGTTCCATAATTTAGCTAATGTATATTGTGCATTATCCATGCATAAACATAAATATGAGTGTATCATTACAATATTCTGATTTCAGTTCCTTAGGAAAGGTATTCAAGAGTACAATAGCTGGGTCACATTATGGATCCATTCCTAGCTTTCTGAGAAATCTCTACACTGATCTCTATAGTGGCTGCACCAATTCGCGATCCACCAATAGTATGGAAGAGTTGCACCAGCATTTATTGTTGTTTGTCTTCTTGATGATTTCCATTCTGATTGAGGTTAGATGGAATCTCAGTGTCATTTTAGTCTACATCTATTCATTGCTAATGATGTTGAACATTTGCTGTGTCTTTATTGTCCACTTGTATTTCTTCTTCTTCTTCTTCTTCTTCTTCTTCTTCTTCTTCTTCTTCTTCTTCTTCTCCTCCTCCTCCTCCTCCTCCTCCTCCTCCTCCTCCTCCTCCTCCTCCTCCTCCTCCTCCTCCTCCTCCTCCTCCTCCTTCTTCTTCTTCTTCTTTTTTTGTGGTGCTGGGGATGGAACCCAGAGGCTTTCTACCTTCGCGCTACACTCCCAGACCTGTTTTCTATTTTATTTGGAAACAGGGTCTCACTGAGTTGCTGAGAGCCTCACTAAGTATCTGAGGCTGGCTTCAAACCTGTGTGATCCTCCTGTCTCAGCCTCCCAAGTGCTGGGATTACAAGCATGTGCCACCACGCCTTGCTCTGTATTTCTTCTTTCATGAGGTATCTATTTAGTTCAATTGTCCATTTCTTGATTTGGTTATTAGTTTCTCCACAGATAGTGAGGGAATCCAGAGGATCATCAGAAACTATTTTGAAAATTTATACTCCAATAAACTTGAAAATATAGAAGAAATCAAAAGATTTCTAAACACATACAACCTACCTAAATTGAACCAGGAGAATATAGAAGTTCCAATCTGACCAATAGCAAGGAAAGGGATAAAAAGGAAATAAAAAGCCTCACACTAAATAGAAGTCCAGGTCTAGAAGGTCTCTGCACCTTGTCTAGTTATGCACTGCTGACAAGATTAATATTAATACCAAAGAAAGGAGGTTGTTATTCATTCTCTAGCTTCTCCCTGCAGAACACTAGACCTATACCAGTGTCTAATACAAGAAAAATGTGTCAGATCTCTTACCAGGACTTGAACAATCAGCACCAGAAAGCCAGTATAAGTAACAGAACCAGTAGCAAAGATTCCTGAGGAAACCCCCATCACAGGATGGGGCTACCATTTCCATTGTAGGAGCAAACACACAGGATACATATTCTACTATCAAAATCACAACTCTTTTAACCATTAGAGTGTTCCCACTCTTGTGTAACCCACAGAAATAGTGGATCTTTCCAACTCTAACATAGCACATACTGTGCCACAAACTCACTAATCATTCCCAAAGAAGCTACAGGGAGATTAATACTATAATACCCCGTTGGACATGAGCTCAACTTTGAGAAAGAAATGGATATCCCAAGACACAACTTCAGGATAAAGACACTTACTAGGAAAGCCATCCAATACATGTAGTAAAGCTATCAATTCCATCAGAAGCACAAATCTCAATATAAGAGCACAAGAAGCTGGGCATAGTGGCACACCTATAATCCTAATACTTGGAAGGCTGAGATAGTAGGATAACAAGTTTGAGATGGGCCTCAGCAACTTATGAAGATTCTCAGCAACTTAGTGAGACCCTGTTTCAAAATTTGAAAGAAACATTAAAAGGACTGGGGGTCCAGCTCACAGGTAGAACACTCTTGGGCTCAATCTCCAGTCTGTCTGTCTGTCTGTCTGTCTGTCTGTCTGTCTTTCTATCTCTCTCTCTCTCCCTCCATCTCCCTCTCTCTCTCTCTCTCTCACATACACACACATGCACACAGAAAAAGACACAAAAATATGAAATATAAAAAATAAGGTAATACAACATATTCTGAAACTCAAGATGTTTACATAACAGATTCCAAATATATCATAGTGGTTGAAATAGTTTGCCCAATGAAGAATTGAAACAGTTTTTTTTTTTTTTTGCAGTAAGGATGGAACCCAGGAGCAACCTACCTCCAAGTGACATCCCAACCCTATGTTTTATTCTTTATTTTAAAACAGGTTCTCACTGAGTTGCAAAGAGCCTCACTAAGTAGCTGGCCGCAAACCACGATCCTATCTCAGCCTCCCGATTGCTGAGATTACAAGCATGAGCCACCATGCCCAGCTGAGCACAGTGATTTTCAAAAGTTGAATAAAAATGCAATACAGAATATCCATAATATATAAGGAAGTAAAATAAAACTTAAAAACAAACCAATTACTCCAGATAATGGAAGGGAAATACCAGCAAAGTTTGAATGGAAAGATAGGAGAGGAGGAAGGCTGATCTTGATTAATGAGGTTCTACATCTGAACATGTGTAAAATTATGAATAAGACATGGTTAACCTAGACAACCATTGGTGGGAGGGGGGAAGGGAAAACGGGGGCGGGGGGAGAGGGCACCAAATATAGTTTAAATGTATACTATTTATGTTCAATAATAAAATTGTTAAAAAATAAAATAAAATATACACAAATCTAAATAAAAGTTTCTGAAAGGAAGAAATAAGAAGATCAATAAATATACAGTAAAAGTGCTCAAAATCATTAGCTATCAGGGACTTACAAATCAAAAACTTCAGTGAAATCCCATTTCACCACAGGTAGATTCTAATTACTTCCCCCCACCCAAATAATAACAAATGCTAGTGGTGATATGGAGAAAAAGGAACACTTATACACTGTTGGTGGGAACATTTATTAATAGAGCTACTATGGAAAACGTCATGGAGTTTTCTCAAAAAAATTAATATAGCCGGGCGTGGTGGTGCATGCTTGTAATCCCAGCATTTGGGAGGCTGAGACAGGAGGATTGCAGTTCGTGGACAGCCTCAGCTACCTAATGAGGCCCTCTGCAACTTAGTGAGACCCTGTTTCCAAATAAAGAATAAAAACTAGGGCAGGGGTGTAGCTCGGAGGTCAAATGCCCCTGGGTTCCATCCCCAAACCTGAAAAAAATTAATATAACTCTATTATCCAGCTATCTTATTCCTGAATATATATCCATTGGAAATGAAGTGAGCATACAAAGGAGATACCTGCATGCCCATGATACTGTGGCACTATTCACAATAGCTAAGGTATAGAGTCAGCTGAGGTGCTCATTAAACAGATGAATGCATAAAGAATATATATAGTGCCTATACTCTATGGAATAGTATTCATAAAGAAATGAATTCCTGTTTTTTGTAGCAAAATGAATGAAACTGGAGGACATCATGTTGGGCAATAATTTAATAAATTCTCTCTCATATGAGAAAACTAAAAATAAAGTCAACCTGAAAAGAAGAGAGACTACTAGGGAAAGGAAAGGGGAGGAAGGGGAGGTGAGGGTAGAAGAAGGCTGACAGACATGAGCAATGAATGATGTATGCATGTGTGGAAGTACTGTAGTGATCCCCCTTAATATTTGCAATTAATATGTATTAATACTAAAAACTTAAATTAGTCATTTATGTACCATAAAATGTACTCACTTTCCCCAAATGCTACTTCATACTTTGACTTAGGCATCCATCAGTATACTTTCTGACTATTTAAAATTTCTTCTCCTGAAAGTTTCATACAGATAAAGTCACACAATCTGTAATCCCTTAGGGAGTGGTTTTCTTTCAGTTAGTATGTTTTCAAGGGCCATCCAAGTTTTAGCATGTATTCGTATTTAATTCATTTTTACTGCTTAGTAGTATTCCATTATAAGAGTATACCACATTTTGTTTATATAATCATCAGTTGATGGATTTTTCAGCTGTTTTTCTTTTTGGTTATTAAAATAATAAATGACATAAGCATTAATGAGCACAATTTGATTGGATATATATTTTCAGTTCTCTTGGCTAAATATCTGGAAATAGAATTGCTGGTCATATGGTAGCTCTGTACTTAACTTTTTCAAGGAACTGCCAGATTCTTTTCTAAACTGGCTGCACTATTTTACATTTCTACCAGCATCATAAGAAGGTCCCACATTCTCTATGTGCTTGCTAACACTTAATGTCTGTCTTTTTGATTGTAAATATCCAAGTGGGTATGGATCAGTATCTCATTGTGATTCCAACTTGCATTTCCCTGATAGCTATTGATGTTGAGGATCTTTTCATGTATGCATTGCCCATTCTTTAGAGAAATATCTTTATAAATACTCTGCCAAAGTTTTAATTAGGCTATGTGTCTTTTTATTTTTTTTGTGTGTGTTCTTTAATATATTCTAGAGACACATTCTTTATCAGGCATATGACTTGCCAAATTTTTCTGTCACTGGTATATCTTTTTACTTTCTCAATGGTGTCTTTTGAAGCACAAATGTTTACATTTTGGTTATTTCTACTTTTCCTATTTTTTATTTTGTCAGTTGGATGTATATATAACAGCTAAGAAACTACTATTACTTAAAATCACAAAGTTTTAAAATTGTTATCTTTTGAAATTTATAGTTTTAGCTCTTAACTTTAAGTTGTACTCTGAGTTAATTTTTACATATCGTTAGGTGAGTAGTTTCGTTATTACACACACACACACACACACACACACACACACACACACACACCTATATATACATACACACACACATAAAGTCCCAGGATAATGTTTAAAGTTGCAGTAGATGAAAAGTAAATTTAACACTAGTTATTTCAGTAATTTAACACTATTATAGATAAAAACATTTTCTTAATTCATTTTAAGATTGCTCATTGTTCATATATAGAAATAAATTTATTTTGTAAATTGGTCTTGTGTCCTGCTTTATTTCAATAGCCAGCTCAATATAAACCTGAAGTTATATTGAACTTCGTGGCAAGAGTGGGTTTATATAAATGTACTGGGTGTTCTCTGCTTCTTCCTTTAAGAGCTTAAACCCCAGACCACTACCCCTGCCCCAGCCTTAGGAATACATACATTTATTAAATCATTCAACTACCTTTAATTCAATAAATTTAATACTCCCATGTTGTCATAGTGATCTGTAAAAAAGCTGTTCTGAACATGCCCTCAATCTTCTGATCCCCTATAGACAAAAGTGTTTTTCCAGAACCCATTCTTTATGCCTGGTCTCCATTTCAATCTAAAATATGCCCTTCCTTCTGAGTTCTATCATCTATCATATTCACTTTCTTTTCTTTTCTTATTCATTGGTGCATTGTAATCATACATCATTATGAGCTCAGGATGGTAAAGGCATACATGCACACTTCACACATTCATACTCACTTTGATACTAAATTTTCTCTATGAATACTACTATCAGTTGAACTCTTCACACCCAGTTTTGTGTTGTTTCTATGTAGTACTGAGGCTGGGATCCAGAGGAAACCTAACTCTGAGCTACACCCTGAGACCTATTTAAACTTTTTATTTTGAAACAGAGTCTTGTTAAGTTGCTGAGGCTAGCCTTGAACCTGCCATTCTTCCACCTCAGCCTTCCAGTACTGGAATTTCAGGTGTGCACCACTGTGCCTGGCTTAGTTTCCTTAAGGATGTTCTACCACCTCTATTTCTATGCCAGCCACTCTGATCTTGATGTGTTATATCTCCCATCAGACCACTGAAAAGGTGTTCTCACTCCACACATGGAAAACGTGGAAATTTTTCTGAAAAATTTTCTTGGCATCTGGAAATTTTTCTTGGCAAAAGGCGAAGATTTGGGAGTCAATAACTCTCAAGGTTCTCACTGTCATCTCTATGCTGATGTCTCCCAAATCACTATTTATAGTTAAGACCTTCATCCTAAGGTTTATCCCTATATATTCAACTGTATATTACTCATCTCGACCCTCATGACATTTACTATTTTCAAGTCTCATCTTTCTTCCTTATGCTCAGTCTAAAGGAATAGATTAACTACAGTCAGTAACACTAGTTAGAGACAAAGACTTTACTCCAGACCTTCCTTTATATATCTTATCAGACTTCCCAAATTTATATTTGAAGGATTTTTTAAACCTCTATTACTACTAAGTTAGTTTTGCACAGGATTACGTCTCTGCCTCCAATCTTGCTTCCTGTTTCCTTCATTCCTATCCATTATGCACACATTCACCAGAGTACTGTTTTTTTATTTTAAATTATTAATCTTTTTTTTGCGGTACTGGGGATGGAACCCAGGGGTATTCTCCCTCTGAGCTATACCCCCAGCCCTATTTTTTATTCTTTATTTTGAAACCTGGTCTCACTGAGTTGCAGAGGGCCTCACTAAGTAGCTGAGGCTGTCTGTGAACCGTGATCCTCCTGTCTCAGCCTCCAGAATGCTGGGATTACAAGCATACCTACCATGTTCAGCATAAATTATTAATCTTTTATTGGTACGCTCCAATTATACGTCACAGTGAGGTTCCTAGGGATAAATCATATATCCACACAATGTCACTTGGTCTGTTTCCCTCTCTACACATCTTTTTTCTCCCCTCCTCCTTCTACACTCATATAGTGAGATCCATAGTGATATATTTATATACGCACAACCAATACATCAAAGTGATATTTCTAAAATGCATACCTGATTGTGGCACTCTTCTACTTAAAATTCTTTAATTCTTCTCACCAAATCTCCACTCCCTGTACTATCTTCAGAATAAAATCTCTTATCAATCATGACTTATAAAATTCTTTGCCTAATCATTATCCTCCCCCTCCACCCCGTGGTCCAGATATATTGAAACAGACGTATGTTGTGTGCAGTTTTTCAAAGGAGGCACAATTTCACTCAGCCCTAAGCCTTTTCATGTGACTCCTGCCTTTTCCTGGATAGTCTATCCTCCTTCTTTTTTGGAGTACCTTCTTATCTCTGGACAAACTTTCTTAACATTCTCTGGGTTCTACACGATTTCACAACACACTTGCCTCCCAATTTCACCTCCCAATTCACATTATACTGTCATCATGTTCTCCCCTTTGACTGTAAGTTTCAGTACTATGTTATAATCACGTGTTAGTTTCTACTACTGCTATAGTGCCTGGAATAAATTAGGTACTTAGTAAATATTAGATGGGTAAATGATATGGGATAGAGAGTACCATTATCCTCTTAGACTTTCTAGCATTGTGAAATTTACAAAAGCTCCCCTAGAGACATACCCATAACTTTGCATTAATTACAACTTTTAGCTTTGATTTTATGTTTCTCTTTTAGAGTAAAGGAAAGCTTTTAGAGTAGGGTCACGTAATTTAAGATTAAAACTTCTGCCCATATTTTTTTTATTTGTGGTACTGGGGTTCCTGGAAACCCTTCTACCACCAGACTACACTCCCAGACACCTATTTTTTATATTTTTATTTGGAAACAGGGTCTCTTAAGCCGGCAAGGCTGGCTTCAAAACTGCACCATCTTCCTGTCTCTGCGTCCCAAGCATGGGGATTACAAGCGTGCGCCACCACGCCCGGCTCTTTATGATTTTTTAAATGCACTGAAGGGTACTTAGTGAGGCCCATTGCAACTCAGTGAGACCCTCTTTGAAAAATAAAAAGACTAAAAATTAGGGCTAGGAATGTAGCTTGGAGGTAGAACGCCCCTAGGTTCCATCTCAGGTACCAGAAAAAAATAATAAAAATAAAAAGACTAAAAAATAGGGCTGTGGATGTAGCTCAGAGGTACAATGCCCTTGGATTCCATTTCCAGTACTGGAAATTAATTAATTAAATACTTAATTTAATTAAATAGAGACTGCTGGACGTGGTGTCTCACACTTGTAACCCCAGCATTTAGGAGGCTGAGACCAGAAGATATCAGTTTGCAGACAGCTTCAGCTACTTAGCAAGGTCCTTTGCAATTCAGTCAGACCTTGTTTCAAACATAGAAAGACTAAAACCTAGAGCTTGGTGTGTAGCTCAGAGAAATAATGGCCCTGGGTTCCATCCACAGTACCACAAAATAAATAAATAAATAAATAAATAAATAAATAAATAAATAGAAAGAAAGAAAAGTGTAAGAAAGAAAAAAAGAAAAAAGAAAGAAAGAAGGAAGGAAAGAAAGGAAGGAAGGAAGGAAGAAAGAAAGAAAGAAAGAAAGAAAGAAAGAAAGAAAGAAAGAAAAAGAAAGACTAAAAAATAGGACTGGGGTGCAGCTTGGAGGTACAATGCTCCTAAATCCTCAGGATTGAAAAAAAAAAAAACAACCTTTCCTGATTGTCCTCCTGTTTCCTATACCAACCTCAGTTTTTCAGTTTTTTCATGATTTCCCTTCCACTCATCACGGTGTGCTCTAAACATGTCAAGGAATTTGGAGTTTTACCAAAACTTCGTACAATTTCGCTTTTTACTCTTGGCACATTTGCCTTGGATGCTCTCATTTTTCTTTGACCTCTGCTATCTCATACCTGAGTTTTATATGTGATATACTGTCTATAATTCATTTAACGACTATCATCCATCTATAAGTAGTTAAATGTCACCTAACAGAATTTTTAAGTGCTTACTAGGAGCTAGGCACTCTACTAAGCATTAAGGATAAAGAAAAGAATATGAGTTGGTGTCTGACCTCAAATTGTTAAAAAAGTTACTGAGACTATAGGTATATAACAGAAACCATAGGTGTATCCTTATAATTGAGTGTAGTGTGCATTGTAGAGATGAGGTCTATGAGATGCTGTGAGAGGCAGTGAATGATTTTAATGACTGCTTGATCTGAGCTTTAAAAGATATGCCCAAACCAGGGAATATTAGAGATAGCAGAGGGTATATTCCAGATAATGGAGGGGAAGCCTCAGCAAAGCTAGAAAGGAAGGGTAAGAGAGGAGAAGACTGATGTTGATGAACTGGAGGATCTACATTCAAATATGTGTATAAGTGTGAATGTAGCAACCTGGACACTCATTGTTGGGAGGGGGGAAAGAGGAAGGGAGAATGTATGCCATTTTCAATATGATCCACATAAATATAAAAAAATAAAATTCCTTGGTGACACTAAAACAAAACAAAAAAAAAGAAGAAGATAAGTGAGTCGTTCCGGTATGAGATAGCAGAGGTCAAAGAAAAATGAGAACATTCAAGGCAAATGTGCCAAGAGTGGAAAGTGAAATTGCAGGACGCTTTTGCAAAAACTCCAAATTCCTTGAAATGTTTAGAGCACACTGTGATGAGTGGAAGGGAAATCATAAAAAATGAGGTTGGTATGGGAAACAGGAGGTCAATCTGGAAAGGTTTTTTTTTTTTTTTTTTTTTTTGCAATCCAAGGATAGAATTTAAGAGTATTGTACCTCCAAGCTACAACCCCAGCGCTATATTTTAGTATTTTTATTTTTATTAATTTATTAATTTATTTTTTATTTATTCTTGTGGCACTGTTGATAAAACCCAGGGGTATTCTACCTCTGAACTACAACCCCAGCCCTATTTTTTGGTCTTTTTATATTTGAAATAGGGTCTCAATGAATTGCAAAGGGCCTCGCTAAGTATCTGAGGCTGCAGTGAACTGCAATCCTCCGGTCTCAGCCTCCATAATGCTGGAATTACATGCATGCGCCACCACACCCATCAGTCTTTTTATTTTTTATTTATTTATTTATTTATTCATTTATTTATTTATTTGTTTATTTTGTGGGTCTGGGGCCCAGGGGCATTCTCCCTCTGAGCTATATCCCCTGCTCTATTTTTTATTCTTTATTTTGAAACCGGGTCTCACTGAGTTGCAGAGGGCCTCACTAAGTAGCAGAGGCTGTCCACAAACCATGATCCTTCAGTCTCAGCCTCCCAGATGCTGGGATTACAAGCGTGTGCCACCACGCCCAGCTTATTTTATTTTATTTTATTTGTATTTTTTATGGTACTGGGGATGGAATCCAAGGACATTGTACCTCTGAGGTACACCCATAGCCCTATTTTTAGTCTATTTATTTATTTATTTATTTGTGTGGTACCAGTGATGGAACCCAGGTTATTCTACCTCCAAGCTACACCCCCAGCCCTATTTTTTTGTCTCTTTATTATTGAAACAGGGTCTCACTAAGTTGCGAAGGTCATCGCTAAGTAGATGAGGCCATCAACGAACTGTGATCTCCCATCTCTGCCTCCCAAATGTTGGGATTACAAGTGTGTGCTGCCATGTCCAGCAGTCTTTTTATTTTCTATTTTTTATTTTTTATTTTTATTTTTTATTTTTATTTTTTGTGGTACTGGGAATGGAACCCAAGGGCACTATAACTCTGTGCTATACCCCCAGTCTTATTTTTAGTCTTTTTATTTTTGAAACAGGGTCTTACTGAGTCATGAAGGGCTTCACTAAGAGTAGCTAAGGCTGGCCATGAACTGTGATCCTCCCGTCTCCGCCTCCTGAATCCTGGGATTACAAGTGTGCTCCACCACACCAGGCTAGTAAAGGCTTTTTGAGCAATGCCAAGGAATATGGTTTTAACTTTGTATGGACTCCATTAAAAAGTTTGTAGTCATAGGGCATGATGGTGTGCACCTTTGTAATCCAAGTACTTGGCGGCCTGAGATGGGAGGCTCACAGGTTTGTGGCCAGCCTCAGCAATTTAGTGAGGCCCTCTCTGCAACTTAGTAAGATCCTGTTTCACAATAAAATGATAAAATAGGGCTGGAGGTATAGTTCAGAGGTAGAATGTACCTGAATTCATTCCCCAGAAACACACACACACACACACACACACACACAAATAGTTTGTAGTTATTGAGGTAACAGGTGTGGATTTATCCTTTGGAAAAATTAGTTAAATCAATCTTGGAGAATGGACAGTGGAGAAAGACAGAGCCCAAGCATAGGGGCTAATAGGGGCTATGGTAATAGACCTGGTGAAAAATTATTTGACCGGGTTAAAGTGACACAGTGGCAATAGAGATGACGAAAAGGTGAGCATGGTGGCACACACCTGTAATCCCAGTCCTTGGGAGGCTGAAACAGGAAGATGGCAGGTTTGAGGACGGTCTCAGCAACATAGTGAGAAACCTAATGAGATCCTGTAGCTCAGAAGTAGAATACCGGCGGATTTAATCATTCAATCACTAGCATGAGAGAGCGAGAGCGAGAGCGAGAGCGAGAGCGAGAGCGAGAGCGAGAGCGAGAGCGAGAGCGAGAGCGAGAGCGAGAGCGAGAGCGAGAGCGAGAGCGAGAGCGAGAGCGAGAGCGAGAGCGAGAGCGAGAGCGAGAGGAGTGAAATTTTAAAAATACAAGCAAGCAGGTGGCATGGCAAATGAGGAAGAGGGACTATGTAAAAACCAAGTGTACATTTCTGGCTTTGTTAACTTGGGCGGGTAGTGGTCTCTTAGTGAACCAGTTTAAGTTGTCAATGGGCTATATCATTAACTGTTTATAATAGGTATAATATGTTCTGAGCCAGGCGTGGTGGCACACACTTGTAATCCCAGCCTTTGGGAGGCTGAGACTGGAGGACCGCAGTTAATGGACAGCCTCGGCTACTTAGTGAGACCCTTTGTAGCTCAGTGAGACCCTGGTTCAAAATAAAGAATAAAAAATAGCATTGGGGGTATATCTTGGAGGTAGAATGCCCCTGGGTTCCATCCCCAGTACCGCAAAAAATATATATTTTGAAGGATCAGTGAACAGGGAGATGTAAAGGATAACAGAGCCATTAGGTTATTTCAGGAAATGTAGAAATTAGAATAATAAAGTCCCAAATCACGGGACCATTCTTTCTTCATATTCTCTCACATAATTTGAACAAGTACAGGGGACGTGACCTCTCAGAGAACACTAGCACTGACTGTTCCCAGCTGAATCTCTTCCTCAGAAACCAGACTATATGTTTCAATAGGAATGCTTTCCATAAGGTTATAACCCTCAGAGTTAAGGCTTGGCCTCATAATGACCCTACAACATTATGGCCAGATCATCAGCTTCAGTTCTGTAGAACATCATATTATTCTTTTGTATCTCAAGTGTTACATTCACATGTTGAAAGAGAAACAATCCATTTCAATTCAGCTTGAACCAGCTATGCTTGAGATACTGACCTTGATCTGCACTCAGATACTTTAGCAATTCTCTATGCTCAGATGTCAACATATGTCACATAATGTACATTTGGTTTTAATTTTTACATAGTAGTTCATGCTTTTTTAATGCTCCATTTTTTCTTCTGGACCTAAATGCATATAAATTCAAGTTTTATCTTAGAATGCTTGGAGGGAGGGACTTTCTTTTAATCTACTATTACTGGTCTGTAAAATGAAAACAAAGAAAGCACAAAAGATATACTCTGAGCCAGGCATGGTAGCACAAGCCTATAATCCCAGTATTTAGGAGGCTGGGACAGAAAATTTGTAGGGTTGAAGCCAGTCTCAGCAACTTAGGCCTTCAGCAACTTCATGAGACTCTTGTTTCAAAATTTAAAAAAATAGGGCTGGAAGTGTAGTTCAGAGTAGAATGCCCCTGAGTTCTATCCTTAGCAACACACACACACACACACACACACACACACACACACACACACAAGATATATTCAGTTCAGGCTGAGATTTTAATTTTTCCCTCCTTAGGAAAAGTAAAGGAACTACATACATACTTTTGACATTTTAACTTAAATAAATTGATCAAGATCTTTTGCCAAGTAAATCACAATGAGGGACTATTGGCTCATCTACTCTAGGGTAATCCTTCAAGAATCAACCCAAGCCAGGCATGGTAGTACACACTTGTAATCCCAGTACTTGCGAGGCTGAGACAGGAGGGTCACAGGTTCTTGGCCATACTCAGAAGCTTGGTGAGACCCTTTGCAACTTAGTAAGATCTTGTTTCAAAAGAAGAAATAAGCCAGCCATGGTGGCACACACTTGTAATCCCACGCTTGGGAGGTGGAGACAGGAGGATCACGCTGGTTTGAAGGCAGCCCCGCTGGCTTAAGAGATTCTGTTTCCAAAAATAAAAAAGTATTAAATATATCTGGGAGTGTAGCCCAGAGGTAGAAGGGTTTCCAGGAACTCCAGTACCACCCCCCAAAAAAAAGAAGAAATAAAAACAGGTCTGGGAGTATCAACCATAGGTAGAATGCCTCTGGGTTCATCCTCCAATAGTGCACATATGCACACACACACACACACACACACACACACACACACACACCCCAAACCTCAGCTTCACCATGATTAAACTAGCTACTTTAACCTACACTAATTTTCTCTGAAATCCTATTGTTGTTATTGTCAGGTTAGCTATTAAAAATGTACATGTGTAAATATGTTGCTTTAGTCTTTCCAACTTTATTAGAAGCTAAAAGAGAGGAGGGAATATACCTTATATTTCTTGTTTATTTCATGCAGCCTGTAGCACAGAAATGTTGGATTGATTGATGGAAATACTATGTATACAGAAGACTACCTCCGAGAGTACATACAATTACTCAATTTCCTATGTAATTAATATCGTTCTAACAATATTTGCATCGCCTTTTCCACCATAGTCACAATAGGACTGTGATAATAATATAAGGCTAACTTTTAGCTTAAGAAAATTGACCTCATTATTTTATAGTAGAATTGTTAACTCATATATCTTTAAAATTAAGAGAGTATCTGGTGCTAACATTGCTAATTGAGTAAGCTTTATTTTTAATAATTTACTTAAGAAAAAAGAACCATTGTTATAAGATATAGTATATATTTGAGTGGGTATTAATTAAAATATCCTTCCACTTTTATTATTCTTGTATAACACTTTGTTAGTACTTAATCTTAACATATTTCTTATGCATATTAATAAAGTAATGAAAGCTGTATTGAGTCCCTCTAAAAATAGGACTATAACCTTTATTCAGCTGAGTCAGATGTCAAAGTATGTGGATTAACCATCTGCAGATAATCATGAGTTTTTAGCATTATTATTAATGCTGATTTATTTTAATATCAGAGGACTATGACTTTAACTTTAAAAAAGGAATGATCCTATTGGATAAGGTCATTGTTTATTAGAATAGCATTTTCCTGGTCAAACAAAGTCTTTTGGAGATACTAATTTTATTCCTGTTCTTTCTAATATTATATACCATACAGCCTATACTATATCATCCTTAGATTATTATAGCAATTACAGGAGCCATTGGTAAAGTGTAGCTGTTATAACCATAATTACAGAATATATATATATATATATATATATATATATATATATATATGTATATTATGTGTGCATGTATGTCTACAAAAGTTTGTATCCCACTATGATGTATGAATACAGTGCACCAATAAAATAAAAATAAATAAATAAATAAATAAAAGAGAAATATATATATATTGGTGGTACTGGGGTTCCTGGAAGCCCTTCTACCTCCAGGCTACACTCTAAGACCTATTTTATATTTTTATTTGGAAACAGGGTCTCCTAAGCCAGCACACGTGGCTGGCTTCGAACCTGCATGATCCTCCTGTCTCTGCCTCCCAAGCACGGGGATTACAGGCGTGTGCCACCACCCCCGGCTAGAATAAATATATTTTAAAATAAGTTTGTTCATCAAGAATACAAACAATAAACTAGGCTCTGTGGCACATTCCTGTGATCCCAGTATTTGTGAGGCTGAGACAGGAGGATCACAGGTTCAAGACTTGCCTTAGCAACTCAGCAAGACTCAGTAATCTAGCAAGACCCTGTTCAAAACAATTTTTTTTTTGGTGGTACTCGGGTTCCTGGAAATCCTTCTACCTCCAGGCTACACTCCCAGACCTATTTTTATATTTTTTATTTTGAAACAGGGTCTCTTAAGCCAGAGAGGCTGGCTTCGAACCTGTGAAGTCCTCCTGTCTCCGCCTCCCAAGCACGGGGATTACAAGCGTGTGCCACCACGCCTGGCTCTCAAAACAAATTTTAAAAAATACCTGGGGGTGTAATTTGGGGGTAGAATGCCTTTGGGTTAGATTCCAAGAAATATAAAAAAATAATAAATGCTGGAGAATATGAGGAGAAATAGCAACTCTAATACAGTGTTGATGGGGTTGTAAATTAGTATAACCACTAAGGAGATCAGTATGGAGGTTCCTCAAAAGAACAGGAATGGAAACATTATATGAGCTAGCTATTCTACTCCTAAGTATTTTTCCAAAAGAATTACAGTCAGCGAATAGTGATGCATCATGTTTACAGCAACACAATTCACCATAGCCAAATTATGTAACCAAACCAGGCGCCCCCCAACAGATGGATGAATAAAGAAAATATGGTATATACACACAATGGAATTCTATTCAGCCACGAAGAGAACAAAATTATGTCATTTTCAGAAAAATGATGGAACTAGAGAATATTATACAAGGTAAGATCAGCCAGTCTCAGTTAAGGGTCATATGTTTTTTCTTATATGTGGAAGTTAGAGAGAAAATGGGGAGAGAATGGGGTGGGGATCAGGTGGGGGCTGACTGGGTGATGTGTGCATGTATGTCTACAAAAGTTTGTATCCCACTATGATGTATGAATACAGTGCACCAATAAAATAAAAATAAATAAATAAAAAAATAAATAAATAAAAGAGAAAACATAAGAGACTTTGGATAAATGGGAAGAAAGACCAGTAGAATAGTGGAAGGGATTTGGGAGAGTGAGGTGGGGAGGGGAAAATGAGATGTTGATGAAGGAAATGGTTGAAATAATGCTTTGCCAATATATAAACGTGTTACTAATGGTTTTGGTAGCATGTTTAAGAGGGAGAAGAGTAATGGGGTTGTATATGAAGGGAAATACACAAAAAGCTCTGTGCATGTATGTTTATATCATACTGAAATACACTATGATGTATAATTGCAGTGCACCAACAAGAGCATCAAAGTAATGTTGCTAAATACCAAACTGCAATAAGTTAGAAGCTAAGACTATAGCCTTATATTTATTTGTAACTCAATAAAAGAATATGTTTGAGAATGAATGAATTAATACTGATATTTTATGCTCTTTCATTTGTAGAAAGGAGTTTGGTAATCATTTTTTCCATTTAGTAATAAATGGAAATAATTGGTATGAGAATAAAGTAGAACTCATTAGCAAGACAATGATTAAAGAAGAGACAAAGTCTCTTCCTTTGTGCATTCACTTATCAAATGCTGCCGGTAGCTGCTCTGACCAGGCTGTATACCTAGAAGTTGTCTGGCTCTAACTGCGCAATATCTATATTAGAGTGATATCCACAAATTGAATATCAAATTCTGCTGAGTAGTATTCATAGTCTTGTGTTACAGATGTCTTGCTGCGCCTGCCTCTGAAAACTCCATATATGTTTCAAGTGGATATTAGCATCAATTTCAGAGAGAACTTTGATCTGAGAAATGAGGTTTTGAAGCAATAGATTTGCAGAGTGGCTCCTTTTGGGGGGGCACATAGAGCTTTCAGGAATCTTGTATGACTACATTTATCCTTGAACTATGGAGTAACATAAAGCTGCTTCAAATGTATTCAGAATTCAGCATATTTCAATGCTGGAACCTGAAGGAAGACTTTTTAACACAACAAACTTGTCACATCCGAATTCGTTTTGAGGACTGAGGACAAACCTCAGTGGCAGAGCATTTTGCCTAGCATGTGTGAGCCCCTGGGTTCAATCTCCAACAGCAAAAGAAAATCTTGTTTGCTTCCAAAAGAACTTCATTTGCAACAAGTATTTTTTTTTTTGGAAAATCGTGTTCATAGAGCCAATAATAATAAGTTTCAAAGGCAGTACATTCTAGCAAAGCTAACAGGAATTAAACTCCATGGTTTCCATCTTTGGCATAGATAAGTAAAAGGGTGGAACACGAATTGGTATATTTTTATCATCTTAATGGCTGAATTATATAGTGACATGAGGGAGATAATTATGTAATAAAATCATTCTATACATTGAGGTATTATTTGGCTTTATGTTACTGTAACAAGATACTTAATATAGTCATCTTAAGAAGAGAAAAGGCTGCAGGGCATAGTGGCACATGCTTATAATCACAGCATTTGGGAGGCTGAGACAGGAGGATTATGGTCTGCGGCCAGCCTCAGCTACTTAGTGAGGCCCTCTGCAACTCAGTGAGACCCTGTTTCAAAAGAAAGAATAAAATATAGGGCTGGGGCGTAGCTCAGAGATAGAATGCCCCTGGGTATTCATCCTCAATACTGCCAAAATAAAAATAAATAAATAAGTAAAAAAAATGGGAAAAGGCTGATTTTGGCTAACCATATTGAAGTTCTCAGTCCATAGTCAGTTTGTCCCCATGCTTTCAATGCTGTGGTGTGAACACAAACAATGGCAGGAGCTCATGGTCAGGCAAAACCACCTACCTCATCAAAAGCTAGGAAGTACAGGAAAGGAAGAAGAAGGGGATAAGATTCTAATATGTCCTTTTTTTTTTTTTTTTGCATTACTAGGAATGGAACCCAAGGGCATTCTACCTCTGATCTATACCTCCAGCCCTATTTTTTTGAAACAGGGTCTCACTAAGTTGTGCAGAGCCTCACTAAGCTGAGGCTGGCTGCAAACCACCATCCTCCTGTCTCAGCCTCCCAAATGGTTGGCTTACAAGAGCGTGAGATTTTTATACTTTCCATAAAAATAATTAACTGCTAAAATTTCAAGATAGTTTATGATAGAAAGTCATTGTAAAAGTCTGAGGTTTGCGGAAGTGGAAGAACTTAAAGAAGTTGGGAAGAGGTGTATATGTGAGTGCATATGTGTTTTATGGTATGAAATTAAAACAGTTATAAATATGACATGAAATCTCTAAGGAAAATCATTAATACATTGGCTATGATCTTTTTATGCAGAGAAAGGTTTCTTAAACATGTATGCTCATGCAAAATAGCACATTTCAAAAAGTCAACTATTGTGAAATATGTAGAGAACATATCTTCATGATTTTTCTGTTTAATAACAAGGATGTAACATTCCTCTTGATATTTTCTCATGATTATATGAGGGCTAGGTATCTTGTGAATGCTCAATTAATACTATTTTATTTTATTTTTTGGTACTGGGGATTGAACCCAGGGGCATTCTACCTCCAAGCTATACCCACAGCCCTATTTTTTAAAATCTTAAAACAGTATCACACTAAGTTGTTGAGGGGCTCACTAAGTTTCTGAGGATGGCCTTGAACCTGCAATCTTCCTATCTCACCCTCCCAAGTACTCATTTAATATTATTTAATGATTCTGAAGAGCAGAGATAGCTAGTAAATGTTGATTTCCCACTTCTCATTTACTATATTAATGACAATACTACATGTGGCTATCAAACTGGTACCACAAAAAAAGTATAAAAGCAAGATACCATATTTCCAGTTTATTAAAATATATTATTTTTGAATTTTTATCTTCATGCTCGGGCCAAACACCTTTTTACATATGAAATTTTCTACATGCAAGTAAGGTAACATTTTATTTCCAAAGAGATAATAAGCAATAGAATATGCAAAAGTGGTAGAACATGTTAAAATTATACTAGGAAACACAGAGGATACCAGTGGGACTCCATATAATGAAGGGGAAATATCAGCAAAGTTTGAATGGAAAGATAGGAGAGGAGGAAGGCTGACCTTGATTAATGAGGGTCTACATCTGAATATGTGTAAAATTATGAATATGACATGGTTAACCTAGACAACCATTGGTGGGAGGGGGGAAGGGAAAACAGGGACGGGGGGGAGAGAGCACCAAATATAGTTTAAATGTATACCATTTATGTGCAATAAAAAAATTAAAAAAATATACTAGTGAATTTTCACAAAATCATATTTTTTAGACCGACAAAATTTTTCTATTTTTTCCTTTTACAACAGTATATTAGGGGTTATAGGCTTCCAGAAGAATTTAAAAGCCTTAGAATGTTTAAGAAACAGTGCCTTGCTTTATTTTAAGAGGTATAAATTTAGCTGGGCATGGTGGCACATGCCTTGAGACAGGAAGTTTGACGCAGGTTTGAGGCCAGCCTCAGCAATTTAGCAAGGCCCACAGCAACTTAGAGAGACTCTGTTTCAAAATTTAAAAAAAAAATAGTTCTGGGTTGTAGCTAGGAGGCAGAATACCTCTGGATTCAATCCCCAATAACAAACAACAACAAAAAAGTTATACATTTTAGTTATACAAAATTCTAGTAAATATGTACACATTATTTGGCTGCTTTAAAAAATGTTCTCTTGGTGTCCTACCTCTGAGCTACACCCTCAGGCCTATTTTATTTTGTATATTTGAAACAGTTTTGCTAAGGTGCTGAGAGGGTCTTGCTAAGTTGCTGAGGCTGACCTTGAACATGTGATCCTCCTTTCTCACCCTCCCAAGGATTGGGCTTACAAGGCATGCACCACCATGCTCAGCTGTTTTAAGGAAACTGTTCAAATAATACCAGAAAAATATTTGGCGGGATCACTACCAACTTGATGGATGGGGTTAAGTAAGGAGAGTGTAGTGGTTTGGGATGTAGAAGGGAATACATCAAAAGCTGTATATAAGCCGGGTGTAGTGGTACACACTTGTAATCCCAGCATTTGGAAAGCTGAGGTAAGAGGATCTTGATTCGCAGACAGCCTCAGTTACTACTTAGTGAGGCCCTTTGCAACTGAGTGAGAACCTGTTTCAAAAATAAAAAAATAAAAACTAGGGCTGGGGGTGTAGCTCAGAGGTAGAATGCCCCTGGGTTCCATTCCCCAGAACTGCAAAAAAAAAAAGCCAAATACACACACACACACACACACACACACACACACACACACACATATATATACACACATTGAACCTCACTATGATGTATATCTGTGATGTACTGATAAAAGTATAAAAATTACAAAGCAATTTTGCTTCTACAATAATAGATTGTACCACACAAGTTTTTTATCCCAATATGATGTATGAATATAATGTACCAATAAAAATTAAAAAAATAAAAATAATAGATTATATAATATTTTTTGGTATTTGAAGCACCTGATATTTACTACCTTATTAAATATCCCAAACAACCTTGTAGCTAGGCTTGGGACACATACCTGTAATCCCAGTACTTAGGAGACAGGAGGGTTGTAGGTACAAGATCAGCAAGGTAGCGAGCTTCTCAGTAACCTAACAAGACCATGTTTCAAAAACAAAATATATAAAAGGCCTTGGAAAATGGCTCAGAGGTAGAATGTCTCTGAAAGTTCAATTCCCAGTATCACACATACACACAAAAACAGCTTCACAAGATAGAGATTATACACAGTCCTATCTAATTGTTTAATAAATGAAGATACTAACATATAGATCTGTGATTTGTCTGTACTCAGCTCTGTGCTCTTTCTGAGCGATCAGGACATTTGAAATTTGTTCGGATTTGATCTTGCATGTTATATTTAGGCATTGTTTTCAGGTTAAAGGAGAGGAACTGGTGACTAATCCTATGAGAAGTCTGACTCTTTACTTCTCCAGCCTCAGCAAGTAGGCTTCAAGTCTGCTTTGGGGCAGTCTCGAATGCTTCCAGAGATCTTGAGTAAGTCCTTCAGCTCCCCACAAATAACACTGCAATGCTAGGTTAATCTGGGAAATGTCCCAAATCTCTCAAAACTTGCATTTTTAATAACTCCAGACTTTAGCTTACCCTTGGGTTTCTCCATAAACAGAACCATAAAATGACTCCCAAGAAAGAAAAAGAGGAAATCAACATTTCCCTAGGCATTCACTCAGGAAAATTTTTCTCAGTTTTCGGCTCCGAATGGGAATGTGCACGTGTATATGTGTTCACACACACACACACTCTCTCTCTCTCTCTCTCTCTCTCTCTCTCTCTCTCTCTCTCTCTCTCTCTCTCACCTATTACATTCAGCAGTGTTTCGAGTTGAATCTTTTGAACTCTTCAATGTGTATATATCCAAGTTGGCCAAGTTATCAAATGACAAATTGT
This sequence comes from Muscardinus avellanarius, assembly GCF_963383645.1. NCBI lineage: Eukaryota > Metazoa > Chordata > Mammalia > Rodentia > Gliridae > Muscardinus > Muscardinus avellanarius. The sequence goes on along the minus strand of NC_137792.1, from coordinate 118,490,059 downwards.
TTTCTTGTTAAGTCATTTTTTCTGATCTTGGCTAGAACACTTAGATTATATTACTGTTTCATAGAGAAGAAAGAAAGAGAATAGAGAGAATTTACTGAAAATATATGTAACTGCACTTTTTAACATTATGGCAAAAATATTCAAAACTTAAAGGGGAACATTCAAATGCATGAGTCAGGTAGAATTTTTTTTTTAATTTTTGTGGTACTGGGGATGAAACCCAGGGGCTTTTCTACCTCTGGGCTACACTCCCAGACCTATTTTATTTTTTATTTGGAAACAGGGTCTCACTAAGTTGCTGAGAGCCTCACTCAGTATGTGAGGCTGGCTTTGAACCTGTGCAATCCTCCTGTCTCAGTCTCCCAAGCGCTGGGATTACAAGTGTGTGCCACCAAGCCCAGTGACAGATAGAATTTCTAAATGATGAGACAAGAGAGGAAAAATGGGATGGAGGATTTGTGAAAAGGTAGCAGCTCCTTTGCTCCACTGGTAATTTTTTGTGTGTGTGGTACTGGGGTTCCTGGAAACCCTTTTTCCACTGGTCTACACTCCCAGACCCATTTTATATTTTTTTATTTGGAAACAGGGCCTCTTAAGCCAGTGCAGCTGGCTTCGAACCTGTGCAATCCTCATGTCTCCACCTCCCAAGCGCGGGGATTACAAACGTGTGCCACCACGCCTGGCTCCACTTGTAATTTTGAGCATAACAGCTTAACACCTTAAGCAGCTTCCACCCTGGCCCTGACTTCTCCAATATAATTAGAATATAACTAGTACCGAGAACCACACTAGCAATAAATGAAAATGGCATATCACTAACTTGGCTTTCAGTTTGAATATCTTTGGCTAAAATCACACTGAATGGAAATAGGGAAAGAAGGAACACTGAAGAAAATGGAAAAGCAAAAGGCTTTGAAAACAAGAATCTGGATTTCTCTGTCTTTTCAATCTCTCTCTATTCTTGCTGCTGAAGATAATGTTTTGTACATGAAGAACAGTCAAGTTACATTTGAAATTGAAGTGTGAAGTGGTCCTCAAACCTGTTGATATCATGGTTACAGAAAAATGAGGGTGATAGTATTGACTTTTTAGAGTCTCCTTGACCTCTTTAGAACACTTGACCTTACTAACTTAATTTAGCCTGTGTTTTATTGTCTGTAAAATCCATAAAGCTATTCTCATTATTAAACTATAAAATATATGAAGTATCTCACATATGTCTGGGCACATGAGTTCTCAACATAAACTAGATGATGATGATGATGATGATAATGATGATGATGATAATTACTCAGAGCCAGGTGTGGTGGCACACACTTGTAATCCCAGCATTTGGGAGGCTGGGACAGAAGGATTGTGGTTTGCAGACAGCCTCAGCTACTACTTAGTGAGGCCCTTTGCAACTCAGTGAGACCCTGTTTTAAAAAAAAGAATAGAGAAAAATAGAGGACTTCCGGGAAGATGGCGACCGAGAAAAGCGGGGCTTAAGAGCCCCGTTAACAACTAAACTCCATTACCACAAAATCAGCGCCTTCATAGCCAGAAAACACCATCACCAGAGAAACAAAAAAATCACCAGGCTCCAGAGAAAAAGCGGACTGAGAACAGAGCTCAGAGCCACAGAGGAGATACATCGGCCTCACGCCCGAGGCCGCAGCAGTAGCGCCATACTGCCGGCGGCAGCGGCGACTTCACCGGACGGCTACAGCAAGCTGAGGTGAGCCGCTGCGGAACAGCCAGGCGGGATTTCTCGCCACAGGTAAAATCTAAAGCTCCCAGTGGCTGAGCTCAGCACACGCTGCAGGGATTCAGAGTGGAAATCAAAACCAAGAAGAAATACGCCAGCCTCATGGCCGAGGGCATAGCAGCGGCGCCATACTGCCACCTGCGGCAGCAGCAGAGAATTCACCGAATCCAGTACAGCTACATCTGCGTACTCAAGAACAGTGAGTCAAATTGTGGGCCACAGAGGAGAAATCCCAGTACTGTACTCCCTGGGACTTGACCCAGTGGGGGAGGGGAGGTGGCAGAAATATCACACCATAGGAGAACGTGCAACCTGGCACCCCCCACAGTCTAAAGCAGCCTCTATCGACTCTCTGGGTCGGAGACTCTGTGATACAACCCAGTAAAGGAGTAGTGGGGTCTGAGATACTACAGACTCGAGATCCAGAACACCTTAAGCGAAGTCATAGTGACCCAAGGGAAGAACCCAGAGAAGGCACAAACTTCCGAAATCATGGGAAAGAGGAATAATACTGGAGCAATGAATGCTCACAACCCCACAACATCAGAACCCAATAAAACAGAAAATCAGAGATTTCTAGAAGATCAAATCAGGAAAATAACTGTAGAAATAATAGAGGTGCTTCGAAAAGAACTCAGAGAGAGCCAAAAAGAGATAAAGGATGCAATTAATGAAGTAAAGGCCTCAATTCAAAGCACAAACAACCGATTAGACCACATGGAGAACAGAATCTCGCTCTTAGAAGATGATCATTCCAAAAATGAACGCATAGTTTCTAATCTAGGAAAAAATATCCGACAGCAGGAATCTGATATTGAAGAAATATGGGCCCATTTTAAGAGAGCTAACCTAAGAATAATTGGAATAGAGGAGGGAAAAGAAAGTGAAACCAAAGGGATCAACAATCTCTTCAAGGAAGTAATAGCAGAAAATTTTCCAAACATAGAGCAAGAGGTCGATACACAGGTCCAGGAAACTTATAGAACTCCCTTTAGACAGGATCGGAGAAGAGGATCCCCACGCCACATAATTGTCAAAACGACCAATGTGGAAGCCAAGCAGAGAATCTTAAAGGCAACAAAAACAAAGGGCCAAGTGACATTCAGAGGCAAACCAATTAGAATCACTCCAGACTTCCCAAACCAAGTCATGAGAGCCAGAAGGGCTTGGAGTAACATATTCCAAACTCTGAAAGAAAACAACTTTCAGCCAAAAATTTCCTACCCAGCAAAACTTTCTATCAAATTAGATGGAGAAATAAGAAGCTTCCATGACAAACAGAAACTGAAGGAATTTATGTCTTCAAAACCAGCACTAGAGAAAATACTCAAAGAGATTAACTACAAAGAAGAAATAGGTAACACACACCAGAACCAGAGAAACAAGAGTTTCCATCCAACAGACACCTAAGACTGGTTATCTGTGGAGATTCATTATTTATGTTAGTCTTTTACCTATCTCTAAATGGTATTGTTTGCCTTTATTTTTAATTTTTAGGATTTCTAGTTGGAATATTAATATACCTTCAGATATAGCATTTGGAAATATTTTATCCCATTCTATTAGTAACTGTTAACTCTGTTTACGTTGTCTTTGGATATACAATATTTTTTTAGGGAGTTTGTATACTCTTCTATTACCTGTGCCATTGAAATCATATCCAAAAAATCACTGCCAATTTCAGTGTTGTGAGGTTTTATGACCCAGATTTTCTCCTAAAAGTTTACAGTCTTAAGAGTTATATTTAGGTCTTTTATCTATTTTGAGTTAATATTTGTATATGGGATTAGGTAAGGGTCCAACTTTATTCTTTTCCATGTAATTATTATGTTTCAACAATATTTAGTTAAAAGATTATTATTTCCACCACCAAATGTTCGTGGAAACCTTGTCAAAAACAACTTGACAATATAGGGAAGAATTTAGTTCTAGGCTTGTATTTAACTCCAATGGTTTATATATCTGCCTTTAGAACAGTACTACACTGTTTCAATTATTGTAGCTTTATATGGTTTGAAATCAGAAAATATATATTTTCTAGCTTTGTTCTTTTTCAAGATCATTTTGGGTATCTAGAGTCCATATTCCATATTAGGATAGATTTTTTTTCTGAAAAATAAATATATAAATATATGATAGTTTCACCTAAAAAAATAGAAAAAATATTCTCTGGTAAGAAAGAAAGTAAAAAGAAATATTGAAATGTTATCTTTAAGTCATCAAAAGCTTGGTATCAGACAAATGAAACTGTTATGTGAGATTATCATTTTTAATTTAGGATAAATTGCTATAATACTAGATTACAACCACTAAGCCAAGCATGGGAGGGAGGGATGGGGAGAGAATGGGGTGGGGATAGGTTAGGGGCTAACTGGGCGATGCGTGCATGTATGTCTACAAAAGTTTGTACCCACTATGATGTATGAATACAGTGCACCAATTTAAAAAAAAGAATAAAATATAGGGCCGGGAGTGTAGCTCAGAGGTAGAATGCCCCCGGGTTCCATCCCAGTATCTCACACACACACACACACACACACACACACACACACACACACATACACACACACACACACATTACTCAGGAGGCAGCTATGGTTTACTGGAAAGAAGATTGAACTTCGAGTTCAAAGACTCAGTTTGGAATTCTGGCTCTACTACTTAGTCCTATTGACTTCTGTGGTCACTTAGCCTATTTTTTCCCTTGGCTCCCTCCTTTTAAAAATGGGGCCAATAAGATCATACAGAGATGGCATGAAGACTAAAATATAAATCCTATGTTATATGTATAGGAAAATCCCTGTTATATAGTAGATGCTCAGTAAATGCTATTTTTCTTACTCCCTTTTCTAATTCATGCTATATTCAGAGTACCTTGCTCATGGTAAAGGGTAATGAATACTGAAGGATGGCTGACTAGGGGTAAAAATCATTGTAACTACTCAATAACTATGATTAAACAAATTCATTTCAATAAATTCAATAAGTAAAAGAACAAGGTCACAGAACCATTTTTCAGACTCTGATCACATGTTTCCAAGTTCAGAAATTTTATACTCTAACCCACAGAAGGAAATTAGGAACCAAATAAAAAAACTATTCAAAAAATTTTAAGATTAGAAAATAGACCACACTAATTTTTTCATTGGTTTTTTACAAGAAATTGTTTTTCTCAATAATAGCACTTTTCTCAAAGCATTTAATAAGTCTAAAAGGAAAGAAATATTGAGTAAATTATTTTAAATGTGTAGGATGGTCTAGCTACGTTTCTTCCAATGTAGTGGTCACTAGCCAAATATGACTATTTATGTACTAATTAATTAATTTGTTCATTTACTATTTTTGTAGTGCCGGAGATTGAACCTAGTAGTATTCTACCTCCAAGCTATACTCCCAGACTAATTTTATTTTTTATTTGGAAATAGAGCCTCACTTCAAACTCTCAGTCTCATTGTCTCAGCCTCCTCAGCACTGGGATTACAGATGCATGCTACTATGCCTGACTTACAAATTAAGTCTTTTGTAAAGATACCGAAGAGCGATATAAAATAAAAAGGTTTTAAAATCCCCAGTCCTTTGTCACATCAGTCAAATTTCAAGTCCATAATAGTCACATTTAGCTAATAAGTAACAAACTGGACAGAAATTTATAGAACATATCTGTTATCATAGCAAATTATATTTGAAATAATTGGTTAAGATTTATTAGGGCTAGCCAGGTATGGTGGTGCATACTTGTAATCCCAGGACTTGTGAGGCTGAGACAGGACGATTGAAGGTTCAAGAATAGCCTCAGCAACTTAGCAAAGTCCTCAGCATCTTAGTGAGATCCTGTTTCAAAAATAAAAATATAGGGTTGGATGTGTAGCTCAGAGATATAATGTGCCTGGGTTCAAGCCCCAGTACCATTAAAAAAAGACAATATTGGAGCTAGGCATGATGCCATACACCTGTTATCCTGAGACGGGAGAATTGAAGGATCGCAGGTTCAGCAATGTAGCAGGACTCTCAGTAAACTGGCAAGACCTTGCATCAAAACAAAACAAAACATTTAAAGGGCTAAGTATTTAGCTCAGAGATATAATATCCTGGCTTCAATCACCCAGTACATACAAAACAAAGATATTAAACTTAAAGAGTGCCTACTGAAAATTTTGGCATGCTTATAATTTCAGCATTTGGGAGGCTGAGACAGAAGGATCCTGGTTCGAGGACAGCCTCAGCTACTTAGTGAGACACTTTGCAACTCAGTGAGACCCTGTTTCAATATAAAAAATTAAAAAATAGGGTTGGGGGTGTAGCTTGGTGGTAGAATGCTCCTGGGTTTCATCCCCAGTACCACAAAGAAGAAAGAAAAAGAAAAATTTGAAGGAACCCGAGATTGTGAAGTAGATGACCAGGAAATGCTGTTTATTTTATAAATAACTACTATGTTAACTCCAATCCAGAAAGATAGAACCCAAAAGACTATAGACCAATAATCATTGTTTCTCTATGGTAGGTAGGTGGTAGATTAGCTAAGATCATCATATGTGTAAAAACACATAATCCATACGGTAAAAGCAAATATAATTTTAGTAAATAAAAATATGAATAAACAAACTAAGTTTTTTTTAAATGAACATTGCATATGGAAGTTGAAAGGGTTTAGACTTTCAAAAATACTTGACAAGTTTTCACAACAAGGGCTCTTTAAAATTTAGGTCACCATAGAGCTAGAGGAAGTGTCTGTCATTGAATAGATGGTCTCTAAAATTTCTTCCAGGCTAACATTTGATGCTGACCTTCCTGGAAATGAGCTGTCAAGTTGACAAGGATAATCTGTGTTGAGATCTGCCAAGGCTGGGTGAGTGGGTAGAGCTCAGCAGATAAGCTTCAATAACCTAAATGTTATTTGTTGGAAAAAACAGGTTTCAAAATGTGACCTTCGTATTTAATGCAGTGAGAACACAGAGTTGAAAAATGGTAAAAACAACCAAAAATCCCACGAGAGCTCTTTTGACTCTTCAAACATGAAGTTAAAGCAAATTGAAAGTATGGTATTCATGTATGTATGTTTCTATCACTCTGAACCTCCTTATGATGTATAATTACAATGTGCCAACAAAAATATATTAAAGATAAGTAAAATCTGAGCCGGGCGTGGTGGCGCATACTTGTAATCCCAGCACTCAGGAGGCTGAGACCAGAGGATCGTGGTTCAGGGACAGCCTCAGCTACCTAATGAGGTCCTCTGCAACTCACTGAGACCCGGTTTCAAAATAAAGAATAAAAAATAGGGCAGGGGGTGTATCTTGGAGGTCAAATGCCCCTGGGTTCCACCCCTAGACCCACAAAATAAAAGATAAGTAAAATCTGATATGCTGAAAAGAATATGTATTTTTAGAGTTGATTATCATGGAATATTAGCTATCATCTTGTCTGCTTTTTCACCTGAAGATGTACCTTCTGTTTCATCTTAGACTTTTTTTTAATACTCCCAGATATTAATTAAGTACTTTCTAAGTGGAAATATTTATTTAATTATTGATTGCTCCAATTGTTAGAAATTAAATACATTACATTGAATTGAAAATTTCCCCTTTGTAATCTAATTAGTTTGGTTCTGCCTTTAGCAACTACATAACTAATATAAATGCCCTACTCATACTTGCACCTAAATACCATACCCACTCTTGAAATACCCATCATGTACAGTATGTTCAGAAGATTTTTTCTGTTGTTGTTAAACTTAGAGTGTATTGGTCATTAAAAATGACCTCTCTTTATGGATCATTTGGTAAGTTTGTTCCCATTCTTCTGAGGAGCCTCCATTCTGTTTTCCAAAGTGGTTGCACTAATTTGCAATTCTACCAACAATGTATTAGAGTTCCCACTTCTCCACATTCTCATCAGCATTTGTTGTTGTTTGTGTTTTGAACGATTGCCATTCTAATTGGAGTTAGAGGAAATCTCAGGGTAGTTTTAATTTGCATCTCTCTGATTGCTAATGGTGTTGAGCATTATTTCATGCATTTATTGGCCATACAATACAGCAACACCACTTCTCAGTATCTACCCAAAAGAACTGAAACCAAACTACCAGACTAATGCATGCATATCTATGTTCATAGCTGCACAATTCACCATTGCTAAACTATGGAACCGACCAAGATGTCTATCAACAGATGAATGGATTACAAACTACAGGACATGTACACACTGGAATTTTAATCAGCCATAAAGAAGAACACAATTATATCATTTATATAGAAATGGATGGAACTGGAGAACATTAGGCTAAGAGAGATTAGTCAGTCACAAAAAAAAAAAAAGAAATCAAATGCCCTCCCTAATATGTGGAAGCTAGGGAGAATGGGTCCTAGGAGAAACTCTAGATGAAGAAGGAGATAGTATAGATGAGCAAATAAGGTGACCTGAGGGGATGGGAGGGGGAAGAGGGAAATTCCCTAATGCACATGATGTACTTTAACAAACATATGAATATCAATCACTAAGCCAAACATGAGAAGGAGCGAGTGGGAGGGAACGGGGTAGGAACTGAGTAAGGGCTATTTGGGTGATGTGTGCATGTGTGTCTTCACCATCTTGCATCTCATTAAGATGTATGACTACAATGCACCAATATAACTTTTTTTTAAAAAATGACCTCTCTTATCCTGATGATCATGAATAATGCTAAAACAAGTGGAGGAGTATAGATACCTCTTTAACATAGCAAATTCAATTTTTTGGATATATACCCAGAGGTGGGATTGCCAGATCATATGGTAATTTTATTTTCAGTACTTTGAGGAACCTCTAGACTATTTTCCAAAATGTCTATATTAATTTATATTCCTACCAACAGTATATAAAGGTTTACCTTTCTCCACATTCACACTAACACTTGTTATCATTCATCTTTTTGAGAACAATCTCTCTAGCATGTTTTTAGAATTATTTACAATGGCCAAGACATGGAAGCGACCTAAGTATTCACCACATGTGAAATGTATAAAGAAAATATAGTATGTAGACACAGCGGGATTCTACACAGCCTTAAAAAAGAAGAAAATGTTGCCACTCATGAAAACATGGATGGAACTGGAAGGCATAATGCTAAGCATAGTGAGCCAGGCCAAAAAAAAAAAAAGCATATACAGTATGATTTTATTTATATGTGGAATCTAAAATATTTAGTTAATTTCACAGAAACAGGGTAGAAAGGTAGAGGAGATGGTCAATGGGATGGAGAAAGGGCAGATATTTATCAAAAGAAATGTTTTCATTTAGATAGAGAAATAAGTTTTAGTTATCTATAGCACTGCAATGTGATCATAGTTAATAATATAGTTATGTTACAAAATTACCAAAATAGGTTTTAAATATTCAAATCACAAAAAAGAGAAATTTGTGAGATGATGAATATTCAATGTAAATTGGATTGATTGAATATTTTGTAGTATAGAGCAAAGTGTCTCATTGTGCTCCATCAATATACATGATTATTGTTTATTAACAAAAAATTTAAAAATTAAAACAATAACCATGCAAATAACTATATAGTTGCATTGTAAGATCTGTTATAAAGGGAAAATGATCTTCCTACAAGAGTAAACTTAACCTCTTACATAACCATAACACATATCAAAACCAGAAAAATAGGAATGTAGCAATGGCACAATATTAACTAAGCTACAGACCTATGTGAATTTCAACAGTTTTCACACTAATGTCCTGTTCCTTGTCTAGAATTCAATCCAGAACCCCACATTAATCATCTTTTGTGTGTGTGTGTGTGTGTGTGTGTGTGTGTGGTAATGGGGATGGAACCCAAGGACATTCTAACTCTGAGCTACACCGTTAGCTCTATTTTTTTATTCTTTTGAAACAGGGTTTCACTGAATTGCAAAGAGCCTCACTAAGCAGCTGTGGCTGGCCAAGAACCAGGATCCTCCTGTCTCAGCCTCCCAAATGCTGGCATTAAAAGCATGAGCTATGACACCAGGCTCAGACTGTTTATTTAAAAATAATAAATAAAATAAATAAATAAGTAAAATAAAATAAAATTTAAATATTAAAAAACATGGTTTAAGGCATATGCCTATAATACCAGTACTTGGGAGGCTGAGACAAAAGAATTATAGGTTCAAGGACAGCCTCAGAAACATGGCAAGACTCACAGAAACCTAGCAGTACCCCATTTCAGCACAAACAAAAAATTAAAAAGGACTTGGGGTATAGCTTGGAGGCAGAATGCTCCGGGGTTCAATCAAAGGAGGATTCTGCCTCTGAGCTATACCTCCAGACCTTATTTTGTTTTTTATTTTGAACCAGCATCTTGCTAAGTTGCCGAAAATATTCTGAAAAAATAATTACCTGGATGCCGGGCGTGGTGGCACACGCTTGTAATCCCAGCATTCGGGAGGCTGAGACCTGAGGATCGCGGTTCGCAGACAGCCTCAGCTACTACTTAGTGAGGCCCTCTGCAACTCAGTGAGACCCGGTTTCAAAATAAAGAATGAAAGCAGGGCAGGGGGAGCTCAGAGATAGAATGCCCCTGGGTTCCATCCCCAGACCTGCAAAAAAAAAAAAAAAATCTGGACAGTGAAACTTCTTTTTCTCACTGTGTTCCCAACCATTAATTTCTCACCACCCAGCTCTTTAAATAGTAATTACTTTCATAGTTGAAAATCAGTCTATAAATTTACTTTATTTTCTGAAATAATTATCTACTTCATCTTTTTTAAATGTATCTGCAAAGTTGAGCAAAGTTGTCTATTGTGATTATTTCTAGTATTTCTGAAGTTACTTTCCTCATTATTATTTTGTGTATGTAAAACAAAGCAAACAATTTTTTGTATGTGTGGTACTGGAGATTGAACCCAGGACCATTTGATCTCTGTGCTATACCCCCAGCCCTTTTTATTTTATTATTTTGAAACAGGACCTTGCTATGTTGCTAAGAGTTTCGCTAAATTGCTGAGGCTGGTTTTGAACTTGCGATCCTCCTGTCTCGGCTTCCCAAGTACTAAGATTACAGGCATGTATCAACAAGCCCAGATAAGAAAATAATTTTAATTTGAAAATTTAAAAAACAAGCTGGGCATGGTGGTGCATGCTTATAATCCCAGTACTTGGGAGACTGAGATAGGATCGTGCAGGTTCAAAGCCGGCTTCCACTAATTAGTGAGGCTCTCAGCATCTTATTGAGACCCTGTTTCCAAATAAAATAGGTCACCTGGCATGGTGGCGTGGTGGCGCACGCTTGTAATTTCCTGCTTGGGAGGCTGAGACAGGAGGATCACACAGGTTTGAAGCTAGCCTCAGCTACTGAGTGAGGCTCTCAGCAACTTAGTGAGACCCTGTTTCCAAATAAAATATAAAATAGGTTTGGGAGTGTAGCCCGGAGGTAGAAAGCCCCTGGGTTCTACCTCTAGTACCACCGCCACCACCACCACCACCACCACCACCACCACCACCACCACCACAACCACAACAACAACAACAACAACAAAATAGGTCTGGGAGTATAGCTTGGAGGCAGAAAGCCCATGGTTCCATCACTATTCACACACACACACACACACACACACACAATTAAAAAACAGAAAAATTGGTGTAAGGGAGAAATAAACACTGATAATATTCTACCTAAAGGAAAATGAGTTTAACAGTTTGGGAAATTTATTTCTAAAGTTTATGTATACTTTAGAGAAAAGGGTACTTATGATCTTAAGCATCATAAGTATTCCTAAATACTTCCTAAATCATAAGTATTTTAAGCATCAATAGTATTTTCCTATTTTGTACTAAATGGAGTCTTGTTTTAAAATGCCTTTTGTGTGATTCAAATCAGTTAAATATTCAGTAAAACAGGATAATCTGCTATTGGTGGTACAATTCTCTAAATAATTTGGCCCCAAGTCCGTAATGACACATTTTTGTCTCTTTATTTTTCAGAGGTGGCTTTTCCTCCAAAAATAATAAATAAAAGGTGATAGCCAATACAAAAGTTCAGCTAATCACTGCCATCTGCTGGACAAATTGGAGAATTTCATCCAGTGATTTTTCTTCATGACATATTTATAAATAATTTTATAAAATAATTTTAAAATGTTGAGGGAATTATAATTTTAACATACAGTTAAAATAATATGAATACAATTCTATAAGCTTAGGACTTTAGCCAAAACATGATCTTTCTCTTGGCTTTTATTTTCAATATAGATGTTCATCTTAAAGATAAATAAATTCTATCTAAACTGTTTCCAAACCAATTAATACCTTTGAAAAAAGGGTTTTTTATATTCACCATCACCTATGGTGCTTCACAATCTAAGCAATATGATGACAGTTGTTTAATAGAAGGTAACGATTAAAATTATTTTAGTTTTTAGTGTTGATTTATGCATATGTATTATAATTATATATATATATATATATATATATATATATATATATATGTAAGACATACAGTTCTAATTCCAGACAATCATTCTAAGAAACACAGGAAACAGAAGTAGACGTGAAAGAATGGTGGAACATATGTATACCATTTGAAGTTCCTTAACACCATACTGATCTCCGTCTAAATTCTTTTCACAGTAATTATTATCATTATTATTGTTGTTATTTTGTGGTACTGGGATTGAAACCAGTGGCATTTTTATGTCTGAGGTATCCCAGCCCCGTTTTTATATTTTGCAACAGTGCCTCACTAAGGGCTGAGACCTGCTTTGAACCTGCAATCCTCCTGTCTCAGCTTCCTAAATACTGGGATTATGGATGTGTATCACCACTGCAAGCGTCTTTTCACAATTACAATTTTATATTTAGTGTGATTATATTATTTATAGCTTTCCTATTTAATAGTCTAAAAACTCTGTGAGTGACATAACTGTTTTATTTAACATTACATCCATAGTACCAAGTAGTGGCTAACATGAAGTAATACTCAATACATATTTTGGAATAATAAATGTCTATGTGAATGAATGTTATGATTAAACATACTACACATACATGCATCTATCCTCTTTATGTAAATATTCACATGTACGTTTCCCTTTTTCTGCAGTAAAATGGGAAAGGAAATATATTTGGTCAGTAATTTCCTTTTCTTGCTCTTTAATGTAGAAGTAGAGAACTCAGGACATTATGGCCTTACTGATAATCATCTTCAAAGGAATAAAGGTGGTATATTTCAGGGGAAATAATTATGTATTAAATTATATCTCCTTTCAAACTGTGAAAGTACTACTAGAAATTCTCTTTTTTTTGACTTGGGCATTATGTTTAAGTATTTTGTTGGGAAAAGTTTTGTTCACCTAATAAAATCATCTTTGAGCAAAAGATGGAGAAATACCTACAAGAGCCTTTCTTGTTATTTCATAAGCTGGAGATGGCTAGCTGTAGCCCTTGCTTTGTGAATGCTACCGTACAGTTGCTCCATTGTTAGGGGTGTGTAGGGGGATATGGGGTATTGAACCAGGAGCTTTCTACCTCTGAGCCACACTGTCAGCCCTATTTTATTTTTCAATTTGAGTAAAAGAATCTCACTATGTTACTGATGGTCTCGTCAAGTTGCTGAGGCTGGTTTTGATCTTCCCGTCTCAGCCTTCCAAGTACCGGGAGTACACACATGCCCACCATGCCCAGTTCCATCATTATTTTTTAATGCTAAAGTGGATACTTGATGAAGTTAAAAACACGCAGCAAACACTGAAATTCCTCATTCTAATTTGCTCTTCTCCTCTCACTGTCTATTCCCTCCCCATACAGTCTCTTCCACTCTCACCTATGTGCCAATGATGTAAAGATCATTTTATTGGTCAACTTCTCATTGCCCATTTTCTACCATTTTCTGCAAGCTACAGTGTGGCCTGTTAGAGAAATATTCTGGAAAAAATGACAGGATGCAGGTCAGAATAGACAGACATCCTGCTACCCTTGAAGATCAGGATCTTAAGATGACAGATGACGCACATGTTGATCTGTTCTAAGTCCTCAGGCTAAAGAATTTCCAAACATAAGGCAGCCTCTATTGCCACATTCTTCTTTTTTTTTTTTTTTGTACTGGGAATTGAACCTAGTGCCATTCTACCTCTGAGCTATACCCCCGGCCCTTTTTATTTTTATTTTGAGACAGGGTCTCCCTAAGTTGACAAAGGCCTCACTAAGTTGCTGAGACTGGCCTTGAACCTGTGATCCTCTTATCTCAGCCTCCCAAGTACTGGAATTATAACTGTGCACCACATGCCTGACTATTGTTATTTTTTAACATCCAGGTTTAGCCAGACATGGTGATGCACACTTGTAACCCCAGTATTTAGGAGGCAGAGACAGAAGGGTAGCGAGTTAGAGGCCAATGTCAGTAACTTATTGAGACCCTCAGGAACTGAGCAAGATCCTCTTTCAAGTAAAACAAAACAAAAACTCTAAAAGAGGTGTGGCTTGGAGGTAAAATGCCCCTGAGCCAGACACACACACACACACACACACACACACACACACGCACACACACACACACATCCAGGCTGATAAGACACAGCCTTCATGGTGGTTTTAGCTGTGTGATGATTAAGCAGTTGAAAGTGGTAGTTCTATTTTTTGACATAGATTATAAGGTTTGGAAGCACCACTATTGAGTGCCAAGCCACTTAAAGAAGGTCCTCCAAACATCAATGAATTATTGAGAGCTGACAGTTCTAACCAAGAATGAAAAAACACCTCCTAGAATTGTAAACTTGAAGACACTGTGCAGGCACCTGGGTTCCCCTGTACTAGGATGATCTGCCTGCTCCTTGGTCTTAGTGGCACTGACTCCAGGACCACAGATCTCCTGTCTGGTGCTATGGGAATTCCTTAGCTTAACAAGGCATGATACTGGAAATCCACTCATATACATTTCTCAGGGGCTTTCAAAGGTGGACAATCTGACTAAAAGGTTTTAGAGGCCAAGTATAATGATTATATCAATATATCACTGAGAAAATGAAAGACCCACTGGTCCTAAAGGCCATTTGGTATCATTTAGTAATTACTGGGAGACAATATGCTTATTTTACAGGTTATAAAAGCATCACTGGGGTTTTTTCCAAGATGGCAACGGAGAGACGCAGCGTCCCTCACTAGCTGAAGCAAACTAAGTTCAACTACTGAGACAGAAGTGTCTTAATAAAGAAAAAAAAATAAACGTACGATCCAAAACAGACTTGGGGAGTACGGCAGAAAAAAATCCAGCAACTGAACTGCAAGATTCACCACAACACACAAAGAAAGCAGATAGTGAGCTGAAGACTCGGCGGCTGGCGGAGTGCAGGCGCAGGCACAGTGGCCTCAGGGCCGCTGGCCCAAACGGGACTTTTGGGTCTTTAACATTCCCAGAGAAGCTCCAAAGTCTGAAAGTGACCAGAGAGTTCCAATACCTGAAGTTGGTAGCTAACTGGAGCTCTTGAGCGGCACCCAACAAAGGCGGCCCCACAGACCAGCCGGAGATCGGCAGGGACCGGGAATTGGACCTGCTCACCGTGGGAGCGAAAAGTCAGCAGGATACGGGAGAGCTACCAGAGCTTCAGAGCCACAGACTGGACTGCCAGTGTGAATTCAGAGGAGCCACGGACCCCGCGAGCACACAGTGAGTACGATATATGTGAGTGCCAGTGTGCGCAAAGTGGGCCAATTCAACTCTGGGATCAAAGAGCGCTTAAGGCGCGATACCTGCACGGGGCCACAAGGGGACACTCCGAGCAAATACAAGACTCACCATATATCAACAACATAGTAGGACTGTTATCTCTTTTATTATTTTTTTTCTTTACTAATTTTCTATCCTTTTATATTTTATTTTTTACCATTGTGGTTTGGTATTGTTTGTTTCACTTTTTGGGTCTTTGGGTTTGTTTTGGTTTTTGGTTTTCTGGGGGGGATAAGTTTTTTTTTTTTCTGGGGGGATAAATCTTTTCTAAAGTCCTAATACAAAGACTGGGTTAAAAATAATACCCACTAACGATGGGAAGACAGTAGAAAATCAGACCTGAGAACTCTGAAAATATGAGAACTAGGAACAATGGAGAAATGACAGAAATCACAAATACTGACCTACAAGAAATGCAGGAAGGGGAGTTCCGAATCTTGATCTACAATATGATGAAAGGATTTAAAACAAGTTTAGAGGAGATGAAAGATGAGTGAGAAACACTAAAAAAGAATCAGAAAGAGGTTTGGAATGAAATGAAAGAGTCAATAAATGAAATGAAGTCAGCAATAGAAAGAAATCCTGGAAAATGTGAGGAAATGGAAAGTAGAATATCACTGTTAGGAGACAGTTCATCCAACACCAAAAACACAGTCAACAGTATGCAGAAGTCATTACAGCAACAAAACCTAAACATACAGCAAATTTGGGACAACATGAAATGCCCTAACTTATGGATAAAAGGCATTGAAGAAGGGATAGAGGTACAGACCAGGGGCATCCGTAATCTCTTCACAGAAATACTTTCGGAGGACTAACCCAAACATGGAACAAGAGATAGATCTTCATGTTCAAGAGGCATACAGAACACCATTAAGACAAGATCAAAAAAGAACCTCCCCACGCAACATTAATAGTCAAAATGACTAACATAGAGGCCAAGGAAAAGATCTTAAAAGCAGTGAGAACAAAAGGTTGGGTGACATACAGAGGCAAAACAATAAGAATCACCCCAGACTATACAACCCAGGTCATGAATGCCAGGAGAGACTGGTATGACGTGATCCAGACCTTGAAAGAAAATAACTTCCAACCGAAGCTGCTCTATCAAGCAAAACTACTATTCAAAGTCGACGGCGAAATAAAAGTGTTTCAAGATAAACAAAATCTCAAAAAATTATGAATTCAAAGCCAACACTAGATAAAATACTTAAATAAATAAACCATAAAGAAGACAAAAGAAGCAGACTTCAGAACCAGAGAAGAGAGGAAAGTGATCAGAGGGGCTTCTAAGTAAGGAAGAAAGAAAAAGCTACCAAACAGATGACAGAACACACAATGACAGAAAACAAAAATCATATTTCAATAATAACTCTTAATGTCAGAGGACTTAACTCACCAATCAAAAGACATAGATTGGCAATGTGGATCAAAAAACGTAACCCAAATATATGCTGTTTGCAAGAAACTCACCTAACAGCCAAAGACACTCACAGACTGAAAGTGAAAGGATGGAAAAAGATATACCATGCTACTGGAGAACAAAAAAGGGCAGGGGTAGCAATCCTGATATCCAACAAAACAGACTTTAAACTAAGACACATCAGAAGAAACAAATCAGGGCACTTCCTTTTATTAAAAGGAACAATACACCAAGATGATCTTATGATAGTAAACGTTTATGCTCCAAATGTGAATGCAACTACGTTTGTAAAACAAACCCTTCAGGACATCAGATCTCAAATAGACCCAAATACAATAATTCTGGGAGACGTCAATACTCCTCTCACACCACTGGATCGATCTTCAAGGCAAAAGTTGACTAAAGACTCTTTAGAACTAAAGAAAACTGTAAATCAAATGGACCTAATAGATATATACAGAACATTTCATCCAGAAACTACAGAATACACATTCTTCTCATCAGCCCATGGAACCTTCTCCAAAATAGATCACATCCTGGTACACAAAGAAAGCACCAGCAAATTCAAAAGATGTAACATAATTCCTTGCATCTTTTCAGACCATAATGGAATTAAAGTAGAAATCAACAACAGGAAACTCAAAATAAACTATGCAAATACGTAGAGACTGAATGATACACTACTGAATGATGAATGGGTAAGAGCAGAAATTAGGGAAGAAGTAAAGAAATTTTTGGAAATAAATGAAAACAGAGACACAACTTACCAAAATCTCTGGGACACTATGAAGGCAGTATTAAGAGGAAAGTTTATTGCATTGAGTGCTCACATAAGAAGGACTCAGAATCACCAAGTTCAGACCCTATTGGCACAACTCAAGGATCTAGAAAGACTGCAACAGTCCAACCCCAAAGCCAGCAGAAGACAAGAAATTATTAAAATCCGAGCAGAAATAAATGAAATAGAGAACAACAACAACAAAAAAAAAAACAATTCAAAGAATCAACAAAACAAAAAGCTGGTTCTTTGAAAAGGTTAATAGAATTGATAACCAAACCAAAAGAAAAACCTAACCAAAAGAAAAAGAGAATCAATGCAAATTACTAAAATCAGAAATGAAAAAGGAGACATCACCACAGATAGTGAAGAAATTCAAAGGATTATCAGAAACTACTTTAAAAATTTATGCTCCAATAGACAAGAAAACATGGAAGAAATCGATAGATTCCTAAACACAGTTAACCTACCTAAACTGAACCAAGAGGACATGGCAAGCCTAAACCAACCAATAGCAAACAATGAAATAGAAATGGCAATAAAAATTCTTCCATTAGAGAAAAGCCCAGGCCCAGATGGGTTTCCAGCTGAATTCTACAAAGCCTTCAGTGAACAACTAATACCAATACTTCATAACTTATTCCAGGAAATTGAAAGAGATGGAACTCTCCCAAATTCCTTCTATGAGGCTAGTACCACATTAATCCCCAAACC
Source organism: Muscardinus avellanarius (assembly GCF_963383645.1). Lineage (NCBI taxonomy): Eukaryota > Metazoa > Chordata > Mammalia > Rodentia > Gliridae > Muscardinus > Muscardinus avellanarius. The sequence continues at coordinate 118,471,716 of NC_137792.1, read as the reverse complement.
AAATAAAGATACCTCAAGAAAGGAAAACTATAGACCAATATCTTTAATGAACATAGATGCAAAAATTCTAAACAAAATGCTAGCCATACGCATTCAAAACCATATCAAGAGAATAATACACCACGATCAAGTTGGTTTCACCCCGGAAAAACAAGGTTGGTTCAACATACGCAAATCAATACATGTCATCCACTACATAAATAGAATCAAGAATAAAAACCACATCATCATAGCAATAGATGCTGAAAAAGCCTTCAACAAAATCCAACACCCATTAATGTTAAAAACACTACAGAAAATTGGAATAAAAGGAACATACCTCAATATCATTAAGGCAATATACAACAAACACAAAGCCAACATTATACTGAATGGGGAAAAACTATAAGAATTCCTCCTAAAATTGGGACCAAGACAAGGATATCCACTATCACCACTCCTCTTCAATATAGTCCTTGAGACTCTTGCCACAGCAATAAGACAAGAGAAGGAAATCAAAGGAATTCACATAGGAAGAGAGGAATTAAAATTATCCTTATTTTCAGATGACATGATCCTTTACCTAGAAGACCCTAAGAACTCAACTCAAGCAAAAGACTTCTGGAGTTAATTAACAGATTCAGCAAAGTTGCATGATACAAAATCAACCAAAAGAAATCAGAGGCTTTTCTTTATACCAACAATGAATCCACAATGCAAGAAATAAAACAATCAATTCCATTCACTATAACCTTAAAACCAATAAAATACCTAGGAATAAACCTAACCCAAGATGTAAAAGACCTCTACAACAAAAACTATAAAAAAATAAAGAAAGAAATTGAAGAAGACCTTGGAAGATGGAAAGACCTCCCTTGCTCATGGATAGGCAGAATAAATATCATCAAAATGGCCATTCTGCCAAAAATGATTTATAGATTCAATGCAATTCCCATCAAAATACCAACTACATTCTTTACATACCTAGAAAAAGCAATCATGAACTTTATATGGAGAAAGAAAAGATCCAGAATAGCCAAAGCAATTCTCAGCAACAAGAATCATGCAGGAGGCATCACAATCCCAGACTTCAAACTATACTATAGATCAATAGTAGTAAAAACAGCAAGGTACTGGCACAATAACAGATACACTGACCAGTGGAACAGAATAGAAGATACAGAAACAAATCCACACACCTACAGCCAATTAATCTTTGACAAAGGGGCCAAACTCATACGCTGGAGAAAAGACAGCCTTTTCAACAAATGGTGCTGGGAGAACTGGCTATCCATTTGTAGAAAGATGGAACTAAACCCCTATATCTCACCATGCACAGGAATCAACTCGAGATGGATCAAAGACTTAGAAATCAGACCAGAGACTGTGAAGTTATTAGAGGAGAACATAGGCTCATAACTACAACATATAGGCACAGGCAGTAACTTTCTCAACAAAACCTCCAAAGCTCAAGAAATTAAAGCAATAATCAACAAGTGGGATAGCATCAAACTAAAAAGCTTCTTTTCATCAAAGGAAACCATCAAGAACCTAAAGAGGAAGCCTACAGAATGGGAGAAGATCTTTACCAGTCACCACTCCGATAGGGGGCTAATATCCAGAATATACAAAGAGTTCAAAAGACTCTGCACTAGCAAAACAAACAACCCAATCAAGAAATGGGTAACTGAGGAACTTCCGGGAAGATGGCGACCGAGAAAAGCGGGGCTTAAGAGCCCCGCTAACAACCAGTCTCCATTACCACAAAACCAGCGCCTTTCATAGCCAGAAAACACCATCACCAGAAAAACAAAAAAAACCACCAGGCTCCAGAGAGAAAGCGGACTGAGAACAGAGCTCAGGGCCACAGAGGAGACACACGCGCCCGAGGACGCGGCAGCAGCGCCATACTGCCGGCGGCAGCGGCGAACTCAATGGACGGCTACAGCAAGCTGAGGTGAGCCACTGCGGAACAGCCAGGCGGGATTTCTCCATGCAGAGAGCGTCTAAAGCTCCCAGTGGCCAAGCTCAGCATATGCTGCAGGGATTCAGAGTGGAAATCAAAACCAGAGAAGAAAAAATACGCCAGCCTCACGGCCGAGGGCGTGGCAGAGGCGCCATATTGCCACCGGCGGCAGCAGCAGCAGTGAATTCACCGAATCCAGTACAGCTACATCTGTGTACTCAAGAACAGTGAGTCAAATTGCGGGCCACAGAGGAGAAATCCCAGTACTGTACCTCCTGGGACTTGACCCAGTGAGGGAGTGGTGGTGGCAGAGATATCACACCATAGGAGAACGTGCAACCTGGCACCCCCCATAGTTTAAAGCAGCCTCTATCGACTCCCTGGGTCGGAGACTCTGTGATACAACCCAGTAAAGGAGTAGTGGGGTCTGAGATAATACAGACTCGAGATCCAGAGCACCTTAAGTGAAGCCATAGTGACCTAAGGGAAGAACCCAGAGAAGGCACAAACCTCCGAAATCATGGGAAAGAGGAATAACACTGGAATAATGAATGCCCACAACCCCACAACATCAGAACCCGATAAAACAGAAAATCAGAGATTTCTAGAAGATCAAATCAGGAAAATAACTGTAGAAATAATAGAGGTGCTTCGAAAAGAACTCAGAGAGAGCCAAAAAGAGATAAAGGATGCAATTAATGAAGTAAAGGCCTCAATTCAAAGCACAAACAACCGATTAGAACACATGGAGAACAGAATCTCGCTCTTAGAAGATGAGCAATCCAAAAATGAACGCATAGTTTCTAATCTAGAAAAAAATATCCAACAGCAGGAATCTGACATGGAAGAAATATGGGCCCATCTTAAGAGAGCTAACCTAAGAATAATTGGAATAGAGGAGGGAAAAGAAAGTGAAACCAAAGGGATCAACAATCTCTTCAAGGAAGTAATAGCAGAAAATTTTCCAAATATAGAGCAAGAGGTTGATACACAGATCCAGGAAACTTATAGAACTCCCTTTAGACAGGATCGGAGAAGAGGATCCCCACGCCACATAATTGTCAAAACGACCAATGTGGAAGCCAAGCAGAGAATCTTAAAGGCAACAAAAACAAAGGGCCAAGTGACATTCAGAGGCAAACCAATTAGAATCACTCCAGACTTCTCAAACCAAGTCATGAGAACCAGAAGGGCTTGGAGTAACATATTCCAAACTCTGAAAGAAAACAACTTCCAGCCAAAAATTTCCTATCCAGCAAAACTTTCTATCAAATTAGATGGAGAAATAAGAAGCTTCCATGACAAACAGAAACTGAAGGAATTTATGTCTTCAAAACCAGCGCTAGAGAAAATACTCAAAGAGATTAACTACAAAGAAGAAATAGGTAACACTCACCAGAACCAGAGAAACAAGATTTCCATCCAACAGACAACTAAGATTGGTTATCTGTGGAGATTCATTATTTTTGTTAGTCTTTACCTATCTCTAAATTGTATTGTTTGCCTTTATTGTTGTTAATTTTTAGGATTTCTAGTTGGAATATTAATAAACTTTCAGATATAGCATTTGGAAATATTTTATCCAATTCTATTAGTAACTTTTAACTCTGTTTACATTGTCTTTGGATATACAATATTTTTTTTATTTTTTAGGGAGTTTGTATATTCTTCTGTTGCCTGTGCCATTGAAATCATAACCAAGAAATCACTGCCAATATCAATGTTGTGAGGTTTTATGACCCAGATTTTCTTCTAAAAGTTTATAGTCTTAAGAGTTATATTTAGGTCTTTTATTTATTTTGAGTTAATACTTGTATGTGGGATTAGGTAAGGGTCCAATTTTATTCTTTTCCATGTAATTATTATTTTTCAACAATATTTAGTTAAAAGATTATTATTTCCACCACCAAATGTTCGTGAAAACCTTGTCAAAAATAACTTGACAATATAGGTAAGAATTTAGCTCTAGGCTTGTATTTAACTCCAATGGTTTATATATCTGCCTTTAGAACAGTATTACACTGTTTCAATTATTGTAGCTTTATATGGTTTGAAATCAGAAAATATATATCTGCTAGCTTTGTTCTTTTTCAAGATCGTTTTGGGTATCTAGAATTCATATTCCATATTAGGATAGATTTTTTTCTGAAAAATAAATATATGAATATATGATAGTTTCACCTAAAAAAACAGAAAAAAATATGCTCTGGTAAGAAAGAAAGCAAAAAGAAATATTGAAATGTTATCTCTAAGTTATCAAAAGCTTGGTATCAGACAAATGAAACTGTTATGTGAGATTAACATTTTTAATTTTGGATAAATTGCTATAATACTAGATGTCAACCACCAAGCCAAGCATGGGAAGGAGGGATGGGGAGGGAATGGGGTGGGGATCGGGTGGGGGCTGACTGGGCGATGTGTGCATGTATGTCTACAAAAGTTTGTATCCCACTATGATGTATGAATACAGTTCACCAATAAAATAAAATTTTAAAAAAAAAGAAATGGGCAACTGAAATGAATAGACACTTTACAAAAGAGGAGATACAAATGGCCAATAGATTCATGAAAAGATGTTCTTTATCATTAGCCATCAGGGAGATGCAAATCAAAACTACACTGAGATTCCATCTAACCCCAGTCAGATTGGCAAGCATAAAGAAATCAAACAATAATAAATGCCGGTGAGGATGTGGGGAAAGAGGAACTCTTTTACATTGTTGGTGGGAGTGCAAACTAGTTCAGCCACTATGGAGATCTGTGTGGAGATTCCTTAGAAACTGGGAATAGATCTACCATACGATCCAGCTTTACCACTCCTGGGTATTTTTCCAAAGGGGTTGAAAACAGAGAACTACAGCAACATATGCATACCTATGCTCATAGCAGCACAATTTGTAATAGCCAAAATTTGGAATCAACCTAGGCCCCCATCAATAGATGAATGGTTTGCAAAGTTATGGGAAATACAATGGAATTCTATTCAGCTATAAAGAAGAACAAAATCACGTCATTTGTAAGAAGATGGAAAGGGCTGGAAAGCATTATGTTAAGTGAGATCAGCCAAGCACAGAAAGAGAAGGGACATATATTTCCTCTAATATGCCCAAACAAATGAGCATTGGGGATATCAGAGGGTCTCCAGATAATGGAAGGGAAATCTCAGCAAAGTTTGAATGGAAAACTAAGAGAGGAAGGAGGCTGAACTTGATTGATGAGCGGCTATTTCCAAATAGGTGTAAAAGTATAAATATAGCAAGGTTAGCCTGAGTATTAAGTATCGGGAGGGGAAAAGGGAAATGAGGGGGGGAGGGCACCAATTACAGATTAAATGTATAACATTTACTTTCAATAAAATAAAATTTAAAAAAAGCATCACTGGCAGGGCATGGTGGCACATGCATGTAATCCCAGGTCTTGGAAGGCTGATAAAGGATTGCAGGTTCAAGACCAGCCTCAGCAGTGAAACCATGTTTCAAAATATAAAATAAAGCTCAGGGTGTTGCTCTATGATAGAATGTCCATGAGCTCAATGCCCATAAAAAATTATTTTATACTCAAATTAAGATATGTTTGGAAAGCTTTTTTACATATATTGCTGCTCCTATCAATACTTTGATTAATAGTTGGCTAATGATGATGTCATAGATATATAATCAGCAGATGCTAAAGACCAAAGAGATGATGGTTATTGCTAGACTACAAATATGGCTCACGTATCTAGTACTCAATCACTCTTTTCTCAGGGGGAGTCACCCATCAGCTAGTATTTTCAGTCAGGTTTGGGTGGGATAATTACAGGCTTGCCAAACCAGTTACTGATGGCAAACCTGCCTTCTGTTCCTAGATTTGTCATGGTTTGGATCTTCCAGTCACCTTCTTTCCATAGATAAAGTATATAAGACATCAACCCCAGACAGGTGTGGTGGCGCACACTTTGTAATCCCAGCATTCAGGAGGCTGAGACAGGAGAATCACGGTCCAAAGACAACCTCAGCTACTTACTGAGGCCCTTTGCGACTCAGTGAGACCCTGTTTCAAAGTAAAGAATAAAAAATAGGGCTAGGGGTGTAACTCAGAGGGAGAATGTCTCTGGGTTCCATCTCCAGTACTGCAAAAGAAAATAAAAGGACATCAATTCCCGTCTTTGCATTTGAGGGAAACTATATGGGGTGAAGTCTAACTGGATCTAAACCCTATCCCACTAACTTCAGAAAGGTGGTTGTTTTTTTTTTTCCAGTGGTCAACATGACATTTTATGAGCCCTGTAGAAAGGGTTTTTCATTTTGTTTTGTTTGTTGTCATTTTTGAGAGCTTTAATAAGAAGGATAGGTTGAGTTAGATCACAGATTCACATTCCTACCAGAGGTTTGAGGGAATTCTGCTGAAGTAGCAAGAAGACACAAATAGGATACATACTCAATTGTGTCTTGGCACAAAGATCTCAGCTCTGAGAATTCTAGAGTCTCAATGCCCTTTACCTTATCATGGGCTCTTCTGAAATTAGGTGAGCAGTTCAGATTCAGTCTATGATGGTTGTATGGAAAGAGGGTGAAATTAGTGATAAATCAAGTAATTATTCCATCCCCCTCCATACTCCCTTTGCCAATCAAATGCCCTTGGATACATCACAGAATAAAGCTGCTTCTTTAGAGAACTTAAATGATTCTATGTGTACTAGTAGGCTTCTAGAATGCAAAGGGGGTATAGTACACTGATTTACTCCTTGTAGACAGGTAATATGGAACATTTTTATATACTTACTGGAAATAGTAACATATATCATTTCTAGTCTGTTACTTGTCCCTACAGGCATTTTTCAAAGCTCCTTTTTTATAATGTCCCATTTAATCCTTTCACGAACTTATAAGGCAAGCTAATTTTAACTATGTTTTGAAACCAAGGACTAAAAGACTCACAAGGTTTAAGCAATCATTCAACAGATGGTAAGCTGTAAGCCTCTAGCTCAATGTTACATATTCCTCCAACATCACAATAGTCCATGAAATGCAAACTCTGGGTTTACCGGAAAACCGCACCATGATTTCAACCTCACAACTTGAAGCTGGGCAGTCTAGAACAATGCCATGGAAACAGAAATCTTTCAGGTGCTAGGAACATCAGAAGCTTGGGGAGAGAGTCAGACAGTGAGAGGTCCACAAGTACAGTGCTAACAGCAATAGCCTCACCTGTGCGGAAGAAGTGAGCAATATTGGTGTGGCAACTCACTCTGAAGCACAGCTGGTACCTGGATATTGAGATTCAGATTATGAATATCAGCCAGCTGCCTACGGGGCCAGGGGGAAAGAAGACATTTGCCAGCAATGACACAAAAACTGGTGAGAATTCTAAAAGCAGTTAGCAATGTGGTTGAATAAAGTGGGGGAAAGGAAGACATTATTGGGCAGCAGGAATAAAATAACTTTGCAAAACAGTGACTGGAACATCAAATTTTAATTAGCCCAATAAATGTGTTCCCCAATCAAGTGAATCAAGTTTATTTTTCCCTTCCCTGACACAGAGCCAAACAAAGTATGTATTAAAGTAGTAGGAAAAATAGGGCTGGTAGGGCTTGGAGGTATAGATTGGGAGGTGGAATGCCCCTGGGCCCAAACATCAGTACTGAAGAAAAGGGGAAAAGAGAAACCAATAGACTGTTTTGGTTGAAGGTTTGCAAAGAACTGTTTCAGAAAATAAAACCTTAAGGCTAAACTCTCGGGTACTAGAATAACAATGAATAAATAATTAAATTGGATTTAAAATAGATTTAAAATGGAAAAAGATTCAATTGTCACATCATGTGTGGCATTAATAACACATCATTTTTATTTTCAAACCTCTCATCATTATTTCATGTCTAACAATTTTTACGGTGAGCCTATATAAAGAGTCTTTTCTGATGAGCTTTTTGATTCAGAAAGTATTAAGATGGGTAAAGTTCCTGAATATGAAATATAATTTACTTCTACTTTTTCAGGATACCTGCACTCTTACATGTATAGACAATAATACCTAGATTTTCTTTACATAATGTCAAAAGAAGAGTTCGAAGGAGAAAATTTCAAAAACATGAAGACATTTGAGTAGTATTTCAGATTACAATTATATATTCTTTAGCTTATTTCAATAACATCCTTGAAATAAGAATGTACAGGAGTGCATTGCTATTACAAAATACATATTTATAATTAATCTTTAATATTTGCCACAGCTTTAGTCTTATGAGATTAAAAATTAAGTGACAAGCAAATGCTTAGCTCTAACTCAATCACTAATATGACTTTAAACAGTGCTCTACCTTTTGTCTTGTGATTATAACCCAGGAATAGAAGTGGGTTTATTCTGATATATACTGAGTCACATGAACTCAGTCTTTTTTCATTAGTTTCTTGCTTCTTTTTGTGTGTGTGTGAGCTGGCTACCTCCGGGGTACACTCCCAGACCTATTTTATATTTTTATTTGGAAACAGGGTCTCTTAAGCCAGCACGGCTGGCTCCGAACCAGCACGATCCTCATGTCTCCGCCTCCCAAGCGCAGGGATTACAAGCGTGCGCCACCACGCCTGGCTGGAATATAAAGATCAAGCTGGGCGTAGTGGTGCACATTTTTAATCCAGTACTTTAAAGGCTGAGACAGGAGGATTGTGCTGATTTGTGGCCAGCCTTAGCTACTTAATAAGGCCCTCAGCAACTTAGTGAAACCCTGTTTTAAAATAAAGAATAAAAAAATAGGATCTGGGTGTGGTGGTACACGTTTGTAATCCCAGTACTTGGGAGGCTGAGACAGGAGGATCACACAGGTTCGAAGCCAGCCTCATCTACTTAGTGAGGCTCTCAGCAACTTAGTGAGACCCTGTTTCCAAATAAAGTATAAAATAGGTCTGGGAGTATAGCCCGGAAGTAGAAAGCCTCTGGGTTCCACCCTCAGTACCAGAAAAAAAAATTGAAAAAATAAATAAATATAACAGCTGGGGATGTTGCTCAGAGGTAGAATGACCCTGGCTTCCATCCCCAGCACAGCAAAAAATGTATATAGAGAGATCATAACTGGGCATACTTTAGAACTTAACTATGACAAAGAGAGGATTTTGTGGTATCTTATTCATGATTTTTTCGACTTAAAACAAGGACAGCATTGCTGCTGCTTTTATTTCTGAGACTTGTGATCTAATGTGACACCCGAACCCTTTTCTTTTCTATCAGAACTGTTTCTAAACTACAATGGATTGCAGATATTGCTCATGAGTCTTCTCTTTCTGAGGGTCTGTGCTACTGGAACTGCATTATTAAATGAGAACAGATTTTATATATCTATAATCTTCACATGGTTCAAATTATTTTTCTCTTATTCATATCTTTCCAGCCCTTTTTCAGTGATTTCCTTTTCCCTTTGATGTGTTCTGACTTTCCCCGGGCTGCCTTTGATATGTGTTTTAACTTGATTTTACCTGGAACCAAATGATAGGGAGGAGTTATGATAGAGAGCATTCCCAGTGCAATTACCCCAGGCCTTGCCTGTACTCCATTGATATTCACCCCCTCATCAACCATCCCATACTTGTGCCATTTGGTCTTCTGATAATACTACATTTCATTTTCTCGCACTACTAATTTAATCTGCCAAGGTTCTTTTTGTGTCTCCATGGCTTTTCTCTCTTGAGTATATTCTGGAAGCTTAGTTTATTTGACAAATGAGTTTCCGTGTTTACCTGGCCTGCACGAAGTTGAGGCCTCATATCAGATTCAAAAGTATGTAGAATGATGTTGAGGATGAAGTGTTCGGCAAACTCCTAGGATCTCTGGCAAATTAAAGAAAGCAAAAGACACAACACTGTTAGGATAGAGCATTTGCTTAATTAGTTATGATTTTTTTTGTGGGGCTGGGAATTGAACTCAGGGCCTCATTCATTCCAGGCAAGTACTCTACCACTGAACTGTTCCTGACCCATGAATCACTTTTTTTGTTTGCAATACTGGAGATGGAACTCAGGAGCATTCCATCTCTGAGCAACACCCCCGGCCCTATTTTTTATTCTTTATTTTGAAACAGGGTCTCACTGAGTTGCAAAGGGCCTAAGTAGCTGAGGCTGGCCACAAACCATGATCCTCCTGTCTCAGCCTCCCAAATGCTGGGATTACAAACGTGCGCTACCATGCTCAGCTTCATGAATCACTTTTTTTTTTTTTGGTGGTACTGGGGTTCCTGGAAGCCCTTCTACCTCCGGGCTACACTCCCAGACCTATTTTATATTTTTGAAACAGAGTCTCTTACGCCAGCGCGGCTGGCTTCGAACTTGCGCGATCCTCCTGTCTCGCCTCCCAAGCGTGGGGATTACAAGCGTGCGCCACCACGCCCGGCATGAATCACTTTTTTGATCATGCAAAAAGAATGCTCCCATTTTAAGACTGTACCCAAGAGAAAGCAATAGTGATAGCTACCATTCATTGAATGTTTTCCATGTTCAGAGTGTTTTAACATTAATTGACTTTATCCAGTATCATCTTATGAACGTTTCAAGCATGTATCAAAGTTGAAAGAAATTTAAAGTGAATTCAACATTGGTTCCACAGTGATTTCAACATTAACATTTTATTATACATGCTTTAACTTATATCTGTTCATCCATCCATCCCTTTATCTACCCATTAATACATCTTATTTTTTGTAACTGAGAGTTAATTATGAACTTCAGGATATTTCACATAAACTACATTATCTTATTTAAATTTTTATTTATAAAAAGACTGTGAGATAGTTATTTTACTTAATTTTGCAGACAAGAAACCTGAAGTTGAGGAAAGTCCCATAGACCAAAGAGTCAGTGATTTATAGGACAGGGATTTAAGCCCTACTCTATCTGATTTGTTGACCCCTGCTTTTTCAGTTATACTAAGGAATCCCCCAGAGTATGTTGAGAGTCACTTTGTCAATTCACAATCCATAAAATTACATAAGGAATACAAAGGTGCTCAAATTAAAATGTATTTGTAACTAAAAGGAAAAAGGTAACTTAATTCTTTACCTAAAAAATCTATAAGCCAAAATGTTTGTGAATACTACCACTATCCTGATATATATTCAATCTTTCTGTTTTGCCTTTACTTCTCAATGCAATTTCTTATTATTTCGTTTGGGACTCACAATTATGAGGATGAAGATACATAGGCTTCTCTTCCTATAAAGGAGGAAATAGAGAAAGTGATCCATTTATAGTCACAGCAAGTCAATGGAAAGAAAAGGATTAGAATAAAAAAATCACTATTCTAAAAAACTTTGAAGCCAGGCGTGGTGGCGCACGCTTGTAATCCCAGCATTCTGGAGGCTGAGACCGGAGGATCGCGGTTCACGGACAGCCTCAGCTACTTAGTGAGGCCCTCTGCAACTCAGTGAGACCCAGTTTCAGAATAAAGAGTAAAAAACATAGGGCAGGGAGTATAGCTCAGAGGTAGAATACTCCTGGGTTCCATCCCCAGACCCACAATAAATAAATACATACATACATACATACATACATACATACATATAAAAAACTTTGGAATAGGAAAGCTACAGAGAATAATTTAAAAGCAACTTGTTTATACATATAATTTCTCTTTTACATATAATTTCTCTTTTTTTGTGGTGCTGGGATTAAACTCAAAGGCATTTTAACTCTGAGCTACGCTCAATCCCTATTTTTAATATTGTTTTCTTTTTGTGGTACTGAGGATCGAACCCAGAGGCATTTTACCTCTGAGCTACACATCCAGCTCTATTTTTATTCTTTATTTTGAAACATAATCTCACTGATTTGCAAAGGGCCTCACTAAGTAGTAGCTGAGGCTGTCCGCGAACCACGATCCTCTTGTCTCAGCCTCCCAAATGGTGTGCCACCATGCCCGGCTTATTTTTAAATTTGGAAACAGGGTCTCACTAAGTTGCTGAGGGCCTTGTTAAATTGCTTGCCTTTGAACCTGCAATCCTCCTGTCTCAGCCTCCCAAGTATTGAAATTACTGGTGTGCACCACCACACATGACTATATGTGTAACTAGTAGTCATGATTCTTTAAAATCTTATGGGACTTGCAATCCACATCAATTGGTGATATGGAATTATTTTCTCTTTTAGTGCTGGGGATTAAATTCAGGGCCTTGTGCATGCTAGGCAAGCACTGTACCACTGAGCTGTATCCCCGTCCCTGGTGATATGAAATTTTTCACATTAGTATAAATTTATAAAATTCACTTTGATTAGCACTGATTTATACATACATACATACACACATACATACATGCATGCATATACCACATGTACTTTAGGGAACACGGAATGAATAATGATAAAAACAAAAATTAGGATTTTGAAATGGCAAAAATGTTGGAGAGTTTGATCTCATTCCATCCAGATCTACGGCTATTCAAACTGCTGCCTTTATTACAAGTTGCACGCCTATTCTTAGGAGTATGACTCTCACAGTAGCAGACACTTCCAGTTTTAAAGTAATGAATCAATCTCTTCTCATAGCGCATGGAGAGTTACGTTACCTTGCCCTGGAAAATACTTTGAGTTGGTGCTAGTTTGGATTCGCTGCTATGAAACTGGCTTTACTCTATTGGTACTTACCCCTCAAATCACTCAGAGGCATTGGAATGTATGAAGGGCACAGTTTGTCTTTAAACAAAGAAATTAAGGTAATGCAGCAGGGCATCACGGCTTTCACCCATCCCACTGTTTTTAGTTAGATTCCGTTGGCATAGCATGGACTTTAGGTCTCGTGGCCAGACATAGCCCTGTAACCTTGGCTGACATATTTGAACTCTTTGTGCCTCAATATTTTCCACAAATACCATTTGTGGAGAGGACTGAATGAACTGACAGGTATGAAATATTTGTAATTTAGCCTGACACACATATTAAAGACTCACTGTATGATTGCTGATTTCAGTATCATTCTCAGTATCTATATGAGGTAAGTGGGGCTGAATATAACCATCCCTAATTTACACACACACACACACACACACACACACACACACACACACACACATACACACACACACACCCTTAATGTGGTAGTAGGGATGGAACCCAGGGGCCCTCTACCACTGAGCTATACCCCCAGCCCTTATTTTTTCTTTTGAGACAGGGTCTCACTAAGTTGCCCAGGCTGACCTTGAACTTGAACTTTTGAGCCTCCCAAGTTGATGAGGTTACAAGCATGTACCACCATGCAGGGCACCATCCCTACTTTATTTTATTTTATTATTTTATTATATATTTTGGTACTGGGGATTGAACCCAGAGGCATTCTATCTCCAAACTACAGTCCCAGTACATTTTAATTTTTAATTAATTAATTAAATAATTTGCAGTGCTGGGGATGGAACACAGGGTCATTCTACCTCTGAGCTACACCCCAGCCCTATTTTTTAGTCTTTTTATTTTTAAATAGTTTTATTTTATTATCATTTTATTTATTTATTTTTGCTTTTTGCGAGACTGGAGATGGAACCCAGTGGAATTACACCTCCAAGCCACACCCCAGCCCTATTTTCTAGACTTTTTATTTTTGAAACAGGATATCACTGAGCTGCTCAGGGCCTCGCTAAGTAGCTGAGGCTGTCCATGAACTGTGATCCTCCAGTCTCCGCCTCCCAAATGCTACGATTACAAGCGTGTGCCACCACACCCAGTCTAGTTGGTTTTTAATTTTAAAACAGGGTCTTGCTCTGTGTCTGAGGCGAGCCTCAAACCTACTATTCTCCTGTCTCAGCCTCCCAAATACAGGGATTACAGGTATGTGCTACCACACACTACTGCCATTTCTATTTTATAAACAAGGAAACTAAAGCCCAGTGAGGGAAGCAGGTTTATCCAAGACAGAGGCAGATTATGGTCAAGTGTTTTGGGTTCTTTTTTCCATTTCTCTGATGTTGTTGTGGGACAAAGCAGTGAATAGGAAGTACTGGCATAGCAGCCTCACTTCTCCCGCCCTAAGCGATTAGACAGCATGCGCGGCGTACACACACACTGCCTTGGTGGAAGGAAAGCACTGAAATAGAACAATTGCCTCTTGAGTTACTCCTGGTCTTTATCTGATGAGAGGTCCTTCCAGTTTTTATCTTACCCAAATCTTTAACAAAATATGTAGGCTTTGGAGCCAGGCATGGTGGCACATGTTTGTAATCCCAGCATTTGGGAGGCTGAGACAGGAGGATCTCAGGTTAACAGACAGCCTCAGCTACTTAGTGAGGCCCTCCGCAACTCAGTGAGACCCTGTTTCAAAATAAAGAATAAAAATTAGGGCTGGGGGTGTCGCTCAGAGGTAGAAAATCCCTGGGTTCCAGCCTCAGTACCGCAAGATAAAATAAACATATAATATGTTGGCTTTGGGAGCATCAGCCTGATTTTGCTAGAATTAAATTCAAATATAGATGAATAGGAAAGGGAGCACTCACTGCACAGGTGATAAATGATGTTCATTCTTTCTTATGTCGTTTGCTAATCTCACAAGAGATTTCCCGTTATTCCCAGCGGTATTTAAAAAGTCCTTACCGGTGAACATCTACATTCTTCTTTGACTTCGTCTTACAGTAGTGGATAGTCTGTATTGTTACAGCAGCTATCAAAGCCAATCCTATTCCAGGCAATGTTGCTACTAAAATCAGGTCCAGAGTACTCCAGAGTTGGTCACATTTGGCCCCCATGTGCCAATAGTTTCCCCATTGGCCTCTGAAATGTGGACATCTAGATAGAGATAACAGAAAGAGAAAAGCTCACAAATTAGGAAAAATTGTCTCCCCTCCATAAATCCAACATTTCATTGTTTTTCACCCATGGTGTTTCTCTTTAAGGCCTTCAGGAGATTTATGTTGTCCCATTTTTCCACTTGAGCCAATATTCTAAATCCCTGGCTTTGAACACACTAAATCAGCATGTAGAAGGATGTCAGGATTGCACAAGCATTAGCTGGTGAAGATGGGATGGTTTGGTAACAAATAAAAAAGGGAAATCCGGGTGTGGTAGTGCACGCTTGTAATCCCAGCATTTGGGGGCTGAGACAGGAGGATCACAGTTCATGGGCAGCCTCAGCTACTACTTAGTGAGGCCCTTTGCAACTCAGTGAGACCCTGTTTCAAAATAAAGAATAAAAAAATAGGGCTAGGGGTATAGCTCGGAGGTAGAATGCTCCTGGGTTCCATTCCCAGTATTCCAAACAATAATAAAATAAAATAAAATAAAATAAAATAAAACCAAGTGATTTGCCTGGAATGGCAATCTCAAGGCTACTTTCGATCTAATCCACAGTTTGCCCACTGCTCATACCTGTACTCACTTTTGCCACAATCAGTGCTATGAGAAGAGCTGGAAACAGCCAAGGCTACTGGTTCTCTAATTGCAGGTTGGGCGTTCCTCCCACCCACTCTGACAGAGATGAATACAATTTACAGACGGACTCCACCACTCTCCAGCAAGTGCAAGAAGAAACATGAGACGGTGAGACGAGATTGTCTGCCAGCAAAATGTGCCTGCCCCCATCTTTCCCATGACTCCAGATTTTCCTTCTTTAGTTCATAAAAATAAATGACTCAGATATGAATTTGTTTTGATATAGCCCTGGGACACTGCCAAATAATGTCAAAGTCGTTCTCTGGTGCACTGACTGGAAACTGGCATGGCATCCACCCACATAGGAATGTCTCTGGGTTTGTGGAGATACTGCTCATCTGCTATGGGAAGGGCTAACGGGGAGGTGTGTTCGTGTCATGTTTTTAGAGATTGCTTCATTGTCTCCTGCAGAAGTGATATAAGATTTCCCAGTAGAACAGCAAATGTCAGATCCTAAGTAATCTTTCTGGCTTGTGTTTTTCCAGTGTATAAAGCAGTACTATCATGGCTGACATAAAGGAACTGATTACACGATTAACTCTATTTTAGAGCCCTGATGGCCTGGGATCATCTAAGAAAATGCAACTACCTTCTTCAAATGGGTAATAACCTACTTAATATGATGTGGTTTTTGATACTGTCATTTGTTGAAAGAGGCCAAAGCACATATTTTTGAAATATAATTCATGGATTTTTTATTGGAAGACTTTAACAGGAATATATTTCTTGTTTAGCCTAGGAAGAAATCACAAAAAATAGCTTATTATGCAATACTATTTAACTCATTCAACAACATTCATTGACCACTCTGTGCCAGGAACTATCCCAACAATTTAGGATATACTGTAGAATAAAACAGATTTACAGCTCAATTAATTAATTGTATAGTAAAGGAAGCTGGACAATCAAAACATGTATAATTTATAAATTATATACAATATTTAAATTTGAGAATTTTTTATGGTACTAGGAGTGGAATCCAGGGTCTTTTCTACCTCCGGGCTACACTCCCAGACCTATTTTATATTTTATTTGGAAACAGGGTCTCATGAAGTTGCTGAGAGCCTCACTAAGTAGCTGAGGCTGGCTTCGAACCTGTGCGATCCTCCTGTCTCAGTCTCCCAAGCACTGGGATTACAAGCATGTGCCACCATACCAGGCTAAATTTATGAATTCTATGAAGTAAAGAGAAACAGAAGCTGGGTGTGGTGGCACACGCTTGTAATCCCAGCATTTGGGAGGCTGAGACAGGAGGACCGCGGTTCACGGACAGCCTCAGCTACTTAGTGAAGCCCTCTGCAACTCAGTGAAACCCTGTTTCAAAATAAAGAATAAAAAATAGGGCTGGGGGTAGAGTTTGGAGGTAGAATGCCTACAGGTTCCATCTCCAGTACCCGAGAGAGAGAGAGAGAGAGAGAGAGAGAGAGAGAGAGAGAGAGAACGAACAGAGGAACAAGAATTGGCTTCCCCTTACTACTCTGAGAGGCATAGTCGTGAGGCAGGTGGCGGAGATGTAGTATGGTGGTAAAGGGCAGGCCTCACTGAGAAGGTAACATTTGAACAAAGGCTAATAGTGGTGAAGGAGTTAGCCATGGGCTATTTGGGGAGATTGCCATTCTAAGCAAAGGAAACTAGAAGCACAATGGCTCTGAATGTTTGGTTTGGTTTGGTTTGGTTTGGTACTGGGAATTGAAGCCAGGGACAGTCTACCTCCAAGTTATACCTCATCCCTTTTTATTTTGTGTTGAAACAATAGCTTACTAAGTTGTTGAGGCTGACCCTGAAACTGAGGTCCTCCTATCTCAGCCTCCCAAGCGCTAGTATTACAGGCACATGGAACCACACCCAGCTGCATGTATGTTAGAGGAACCCAGGAGAGCCAGTGTGGCTGAACGTAGTTAAGCTAGGGGACTGGAAGATGGTAAAGCCAAGGAGTGAGGAACAGAAGTTCACAAAAGGCTCCATAGGCCACTGTATGCACATTGGCTTGTATACTGAATAAAATGAGGAAGGATTACCGGTTCTGAGAAGAATGGTGAGTGGATCTTTGAGATGAGTTGTGATATAGATGTTTTAAAAAGATCTCTCTTTTGTGCATGTATGTTCGATGCTAAGGATTGAATCCAGGGCCTTGTGCATGCTAGGAAAGCTTTCTAGAACTGAGTTAAATCCCCTGAACTATTCATTTTATTTAGCGACAGGGTCTTACTAAGTCGCAGGGCCTAGCCTCAAAATTGTGATACTTTTTTGTGGCACTGGGGGTAGAAGTCAGGGGCTTTTCTACCTCCAGGCTACACTCTCAGACCTATTTTCTATTTTATTTGGAAACAGGGTCTCACTAAGTTGCTGAGAGCCTCACTAAGTAGCTGAGGCTGGCTTTTAACCTGTGTGATCCTCCTGTCTCAGCCTCCCAAGCGTTGGGATTACAAGCGTGTGCCACCACGCCCGGCTAAAATTGTGATACTTTTGCCTCAGCCTTCCAAGTAGCTGGGATCACTTTATCTTCTTTGATTCATTTTCACTTGATATCATTATATCATCTGAGATAAAAATTCAGCTTCATTCTGCATAGCCAGTTTTTCCAACACCATTTATTGACGAGACAGGCCTTTCCACCCTATTTGTTCTTAGTATCTTTGTTGGAGGTGAAGTGAACATAAACACACTGATATTTTTGGACTCTGTATTTGTTCCATTTTCTACTCTATTTTCTACTCTATTTTCTACTCTATTTTCTACTCTATTTCTACTTTCTCATTTTCTACTCTATTCTGTTTTTATTTCTGTTTTCCTGACAGTACCAAGCTGTTTTGATTGTTCTAGCTTTGTAGTATGTTTTAGAGTCAGCTAATGTGATGCCTCTGACTTTGTTCTATTTGCTCAATATTGCTTTGGCTGTTGTGGTTTCATATGAGTTTTAGAATTTGTTCCATTTCTGTGAGAAATGTCATTAGAAATTTATATTAAAAACAGAGTGCACAGCCAGGCATGGTGGCACACACTTATAATCCCAGCATTTGGGAGGCTGAGACAGGAGGATTGCACAGTTTAGAAGCCAGCCTCAGCTCCTTAGTGAGGCCCTTTGCAACTCAGTGAGACCTTGTTTCAAAATAAAGAATAAAAATAGAGTCGGGGGTGTCACTCAGAGTTAGAATGCCCTTGGGTTCCATCCCAAGTGCCGCAAAAGAAAAAAAAAAACAGAGCGAATAATTCATAATAGCCAAATTATGGAAGCAAACTAGGTATCTGCTAACAGATAAACTGATAATGAAAATGTGAAACATACACAAGATGAAATTTTACTCAGCTATACAGAGAAATAGAATTATGTCATTTTCAGGAAAATGGAAGGAACTAGAGATTATGCTATGTGAGATCAGCCAGTGTCAGAATGTCAAGGATATGCTTTCTCTCATATGTGAAAATGAGAGAAAAATAAAGAAAAGAGGCTTTAAAGATAAGGGAAAAAAGCAGCAGAATAATTGTAAGGGAGTTGAGGGAGGGAGATGGGGAGGGAAAAAAGGAGAATTTAGGACAGAAAAAGTTCAGATACTGTTATGTCCATATAGGAAGGTATCACTACTGAGGTCACTAATGTGTACAGGGAGGGGTGGGGAGCAGGGTGGGATCTGGACAAACATACCAAGTGCTGAGTGAGTGTATTTTGGTATCACCTTGAACCTCACTATGATATATTATTATAAAATACCAATAAAATTCTTTTCAAATGTTTCCTATTCACATGCAAAAAATGAGAATCACAACAAGGAGAAAGATCACAAAGGTTTGCAGTAGTCTAGGCAAGAGATTATGATAGCTTGGATCAGAATGACAACAGTGAAGATGAAAATGAGAAATTGTTGATTTCTGGTGATAAAGGACAGAACCAAAGAATAATTCCTAATGGAAAGCAGGCATTTATCCAAGAAAAAGAGCAATTAAGGATCGTTTCCAAGTCACAAAAAAATAAAAAAGTTGAATGCTTTCCCTAATATGGGGAATCTAGGGAGAAAATGGGTCATATGAAGAACGGAACTTTAGACAAAGAAGGAGATACTACAGATGAGCAAATAAGGCGACCTAACTGAGGAGATGTGGGGGGGGATTCCCTAATGTGCATGATGTTCATTCCCAAACATATCAAAGTCAATCACTAAGACAAACATGAGAAGGAGGGAGGGAGGGGAAGGGAATGGGGAGGGAATTGGGGAAGGCTAATTGAGTGATGTGTGCATGTGTGCCTCCACCATAGGAGGAGTACTTCTTGTACTCCTTTGAGATGTCTACCTACAGTGCACCGATAAAAAAAATTTAAAATATTGGGGCCAGCGAGGCACAGTGGCACATGCTCGTAATCTCTGCGCTTGGGAGACTGAGACAGGAGGATCGCACAGGTTCAAAGTCAGCCTCAGTTACTTAGTGAGGCTCTCAGCAACTTCATGAGACCTTGTTTCCAAATAAAAATAGGTCTAAGCCTCTAGATTCCACTCCTAGTACCACCAAAAATAATTGGGGCCAAAACAAATGAACAGATATAGTCACAGAAAAGACTGCAGGTAGAAGATGTTTGTGGGAGATGCTTAGGTGTCTTTTGTACTTGCTCATTTTCAAATGAATATTAGGTATCCAAGTAGAGGTGATGAGTAGGTAGCTATATCTCTGAGTCTGGAAGTCTGAGTTTTCCCAGCGTGAATGGTATTTAAAGATGTAAGACTGGTCAGATCACCAAGGGAGGGAGTCTAGATAAAGAAAACCAAGGACTAAGCCCTGGGACACTTGAACATTAGGTAGGTGAGGAGGAGAGAAGAACATTTTTAGGTAGGCAGGGAGGAGAGAAGAAGAAAGTAACAAAGGAGATTGAGAAGTAGACAGTGAAAGAGGAGAAAAGAAAGGAAAGGGAATGTTCTAGAAAGCCAAGTGAGAATTGGAGGAAAGTTATCAACTCTGATAAATGCTGCTGGATGGGTTAAGTAAGATAGCGAGAGTAGTAAGACATGAACTCATGTTTTGGAGCACATCCTAAGCTGGTTAGTGTTCTAGGATTTTTAAATATTTTATCCATTTAATCATCTCAATAATCCTAGAAGGTATGTAAATTTGTTTTCTAACATCAGTATGAAATAAAGCTTTATAAAAAATGTATCTTTTTTATGGTACTGGGGATGGAATCCAAAGGCATTCTACCTCCAAGCTCCACACCCAGCCCTATTTTCCTGCCTGCCTGCCTGCCTGCCTGCCTGCCTGCAGTACTGAAGATAGAACCCAAGGGCATCCTACCGCCGAGCTACAACCCCAGCCCTATTTTGATTTTTAGTCCTTTGAATTTTGAAACAGGATCTCACTGAGTTGCAAATGGCCTCACAAAGTAGCTAAGGCTGCCCACAAACTGTGATCCTCCTGTCTCAGCCTCCCAAATGCTGGGATTACAAGTGTGCAAAAACACACCCAGCTTAAAATGTACCCTGTTTTAATTGACATACAATTGTATGTACTTTTATGTACAGCATAGTGTTTTCTAATGTGCATACACTGTGGGAGTTAAATCCAACTAATTATATGCATGACCTTGTGAAGATATTTTTGTTATGAGAGCATTGAACATCTACTCTCATAGCATTTTTAAAGAATAGAATGCATTTTTTCCATGCTGTAAAATATTTCTTGAAGTTATTCTTCCTATTTAATTTTGTATCCTTTGACCAATAACTCCTCAACTAGTTGAAATTTTTATTCTCACTCAACAGTAGTTGTGTAAGAAATATAAACATTGGTTGGAGGATATATTAACTGTTGTAGCCCTCACCAAGTAGCTGAAGCTGGCCACAAACCTGTGATCCTCCTATCTCAGCCTCCCAAGTACTGGGATTACAGGCATGCATCCTCACAAACAGCTGGATTGGTTATTTCTTGCTACAGTGTGAGTCTCTGGCCCTCCTAACTTGGTCTTCATTGATTTAATTTGACCCTGGAACTGTGGTTATGGCATATGGCCTAAGGGCACTACAACTACTGTGGTCTAGCTTACCATTTCTTTTTTTTTTTTTTTTTTTTTTTTTTGTGTGTGTGTGTGTGTGTGTGTGTGTGTGTGTTGCTGGGGATTGAACCCAGGGGCATTCTACCTCTGAGCTACACCCCCAGTTCTATTTTTATTCTTTCTTTTGAAACATGGTCTCACTGAGTTGCAAAGTGCCTCACTAAGTAGCTGAAGCTGGCTTCGAAACTGTGCAATCCTGTCTCAGCCTCTCAAATACTGGGATGACAAGCATGAGCCACCACGCCCAGCTGTGGCATACCATTTCACCATTTGTTTTAGGAATGACTTCTTGACCTCGTCCTGTTTGGTACAGTGCATCCTTTCAGTCAACAGGTGCTGATGCGATGGTGTCTAACACAGATGATGATGCTTCCCTGGAGGGTGAGTATTTACCTTCACAAGTACCTATGAAACATTTGATTTTTTTTTCATCCACAGCCTCAGTCTTGCTATTTTTTGCTATTTTCTCAGGAACCCATGGAAAACCAGGTTAATGTTCTATTTGGTTTCGTCCCTTCTATAGGAGAGAATTCGAGTCACTGATTTGGTGAGAAAATTAGTTATTTTCATTTGCATATTTCTTTTCTGTCATGTTTGTTGCACATGCCTTTACTGCTGCTGTGGATTCTACATATAGGATGGATAAATGGCCTCACAGCACACCACCTGCAAAATGCTGCTACCTCTCATAGGCTCAGGGCTTTCTGAAGGAGAATGAAGGGTGAGATAGTAAAATCTGGTAACCACTATGATTGTCCCCAAAGTAACCCTTGTCTGTTTTTTTCTATAGCTTCCCCAAAACTATGAATAGACAAAATTAGCTGGATGCGGTGGCACATGACTGTAATCCCAGTACTTGGGAGGCTGAGACAAGAGGATTGCAGATTCAAAGCCGGCCTCAGCAATTTAGTGAGGCCCTAGCAACTTAATGAGACCCTGTTTCAAAGTAAAAAATAAAACAGAGCTGGGGGTATAGCTCAGAGGTAGAATGGCCCCGAGTTCAATTCTCAGCACCACAAAAATAAATAAATTAGTAAATAAATAAATTAATTAAAAAGACAGAACTATTGGAGTGGAATTGAGAGCTTTGCAATTGGATGCTGGCTTCAGAAATGTCCCTGACACTTTGATATTAGCATTCAATGAACCAGAAACTTTCTGGCTAGGATAAAGTAGCTTTTGTCCTAACCTAAATTTGCCCTCCTTCTGTCCCAAATTGTGGGATCATGCTGGTATTGCAATAAATTGTCCTCTGTGTAATCCTGGATCTGTCTGCCTCTCTTTCTTCAATCTCATGGCACCTTGGGGTCAATCCTCATACACCAGGACTATGTTATTGCAGAACAAAGACACCCAAAGAAAGCAACAGGTATATAAATGAAGAGGTACCTTCAGTTCAGAGCAATTATGTTTCAAATCAATTATGCTTGAGATCTAACAGTGGAATAAGTTAAAGTAATTTATTTGAATCAACTTGGGAAAAAAACTTTAAAATGGGCATAATGTTAATGTGATACAGCAATTATTAATCACAACAACTTTTAAAACAAATGAGTCAAATAATTATAATTAAATTAGGAAGACAGGTAAAGAAAGGATGACTCGCTGTTAGCCAAATGTTGGTGAGTTGTCTTTATAATTCCTACAAGTATGAGTTTACAAGATAGTATTAAAATTATCAAAAGACTTACATGTTTCTTTTGTGGCATTGCATTTACTTCTTTTTTCTTCTCTTTTTTTGGTACTGGGAATTGATTTCAGAAGTGTTCTACCTCTGAGCCACTTCCCTAGTCCTATTTTATTGTGAAATAGAGTCTCACTAAGCTGCTAATGGTCTAGTTAAGTTTATGAGACTTGCCTCGATCCTGCAATCCTCCTATCTCAGCCTCCTGAGCACTGGGCTTACAGGTATGTGCCACCAGCCTGGCTTACATTTATTTCTTACTCCTTAAATATAATTTTTCAATCTGTTTTTTATCCACATCTCAATCTTAGAATAATATTTAGACTACAATGCAACAATAAAAGCACCAAAGGGAAAAAAAAAAAGACATCACCAGAAAACCCTAAATGCTAAATTCAGTGTCTTTTTTGTTTATAAGATGGCATCTTGCTATGTTATCCATACTGATCTTGAATTTATGGGCCCAAGGGTTCCGTCTCCTTCTATCTCTGGAGTAGCTGGGACTATAGACATACACCACCATGTCCAGCTTCAATGGCTGGAAGTAACTTTTCCTCCTCTTCAATATTTTGCACTGTTGTGTGAATAACAACTCTCACTGAGCTGGACGTGGTTCCGTAGGCTTATAATCCCAGTATTTGGGAGGCGGAAACTGGAGGATCGCGTGTTGCAGACAACCTCGGCGACTTAATGAGGCCCTTCGCAACTCAGTGAGACCCTGTTTAAAAAAAAAAAAAAAAAAAAAAAAATATATATATATATATATATATATATATATATATATATATAAAATAAGAGTCCGGCGTGGTGGTGCACGCTTGTAATCCCAGCATTAGGGAGCCTGAGATGGGAAGATCGCGGCTGTTGGACAGCTGCAGCTACTTAGTGAGGCCCTCTGTAACTCAGTGGGACTCTGTTTCAAAATAAAGAATTTTTAAAAATGGGGCAGGGGGTGTAGCATGGAGATCGAATGCCCCTGGGTTCCATCCCCAGACTCACAAATAATAACAATAATAATAAATAATAATAATAATAATAATAATAATAATAATAATAAGACTGGAGTTGTAGCTCAGAGGTAGAATGATCCCGACCTCCATCCCCAGTACCACAAAAAACCCTCTCATTGAATTATTTACATGCTCTTATAGAAGACATTATGTATGCTGTAGGAGTTGTGCTAGATGACAGAGATAAATAAGGCTAAATTGTTAGTTTTGTGGTACATAAAAAGGAAATATAAACCCTATATTGAAAGAAATTGTAGTGAAATTAAGTTGGTTGTTAGCAATATCAGTAGGTTTGATTTTCAAGTGAAAATTGGAACTTGTTAAGGAAAGAATAAATGTCCTTGGAAGGGAGAAGTAGAAGGAAGAATAATAGAATTGTTGTACATGCAAACATTTAAAAGTGAAAGAGCTGGGTGTGGTGGCGCACGCTTGTAATCCCCCACGCTTGGGAGGCTGAGACAGGAGGATCGCACAGGTTCGAAGCCAGCCTCAGCTACTTAGTGAGGCTCTCAGCAACTTAGTGAGACCCTGTTTCCAAATAAAATATAAAATAGGTCTGGGAGTATAGCCCAGAGGTAGAAAGCCTCTGGGTTCCACTCCCAGCACCACCAAAAAAAAAAAAAAAAAAAAGTGAAAGAAAATAGTGCCCTTGGGGAACTCACAGTACTGTCAACCCAGAGTGATACACAAATTATTTTATCTCAAACCACAGTGAGTTTGCCAATAATGGTCCCTTTCCCTACACCTAGTTATGGTACTATCAATTTTAAAAATTTAGTTCAAGAGACATGGATCCTAGAAAACATTTTAGTATTGTCCCCTCTCTACCCATCCTCTTTTTCCTAAATGCACTTTCTTTTCTTTTTTTTCTCTTCTTTTTCTTTATTTGAGTACTGGGGATTGAACCCAGGTGCATTCTGCCTCAGAGGTATATCCCCAGCCTTTTTTACTTTTTATTTTAAAACAGGGCCTTACTATGTTGCTGAGGTAGGCCTTGAACCTGTAATTCTCCTGTTTCAGCCTCCCAAGTACTGGGATTACTGGCATGTGCCACCATATCTGGCTAAGAACACACGTTTATAAAAAATAAAGCTAGAGCCGGGCGTGGTGGCACACACTTGTAATCCCAGAATTCGGGAAGCTGAGACGGGAAAATCTGGGTTCGCGGACAGCCTCAGCTACTTAGTGAGGCCCTCTGCAACTTAGTGAGACCCTGTTTCAAAATAAAGAATAAAAATAGGGCAGGGGGTGTAGCTGGGAGGTCAAATGCCCCTGGGTTCCATCCCCAGACCTGCATAAATAAAATAAATAAATAAATAAATAAAGCTAGGAACAAGAAGGAGAAGGGGAATCACAGCGCCTTTCAAATACGTTCTGATTAGAAGCCAGACATGATGGTGCACATCTGCAATCCCAGTACTTGGAAGGCTAAGACAAGAGGATCACAGGTTTTCTGCCAGCCTCAGCAATTTAGTGAGGCACTCTACAATTTAGTGAGAGATGGTTTCAAAAATAACAAAATAGGGCTTACGGTGTAGCTCAAAGGTAGAATACCCCTTGGTTCAATCCTTAATACCACACATAAAAATATATCCTGATTTTGCCGGGCGTGGTGGCGCACACTTGTAATCCCCGCGCTTGGGAGGCAGAGACAGGAGGATCGCGCAGGTTCGAAGCCAGCCGCGCGCGCTGGCTTAGGAGACCCTGTTTCCAAATAAAAATGTAAAAATAGGTCTGGGAGTGTAGCCCGGAGGTAGAAGGGCTTCCAGGAACCCCAGTACCACCATAAAAAAAAAAATATATATATATATATATATATATGTATCCTGATTTAGAATAAACAAAACAAATTTATTCATATATAACATGTTGGGATTATTGCTATTGAATCAAATATGACATGAATTTTCTTCTTTGTTAGAGCTGTAAAATTATTTATTAATACATTTAACAGCTGTAAAATGTCTGTGGAAAGCAGTTATGAATGGTGGTAATCTCATAATGTTAATCTAAATAATCTCAGTTGTGATTTTCAAATTTTAGTATATTATTTTAAATAGCAGATTAAGATATTTGAAGACCCAAAAAACAATGCCATATGCATAGGAACCGGTTCTCATTAAATACTTATTTATACCAGGGATTGAACCTACCTCTGAGCTACACTCCCAGCACTTTTATTTTTACTGTGAAACAGGGTCATGTTAAGTCACCGAGGGTTTTGCTAGGTTGCTGAGGTTGGCTTTGAATGTACAATCCTTCTGTTTCAGCTCTTTGCAAGTACTGAGATTACGGATTTATGCCATCATGCCTGGCTTAAAATATTATTTTACAAGAAGTATTATTGAATGTAGCAAACAAAACCGGAATGAATTATTACTTAAAATATATTATGCTTTCTCTGCTTTTGCAACATATATAACCACTTACTTGCAGAAAGGTTTTTCATCTTTGCATGCACAAACAATATTCGTTGGACAGAAATCTGTAACATCCCCTGGACAATCATCAAAGTCAGTCACAGATGTACAGTTGGCTGTAAACAATAGAATTCAAAAATTCCTCAGCAACATATAAAAAATGGTCTTAATTTGAATACTACACATGTGAAAAGTTCTACATGCAAGAAAAACAGTTCCTGTTGAAGAATCTTAAAATGATCACATTATGTGCATATATGAATACGCTGCTATTCTGTATAATTACTATGTGAAAGGGCAAAGTTTGACCACACCACAGAGCACCTTGTAGCCAAGAGATTTATTTGACGGGGCCGGTATGAAAGGAAGAAAGAGAGAGAGAGAGTGGGGGGGTGGAGAAAGAAGAATCCAGGAAGAGAGGGAGCACATGTTGAAATAAGGGTTATATAAAGGCTTGGGATTACAGATCGGGGGCTAATAGGCTAGGAGAAATGCCCTTTGAACTAATTGGCTAGAGTCCCATGGGAGGGGGTTGTGCAGCCAGGTAATTGGCTCAGGGTCAGTGGGGAATAGACCTTTCACTGATTGGCCAAGGGCACCAGGAGGGGGCAGGTCTCCCAGGTAAGTGACCAGATGCAGTCAGAGGGGGATGGTAGCTTAACTGGTCAGACCAGGGCCTTTCAGGAAACTTAGCTTATAGGGGGGGGTGTTCTGAAGTAAGAACCTGATTCATCTAACAAAATGTGCCAATAAACATGTATTGTGAATGTTCAAGTGACATATTGTTAAGCCCTAAGCTTAAAAAATTGAGATGAATATAAAAACAATTTTTCCATTATTATTTTTTGTTGGTGGTACTGGGGTTCCTGGAAGCCCTTCTACCTCCGGTCTATACTCCCAGACTTATTTTTACATTTTTATTTGGAAACAGGGTCTCCTAAGTCAGGGCGAGCGGCTGGCTTCAAACCTGCATGATCCTCCTGTCTCTGCCTCCCAAGCGCGGGGATTACAAGAGTGTGCAACGACGCCTGGCCAATTTTTCCATTATTTTATTTTATTTTATTTATTTATTTTTCTTTTTATTGGTGCACTGTATTAATACATCATAGTGGGATACAAACTTTTGTAGACATACATACACACATCACCCAGTCAGCCCCCACCCGATCCCCACCCATTCTCTCCCCATCACTCCCTCCCATGCTTGGCTTAGTGGTTGACATCTAGTATTAGAGCAATTTATCCAAAATTAAAAATGATAATCTCACATAACAGTTTCATTTGTCTGATACCAAGCTTTTGATGACTTAAAGATAACATTTCAATATTTCCTTTTACTTTCTTTCTTACCAGAGAATTTTTTTTTCTATTTTTTAGGTGAAACTATCATATATTTATATATTTATTTTTCAGAAAAAAAATCTATCCTAATATGGAAAATGGACTCTAGATACCCAAAACGATCTTGAAAAAGAACAAAGCTAGAAGATATATATTTTCTGATTTCAAACCATATAAAGCTACAATAATTGAAACAGTGTAGTACTATTCTAAAGGCAGATATATAAACCATTGGAGTTAAATAAAAGCCTAGAGCTAAATTCTTCCCTATATTGTCAAGTTATTTTTGACAAGGTTTTCACGAACATTTGGTGGTGGAAATAATAATCTTTTAACTAAATATTGTTGAAAAATAATAATTACATGAAAAAGAATAAAGTTGGACCCTTACCTAATCCCATATACAAATATTAACTCGAAATAGATAAAAGACCTAAATATAAATCTTAAGACTGTAAACTTTTAGGAGAAAATCTGGGTCATAAAACCTCACAACATTGAAATTGGCAGTGATTTCTTGGGTATGATTTCAATGGCACAGGCAACAGAAGAGTATACAAACTCCCTAAAAAATAAAAAAATATTGTATATCCAAAGACAATGTAAACAGAGTTAACAGTTACTAATAGAATGGGATAAAATATTTCCAAATGCTATATCTGAAGGTATATTAATATTCCAACTAGAAATCCTAAAAATTAAAAATAAAGGCAAAAAATACCATTTAGAGATAGGTAAAAGACTAACATAAGTAATGAATCTCCACAGATAACCAATCTTAGTTGACTGTTGGATGGAAACTCTTATTTCTCTGGTTCTGGTGTGTGTTACCTATTTCTTCTTTGTAGTTAATCTCTTTGAGTGTTTTCTCTAGTGCTGGTTTTGAAGACATAAATTCCTTCAGTTTCTGTTTGTCATGGAAGCTTCTTATTTCTCCATCAAATTTGATAGAAAGTTTTGCTGGGTAGGAAATTTTTGGCTGGAAGTTGTTTTCTTTCAAAATTGGGAATATGTTACTCCAAGCCCTTCTGGCTCTCATGACTTGGTTTGGGAAGTCTGGAGTGATTCTAATTGGTTTGCCTCTGAATGTCACTTGGCCCTTTGTTTTTGTTGCCTTTAAGATTCTCTGCTTGGCTTCCACATTGGTCATTTTGACAATTATGTGGCGTGGGGATCCTCTTCTCCGATCCTGTCTAAAGGGAGTTCTATAAGTTTCCTGGACCCGTGTATCGACCTCTTGCTCTATGTTTGGAAAATTTTCTGCTATTACTTCCTTGAAGAGATTGTTGATCTCTTTGGTTTCACTTTCTTTTCCCTCCTCTATTCCAATTATTCTTAGGTTAGCTCTCTTAAAATGGACCCATATTTCTTCAATGTCAGATTCCTGCTGTCGGATATTTTTTTCTAGATTAGAAACTATACGTTCATTTTTGGAATGATCATCTTCTAAGAGCGAGATTCTGTTCTCCATGTGTTCTAATCGGTTGTTTGTGCTTTGAATTGAGGCCTTTACTTCATTAATTGCATCTTTTATCTCTTTTTGGCTCTCTCTGAGTTCTTTTCGAAGTACCTCTATTATTTCTACAGTTATTTTCCTGATTTGATCTTCTAGAAATCTCTGATTTTCTGTTTTATCAGGTTCTGATGTTGTGGGGTTGTGAGCATTCATTGCTCCAGTATTATTCCTCTTTCCCATGATTTCGGAAGTTTGTGCCTTCTCTGGGTTCTTCCCTTGGGTCACTATGACTTCGCTTAAGGTGTTTTGGATCTCGAGTCTGTAGTATCTCAGACCCCACTACTCCTTTACTGGGTTGTATCACAGAGTCTCCGACACAGAGAGTCGATAGAGGCTGCTTTAAACTATGGGGGTTGCCAGGTTGCATGTTCTCCTATGGTGTGATATCTCTGCCACCGCCACTCCCCCACTGGGTCAAGTCCCAGGGAGTACAGTACTGGGATTTCTCCTCTGTGGCCCGCAATTTGACTCACTGTTCTTGAGTACGCAGATGTAGCTGTACTGGACTCGGTGAATTCTTTGCTGCTGCCGCAGGTGGCAGTATGGCGCCACAGCTATGCCCTCGGCCGTGAGGCTGGCGTATTTCTTCTTGGTTTTGATTTCCATCTGAATCCCTGCAGCGTGTGCTGAGCTCAGCCACTGGGAGCTTTAGATTTTACCTGCGGCGAGAAATCCCGCCTGGCTGTTCCGTAGCGGCTCACCTCGGCTTGCTGTAGCTGTCCGGTGAATTTGCCGCTGCCGCCAGCAGTATGGCGCTGCTGCCACGTCCTCGGGCGTGAGGCCGGTGTATCTCCTCTGTGGCTCTGAGCTCTGTTCTCAGTCAGCTTTCTCTCTGGAGCCTGGTGATTTTTTTGCTTCTCTGGTGATGGTGTTTTCTGGCTATGAAAGGTGCTGATTTTGTGGTAATGCAGATTGGTTGTTAGCAGGGCGTTTAAGCCCCGCTTTTCTCAGTCGCCATCTTCCCGGAAGTCTCCATTATTTTAAACATAATTTATTGGTGCATTGTAGTCATGCTTCTGAATAAAATACAAGACGGTAGAGGCTGATGATTGTTACAGAATGGCTTTAAAAAGTCAGTATGTAGCATCATGGCTGAAAGGACATCTGATCCTTGAAATTAAGTTCTTGGTGGCTAAATCTGAATTATTTTCTGGCTAAGGGAAGACAAAGCAATAAACCCAACAATAGGTTCAACATTCATACTGGTATTCTAAGACAATTCTTTTCTTCCTTTTATCTTTTAAAGTATTAATGGCATGCAATCCCACAGTGCACTGATTTAGACAGGTAGATTAAATAGCCACCCTATTAATAGGTCGCTCGGTTTCACAGGCACTTCAATCCCCACTCAATGATTTTTTTTTTCTATTTCTAAGGCTACCATGGAGAATGAGAAGCCAAGGATAATGGCTGCAGTATCCCCTCCCCAATCTGAAATGATGAAATGTTTTCGAAAGCCTAAAAATCAGTAAGTAGGAAGGGGAGGTATTGGGGAGCGAAATTGATCAAATTATGTTTTTATGTATGCATGAATATTCCACAACGAAACTCATATAATTAACATGCACCAATAAAAAAGTTAAAAAGAAAAGGTTTGAATGAGTCATAGAACTTATAAGAATGCACAGAAATTATAATTCCAAGAAAAGCTGAAATATTTTGAACCTCCACCAGAGATTTCATAGAGGGAGATTTCAGATTGAATCTCAGGCCTCTGAATATCTGAGTATGTGTGTACTGTCGGTGGAAGGCAAGAAGAAGAAATGTGTCTGATAAGATCAGGCCTGCAGAATCCAAAAAGAAGCTGCTTCAATTTTTAAAGCATATTTTTTCCTAATTAAAATATGATACACTGATTTTAGTACATGAACATAGTACCAAAGGGAAAAAACAATAACATCAGAAAACATAATGGAATTTGTAAAGTGAAAACAGAGTGCAGTACTATAAAAGTTTCTCTCTCATTTTTTAATATGGAAACAACTTTAGCTGATCAAAAGGCTCCACTAGCCGGGTGTGGTGGTGCACTCTTGTAATCCCAGCATTCCAGAGGCAGAGACAAGAGGATCAGGGTTCCTGGACAGCCTCAGCTATTTAGTGAGGCCCTTTGCAACTCAGTGAGACCCTGTTTTAAAAAATAAAAAGACTAAAAAATAGGGCTGGGAGTGTAGCTCTTAGGTACAATGCCCCTGGGTTCCATCCCCAGTGCTGCCAAAAAACAAAAAACAAAAAACCTGACCCTTCATCAGCACTGTCCGACATCTAAAAAAAAAAAAAATGTTCGCCAGAATTATTGTGTCCAATGGTGCCGCTTTAGGGAAATTTAAGTCATATCTATTTTCAACAGGCAATGTTTAGAAAAAGAATTATGCTTTGGGGCTGGCAAAGATTTAAGGCTGAATTTTAGACTGAATCCCAGGCCTCTGAATATTGGAGTATGTGTTTGGTGTTGGAGGTAGAAGGCCAGAAGAATAAGTGTCTCTGATAAGATCAGGCCCACAGAATGCAAAAATATGTTCTACAAATGCCTGACCTTTGTAGAACATATTTTTTCAGTGACAGATAAGAATATATCAGTTACTTCTTTGGTTCTCTCTTTCTTTTTAGAGGGATTCACATGATATGTTATCAAATGAGTACATATTTGTGTTGAACATATTACAGATTGAAACATTTCTGAAAATTAATAAACAATAAATACAAACTTTATGTGTTCTGAAAAGCAAAGTGTTACACATAAGTAGCACCTACAGCAATCACTAATACCAACACAAATACGATTTTAGATACTAGTCCATAGAATTTTTCATATTTTGTGAATGTCTCAGAGATTACATATAAACATATTAGATTCAGGAGAAAAATGATTTAACCCTTCTAAAAATAAACACTTTTAAAATATCCAATAGCTTCTAAAAATAAACACTTTTAAAATATCCAATAGCTTCAGGTTTGTGAATTCTTAGCAATAGAACCTTAGCTTGGAATACTCTCTAGTTATTTTGGCTCCAATACCACCATAGCATTGTTTCCCTTTTGAGTTACAATCTAATTAATTCTTTATATATGTAATCTATAGGAATAAGACAATTAAAAATTTCTTACATTGGCCAGGGTGTGGCAGCGCATGCTTGTTATCCCTGCACTTGGGAGGCTGAGACAGGAGGATCACACAGGTTCGAAGCCAGCCTCAGCTACTTAGTGAGGCTCTCAGCAACTTAGTGAGACCCTGTTTCCAAATAAAATAGAAAATAGGTCTGGGAGTATAGCCCGGAGGTAGAAAAGCCCCTGGGTTCCACCACAGTACCACACACAAAAAAAGTCTTATGTTGTGCGCAATGTACAGTCAGAAAACCACAGGAGGTGAAGAGGATTCTAAGTATAAACAAGCAATCCAACATGGTAAGAGGCAGTCAGAAATCTAAGCACATCTGACAATTGCACTTAAAAGACTACTGCAATCAGGACAGGTGGTTTGGTGAACAGAGGTTGGGAGTGGTTTATATAGGGGATAAGTAACTGTGGGTTTTGAGCTTTTTTCCTTTCCAGCCCATGTAAATTACTAGTTAACTTTTATGGCTATCCACTTGTTGGTTCCCCATATCTACACTTCCTATACAGAGAAAATACATGATCTGTCTGTTGATTTTGTGTACTGCTTGAGTTTAGTCACAGCTATTTGTTACTTCCCAAGACTTTTTATCTTTCGGCTTGGTCTCATGCTTTATTATTTGCCAAGGTAAAACCTACGAATATGGCTACGAATTTAGTTTGCAATCCGTTTCAACCTGCTAAAAATCAGAGATATCTGACCTTACAGCCACTGGGATTGCTAAGTAATAATCTCAGGCCATCACTGGGTATCATTCCAGAAAAGGAGACGAAGAGATGCCCAACATATTTGCAATCATACTGATGCAAAAAAAAGCTACTCTGAGATTTCACCTGAACCCAATTAGAATGGCTATCATTAAAAACATAAATAATAAATGCTGGTGAGGACGTGGAGAAATAGGAACTCTGATACATTGTTGGTGGGATTACAAATGAGAGCAGCCACTTTGCAGATTAATGTGGAAGATCTACAGAAGAATGGGAATGAGCCTACCATATGACCCAGCTCTGTCATTTGCAGGAAAATATATGGAACTGGAGAACATTATGCTACGTGAGCTTAGCCAGTCACAGAGGGTGAAAGGTCGGATATTTGCCCTTATATGTGCAAGCTCTAGGGAGAACCTGGGACACAGGAGGGCCTCCAGACAAATGCAGAGAAACCTTCCTGGGGTGATAGAGGGGACCTAATGGAGGGAGGTTGGAGGGGGAAGGGAAGCAATTCAAGAGCCATGATACATATACACAAACTTATCAAAGCCAATCACTGTGCTGAGTCCGGGAAGTTGGAGAGGGAGTGTGGGGGAGCCGGGGAAGGGCTCAAGGGACTGCTGTGTGCATGTCAGTCTCTATCACCCTGAACTTCATCACAATGTATGATTACAATGCACCAATTAAAAATCACCACCTTAAAAAAAGATAAGAAAAAGAAAGTAGAAGAGGGAATAAAGATAAACATGAAACTAAGAAGAGTTGGCAGAAAGAAAAAATAAAGATGGATGGGGAAGGCATCAAATCCAGATGTAATTCATTTGAGAACCCAGACACTTTCATCTCCTTAGTTAGGATATTCTCATTCATTCATTCATTTATTCATTTTCTCTCTCTCCCTTTTTAAGATCTCATTTTTCAGGATGTCAGTTCACATTATGCTGATTATATATGCCATATATCTCCCATATAGGTCAACTTGATATGTTATGTTTAACCTTGTACTCCTCGTATATCTCAAAAGCCACTATTTCCCCCACCTACTGGCTAGCACTTTTATGTAGTAAAAGTGCTTGTAATTTATCTGTTACCATACTTTATTCTCCACTCCTCCTTTTTGGCCACCAATAAAATGTCAGTTTCACAAGAGATTCAGTCTAAACCTTTACCATCTGTGAATACAAATACTTTTTATTTACCCAGCACACCTTAAACCAGTATAACTTAATAATATTCAATATTCCATTTCCTTTAAAAAAACTCCTTGTTTCATAGTACCATAGCAGTAAAATATGTGTGTTGATATGGTATGGATAATTATGAAAATACACAGGCCTATTTTTGGAAAATGGGCTCTTTGTGTTTATATTGAAGGCCAAGCCTTTTTTGAGTATTTAGTAAGAAATAAAATGCAAAGTATTTTAAATCGCAGATAAAATTTAACTCTCTCCTTAACTTCTACATGAATTTCTGTTATAAAATTCCACTGGCTTTTACAATGAACTTGTTACTCTTGGTTCAGAATTTATAGGTGACTCTTGTCATTAAAGTGTTCTGCTTAAACATTCTGGTGACTGGTAACTCAGAACCTCTGGAAAAAGACATCTGACAGCTTTGTTAGAAATATCCTTTCCTAGCAAAGCGTGGTAGCACACACCTGTAATCCCAGAATTTGGGAGGCTGGAGGATTGCAGGTTTGAGACCAGCCTCGGCAATTTACAAGACTCTCAGCAACTTAGCAAGACCCACATTTCAAAAAATAAATAAATACGAGGAGGGGAGGGAGCAGAGAGGATCTGGAGAGAATAAAACACCAAGGGCTGTGTGCATGTCTGTTTATATCACTCTGACCTCATTATGATGTATGATTACAATGCACCAATAAAAGTATGTCAAAAATAAATACAAACAAATAGGGCTGGGGGTGTAGCTCATGTAACATGCCCTTGGGTTCAATCCCCTGTGCCAAGAAAAGAGGAGAAAAGAGGAGAGAGGAGGGAGGGGAGAAGAGGAGAGAAGGAAAGAAAAGAGATATAATTTCTCCTATTAAACAAAAATCTACATTTCTGAAACTTCCAGCCAAATTCCCTGTGGCCCACTTGTAAAGTCCAGCCATAAGGTGACACTTCAG
Organism: Muscardinus avellanarius; assembly: GCF_963383645.1. NCBI lineage: Eukaryota > Metazoa > Chordata > Mammalia > Rodentia > Gliridae > Muscardinus > Muscardinus avellanarius. The sequence goes on along the minus strand of NC_137792.1, from coordinate 118,436,440 downwards.
AAACACAGTGGTATTTTAGGCCTATCAGACAAGTCATGGGAAGGGAACATTTACAGCTCAAATATCTGATTTACTATGGGAACAGTTAACATCTCCTTTCTTCATATATCTTTTCTAAAACACTAAGTTTAGCTATAAATTACCTATGTGAAACACACAGTGGTGGCTACATATCTAACTAAAAATTGGTTTCACCAGACCAACAAATACCTTTTCCTTCCCAAAGAGAGGCTGGAAATACCAGTTGCTGCTATCTCAGTCTGCCTTATAGCTAAGCATCATATCTAAACAATGAGTCATAAGAGGAAGTCTGGTGTGATTTCTCACAAAGTTTCATCCCCAATAAAAAGAAGAGAGCTGCCTTCTTTTGCATCCCTTTTGATACAACTGTGTCATCTTGGAGGATGCAGAATGAAAAGATGAAAAAATAAGTCTTCATGGAACCAATGGATCAACCATGGCATTGCCTAAACCCAGGCTTCTTGTTATGTGTGAGATTTATTAATAAAACCCCTATTGTGCAAACTACTTTTAATCGGGAGACTGGAACGCAAAGAGGTTCCATAACTTTCCCAAGGTCAAAATGTTAACAAGTGGCTGGTTATCAGTTTCTCACTTTATGAAAATTTATCAAGCTATGCACTTAAGATTTATGTACTTTGCAGCATTTCAATAAAGTTATTTTTCGTGGTGCTGGTGATTGAACTCAGGAGCATTCTACCTCCAAACTACACCCTCTGCTCAATTTTATTTTTTATTTGAATCAGGGTTTTGATAAATTGCTGAGAGCATCCTTAAGTTGTTCAGTCTGGCATTAAATCTGTGATCCTCCTGTCTTGGCCTCCCAAAGTACAGGCATGTAATACCACACCTGGCCTAAAATTTATTTTAAAAAGGCAGTTAAGCCAGGTATAATGGAGTATGTTTGTCATCCCAGTACTTGGGAGGCTGAGACAGGAGGATCATAGGTTTGTGGCCAGTTTCAGCTACTTGGTGAGGCCCTCTGAAACTTAGTAACACCCTATTTCAAAATAAAAAAAAATAAAAAATAAGTCTGGGGATGTTACTTGGAGTTGGAATCCTCCTGGGTTCAATCCCTAGTAACACACACACACACACACACACACACACACACACACACACAGAAGCTGGGCCTAATGGCTCACTGCCTATAATCCCAGTACTTGGGAGGCTGAGACAGGAGGACTGTAGGTTTGAAACCAGCCTCAGCAAACTAGTAAGACCCTGCTTCAAAAAAAAATTAAAAAGGGTTAAGGATGTAGCTCAGAGGTAGAATGTCCCTCTGGGTTCAATCTCTAATATCACAAAAGGAGGAGGACAGAGAGAGTTAGTGCTGCTAGCAGAAAGAATGTGACTTAATGTAAAAATCAAATTCTTAACTTTGAAAAAGAAATTATACATTAGACTTTATGATTTAACAATAGTAAATCAATAAAACCTGAACCATAAAAACTGAGAATAACTGGAGTAGTCCTGCCAAGATTTATGAATATAGACCAAGGCACTGCATACTGTAATAAAGAATTTAGCTTGTTTTCTTATGAGATGAGAGTTAATATCAGTAGACTATGAGATGATTACCAGGATCTTAAATAAATTCTTGCTGAAAAGGGAAGAATACTGTGGTCGATTTAAGTATATAGACTTCAGTATTGAAAAATTTGGCTTCATATCTTGATTCCCCATATACTAGTATATATCTACCTTTCCCTATTTATAAAATGGAAAAACCAATAGAATCTACCTTGCTGAGTTTGAATAATGATAACAAGATTTAGAATAGCACTTGGCAATTAGTACATGCTGTTGCAAGTATTAGCTTTTATCATAAATTCTATCATCATGCATTCTAGGTTCTCCTCTATTTAAATACTTCATCTCCAACACTGAGGAACATCATTCTTTGCTAGGATTAAGACTTTAATTCTTGTGCCCAAACTACGATTTATCAAATCAAAAGGCTGGTTATCATCATGGTGGTTAAAAGGAGGCTAGAAAATTGTATGTAGAACTATAGAAACAAATTCATATAAATCCATAATCCAAAGGACGTTTGAACTGTAGTAGTGAAAGTAATAATAATAAAAGTTTTTCTAATTTTTTTGGTGCATTGTAGTTATATATCTTAATGGGGTACAAGATGATAATAGTAATTTATGCGTTCGTTTCCTCATCTTCTTGCCTAAGAAATTTGCTTCATTCTCTCTCTCTCTCTCTCTCTCTCTCTCTCTCTCTCTCTCTCTCTCTCTCTCCTCTCTCTCTCCTCTCCTCTCCTCTCCTCTCCTCTCCTCTCCTCTCTTCTCTCCCTCTCCCTCTCCTGCATTATAAAATTTAGCTCTTCATTGGTCCATACCCATCAACAAACAAGTCCCAGTTTCTCTCATCTCTAAAACAAAAAAGGTTCTTGCCACCACCTATTTCCCTTTTTCCTACTTCCATTAATAGAAGAATGAATGTTTCTTTCAATATTTCTTCCCCATTGTGTCTTGAACTTCAGTTAAACTTTCTTCTCACTGAACTGCTCCTATAACAAAGAAAATCACAATTCAGACCAGTTTACTTGGAGCAGAAATCAGTAGAGCCAGTAACTGGTGAGAAATATTTATTTATTTATTTATTATTTATTTGTTTATTTGTTTTTGTGGTACTGGGGATTGAACCCAGGGGCACTTTAACTCTGAGCTACACCATTGGCTTAATTTTAAGGTTTTTTTTTTTTTTTTTGAAACGGTCTCACTAAGTTGCTGAGGGCCTTACTAAATTGCTAAGTTGCTTTGGGATTTAATTGTTCCTGCTTTTCAAGGGCTGTTATGTCATTAAGTTATTTGGTGATTTTCTGTTCTTCTTATGTGAGCATTCAGTGCTAGGAATTTCCTCTTAATACTGCCTTCACAGTGTCCCAGAGATATTGGTGTATTGTGTCTCATTTTCATGTGATTTTTGAAACTTTGTTTTATTTATCTCCTTATTTCTTCTACAATATAGCCCTCATTCAGAATTGTGATATTCAGTCTCCATGTGTTTATGTAATTTCTCCATGTGTTTATGTAATTTCTCCATGTGTTTATGTAATTTCTCTGGTTTATGTTGATTTCTACTTTCCTTCCATTGTTGTCTGAAAAGATGCAACAAATTATATCACATTTAAAAAATTTCCTGGTACTTGCTCTGTGTCAAGAATATGGTCTATTTTGGAGAAGCTTCCATGAGCAACTGAAAAGAATGTATATTCAGCTATAGTTGAGTGAAATATTCTGTATATGTCTAGTAAGTCCATTTGTCTATGGTGTTCTTTAAGCTCAAAGTTTCTTTACTGATCATTTGTCTAGAGAATCAATCTAGTGATATGAAAGGTGGTTGCATCTATGTTATGAGCATAAATATTGGCTATCATATCCACTTGTTGAATTGTTCCTTTTATCAGTAAGAAATGACTTGCTTTGTCTTTTCTGATAAGTTTTGACTTGAAGTCATTTTGTCAGATATTAGAGTCCTAAAATTTATATGGAACAACAAAAGACCCAGAATAGTTAAAGCAATTCTCAGCAATAAGAAACATGCAGGAGTCATCACAGTACCTGACATCAAACTATACTACAGAGCCATAGTAATAAAAACAATAGGCACAAAAGCAGACACATAGACCAATGGAATAAAACAGAAGATTCAGCAACAATATCACACAATTATAGCCCATTGATTTTTGACAAAGGGGCCAAAAATAGACACTGGATAAAAGATAGCCTTTTTATCAAATGATGTTAGCAAAACTTGTTAGCCACATGCAGAAAAATGGAAATAATCCTTTCTCACCCTGTACAAGAGTCAACTCAAGTTGGATCGAAGACCTGGAAATTAGACCAGAGACTTTACAGTTACTAGAAGAGGGAATAGGACCAACACTCAACATATAGGCACTGGTAAAAATATTCCACAATAAGACATTCATGGCACAAGAAATTAAAATAAAGATTAATAAGTGGGATTGCAAATTAGTGTAACCATTTTTTAAAACAATATAGAGGACCCTCAGAGGAATGGGAATGAACCTACCATATGACCCAGCTATATCTACCACTCCTGGGTATCTACCCACAAGAATGTAAGCCAAGCTATCAGAGTAAGGCATGTATATCTATGTTTATATCTGCACAATTAATAATTGACAAACTATGGGACAAGCCTAGGTATACATCAACAGATGAACTGATTACAAAATTATGGGATATACACATAATAGAATTCTACTCAGCCATAAAAAAGACTTCTCAAAATCTAATCCTCCATTTAGATCACTGCCCTTTTGGTTACCACTATTTATTTCCTCTTTTTTATAGAGTAGCTAGTTAGCTTATTGACTCCACTCCCTAACTTGTTTTTTGCTGAAAATACTTCAGTAAATGCTACAATGAGCGATTATACATAATGGGGATATAGATACACTTTAACATTCTCTGTGGATCCCCAAAAGGAAATGTCTGTGGGTCTCTCTAAAGGAAATGTACCTGGGCTCCTTCATGTCTTATCTACTCAGTCTACAGTAGCTTGATTCCATTTACTTTGCTCCACTGAAACTGAAACTGTATCACCAAGGTCATCTACAAATTATGAGTTGTAAAATCCACTCGGTACATTTTCATTTTATCTCTGGCAAACATTTGTAGCATCTGCAATTGGGGCCACTCCCTTCTGAAAACTCTTCTTCCTTGTCTGCTGTGACATCGCTGTCTTTCTGACTTTCTCCACATCTCCATGAAACACAATGCTTTTCAGTCTTATTCAGGTGCTTCTCTTTTACCATTGAGTTCCCCAAACATTGGTATTTTCTGGGATTCTTTCCATGAGGTTCTGATATTACTTTTTTGCCCTCAGATCAATAATTCCACTGTAATTGGGTCCTCATGTAGCAGCTCCTTGAAAGTATGCTTAAATCTGAGTCCAGCCCAGGTAACCAACTGCATAATAAACATCTGTTTGAAAACTTCAAAGCCACCTCAAATTTTATATAACTGCAACTGAACTCATAAAATTGCACTTTCATTTTC